>NC_045628.1:56905063-57598845 GCF_009829155.1 Mustela erminea
AACTTTTAGTTAAAACAAGGGTCCACACATTCGGGACCTAAAAGGGCCTGGGACAGAGTTTCCAGATATCAGGCACAGAGTCAGAAAGAAAGACAATACACAGCTTGCATGCCCGTATCCTTCTGGTTGGCTTCCATGAGAACACAGCCAAGGAACTATTCTCTTCTTCCCAAGAGAAATAAATAGGGAAGAAGCTAATAGCATAGGTTTGGGGGACCTAGGTTTGAGTCCCAGGGCAGCCGCTCATATGCTGTGCCATCTGGGGAAAGTTACTCAACCTCTCTGAGCTTCACCTGTAAAATTAGGACAACGAGAGACTTTCTGTCATAGGGTAATTTCAAGAATTAAAAGGGAGAGTCATATACCTTGGTACATTTCTGGTACAGAGTAGTGACTGCTCAGTGCTGTGATAGTGATGACGATGATTCTCTGAACCTAGTGAAGCAGGACCAGTGGGAGAGGATGAAGGACACTAGCAGCTGGTGCTCTGGCCACGGCGGCAGCACTGGATGTTTCTCTCTCTCTCTCTTTTTTTTTAGTCTTTTTAATTTTTTTTTTTTTTTAGAGATTTTACTTATTTGAGAGAGAGCGAATGAGAGAGAGAGAGAGAGAGCATGAGAAGGGGAAGCATCAGAGGGAGAAGCAGACTCCTCACTGAGCAGGGAGCCTGATGTAGGACTCAATTCCAGAATTCCAGGATCATTACCTGAGCCAAAGACAGTTACTTAACCAAATGAGCCACCCACGTGGACATTTCTTAAGGGAAATGGATGTTTTCAGCCTAATTAGATTTTAAAAACTGGCAACCAGGCTTTGTTGATAGGAAAAATAGATATTTTGGAAAAGTACCTTTCATGTCCTCTAAGTGAAACCTTAAGGCTGATGTTTTCTTTGTGTGTCAGGAAACCACTTCTGGATCTTAGGGTTGTGAGGTTCTGGTGTGGGACAGGAGATGACTGCTTTTGTTGTCTCCTGATCCAGTTTTTCTTTCCAGGAGTTCCCAAGCTTGTCCTCTCTGGGAGCTGGCTGCTTTGGGGTTTCACGTCTGCTCCTCACGTGTTTCAACCTCTATTGACCTAGGGCTCAGAAGTCACTGTGGAGAAAGTCTTCCAAAGGGAAGGTGGTTCTGCCTCTGGGAAACCAGAGAAGGTGTAGCCTGGTCCTGCTGGGAGAGTCTTCAGGGCCTGAGCACTACACCACACTGGGAACCTGTGGAAAGGTACTCCATGGGTTTTCAGGGTCCTTAGCTATCGACTGGGGAGGGAGGGACATATCACCCAGGCATGGGGGCTGAGGACGTATCAGTGAATAGAGCTAGACTATCCCCATGTGCTCTTTTTTGGCCAAAGCCACTCATCCAAAGGACACCTCCCAGCATCCATGGAGGTGGAAAGAAAGTACGTCACCTTTGAACAAACATAGGGATTTCTGAGAAAGAGCTGTCAGTGGATCCCTAAACTGGCTGATGCAGAAACTTGGCCCGAGAGTTGATAATGCTACTTTTCATAGGCTGTTCACTCACTTGATGTTTTTGTCTTCCCCAATCCCCAGAGAAAGGACAGACAAGCCCTGTGCGCCCATTTTATGGATGAGGAAACAGAGTCAGACAGGGTCTAACTGGCCTAAGGCCCCCCCACTAAGGCATGACGGGGCAGTGGGCAGGACGGAGCTCCGTTCCTAGTTGATATTTTCTTCCCCATCTGAAAGAAGTTCCGAGTGCCTGCTAAAGAGCTCTCCCCAAGGGCTTGTGGCACTTTACTAAGCGTTCCATTAATCCTGACAGGCGCTCTGGAGCAGCGGGTGGCTAACACTATAATGATTATAATGATCGTTATCATGACACAGGATCACTAGGGGCCCATGGCACGCCTTCCTTAATGTCATGCTTCTTTGTGACACACATGGGTGTGTATATACAAACACACACACACACACACACATACACACACACACACCTGCACCAAAGAGCAACGTTTTGAGGCAGCTGAGTGCTAAGAACATGGTCTGAGGTCCCAGGACTAGAAAGCAGTCATGCCCTAGGATTTTCTGAGGCTCAAGTGACACAAAAGCCTTTGCAGGTGACACACAAACACACAGGGTGTGAACACAATTAGAGCAAGTCTGGGGTGTCTTCACAGGCTGAAGCGCAGGCAGCAAATGAAGGTGCTGAGCCTCTCCTGGGCTGGAAAGGTGAGGCTACTGTCTGTTCTCAGGAGCAGAAGCAAGCTTGTGGGCGGAGGCCCCCTCATGCCTTCTAGGCTCCGGCAGGGGCTGCTGGGGAGGGAGAAGAGTCCCTGGCCTTTGTATGAGCACCGTCCATGCTAAAGCCGGTGGGCTGGTCCCAGATGGAGCCCGTGAGCCCGCCCCGGGACCAGGTCCTCCCACACTGCCGGCCTCAGCTCCACATGGTGATACTGTCGTGCAGCTGAGGAGGGGAGAGGTCGAGTGTGGGGTCCCCTGGTGTAGGAAGGAAAAAAAAACCCAGACCTGGGGCCAGGGAATGCAGATGTTTTCGTTTCATTCCCTCCAAATTCATATGTTGAAATCGCAATGCCTGACATGATATTAAGAGGTGGCGTGTTTGGGAGGTGTTTAAGTCGTGAGAGCGGAGCCATCAGGTGTGGGATTACTGCCTTATTCAAGAGTCTCTGAAGAGCTCCCCGCCCACTTCTGCCATGTGCCATGAAGACATTCGATCACACTGGCACCCTGACTTGGCCTCCAGCCTCCAGATCTAGGAGTAATAAATTCCTGCTGCTTATGACATGCCCAGTCTGTGGTACTTTGTCATCAAAGTCCGAATTGACAAAGGCATGGAGAACATCGTTCCTGTGGTCTGGCTTCTGAGACCCCCTCCAGCCAGCGCTGTAACAACAAGCCTTTCTACTCAGCCTGACAAGTCATTCCTTCTCCCATTTGCTTTTCTTTTTTGGTTAGTTCAGGCAGCTGTGACAGAATGCAGGAAACTGGCGGCTTAAACAATTTGTTTCTCACAGTTCTGGGATAGTCCAAGGTCCCTTCCCACAGACTGGGGATCAAGATTCAAGATCAAGGTGCAGCAGGATTGGTGTCTGGTGAGAGCCCTCCTCCTGGTTTGCAGATGGCCATCTTCTTGTTGTATCCTCACACGGCAGAGGGGGCGCTAGATTCCCGCTTCTTGTGAGGACACGAATCCCATCGTGGGGGCTCCACCCTGACAGCCTCATCGAAATGTAATTACCCGCCAAAGATTACAACTCCCGATTTCACCCCACTGGAGGTTAGGTTTCAGTGTGTAAGTCTCGGGGGTTGGGTACAACCACGCAGTCCGTAACACACATCCATCCATGCAGGAAATGTTTTAGGAGCATAGTCCCCAAGACACTGAGAATTCAGTCGGAGTAGGGCCCCTGGGTGGCTCAGGGGGTTAAGTGTCTGACTTGATTTTGGCCCAGGTTGTGAGACCTGGCCCGACGTTGGGCTCTGTGCTGAGTATGGAGCCTGCTTAAGATTCTTAAGATTCTCTCTCTCCCTTTCCCTCTCCTCTCTCTGCAAATGCCCGGGTGCACGCTTACTGACTGGCTCACTCACTCTCTCTGAAAACAACAGAAAGAATTCAGAGGGAGAAACTGACAAGTTGTTAAGCAATTATGTACACAGAGGAGGTGCCCTGGCCTGGGGGAAGTGCTGGGGGCCAGAGGATTTTAACGGGAAAACCAACATCCTCTCCAGGCATCAGGGAAGGCTTACGGGAGGAAATGACCTCTGGGAAGAGAAGGAGCAGGAAGTGGGCAAGCAGGAAGAAACAGGGGAGCAGACTTGCTGGTGTGGGGAAAAGCGCTTAAAAGGTAGTGCTTTAGTCTGTGGGCTTCCTTCTCTCTCACCTACCCAGATCTCGGCTCGCCCCACAGCACCAGGCTGCTCAGATTGCTCTAGACAACTGGAGGAAGTTTCACGTTTATTTGTTCATAAAGATCTAGCAGAAGTGGGTGCTTGCTGGGGAGCAGTCACATTGAGGGATTTCATCTTTTTGAATATGATAGTTGATTGTAGGTGTCAACTCGGCTAGTCCCAAGTACTCAGATATTTGGTCAAACACCAGTCCAGATATTGCTGGGAAAGTATTTTTGGGGGTGGGGCAGTTAAGATGAACATTTATTTATTTATTTGAGAGAGAGGGGAGAGGGAGAGAGAGAGAGAATCTTAAGCAGGTTCCATGCTCATTGTGCAGCTGGACACCGGGGTCGATCTCACAATCCTGAGGTCATGACCCGAACTGAAATCGAGTCTGATGCTTAACTAACTGAGCCACCCAGGCGCCTCTGCGTAAGATTAACATTTAAATCTTAAACCTTGAGTAGAGAATTAGACCTAGAATTAAACCTTGAGTAGAGCAGATTACACTTGATAACATGGGTGGGCCTCATCCAGTCAGTTGAAGGCCTTAAATGAGAGCAGACTGACCTCCTCGTGAAGAGGAGGGAATTCTGCCTGCAGACTGTCTTCGTATTCCAACTACAGCATCAACTCTTTCCTGGGTCTCTCAGCCTTCCACCTGCCTTGCAGACTTTGGACTTGACAGGTCTCACGGTCACATGAACAAATTGCTTATAATAAATCTCTCTCTTTCTCTTTTGGTAAATAGATACTATTGGTTCTGTTCTCCAGAGAACTCTGACTAACCCACTGGTCAAGCCCTGGCACCTTTGGGTTGCCTGATTCATTTCAAAGCATTCCATTTTATCCACCAGGAAAGACTAGCCTTTCCGGCTTTTCCCACTGATTACAAGTATTGACACTATGATCTCAAAGGATGTAGAAGAAACACCCCTGAATTCCATTCTTGCCCCAGTCTGTAGTGAGACTTAGACAAGTTGATTAACTTCCTAGGCGTCTTTTCTGCATTTGTCACACGGCCCACAGAGACTGCTATGGTGACATGGCCATATGGGGGATGCTTATAATAAAAATGACAACAGATACTATTTACACAACATTTTCCAAAACCCAAAAGTCACATTAAGCATGTTACAAGCATCATCTCACAGCAAAGCCATGTGTTAGGAATTATCATCAATCCCACTCTAGAGATAAAAAAACTGAGGCACGGAGCAGCTCAGCTCACAGAACCTTCCTGCCCGGGTTCTTAGGAAGCTGACTGAGGCAGCCCTTCTGCTTCCCCGCTCTGCTAGACCTGGGTTGAGATCAGAAGGAGCCCAGGCCGGAGCTCCATCCCATGTGTGTTTCTGTTCTGCGAGGCAACACTGTACCACTGCCGGGGGCCCTCCCCTCCTTTCACAAACCTACAAGGACTGGTGCTCTGCAGTCCATCAGACTGGAGGCCAGGCTTCTGCCAGACTGGAGGCCAGGCTTCTGCAGGCCTCTTGGCGTCAGGATCCTGAGGGCTAGACTGAATAAACACGGCACAGCTGGCTTGAGCCAGTGCCACCCATTACTGCCCCAGCTGGAGAAGAAGAAACGCATCTCTAGCCTCTTATTCTCACTGACCTGGGGACTGGAAAACTCTGCAGATGCATCTATCTTTACAAATCTCATTAGGCATTAGAACCTTGAGTTCTAAAAGCCGAGAGGGCTAACAGTCATCTGAGTGTCAATATCAACACAGCCCTCAGGACAGCAGCACTTTAGGGCCTCATGACATTTGCTCCAGGCGGGGCCTCAAGGGGGCGCTCCGATCACCTTCGCCTGCCTGGCCTCCAAGGCCGTGAAGGCCCATGGGACCGCTCTGATGTCACTTGGGTTCAGCAGGGGGCTCAGACAATCCAACGTGGCTGGAAGAGAGCCCTCAGGGAACATCTGTGGTCACCACACGTGCCTCTGGGTCGCAGCCATAAACAATAATGACAGCAACGACTGCAGTAATAATACTATTTTGAGAGCTTATTACCAACCAAGTAGTTATTACCCCAAGTCAGGTAATATTATTTCATCAAAAGCAGGTGATCCTACATCATGATTAGGAATTTGCACTAGACCAACCAAATCCCCTCTCTGCGAATTGCTAGCTGGTGCCTCAGTTTCCTCATAGGCAAATAGGAATAAGAAGACCACAAGCCTATTAGTGTTACTGAGGATTAAATGAGTCATTTGTATAAGATACTTAGGATAGCATCTGGATCACTGTAAGCACTTTAATAAATATCATGTGTATTCATATTTTATACATAGTTTTATATTTATATGTGTTTTTCACTCCTCCCAAGTATCTAATGAGTTGGGCAGCATTACTATTCCCATTTTACAGATGAGACTGTGAAGTGAGGTCTGCCTGAGCCCTGAGACCCTGCGGTCACATGCTGTGCCCGGTGGCCGCCTCCTGCACGTGTGTGGGGAGGACCGCCTGTTTGTTACCCACCCCTGCATCCCCAAGCCACCCACCTGTCCCTAACATGCCAGTGCCTCATCCTGCAAGTGTCTGTGACTCGGCCCCAAGGGGCAGCCATTGCCACATGATGACCAGAAATTGGGGGAAAATACCCAGATTCCTCCTTCTTAAGGGGAGAACTCTGAGGTGTGTCCCACATCTCCCAATGGGTCCCCAGGGCAACTGTGTCCCAGGTGCCCACGGTGGTAGAGAGCTCACACACACATCTCACGTGGCTGTCTTCCATTTGTGTCTTATGGTCTCACTCCCCTGCTGGCATTTCCTCAGTTTACCTGCCAGATAAGCCACCTATGTTCATGTCCTTGTCTCAGAGTTTGCTACTGGAGAGCCCAAACTAAGATGCATATACACACATCCATGTATTTGTTGTGTTTATATATGTAGTTGTGTTAAGTGATGATGCTTTAAGTGGTAAATAAAGATGGTATTTTCCTAGGGCTGCTGTGACAAATTTAAACCACCATAAACTCGATATTCTTTCACCGTTCTGGAGGTCAGAAATCTGAGATTTGAAGCATTGGGCCGAAATCCGGGTGTCAGGAGGGCGTGTGTCTGTCCAGAGGCTCTGGGGGAGAATCCTTCCTAGCCTGTCCTGGCTTCTGGGGGCCACCTGTGTGTCTCAGGTTCGGTCTTCAAAGCCAGCATGCTCAGTTCTCTCCCCACTCTGCCTTCACATGACTTCTCCTCTGTGCGCCTGTGCCAAATCTCTCCCTGCCTCTGTCTTATGAAGATACATGCCATTGCAGTTAGGGCCAAGTAATGCAGGACAACCTCTCCACCTTAAGATCCTTAACTCAATCACATGGGCAGAGACTTTGCCATGTAAGGCAGCATTCACAGAATCTGGGGATTAGGACGTGGACATCTCTGGGGTCCACTATTAGTCTACCACAATGAAATAGTAATTCCTGCAAAGGAACTTGACTCTTAGCCCTGTTAGGTGCTGGAAGGCTGGGGACACAGGGATGAATAAAGCAGTCTTTGTCCCCTAGGTGCTCATTTGCTGAGGAGAGATGGACAAGAAACCGTACCTTTACAAGGTACTAACTAGCTGCTGAACCAGAGTCATGAAGAGGGCACTGAGAGATCAAAGAGAAGGGCATATATCTGAGCCTGTGCAAGGCGTGGAGGGCTTTCTGGAGGAGGTGCCCCTTGAGTCAAACCTGGAGACTGGTGCTAGCAGAACAGAAACTGCAGTGACCACTCAGCATCCAGTGTCCCCGTCTTCCCCCAGAAGTGGGCCCGAGTTTTATTGGGGATCATAATGGGCTTGGCCAGGTGGTACATTTTTCCTGCCTGTCATGTAGATGGGGGTGGCCATAGAAATGTATGTGGAGGCTACTTGTTGGACTTTCTGGAAAGCTCCTGAAGGGAAAGCAGGCTCAGTGAATGTGCCTTTAACCCTTGTCCTTTTTCCTCTTTATGGCCAGGAGGATGATGGCCCAGATGGCCAGGGACAGCTGTTGACCATTTGCAACACGGAGAAAGGAAGCAAGAAAGGCCAGTGTAGACAGGCCAAGAGCCCAGGGCCCTAATGGCCTGTGTGGTCACCAACCCCCATAGGGCTGCCTATCTGCCTCTAGCCTGCTTTCATGTAGCAACACAGTAAATCCCACGTGAGCCACTGTTCTGTTGTTGTTATTTGCTGTGGAACTTGATTTCTAGCAGATACAGGATGGGAAGAGCATGTGAGGAAGAAAGGAAGAGCAGTAGGCCCCAGTTCACAGAGGCAGGAGGATGTGGGTGCATCCGAGGGCCACCCAGCATCAGGCATGGCTGGACTGCGGGTGTTTGCAGGGAGCAGGGGTCATTGAGGAAGAATCAGATCACCAAGGGCCTCTATAAGAAATCAGAAATTCTAAATTAAAAAAAAAATAGCAAAGAGGAAGTCAGACTTTGGAGGGGAGGACTGAGGAAAATTAGAAAAGAGACGTTCTCAGAAGTTGGTATTCAGAAGAAAGCGATTTCTTAGGGAGCCACACAATTAGCTGTTTTGTGTTCAGGGGTAAAATAGGCCTTTGGTTCAGTCAGCAGAGCCCTTGAACCTGCCCCTCTGACCTGCTTGGCTGTGCCGGTACATGGGGCAAAGAATCCGCAGTGCCTGTGCCAGGCACGGCCTCCTCCCGAGGATGGATAGACCAAGCCAGCATGGGACGTGCCCAAAGCCAAAGGGTGGTCAAGAGGCTCTGTTTGTAGGGGCAGAGGGTCTAGTTTTCCAGGCGACTGACCCCCTCCCTCCGGCCCTTCCTCCTTTCCTCCTGGAACTCTCCACCAGCTCTGCTGCCCCACCTCTGTGGTCACCTCTCTGCTTTGTAAATATGGACGGGTGCCATCATGGATTGAATTGTGTCCCTGAAAAAGATATTGAAATACTAACTCCCAGTACCTGTGAAGGGGACCTTATTTGGAAACAGGCTCCTAGCAGGTGATCAAGCTAAGTGAGGTCATGAAGGGGCACCCTAGTCCAGTAGGACTGCTGTCCTTATAAAAAGGGGAATTTTGGACCCAGAGACAGACCTATTACGGGAGAAAGATGGTGTGAAGACACAGGGAGAACTCCATCAACAAGCCAAGGAACTCCCAAGCCCCCAGAAACTAGGAGAGAGGCACAGGACAGATTCCCTCTCGGCCCTGAGGGGAAACCAACCCTGTAGCCATTTTGATCTGGGACGTCTAGCCTCCAGAACTGTGTGACAACAGATTTCTGAGGCTCAAGCTGCCCACTTTGTTGCGCTTTGTAATGGCAGCCCCAGGAAGCAAGCACAGGTTAGCCCAAGCACAGTGGGTCACATTGAAGTGGTTTCTTGTCTCTCCATCTAAAAGGTCAGTTTCTCTAGTGGGTGGGGGGGCGGGCACACTATATTGCCCCAGGACCTAGTACATATATAGTAGGCCACCAAAAAAAGGTTGGTACCATAAGAATAATTAGACTGCAGAGTGCAAATTTAACTGTCATCCTCATTTACTGTAACATAGATGCAAATTATGAGCAATTGTTATTTAAATGACTCTGTGGCCCTCCTGTCTCACCACCTAGTGATGGCCTATTGGTTTGCTAATCCATGAGGGTGGGGCAGACAGAGAGAGCCCCCATTCCCCAGTGAGATACCCTAAGGTTCTTTCTCCTGCACCAAATGGATTTTCCTTGTCTCTCCACACCACCCTCCAGGAAGTGGGGTTGAGGGCCTGGGGACCAGCCAGGAGTGATTTATGGGGCCCTCAGCAGCGGTTACAGGGAATTCATCATCCCTGCGTGTTCCTGGCTCAGACTACAGGCCTTGGCTCTTGGGGCGCGTGTTCCACGCTGTAAGTGACTAGTGGGACCTAGGGCGTCTCAGAGAAAGAAGTCCGGCTCCCGGAGCTAACAGTCCGATGAGTGGTGGCCCTCTCTGAGGACACTGGGGCCTCAGACCTGTAACTAGCCCACTCTCACGACCTGGGGGCAATGAGCAGGCAAACTGCAGTCTTTCAGGGATGTGATCTGGGGACTTGTTCTTGGGCTCCAAGATAACTTTCTTAGAGGTTAATGTATTTCCCATTAATTCATGATTTTTTAAAAAGTGTAGCAGGCAGCATATTGGATCATGTGAAAACACTGCGCTAAAAGGAATTACCTCATAGTCAAATAAACTGCATTTGAATTGGAATCTTTTTTTGCTGGAAGCTTCTGCTCTGGATTATCACTCAAGAGGGTTCAGTGCTATCAGAAAGTGGGCTTCAATTTTCATTACCCAAGACCCGTATGAGAACTGGGACAAAAGGCAAAAATAGCATTAATATTAATAATGACTGCCCCTGGACAGTGGGATTATGGGTGATTTAAAGTTTTCAGGATTTTCATTCCCAAATTTTGAAATGAACATGTATTTTTAATGCACAGAAAAATCATACTTTTAAAAGAGTCAGAATCTGCAGCACAAGTGACAGATATTTATAGTGTGAGTCGGGTGTGCAGCAGCTCTGGAAGATAGACACGCATCCTCACTCTAGAAGAGATTTTAAAGTGGGAACTGGTTTTAAAGCTGCTGTGTTCCCACCCTCCACCTCTGGCCCCCATCGTCTCCAGCCCCAGCCTTAACTATTACCTGTGTGCGGTTCTATTTATTATTTCTCTTATTAAAGAACAGATGAAGACTAGAGGTCATGGCTCTCCGCGGCAGTCTACACTTGGGTCACCCTGGAGAGAGGCGAGCAGTAGGAATTCTCTTAATACCCCTCTGGATGTCAGCTCCTTAGGCTGGTCCCTTCTGCTATCGATTAAAGCTCTTAGTTCTTATTTGAACCTCAGCAGAAGGTGGGAACCTTATTCCGTGATAGTCCTGGATCCACTTGCATAATAACAGAGCTGTAACTCATATTTGCATGATGCTTCCAACCACAGGTTCTTAGCTCCAACTGCCTGAATGAATTGGCCCAGGAGATTTTACTGCCCGCCTTCCCCCCCAGAGCACCACTTCATTGGTCTGGGGTGGGGTTCCGCTCCCGCTCCGAGGGTCTTGTCCAAGCTCCCTTGGTGACACTAATATGCCGCCAGAGCTGAGAACCGCTGCTTCCGACTTATCTTTTAAAGCTCTTGTCCACCGTTTCAGCCCATGCTTAGGGCTGCTGTCGGGTGAGGCGAGTCTGCCCTAGTTTCCCTGGCAAGTCTTTTTATAGGCACTACTTTAGAAACCTTAAATCTCATTCTACCTCTGGAGTTTCTCCAATTTTCCCTCTCTCTCTCTCTCTCTCTTTTTTCTGTGAAAGCTACAATTGATATGCCTTCCAGCTTTAAAATTCTTCAATTATCTGAATGTAAACTCTCAACTCTCGAGAGCCTGGTCTATTCTGTGATTTCCCAAGCCCCGGAAACATTTTGGTCTCGAAACTGCAGTGATCCAGAAACAACAGAAAGCCTTTCCAGCCTCTCTCCACCCAGAAATTGTCCCACCTTCCTTTTTAGGCAGAGGCCAAAAGACGTGAATGCCTCCTGGGCAAGCAAGTAGCTGTGAAATTGTCCATCTGGTGCCTCCATCCTATTACAGACCCTACGGCGCAGTGAGTGGGGTGAATCCCATCCGAAGGAGGGTCTGTCCCACCGAAGGCCTGACCTTGGGCAAATAGCTTGCTGGTTTTGAGCTTCAGTATTCTTCCTCATTGCATCACTGGGATGATGTTTTATGGGTCCACAGAGCAGAGCTTGCAAAGTTCAAAGATAGACTTTCTTCCATTTGATCTTTACACAACCTAACTTATGGCAAATCTTTACATCCTGTTTTACGAACCAGGCAGAAAAGGGGTTTAAGAGACTTGTTCAAAATCACACAAATGGCAACTGACAGAACTTGGTTTTGGAGTCAGTTCTTCTTGGCTCCAAACCCTTTGCTTGTCTCCCTAGGCCGTATTAAGTTCCCTAAAAGTGTCAGTAAGTGTCCCCTGGGTCAAAAGGTTATGAGTAGGACTGAAGGCGGTGAGGCCTGGCACTGGTCATTTTGTCAATAATCTGTTGGATGATTAAACACAGAGTCACCCCAGCAAACCCCCCTCCCAGCAGTGTCTTACCATATTCCTCCTCCTTTCTCTGTCATGTAAATTTTGACAGTTTTTGTTTTATTTAGTTTTGTTTTTGTATTTTGTAATGTAAGCACCTGACTTAAGCTTTGAGGGCCTAAGCATCCACTTCAAAGATGCCTGTTTCAGATACCCTCCCCCCTAGATCCCCCCCAGAACAGCTGGGTAAAGAGCCAGGCCGCCTCCCCCTCTGAGGTCTCTTCGTTTTAGAAATCTTGGTTGAGGGGCGCCTGGGTGGCTCAGTGGGTTGGGCCTCTGCCTTCGGCTCAGGTTGTGATCTCAGGGTCCTGGGATCGAGCCCCGCATCAGGCTCCCTGCTCTGTGGGGAGCCTGCTTCCCCCTCTCTCTCTACTGGTGATCTCTCTCTGTCAAAAAAATAAATAAAATCTTAAAAAAAAAATCTTGGTTGATGTTGATGACTGACCATTTGGGCCACTTGTTGTTTCTCTTCCCTTGCTTTCAATTCCTGCTTTTATGTTTTAAAATCACCAATAAAGAGTGAAGTCCTCAACCTCGATAAAAGCAGAGCCTAGGCCATTGGCCTGGCGGGCGTCTCTCTCTCTCACTCACTGTCCCGGCTCCTCCCTCCCTCTACATGGGACCTGCTGTGTGGTCACTGTGCCCGCCTGGAGTAATTTCCAGGCCCTCTAAGTGATAACCCTTTAGTTTCTCAGTTTCCTGATGGTTATGGCTGCAGGCATCTTGCAGTCATGGTAAGCCTGCAAAGACCTGCCAGATCCCAGCATTGGTTGTTGTAAGCCTGAGATGGGCCCACAGCACTCTCCCATACTCTGAAAATCAGAGGGTCTGGGCCTGCCCTCATCCAATCAAAGCAGAATCTCTGGGAGAGGGACCCAGGCTCAGCATTTTCAGCTTTTTTTTTTTTTTTTTTTTAAATCTTCCCAAATGAGCTTCTCATGCAGGCAGAGTTAAGACCCACTCGGCTCCACCCGACCATGCCACACACAACCTAAAGAAAGAACCTAAAGAAACCTAAAGAAAGAACCTAAAGAAACCTAAAGAACCTAAAGAAAGTTCTGTGATGGGATTGGAAGACCCAGACTTAAGTTCACTGACTAGAGATAGGAATGTATTTTTTCTGAGCCTTGAATTCTTCCTTCATTAAGAAACAAACATAGAGGGGCACCTGGGTGACTGGGTTGGTTAAGCGTCTGCCTTTGGCTCAGATCATGGGATCGAGTCCTGCATCAGGCTCCCTGCTCTGTGGGGAGCCTGCTTCTCCCTTTCCCTCTGCCTGATGCTTGGCATATTTGCGCTCTGTATCCCTCTCTGTCTCTGTCAAATAAATAAAAAAGGAAAAAAAATTAAAAAAAAATTTTTAAAAATAAATAAAAAAGAAAGAAAGAAGAAGAAACAAACGTAGAAAAAACAGGTTGACCTGTACGGGGTCAGGGCTGGGCTGAGAAGCGAGGAAGAGAGCTACCGTGTTCACGCTGGTGAACGCCGGCGCGTCGTACAGACGTAAGGAGCTAGGACGCCATGATAGGCGCCTAATAAATACTTATTGATTTTCATGGGCTCTTACTCACCCATCTTTTCTTCACCCTTAAATATGAAGCCGGGGGAAATAAAGAAGAAATATAATTGCACCACACACTTCAGGCCTCCGCCCTCCCCGCATCTCAGGTTAATAGGCCTCTTCAGCTGTCCTCTAAGTGCTAATAATTCCTGGGCGTTTTGATGGTAGCACTTTCTCCCAGAGATGAATTGACCCCAGCTAAGAGCCCAGCTCCTTCCCAGATCTCATTACAATCAGCCTTGATGGCAGACAGGCTTCAGAATGTAACAAAATTAGAGCTTTTAAATCATTATCTCGACTCTGGGAGCATCACACTAATAAACGGGAATGAAGAGGCTAGAGGGAAGGCAGGGAAAGGACTACGGCCTCCACACCAGAGTTTCCTTCCCCGTCCACTTCTCACCACAACACGTGGCAAGGGAAACCCCTTGTCACCCAAGCTGGAGTCAGAAAGCCCGGATCTGTCGTGAACCGTCTTGGTGAGCGGGAGGTGACACAGCCCTTTCTGTCGCTGCCTCTGCTCTCCCCGGCTTCCCAGTTGCCTTGTCCGTTGTTCCTTCCACAGACATGAGTATGCACCTGCCATGGGTAAGGCCCTGCCGGATGGGGGACCCTGCAGAGCGACCAAAGACGGAAGCCTGGTCATCTCTGTGTTTCTCACCACCTAGCCCCCTCCACAGTGCAAGCCCTGGTAATTTCTGGATATCGTGACACCTCTCACGGGTCTCCCATCCAACCCTTCCTCAACGCGGTCCCGGCTGCCAACACACTGAAGGTATCTCTCCTACTCACTCCCCCACGGGGGAGCTCCCGAGGGTTGAGGGCAGGGACCTTCTCCTTCCCCCATGTCACCCCTGCTGCAGCCACACACAACCTCTGGGCCTTTGTCATTATCTCTTTTTGGCTGCAGGATGGCCTTTCTTCCTCCCTCCTTGCTACCTGGATTCATGCTCTAAGACTTGTTCTTCTTCCAGAGGCTCATGCACTCATAGATGAAGCCCAGGAACCTCAGCTCTCAGGGGTCCCTGCCTTCCTCCCTCTGGCCCTCAGTACCCTACCCCTGCAGCTTTGTTTCTTGGTTTCTCCTATTTCTCATTAACTTCTGCCCAGAAAGTGTTTTCCCTTGAGCCTTGAAGGGTTCATCCTAGGAACATTTTTTTCCTTCAGATTCTAGGTCGCATGTCCCTTTCTTTTAGAGAAAGCTTTCCTAGATGACCCAGTCCACAGAAGCTTGTTTTAAGTCTCTGTAATATTAAATACTTTATTTGGGGTTTTTGTCTTCCTCCCTGGACTAGACTGAGATCAACCCCATGAGATCGGGGACCTGTTTATCTCATTCACAAATGCATCCCCAGTGCTTAGCCTATAGTAGGTGCTAAATAAATAAGTATTTGAGTGAACGAAGAGGAGGATGGATGGATGGACGGATGGGTGGATGGGTGGATGGATGGATCAGGTGACTTCTGGGAAAGCCCTCCTAGACTCTCCAAGCTATGTTACTACAGGCACTCTGCCCTTTCTCCTCTCACCCACCTCAGGCCCGTGTGGTCGCCTTTACTACACATTCATGAACGGTAGCACCATCACAACTCCTAACACTGCTGGCATCCTTAAGCACATTTCTTCAAACTGGACATGGATTTGCCCCCTTTGTGTCTATAATCCCACAGGAGAGGAAGGCACACTCAGAAGGACCTTTGCCCTTATGTGAGTTGTAAGTGCCCTGACGGGAAGAGAGGAAGTACTGTGGGACTGTAGACCCTGGGCTGCCAGCTTCTCACACTCCTGGGGTCATAGGCACCCTCAGGTCTGCTGTGACCTCAGGGTCCCTAGAACTATTTCTGGGAGACATACAAATGCACTGGGATGAGCTCAGGGTACAAGGTCGGTCCACAGAGTAACCAACAGTGTCTTCTCAATCCCAGCTCTTCCCCCCTCCCCACCCATGGCTAATAGTTCTTCAGTTTCGTTCATGGCCTGTCTGAGCCAGTAACTCTGTTCTCTGTTTTCCCAACCCTTTTTGGCAGTTCTGGGTGGCCTTGTGACCCTGTTCTGGTCGGGGCATCCTTTGGAGGTGGGGGCTCTGAGAAAGCTTTTGTTTTCCCTTTCGGGCACAGTGTCATCCTTTCCCCTTGTATTGTTCTTGAATACAGTCAAGATGGCCAGAGCCACAGTGAGCATCTTGTAACTACACTGTTGATGCCCCCAGGGAAAGAGCAAGAAGATCACAGAGAGGCTAGTGTTAGTATTTGGAGCACCTGAGCTAATGCTAGAAGCTCTCTGGTCCGAGTCTTTGTTCTGTGTGAAGAATAAACCTCTGTTTGTTCAAGCCACTGGTGCTGGATCCTTCCGTTATTTGCAACGGATCTTATTCCTTACAGATGGGGAACTATACAAACAGGGCCAGTCCAGGCCCGGAGCTCGTCCAGAGGCTACAGAGTTCATAGAGGGACTGAGAAAGTTCCAGACAGCAGAGAATAAAGCGAGGAACTGGATTCCTCCCTACCTTCACACAGGCAGCTTGTTCCTAGGACAGACGCTTCAGCCCCAGAGGTTTCAGGAGACACCTGAGCTCTTGGCCGCATCAGGCTCTGGTTGAAAAGGATCACCAGTTGGTTAAGCAACTGTCTTCTGCTCAGGTCATATCCCAGAGTGCTGGGGTCAAGTCCCACATCGGGTTCCTGGCTATGCGGGGAGTCTCCTTCTCCCTCTGACCTTTCCCCTCTCATGCTCTCTCTCACTCTCAAATAAATAAATAAAATCTTAAAAAATAAAAAAGGGTCATCAGGGCAGCCTCATGTCCGTCTCTATGAAACCAAAGTAACATTCTGCGCCTAGTTCACTGCTGCCTCTATCGAGAAGGCTTTCCATTGGAGAAGCACCAGGAAGATTAGTCCCTCCCTCCTTCCTCTGTGCTCCCATAAGTCTTTGCAGCTCCCCTACTCACGGTAGGCTTCATGAGCATCCTACGGGCATAGCTGCATTGGGCCCCCAGCTAGAAGGACCCCCATGCTTGATTTAATTTTCCGCTGTCACTACCGGGAAATTCTTAATTTTTTAACCAAGGCCTTATATTTTCACATTGCACCAAAACCCTACAAATTAGGTAACTGTAAGGGTCTATTTAGCCAGAGCAATTTCATCTCAGTTAAACAGTGATTTTGTTGTTTATGCAGTAAAACTTAAACTGACCCCTGCACCCAGCCTCCCCCCCGCCCCCCCAGGAACTTACGTAGAAGCAAGTCTGGGAAACTAGTAAAATATGGTTGACCAGTCCCTGATAACAGAGCCCAGAAACAAGGGTGGGTCATGTCAGGTGGAGATAACAGAGCCCGGATGCAGGGATGAGTCAGGCCAGGTGGAAACATCCAATCTGTGGAGCGTGTCTACTGTCTCCCTAGCTACCAAGGAGTGAGGGCCTCGCCTTTTGGGTGCCTTTCGGGTGCCAATTCTGATCAAGGTGATAGGCTAGTTCAAATAGCTACTATGGGGTGAATTGTAATTCAACTGGCCACCCGTGTGTGACCTAGCATGACTGTGCAGCTTTCTCTGAGTGTTGCAATCTCATTGGCCACCTGTGTGTGGCCAGGCTCAACCACATGGCCTTTGCTCTATAAAAGTTAGTCTGTGAGGCTGGGAGTTGCTCGCTCTCTCTCTGTAAGAGGCAGCCCCGAATGGTCAGTTTGATTCTCTACACTTGGCATGAAATAAAGCTGTGCTTGACCTTCGCTTTTTATCAGTCTCGCTCCTTTGACCACGGACCTAACAGTAACCAGTCCTCCACTTAGGGATTTTGTGAAGTTGGGCCATGACGTGGCTCCTCTGAGCCTGTTTCCTCACCTGCAAAATGAGAATAATGAAAACGGCTTTGCAGGGTTGTCAGACTCTGAGGTCTGAATGAGACATCATGAGCAAAGCAGCCCCACGGAGCCTGGCCAGCCAAAGTGCCCTATGCAGCTTCCTTCTCTCGAGTACATATTTCTGCCTGACTCATAATGATGACGTTGACCACACGTTCAGCTGCACGGCTGAAGTTCACAGTCCCAATGCCTCATCTAGAAAAGGACTAGTTAAGCTCTTTGAGGGCCAAGAGCCTCTTTATTTCCTCCCGCGTGCCTGGGACAGCCTCTGTTCCTTCACAGGCACCCAGAAAGGTCTGATGAACATACGAATACTATTCTTGAGGCTCCTAGAACTTTGTCAAAGCCCACTTCTCGTTATGAGGTTGATTTAGAGAACAGCATAATTTAACAGCGATATAAGGAAGGCATATTCAGTGTTTTGGAGACTTGAAAATGGCCCTTCCAGCTTACATAATGAAAAAAATTGTCAAAATCTCCTCTGCACCCACGCTGAGCTTCCAGTGCGGAATGAGATAAGAGCAGGGCATTACCATAGGAATCAGAGGTAGCCAGGACCAAGGCTCTTTCGGGGCCAGGTGAGGTCCCCCGTGAGAGCAATAAAGGTCTTTTTCAATAAGCCGGTCTCCGCAGCAGCCGAGTGCTCCAGTTCCCCTCAGGATTGAATTCTGTCACATCGTCATGCCTGATGGTGAAGCAGAAACCTGCTTACCAGGCAGAAACCTCGACACCTGGACTGGTTTAAGAGAAACCAGTCCACGCGAATGAGTGGTATTGACAGACTACTTAGAAGGGAGCAGAGTTTTGGCTAGAGCTAACTCATCTTGTTGTTGTTTTTCTAAGAAAAGCTACCTTAAAAAAAATCCATAAGTCTCGAAGTCTCAAGCGTTTTAGTAAGCAGCAGCTCCCATAGCTAATTCGGTAGTCGTTCACACAGCTGACCGAATGAAGGACCACCACTGATGAGCACAGACTCCTTCCACCTCTCCCTCGGAGCCTCGAGGTAGATGTGCTGATCTTACCCACTGTGGATTAAGTCAGTTGAGGTTTAAGAGGATAAGTAACTCACTCAAGGGCATTGAGCTGGCCAGCCCAAGGTGACTGACTCCAGAAACTGCTGGTGTGTAAAGTGCATTAATCTCAGGTGTGCAGCTTCGTGGATTTTCAGTGTGTGTGACCCAGTCTCTGCCACTCAGATCAAGACACAGAACGCTGCCAGCATCTTGGGAGCGTCTCTCGAGCCCCCTTCTCAGTCAGTCCCCCTGCCCCGCCCCCACCTCCAGGTGACCCCTCTTCTGACTCCTGTCTCCGGCAAGTAGTTTGAGGCAAATCAGCCTTGCTTGCAGCCCTTCCTGCATTTTTTCTTCAGAGAAGACCAAGAGGTGCTTCTTTCTCTCAGGTCAGCCAATAGATCATACATATGTGTGTGCGTACACACATGCGCATGTATGTATATATGTATGCACAGACATATGTAAAGGTTTTTCTGTTAAAGAGGTAAATTTTGTTTTTTTAAGATTTTATTTATTTATTAGAGAAAGAGATCACAAGTAGGCAGAGAGGCAGGCAGAGAGAGAGGGGGAGGCAGGCTCCCCGCCGAGGAGAGAGCCCGATGCTGAAGCCTGAGCCAAAGATAGAGGTTTAACCCACTCAGCCACCCAGGCACCCCTATGTAAAGGTTTATGAAGTGAAGATTTTCCCTTTACTGTCAGGCATTCTAAGGCAACCAAATTCAATCCTAAGGGAATTTCCTAAGGGAAACTAGAGCATGCCGTTAAATCTAGCTTTTTGAAAAAGACCTATGGGTGTAGCAATTTCCTTGTGTTTTTAGAGGCTTTTTGTTTAGGACATGAGAAACATATCTCATGGTGAGGACACCTTCCTTCTCCTCATGGTGAGGACATCCTTCCTCCTGTCTCCGGTGCAGCCCCACCCTCAACATTAGCGCAACTGAGGACTAATAATAATAGAGGCTCACAGACCATTCATCTAGATGTTTCAGAGTTATATACCAAGCCACGAGACCATTAAATAAAATACATCCTTTCTTCCTATCTTAGTGAATAAACATCTTCACAGCGCATCAGATAGCCGTAAATTTAGAGGACTCAAATTCCTCAGAGTTCCGGAACATGGAAATGGAGAGAGAGTCAGCCATGGGCAGCCCACCTCCCTTTTCTTCTGGTCTCTGGCTCTGTCCCACATCTGATGAACATACGTGGCCACCCTGGCCTGTTCACCTAGATTCTGCCATAGTACCCATAGAAAGGAAGCCTTGACCACCTTCCAGGCCTAGGGGCATGTATGCCGGTGGTATGGTGTATGCTTGGGGGGCTGGATCTACAGAAGACAAGCTCTGGATACCCAGAGAAAGGCCTGGAAGGGAGGTGTGAGGTCTAGGTAGGAAGATACACTTGGGGCTACAGATTCCTCTCCTCACATAGTGGGCCACAGCCTGAGGAGGGCCAGGTAAGGCCCACAGAGCATGGATTTAGGATCCCCTCTTGTCCAGTCCAAGGGTGATTCCACAGAACAGAGATCACTTGTCTCAGCCAAGAGATAATCCTCTTTATTTTCAGAGTCACTCTGAAGAGTGGTTAAAGCCCTCTTCAATGAGTGCTTGTCAGGCAATGAGCCATGTGTGGAGATGGATGGAACTTGCTCTCAGCTCTCCAGGACCTCAAGTCTAGTGGGAAGGCCCATCAGTTAAGAGTTTCATGTCATGATAGAAACATACATGTTCAAGGAAAGACTTCTGGAAGGAGATGACATCTGAGCAGTCTTGAACAATAAGAAGGTACTAACAAGACAAAGAAGCAGGGAGAGAGAACAGCATGAGTTAAAAATGGTCTACACAGAGAGCATGGAAGGGTTTCAGGGGTGACCTGAGTAGTATGGGGAGAGACCATCGTGCACTCTACTGGGAGTGTGGACCTTACCTCCACACCCTGGGGGAGCAGTGGAGACTTAGAGCAGAAGTGATATAAGGACACACTGACATTTGTAGAAATGTGACTCTGTCACACGAATGGAGACAATGAAATTGAGTAGAAGATAATCCAGGTGGAAATTAATGAAGATCTGCTTATTCATTGATTCGACAGATGCCTACTAAGCCCTACATGCCAGGCATTGTTGGATATCAGGGGTATTGCTGGGGGTCAGGGCAGAAAAAGACCCTATTCTCAAGGGATTTACATCCTGATGAAAAGGCAAGGGCACCGTAGATACGTAAAGAAATAAATACTACACATATTTCAAGCAGATGTTAAGTGCGATGGATAATGATAATAGGATAGAGATGATGGAGGAGAGTTGGGGGAAAAGGACAGAGTGACTCATTTGTTCATGTGTTTTTTTTATCCAGAATATATTTATTTACTGAGGGCCTACGTGGGTGGGAACACTACAATAGAGAGACTCCACAGACACTGTCCCTGTGATTACAGCATTGATGTCTCATGGGAGCACCAGACGTCGTTCAAATATTCCATCCCTGGAGCTCGTACTTTGAAGACAGAGCATGGCTCTCTGAGAGTACGGAACCGAGGAACTGCCCACCCTGAGTGGTCTGGAAGGGCTTGCTCTGGGTGGGTGGAGGAGCATCCCAAAGGCCCGGGGCTGGCAGGGAGCAAGGTGAGCACTGAGGCTGAACCAGCCTCGAGTGCCTGGAGGGGTAGGGGGCGAGAGGCTTGGAGGGAAGCCACCCAGGCAAGCAAGGAGCCTGCCGTGCCCAGCTCTGTTCAGGAACTTTGACTTTCCTTCCTTCCTTTCTTCCTTTCTTCATCAGTTTTGCTCTTTCTAACTGTACAATTCCATGGCATTAATTGCACTCATAACGTTGTATGACCACCACCACTGTCTCTTTCCAGAACTTTTTTATCACCCCAAACAGAAATTGTGACCATTAGACAAGAATAATTCCCTACTGCCCCTTCCCCTCAGCCCCTGGTAACTTTGAATCTACCTTTTATCTCTATAAACTTGCCTATTTGAGGTATTTCGTGTAAGTGGAATCATATAGTATTATCAATATAACAATGATATTTATGATTTCACTTAGCATCATATTTTCAAGGTTCATCCATGTTGTGGATGTGTGAAAGAATTTTATTCCTTTTTATAGCTGCTTAATATTCCATTGTATAGTGTAGACCATAGTTTGCTTATCCATTAGTCTACCGATGGACTCTTGAGTGGTTTCTACCTTTCCACTATCGCAAAGAATGCTGCTCTGAACGTTGGTGTACCAATATATGTTCAAGCCCATTTCCAATTCTTTGTGGTATATATTCTAAAGTAGAATTGTGGGGTCACAGGGTAATTCTATGTTAAATGTTTTGAGGAACCTTCATCAGGCACCTCTTGTTTTTTAAAGGAGCTGCCCCATTTCATACTCTCACTGAGAGCATATGAGTTTTCCTGTTCCTCGAATCCTTGGCCAGCACTTACGACTTTCCAATGACTTTGCCTTTATCCTAAGAGCGTCACATCTAAATCATCCCTCAGAACCTTCTCTGACCTCAAGTCTGGCAGGCATTCTGGGGAGTCCTCACCTGTGGTGGGACTTTGATGAGGGTGTGTTCCAGTTGAAATACTTCAGGGGAACACTGTTCAGCATCTCTATTACCAACATCAGCTAGAAGGCAGGGATGGGGATGGGAGGAGACCACCCCCCTTGTCTCTCTGCCTGCTTCTCTGCCTACTTGTGATCTCTATCAAATAAATAAATAAAATCTTAAAAAAAAAAAAAAGAATTGGGAAACTGGGGAAGAATTTGGGGCCTGTCCCATGAAGTATCCATTAAGTAGGTCTGGTGAGGGTCCTTTTAATCTCTCTATTATAGGGCTGCTTCCCATAACAGCCCCCCAACAAATAAATATATCTTCATAGTCGGAGCCGAATAAATAGACACATGAATGAGGGGACTACTCCATCTTCTCTTCCCCCTCACCTATTACCTGTACCCCTTCTGAAGACCTGACAAGGGTTCTACTCCCTCAGGAGCCCTCAGGCTCTTGTCTAGTGGACCCCACCAACCATCCTGGGTCTACTTTGGTCTTTTCTGGTCTTCTCTGGTACCGAACCAGTGCTTGCTTTGACAGTTGTCCTACATGGTACTCACAGCTCTGCAAGAAATTTGAAAAATGTAGGCAAGTTGCCCTGAGTCCTTTTTAGAACAAGGCAGGGCTAAGTACTCTCATAAAAGGATGAGGAAGGCGGTCATTTATCCAAATACTGCTCTCCAGCCACATTGTGGTTTAAAGATGGCAGAGCATTGTGCTCTCTCTCATTGGAGCCTCACCATAAGCCACTGAGGTTGGCAGGATGAGGACTATTTGCAGGGGGACCGATTCAGAGAGGAGAGGTGACCCACTGAAGGACAGAGCGGAAGTGTCTGACTCCGTGACCAGTGCCTGCTCACCTTTCCGCAGCACAGTCATGACTCACCCCTGCCTTGCTGTCCCCACACCTGCTCTGGGCCCTGAGGAAGAACTCAGCCAGGTTTTTAATAATCAATCAGGTTTTCCTGAGGCGTTTGCACAGACTTTTGGCTAGTCTTCTCAGAAGCTGTTCTTGCAAAATGCTTTCTTATTTTTCACCCAATCAGAACTGAGGTAAAAAAAAAAAAAAAAAAAAAAAAAGCCCCTCCATTCTCTTTTTTTCTGCACCAGCCAGCCTAGCAGAGCCTATTTCATTCCCGAAATTCACATTGGAAACTGCCTTCTGTTCCCATTAGTTTGGGTTGTAGCAGTCATTACATTCTAAACAATTAATCCCCGAATGCCAATTTCTTACTAGAATTATCCTGGACTCAACAACTGGTTTTCTTAGCAGCAAGGCTGAAGCAATTATTCCTGGCTTTTGTAACTAAACATGCTGTGCTTGGCACTTTACAATGTTTTCATCATCATTGAGTTATCAACATTTATCTCTATCAGGGGAAAGAAAAGGCTGTCCAATTGTGAAGGCCCACAACCACACCGCCCTGTTTACTGACATCAGCAGACTCCCTGGGCTTCCTCCCTTTTGCTTGGAGAAGAGGGAGGAAGTCCCCCAGGCACCAAGCCCTACCTGTTCTCCCACGGGGACTAAGAAGATAGACTTCCAAGAGGAAGAAGCAGCGGAGGGGGTCTCAGGCCCCAGAGTAGGGCTAGCTGGGAGCTCGGGGCCTGTGTTTGCTAGACAGTGTCCTTGTCCTTATAGGGGCTCAGTGTCTTGGGGCACAAAACCTTCCTTCTGAAGCTGGGCCCCAGAGTCAGCAGGAATGTTTGAATCTGAAGGAGTCTGTGGGATTTCTCCTTCCAGCAAGGAAGACAGGGCTGCTCTGATTGGGAGATAGGACTAATGGGCCGCTCACCTCACCCAGGACTGGACAAGGCCAGCTTCCCTTTTGTGCATTTCCCCAAACTTAGGACTTCCTGAGAAGTGGCTTGGCAGGAGACACAGGAGCTGTTCCGGGACCAGACTCCTAAGTCCATGACCCTGGCTTCACCCTTAATGGCTGTGTGGCTGTGAGCACATTGCTTACCCTCTCTGTGCCTCATTCCTTACCTATAGAGAGCTCTATTTCACAGGGTTATTTTGAAGGTTGAGTTAATATTTATAATTAGAATAGTGTGCCTAGCATGTAGTAAGTGCTTTATAAGGATATATTTAGAACAAAGAAGAACTTTCCTTTCGATTAACAATTGAACGGATTTTTAATGTTCTTTTGTCCCCTTTAGGTCCAGGAGCCCGCAAGAGAGCCTATAAGGACAGTAAGCTTAATCCCCCATCCCCTAAACCACAAAGCCCCCTGATTCATTTGAATGCATCCACAGACAAATCTCAAACCCCTGTTCTTTTCAAAGTCAACCCGCAGTACCCCTGGGGTCGTGATTAGCCCCAGCTCTCCAAAAGTGGAATCTAAAACATTTGCCAACAGCATGTAGAGAACTAATCTTCAGATGGTCAACTCCTAACCAGTTAAAGTTGGAGCAGCAGTAACGTGGCGGTTGGACGCCAGAACCCGCCGGCTTCCTTTCTCCATTTGCGGCGTCACCGGCAGGACCTAGGGATGGGCTATGTGCCCCCCTTGCTTCTGGTAATGATGACACCACCATCAGTGGCAATACTAGGAGATAACACCTGTATGGCGTTCACTCCGTGCCAAGCACTGTGCCAAGCTCTTTACCACATCAGCTCACTTAGTCTTGTAGGTATCTAGGTATCTAGTATCATTCCCATGTTACAGGTAGGAAAACTGAGGTGTAAGATAAGCCAAGTTACAAGTCCAAAGTCACAGGGCCGATGGCTGCTGAACCCAGACAGTGTGGCTCCAGAGTCCATCACTTAGCACCACACTACGTTTTCCTGTATCATTGACCTCGGCCATGAGCGCAGATCCAGTCCAAGCTCAGAAAATCAACCCTATCCTCAGGCAGGAAGGGTCTGGTGGGGGTTGGGACCAAGTCTCACTGTTTGTCTAGCTCTAGCTGTATAACCTGACCACCCTCTTCATACTGAGTTCATAGCTTAGAGCAGGCTTCTGGACAAGGGCTCTGTTTTTTGAGCCTCTATCTCGATAACCCTCTCTGTTCTCTGGCTTCCCAGCCTTGTTCTTACAGTCCCGAGCCTCCTGTTTATTCATTAGACCTACATTTACTAAGCACCTACTATGTGTCATTCATTTATGCTCAGGCTGAGGACATGGCGCCTTCACGGGGCTCATGGTCTGATAGGGACCTGGATATGCAGATGACTGCATGGAGTGAACAAGTCCGAGGGCTGCAGTTAAAACCAGCATGGGATCCGTGAGGCAGATGAAGCAGGTCTGATTCTCCCTGGGGAAAGAGATTGGCAGGGAGGGCTTCACCCAGCAGGTTGCACAGGCTCCTTCCTGCCGCCACGCGCCTCTGATGCTGGCCAGCTGCTGGGAATTCTTGCTGGCTGTCTCTTTGCAGACATCTCCGCCTGCCTGCCTGGACGTGCCCAGGTGACCTCAGAGAGTCAGAAAGAATTGCATTTGTCACCTCTATTTTCTAATTGGTTAGTGGAAATGGTGCAGGCATCTGCGGTCCTAACACCTGCTTCAGGCAGGGGGAATGGAGGCCTCTAGTGCCCCCTAGACTCATCCTGTGTGTCTGGAGTTGTGCCCTGGCCTCCGTAAGAGCAGCCCAGTCCATCCCTGGTATTCCCAGTATCGTGTGGTACGCACATTCTCCCGGTGTTCCTTCTAGAATCCTCTAGATCTGGATCCTCTAGATCCCTTTGAGAGAGCTGAGGTGTACGAGGGGATCCATCTTACCAATTAAGACTCACCTGGTGACTTTGGAGAAGTTAATTCCGTCATTCCCCATCTTTAAAATTTTCCCTTCCCTGCATGACAAGGATTTCTTCCTTTCATCATCCCAAAGTCTTTCTCATCCCCAGAGAGGCCCTTTTAACCCACTAATCAAATGATGGCAGAAGCGTTTCCTGGAGACTTTCTTATTTAGTGAGGAAAGACAAATGAAAAGAAAAAACAGGGAAGGAGAAAGGCAGAAAGGAAGGGAGGAAAGGAAGAGAGGAAGGAAGGAAAGAAAGCAGGCAGGAAAAAGAAGTCAGTGTTTATGAGGACACTATACTATGTGCTTGGCGCTGGTCTAGATGCATTTCCACGTATTTGCCACATTTAGTCCTCTCTTTGCTTCACACTGCATGCCTTCTTATAGACAAGGAAAATGAAGCTCAGAGTGGTTAGGGCACTTGCCAAGGGTCACACAGGAACTTTGAAGCTAAATCTGAAACCACGTCTGAGTCCAGAGGCCATGATCCTTCCAGTATATTGAGAGGTGTTTAAAATACGTCCATGGAATTTCCCTTTGCTACCAAATCGCTGTCGCTTACTATAAACGGGTTAGGCTCCTACAACGGACCCACTTGCATTCACCATTCGACTTCCCTTGCCACTGTGCCATTTGGTGTAAATTGCCTCTAACCTTTTCAGAAAAGAGGCAGCCTGGAGTTAGGGTCAACAATAGAGACCCATCTCTGCACACCAAGGTCACCTTGCATGGAGGCACAGAGCAAGTGTCACCTTCTCACCTGACAGATGGAGAAGCCAAGGTTAAATGACTTGCTCAAGACCCAGCGGGAACTGAGCCAGACTGCAGAGAAAAGCTCAGCCTCTTGGTTCTGAGAAAAGCTCCTCAGCCAAGTATTTTCAAGAAGTGGGTGGAAGTGCCTGGGAGCTCGCCTTCTCGCCTCTAATTTCTCTCAGATTCTTGGAGAGCCGCATGTATCTGGCACTTACTTCAGTAAGCACGCTGAGAAGGGTCCAACTGGCATTTATTTAATTACCATAAACAGATGTATCACTTTGGCTTCAATGAGGCTGGTTCTTATTGTGCTCATCAGCCCGCCTGTTTATGAGGAGGCCGGGCCAGGCATGGCAGGCGGCAAGGGGTCCTAAGGTGCCACTGTGTGCCCCACTGTCTTCCATCCCATCCCCATGGGGGGCGTGGGGACGGGCAGGGGTCATAGGGGATGGGGTGCCATGGCACTTCACCATTTTCCTTACAATTCCTGTTATTCCTTCCACATCCAGGTCCCCTGTGAGCCCCATGGCAGCCCTCCAGGCCTCTCCCCAGATGTCAGGCTGCTGGAAGAGGGGTCTGGGGTTCACTCTGGTGATTTCTGCTTGGCAGTGTCTGTTTCAGTGTTTTCCTTCTGCTCTCCAAAGTCAGTATAAACATTCCTCTGCATTTCTCCAGCTTTCACCCTGGAAGCAAAGCTCACACACATCAAACACTTTTCCATTTCTCTCTGATAAGCTCACCTCTCAGACTGATGCCTCCCTCCCTCAGTGTGTCTCACAGGAGTTTTGGAAAGAGACAGTGTTTGCTAGGAATTCGGGGAAGGGTTTACCAGGAATCAAGATGGAGGCTGAGTTTAGATTAGATACAAATTGGTCATCAAAATTTCCTTTCTCTTTGGTTCTGGGAAAAAAAAGATAGTAATAAATATGGTGGCCAATGAGACAGGAAATTTCAAAGGCCTGCGGATCTTCTTAAAGAATGGGTGTGACATAGTGAGAGGCTCTCTTAAAGGACATTTTTGCTTTTGTATAAAAAAAATTTCCTTTGTGGCCTGTTGGTTGTTATCCCCATGTTTAGAGAGCAATTTCCTTTTATGATGTGGTCAACCAGCTCCCATTGTCATTGAGAAGCAAGTGGACAAGATAATCACATGCCCCAGATTTGGGGGTCAGTGCTAGTTTCAGACATCTGTCTGCCTGTTAAAATATATAACCATTTAGGGGCGCCTGGGTGGCTCAGTGGGTTAAGCCGCTGCCTTCGGCTCGGGTCATGATCTCAGGGTCCTCGGATCAAGCCCCACGTCGGGCTCTCTGGTCAGTGGGGAGCCTGCTTCCCTCTCTCTCTCTGCCTGCCTCTGCCTACTTGTGATCTCTCTCTCTCTGTCAAATAAATAAATAAAAATCTAAAAAAAAAAAATATGTAACCATTTATCTATTTTACTTATATTGAGGTAAACCTGTATATAATGTTATATTCAGGTGTGCAACATAGTAATTTGATTTTTGAATACACTGTAGCGTGATTGCCACAATGAGTATAGGTCTGTCTGTCACCGTACAATTGAACTCCTTTCCCCTTTCTACCCACCCCCAAACCCCTTCCCTCTGGTAAGCACCAGTCTCTTCTTTGTATCTGTGAGTTTTGCTTTGTTTCATTTTGGTTTTTTTGGTTTTTTTTAGATTCTACTTATAAGTCAGATCATACAGTATCTGTGTCCTCTGATTTATTTCATTTAGCATAATACCCTGAAGGTCCATCCATGTTTTTGTAAATGATAAGATTTCCTTCTTTTTTATGACTGAATAGTAGTTCATTGTGTGATATGTGTCTATAGATATAGATATTTATAGATGTGTGTGTGTGTGTGTGTACACACACAGAGAGACAGATATAGAGGTACAGATAGATATCATATGTTCTTTATCTGCTTGTCCATTGATGGACACTTAGGTTGTTTCCTTATCTTGGCTACTGTAAACAATGCTGCAATGAACAGAGTGGTCCATATAACTTTTTGAATTAGTGTTTTCATTTCCTTTGGATAAATACCCAGGAGTGTAATAGCTAGATCAGGTAGCAGATCTACTTTTAATTTTTTGAGAAACTTCCACACTCTTTTCCATAGTGGCCGTACCAATGTACATTCCCACCAATAGTGCACGAAGATTCATTTGTCTCCATATCCTCGCCAACACTTGTTACTACTTGTTTGTTGTTGTTGTTGTTGTTTTAAAATAATAACTGCTGTAACAGGTGTGGGGTGATACCTCACTGTGGTTTTGGTTTGCATTTCCCTGATAATGAGTGATGCTGAACACTTATTCGTGAATCTATTGGACATTTCTATGTCTTCTTTGGAAAACTGTGTTTAGATTCTCCACCCATCTTTAATTTTTTTTTGTTGTTATTTTTGCTATTGAGTTGAGTTCTTTATACATTTTAGATATTCACCCCTCATCAGATATATGATTTGCAAATATTTTCTCCCCTTCAGGAGGTTGCCTTCATGTTGTTGCTGTTTCTTTTGCTGGGCACCCATTTAAAAAAAAAAAATGATCATAGAGGACAAATTTATTTTATGCAGAATAATTTGGAGCTGGGCATGTAGATAAAGTTGTTGCAAAGTTTTCCCTGAAGTATTTAATGCAAATCATCATTTTTATTGAGCCTGAATTTGGAAGACTGTGCTCTTTGTGGAAATTCCAGGACAAACAATTGTTTCATCAAGAGGGAGAGACAGCTTAAGACAGAGGTTAAAATTGGGGTGACTGGGTGGCTCAGTGAGCTGCCTTCAGCTCAGGTCATGATCTCAGGGTCCTGGGATAAGGCCCTGATGGAGCCATGCATTGGGCTCTCTGCTCAGCAGGGAACCTGCTTCTCCCTCCCCCTCTGCCTGCCTCTCAGCCTACTTGTGATCTCTCTGTCTGTCAAATAAATAAATAAAATCTTAAAAAAAAAAAAAAGACAGAGGTTAAAAGCACCAGCTAAACTCGACTGCTTGGACAAGTTACTTAATTTGTCTGTGCCTCAGCTTCCTCCTGTGCAAACGGGATAGGCTGATGGCATTGTTCTGAGGATGTTAAAAAAGGCAATTCTGGGAAATCACTTAGCACAGCAGTTGGCAGTTTATAAGTGCTCAGTAAACATTAGCTAATAAGGATAATAATAATAATAGAAGTGCACACACACATAACTAGTCTTAACTTGGGTTCTCCAAAATAGAGCCCAAGATAAGGACTTGGGTGCAGTAGTTTATTTGGAGGGCAATTCCAGGAAGCAGGGGAGGGAGTCAAATCACTGCTGTAGGCTGTAGGGTCTTGGTTCCACCCAGCAGCATAGAGAAGGCTGGAGAATGCCTCCCAGGACCGTCCTCCAGTCCAGGCTCCAGGAGCTGAAGCATCTACTTGTGGACTTGATGAACATACACAAGGGTGAGTAAGTCAGGATCCCACTTCAGTGTTTTTAAATTATATATAATGTACTTGATACCAGTCCTCCGGCCAAGCAAGCGGGCTCTGTTGTTCGTTGTGAAAAGAGGATACTAATAGGTGACTTAGCAAGAAGGGCTTAAAAGTACAACGTTTTAATTTAAGAAGGCTCCGCCACCATAAACAAGCTCTTCTACCTTTTTCCGCTTCGGTGTTCTGTATAATGGAGAACAGTAATAACACAGCACTTCCTGGTGCAAATTAAACGCACAGGATTTAACACTGGTCCTGGACATAGCCTGCCTTCAGTGAATGGTGGCCCTTTTGGGGCTCTTAATGTCATTATTGTTGTGACTGTGTGCATACCTGCGATAGCAGAAAATGATTGTCTAAAGGTTTCGGGATGTGTGGCTGGCTTAGCTTACTGTAAGTCTCAATATACCCCTGATTTATAGAAAGGATCCCTGAGGTTCTAGGTTTCCTGGCACATATTTGTTGAGGTTGTAGGAGTTAGATCTCGGGGGCCTTGATGTCTGGCTGCCAAGCGCAACAGGTGGTTAGACTTGCTGGCCAGTCTTACAAAATCTGTTATTGATCTCTATATGGTTCTCTCTATGTGGGTCTTCCTGATGCCAAGTGAAGCCCATCTTCCCTTCAAATGGGGTCCACAGTGGCCTCTCTCCTCCACTAGAGGACATTTTCCAGTCTCATCCTGGGAAGCCCAGCCTTGCCCCTTCCACAGGCTACTCACTCCTTGCTGGAGTTCTCGCTGCCTCGGCTGGAGACAGCCTGTAGCACACAGCTCCCTCCTAATCAGAAATTCCTGATTAAAAATACATTAAAGGACAGAGGAATTATTAAGAGATACAGCATCTTGCAAGTAAAACTGACATTTCCAGTTAGACCACAATTCTAAATGATCCACAAGGACCTTGTTCTAAGGCTAAAAACATTAGGCTGGTTTCAGATCTGTTTTCACGAAGCGTGTTTTCATCTGGGGCCCATGGGTAAGATGAAAATGTAGCTTTTTTATAGTAGAACTTGATCCATCTGCTATTTGAAAGTCTTGAGCTAGGGCTTCATGGATTTGGTGACTTCATTTGGAGCCTCATCCCTGTGCTCACTGTGTACTTATGCTAGTACGAGAGACCCAAGGAATATTTACCTTTTGATGCCCCACCCCTGCCTGACTGGTTTCCATCCAGGCATGTGCCTGGGGACAAGGACCCCCTGGGAAGATGTCCAGCATTGCCACCAAGTCATATTAGAGAGGCAGTGTCCTTAACCAGCGTCCTCACCCCCAAGCAGTATGGTGTCACAAAGCAGCTGACTGTGCCCCTCATCAGCTGTGACCTTGGGCAAGTCACTTCATTCCTTTGGTCCTTGTTTTTCAGATCAGGACCTGGAACTTGGGTGTTGCTCTAGCTCTCTTTCCCTGAACAGACTGTGCTTTGAAATCTTAGTCACTCAACACAGGTCATCTCAGTGCTGCCCCTTCCCTCTGTCCAGTTGGAGTAGGAGAAGTTTGGTCATGCATACATGCTGGGCAAAAGAAGCTCGGTCAGCCCTTGGACACCAGATAACATCAGTACCGGAACCAGCTTCATAGTAATGGTGATCCCTCTAAGTGGAGTATTTATTACGTGCTAGGGGCTGCACTCAACACCTGATGCCCGTCACATGACTTTGTCCTCAAAGCAGTCATTTTACAAGTGAGGAAATGCAGGCCAGAGGAGGTCAGAGCAATCGCTCAAGGAAAGCAGCCTCATTGGACACGACCCCAGATCCCTCTGACTCCAAAAGTCAGAGTTTAAGGCCTCAGCTAGAATAGCACTCTCTTCTTTCCCAACACTGCTTTCTCCCTTTGCCTCTCTCCTGAGACTAGAATGGCCAGTTACAAACTGGATAGGGCAGAAGGGTCTTGTTCATCTCCGTCTTATTCTTTCTTCCGCCATGCTGGGGGTCTTGTTTCCCCGTCCACTGGCCTTTGCGTCCTGTCATCTTGCCCCACTCTTTGGATGCCACGCAGGGTCCAAAGAGGTTGGCACCCTCAGACTCGCCATTGACTGTGTGAGTGTGCGTGCGTGGGTGGAAACTCAGGCTGGAGTGCAGGGGACCCGGGTCAACGGCCGAGCTCAGAACTGTTAAAAACTCCCCTACGACAGTGGGATCTAGGAATTGTTCCTTGGCTCAAAAGGGGAGAGCATCTCTCTTGCCCTCCCTCGATTGTAGAGGCTGCAACCTTGACGGAGGACCGTTCCCCCTTCATCCCTGCCCCGCACAGAGGCAAGCTGCTTCTCAAGGCAGGATGGACTGAAGTGCAAAGAGAAAAGGTCCCATCTCCCTGGGCGCGTGCAGTTTCTGCCCACCTCCATCTCCCCACCCCTCTGAATCTCTCCGTGGTGTCACTCCGCTCAGGTCCCCACCCTCCAGATCAGGTGCCCCTTGCAGAGCCACCTACCCATGGGCCTACTCAGCTGCCACTAATGAAGTCATGCATAAGTCACGAGGGGCAAGTTTCAGGATGGGGGGAGAGGGGGACTGTTCTGCACGGCTCCTGGCTCTGTGAATGACAGGGGACCCAGCTCTCCACCCCGTCCCGACGCAGGCATCTCTGTCCTCCTGAGACCCAGCCCCTCTCCTCTGGGACGGATGGGCTCAGAACCCAAGCCACGCTCTATTTCAGGGGCTCTATCTGAAGCTATGCAGTAGGGACAAATCTTACTTTTATATAAGGCATGAACAATAATTGTTCTCTTTAAGACCAAGGGCAATTCACAAATATCAAGAAACAGGGAGCAGGAGGCTTGCAGAGAGGGAGGGAAGGCAGAGAAAGACAGCCAGGTCGGGCAGTGGGGAGTTGCCAACAGCTTCCAAGCAGTTGCTTTCCTCGTAATGACCATGTTGACAATAACCACTGCTGTTTACAGACTCTCTCCGGCAGACGCTCGCCTCACGTGAGCTCATTTCAGCCTTATGCTGCTATAGCAGGGGGATATTATTTTCCTCCCTTTTAAACATGAGCAAATGGAGCATCTGGGAGCCTAAGTCATTTGTTCAAAGTCACACACATCTACAAGTGGCACAGTCTGGATTTGAATTCAGGTCTGGCTGCCCCAAAGACCATGTTTTTTTGTTGTTGTTGTTTTTCCCTACACCCACTTCTTCTATCCGTATTGATCTGCCAGATTTAAAGGTCTATGCTTTTGACTATGTGTCTCTTTCTTCTTTGATTTTAAAAAAATGCAATGTGCATACATTCCTGTTAATTATATTATTTTTTAAATAATTCAAAAAAAAAAAAAGGAAAAGAGATTTGTGGCGGGGGGTGGGGGTCAGGGAACTGGGGAGGAGGATGCAGAGGTTTCGATTTGCTACTGAAATGTGGGTTTGGTGAAGGGGGGATGGTAGGGTATGTGATACAACCCCAAGGTCAGACTGCTGGCCCGGGGCTGATGGGTCACAGGAAGGGGGTCGCTGCAATTTTCTCCTCTGACGGCATGCACCCAAGCAAGGGATATTTAGTTTGGATTAATTTGAAGGCAGCCTGGGAAAGCGTAGGGGATGTTGGCCTGGCATTAGGAGACCCAACTCATGGTTCCATTTCTGTCATTCAGTGGGTTGACTCTGCAAAAGTCCCATAGTGGGTTGAAGGGTGTCCTATAAGCTGATATGTTCACATCCTGATGCCTGGAACCTGTGACTATTAGTTTATAGAGCAAACGAGTGAGTATGATGTGACCAAAGGTAGGTTTAAATTAAAGATCTTGAGAGGAGAATCTTATCCTGGATTGACCAGGTAGGCCTTGAATGCAGTCCCATGTCACTTTGTAGGATAGCCACACAGAGGACAGGATGCCCAGGGACCAGGAGGAGGCCATTGGACCACAGAGGTAGAGATTGGGGTGATGTGACCACAAGCCAAGGAACACATGGAGCCCCCAGAAGCTGGATGAGGTAAAAAGCAGATTCCTCCTTGGAGAGCCTTTGAGGGAGCACCACCCTGCTGACACCTTGATTTTGGACTACTGGCCTCCTGAGCTGTGAGGGCATTTGCTTCTATTGCTGTAAGTCACCCAGAAGTGCTGGTTCGTTACAGCAGTTCTTGGGAAAAAATATACATCGCTTCCCCTCTCTGGCCTCAGTTTCCTAGACTATACAATAAGAAGGTGTGACCTCCCAGCTCTGATTTGCTCCCTGTCGTTCCCCGAGCCCCAGCCCCTGTGGGAGGACAAGTCTTCGTCCTCCAGATCAATCCCTTCCAGGTGACACGTAGCGTCGAAACAGACCTGTTTCGCCTGTGAGAAACAGAGCTATTGGGGTCAGAATGACTTTGTGAAGGGTAAAATCCCTTCACAGGCAGTTATTTTATTTTATTCTTTTTCCCCTATTGTTAATTGCTAGAAAAATACTCTCCCTTACCCCGCGGTAGTGATCCAAATAGCTCTGACCTCTTTGTGGATTTCAAGAAACGCTTTCAGAACCTGTTCCCTCCTTTCCGCCATAGTTTCTGTACCCTGAGGGGCTGTGTGGTTAAGGGAGTTGCACAGAATTTGCTTTGGGGCTGCTGGATAAATGGAGTGCAGAGGTAATCGCCTCCCCTCCCCTCCACGCCAGCTTCAGCCTTCCTGCAACTCCATCACTAGCTCCCAGCTAGCCAAATGACTGCCCGGGGCTCGGGGTTGTTAGTTATGGGACTCGGGAGCCTCATTTGCAATCATCATTAACCAGAAAAGCTACATAACTGCTCCATGCCCGCAGAGTGGGGCGTCCTACACTAGTCACAGGAACCCGAGGGCTGGAAGAGGCTGCTCGGGGAAGCTTACAGAAGAAAGCCCAGGGAGCGACCACCACCACCACCACCACCACCACCACCACCACCACCACGTTTCAGCCCCCCTCCATCCTTTCCCGGCCCCTCCAGGGTGCTAATGAACCGCAAAGAGACTCAAGACAGGGCAGCAGAGGGAAGATGGTGACATTTCCAGGCAACGGCAGTGGGATTCTCAGAGGTGGGTTATGTCAACAAGGGCTGAGTAAGCCACACACTAGCTATTAAACGATCTTGTCGGAAACGTTAAACAGCTTTAAAACCGGTATTGAGGCTGAACACTCCAAAGGCCACCCTGTAAATCTCTAAAAACAATGTTCAGGTCTTTAGCTCTCATTCAGCCCGCCTGCCTCGCGCGTGTCGAGCAGAGTTAGTGGGGGCCCCAGGGCGAGAACGGGATTTCCCATGATGATCCCACCAACAGCAGAGGTGATGTTGGGCTTTGCCACACAGCTCTTCTCCTCGGTTCCCTCCTGGGGTGATCCCCCTCCTCCTCCATGCAGAGCCCCCCCCTTCAACCGTCACTCAACACACATTCATCCACACTGGCTGGGCTGGTCTTAGAATGAAACACATGTGTATGCTTCAAGTAATGGTACTAAAATGCCTGGATTTTACCTTTAGCATCAGGCAGGCACTGAAATGAAAGCCATTGTTGTCCCACAGGCCCCTTCCATCTCGTGCGTGCCTATGTGTGGGTGTGTGTGTGTAGCTGCGTGTTTCTGTCCATAAGCCCAAGGTTAACAGGCACAATAAAGAAGAGGTCTGGGTTGGGGGGGCGGCAAGTGGCTCAGCCGGTTGGGCATCAGACTCTTGGTTTTGGCTAATGACCTCAGGGTGGTGGGATCGAGCCCCAGCACGGGCTCTGCACCCAGTGGAAAGTCTGCTTGAGATTCTTCTCCTTTCCCTCTCCCTCTGGTTCTGCTTACCCCCTGCCTCCCCGGACACGTGCAGTGTACTCTTTCAAATAAGCCTTTAAAAAGGAAAGAAAAAAGAAGAGGTCTAGGACCAGCAGGACGGAGGTGTGAGTAGCCTTCCAAAACAAGTTGGGCAGTTATACCCTTTGTTCTAGCTGCTGGGATGGGTGGGCACCGGGGGATCTTACCAATGACTTTGGTACTGGCAGGGACCTTCAGAAGTTTGCCAGAATGCTTTCTGCTAGGCTTTTAGAAACCTGTTTATCAAGGGCTGTGGTTTAGAGGAGGAAGTCATCCAGCCAGCCTTAGCACGGGGACAGTCTGCTCGGGAAGCGCTAAGGACTGACCCTTGAGGGGCTCTGGCTACTGCTACAGACCCTTCCCTGGAAAGGCCTGGGTGTGGGGACCGGCCATCCCACCCTTTGAAGGACAGCCTAGAGATGGGTTGGGAGAAGGGTGAGCTGCCTGGACAGGGCATTACAGAAGTGGCTAGTGCAGATAGGAGAGGAGCCAGGAGAGAAAGGCTTTCTTGATTTGGAAATAAGCAGAAAACACGAGGGAGAAAGGAATGCTGAATCAGGACCAGGAGCTGGAGCCTTCCCCAGTGCCAGCCTGCAGCCTGCTAGCCACATTTCTGTAACCTCTGTGAATGAAGCAGAGGGCAGCAAGCCAGGGACACTGGCTTCTCGGTGGTCACCTTTCATGAAGTGGGAAGGGGAAATGGGGGGCATCATTTGGAATCCTATCTGTGCAAGGAGCCATCCATACCAGTGGAGACAGAAAGAGACACAGGGCAACACAGAGTGTCATTTGCACTCCATGGAGAGGCTGTGCTACTCATTCTCCCTCTGCCTGTGCCTTGCTTAAAGCAGAGGTCCCCGGAGTTCCGATCCCTTGTGTTCTAGTCCAGCTGCTCTAAATGGCCCTTTTAATTAGGGGTGGGCTTAAGGGGTGTAATGGCTTGAACCAGAGTGTCTGCCTTCGAAGGAAGGCTTCTGCTTTCCACTTAGAAGGAAAGGCATCAGCTTGCTTGAAGGAATCCCAGGTTACTGAGTAATCGCCATAATAAGATTGAGAATGAAGGTGACCTATAGAAGCACGGTAAATACACGATTTTCTCTGCTCAGTAAGTGAATTTTGATTATAACTCAGCACTTGCCTCCGGTCCTTGAATATAGTTAGCATTCTTGGGGAAAGCCCGGGAAAGGACAAAGTGCAAATATACTTCCACAAAGAACAACACAGGCTTCCCAGCCCTCACTGCGGCTGCACACAACCTAAAAAATTGAAAGCAAGGTTGCCGTCTCTGTCCTTGGTCACCATTTCGTGTACCAGCCTGTCATACCAAGTGTAGGGAGGCATCACAGATCAATAGCTATTCAGGGCTAACATCGCCACAACAATTTTTTTCTTCGGGGGAAAAAAAAAAAGAATTTTTTCCCCCATGTAGATCACAGCTTATTATATCCAAGGCATATTTCTGTGATCTGTCTATGGAAATTAATGCTTAGAAGGAGCACTTTTCCTTTGAGTTTTATTTGCTTTTTAACGTAAGTGGTAGGGCCAGCCACGCACCTATAGAATTGTTGCTCTAAAATCTCTGCAAAGCAGGTAGGACTTACCTGATGGGCCTCCTGGACCCTGGAAACACACAATGTGCTTATGGAGACACCATCAAGGTGCTCTGGGTTCCAGAGCTCTCTGTGCCTGGCAGGATGCAGGGGAATCGGACCCCCGCAGCGTCAGCCACTCTCACCTTGCTTTGTTTACCTTGCTGACGCTTGTTGGAGCAAAACCTCTAAGTGGTTTTTTACGGGAAATCAAGAGCCAAATGAGGATGTATTTGAAAAAGTGAGCCACAGAAATAGCCTCCCAAAGCATGTGTCACCTATTTTTATCTTGCTGCTTATATGGTTTCTAAGTGGGCTCAAGGCTTTAAGTGGCTACTTCTAAAGTTCCTCATGGAACCCCACAAGTTATGCACAATAACATAATTTTTTAAAAAAAGATTTTATTTATTTATTTGAGAGAGAAAGCACAAGCAGGGGGAGCAGCAGGCAGAGGGAGAAGCAGGCTTCTGGCTGAGCAGGGAGCCTGGTGTGGGACTCCATCCCAGGACTCCAGGATCATGACCTGGGCTGAAGGCAGACACTTAACTGACCTTGCCACCCAGGCGTCCCAACATGATTTTTTTTTTTTTTTCTGGAAGAGAGTGCTGGAAAGCACGTTCACCTCTAGTAATCCTTTTTAGCCATGAGCCAGAGCTGTGGCGTTATTCGTTCCTATGTCCATTTTAAAGGTGAGGCAGGGAAGGCTCAGAGAGATTGAATCTTTCAAGGGCACACAGCTGGTCAGAGCCAACCCTGACCTCCAGCCCTGACTCTGAACTCCTGGAATTCACGCAGCAGGACAAACTTACCAATATCCAGGCAGACATCCCTGCAAGATATTCACAGATGCACCTCACCTCACCCCACCGCACCCCAAGATCTCAGCACCCCTCTCCTCCATCATCAGCCGCAGTCAATGAAACATATAAATTCAAACTTGGAAAAGGCTAAGTTTCATAAACAATTTTTAAGGGTGTTAAAATGCAAAATAGGAGTAAACAAAATTTCTTGCCATAGGGAAGTAACTAATGTAAAGTGACAAAATAATGGGAGTTGGAATGCGGTCTCAAAAGTGGCCATAAAATGGAATTCAGAATCATATTTTAGTATGTACGCCATACACTTGCTTTGCTAAGGGTGACTGGCAGTGAATTCTCATTTATAAAACTAAGCCATGAAGGCAAAAAGAGACAGTGGATTGAGGGGAAGGAGAGAGAGCGAGCGAACGAGCGAGTGCTTAGGAAGGAGAGAGCATGAGCCCCAGAGCAGAGTCACAGAGTGACTGGTGCTGGTCACAGACTGGGTACCTCAGAGGGCCAGTTCCTGGATCTGGGCACTGCCCCAGTCCCAAGGCAGCTCCTCACCCCTCCACCCAGGACTGGCCACCTCTAAGGCCTCCGAGCAGCCGTACCTCCTAGGGACTTCCAGGAACTGGGGTGCGGGGAGGGGATGGGCACCCATCAGGGCTGACCTGAGGGGCTCCGAGAGTCTGACGCTTTGTAGGAGTTTATAAAGCGATGAGCAGCAAGCAACACTTTTCCTACCCGAGAGCGGGGTCAGAATGACAGATCTGTCCTCACGGAGACCGTTCCGTGGCTCCTGCTGCAGACCCGCGCTCCTCGCTGTCACTCAGCCCTGCGCGCAGCGGGGAGGACAGGAAAGCAGTTCCCATCGGGGCCATCGTTTAATTTCAAACAGAGCCACCGTGGGCTCAGAGTTTCCTCTTTGGGGAGTTCATCCGCGCCACCCCCACCCCGGCACCGTCTTCCTCTCTTCCGCACCGCCCCAAGCCAACAGCTCTTCATTCGTCTCCCTGACCTGGCTGTGATGGGGGGGGGGGGGGGGGCGTCTCTCCAGATCTCTGATTTGGGCTCTTTGGCGAAAGGGCATTGGCCTGGAGGCACAAATGCAGAGGCGGCGGCGCCAGACCGGCAGCAGCCGGCGGCCTGCGGTGATTCAGACAGCAGCAGCTCCCAGCCGGTTTCAGTATTACACAACTGAAGCAAATCCTGCCCCCTCCTGTCCCCGGAGCGAGGGGCGCAGCCAGCTCCCCGCAAGCAAACTCCTCCCGATCTTCCCAGCTCTCGCTCTCTCTCTCTCTCTCTCTCTCTCTCTCTCACACACACACACACACACACACACAGTCACACTGAGGCTGAGCACGATAAACACTTCACAGGAAGAGTCCTCTCACCCAGTCCCCAGTTCCGTTCTTGGGGGCTCCTGCCCCGCCGCCCCCCTCCCCCAGCTACTTCAGAGGTCGCCAGAAGGGGCTTCCAAAATCCATGTGCTCGCCTGCTTTCCCAAACACATGGGACAGTCTGCAATTTGGGTAACTTTTCAAATCCTGTCTTCTGAACACTTGGCCATGAATATCTGGGAGTAAGGAGAGGAAGCCCCCTACTCCCTCCACCACCTTCACTTGTGACCCTGACCCCACTCCTGGGCTGACAGCGGCGGGGGCGGGGGTGCTGTAGAGGGAGAAGAGGCCAGACCATCCCTCCAGTTGTTCCTGGCAAATCGGGGAACAACACGCTATCGCCGAGAGCACAAGACGCCTAGAAAGCCAGAATGAGCCGGGCTACCCCACCGGGTACCCGGTGCGTCCGAGCCCTAGCCGGGGAGCCTTTGCTGGGAGATCCAGGCTCATGTGGGAGTCCCCGACGACGGAGAAACGACTGGAACCCGAACTGCGCGAATATAAAATGATAGACAGCAACTCACCTTTAGGTTGTGCGTGGGGTTTACAACGCAGACAAGTTGCCCAGCAGCGGAGAAAACCCGTTTAGCCTTGTAGTGCTGAAAGCGGAGGTGAATGAGATCTAACACAGCCCCAAAGCACTGGGTAAAGAAAAGCATCACAACTTTTGGGGGTGGGGGGGTTGTTGGCACAGGGAGGCAGCGGAAGAAGCTGTAAGTCCTTGGGCTCTGGAAGGAGCGCAGCCTCTGAGACACTCCGCTCCAGCCCGGCTTAGCGTGCCTTCATATTCATCATCAAAATAAGACGGTTAGAACCTTGCAGCAGTGAGGCGGCCAATCAAAAGGACAGAAATGTTATCCTTGAGGTGCAGAGACAGCCAATAACAAATGCCTCCCCTACCGAAACTCCCTGATGAATTGAGCCTGGCGGAGAATGTATTATTGAACATTACCATAGATCAGCTCATTGCATTTATCTTGTGATTACAGCCAACCATACATAATGCTGGGGAGATAGGCTGACAAAATTGATTGCTTAATGTGTCTCCATTTATTAATTGACTTAATTTAACATGAGAGCCTTTCTTAATGCGCTGGCAAAAACGTAAAGCATTTAAACCGCCAAATAGTAAAACACCCTGCTCCAAAGTAGGCAGATGGATAACGCAGATCGTGGCTCGGCTCACCAGAGCTGGTTGGGAGAAAATCAAATATTGCAAGACTCCCGATTCCAGATAAGGATTTGGCAGCATAGAAATGTGCATCTTTCAATCTTGTGCTCTCTGCAATTTGGATTTCAGCTCCTTGATAAATCTTACTTTCCAATCTTTATCAAAGGAAAGAATCTGTAACAAATAAAAGCATTTGGAGGTGGTGTGGGAGAGGGGATACATATATATATGTATATACATATATATATATATATATATATATATGCGGTAATTACTGAAGCCGGAAAATATTAAAGCATAGAAACGCACAGAGTATGCTTTTAAAAATAATGAAATCCCTGATGCATGAATGCACACATACAGAAAAACCTACACAGAGAGGAAAGTGGCTTGTAAATCAGCAAAATAATTACAGATGTGGAGGGCCTCTGCTTGTCATTCATTTGCATATTGGTGGGCAGCAAATTGCTAATTAACCACTAGATTGTTGGAGACATTAGAATAGGGATTAGGAGCACACACACCACATCATTTGCTTGTCTCCCTGAATGCCAGCAGCACATTTCTGGGCTCCAGCAGGCAGGGGGCATTCCAGTCTCCTGACTGCCCTCCCTCCCCAGAATGGGGCTGGGGGGGGCACTAAGCCCACTCACTGGTTCTGGAAGAAAGGCTCCTGAGCAGCACACAAGTGTCCCAGAGTATCCAGGGAACTAGTTCTGATGGCTTAGTCAATCTTCGCCACAAACACAGGAGAGTGGAGTGTGTTGTGTCTCCCCTTGTCTTTAGCTGTTTCTCTATTGAGAGGTCACCCATCACCTGTGTGGGGTGGATCAGCCTTTTGTGTGTGTGTGGGTTACACCTATGAGCCCATTGTCCCATCCTGAATGACTCTCAATGCTTGGGTTGTAATGTACGCAAAGTATGCCCACACCTAGGACACCCACGTCTATGACCTGGTCAGGCAATTGAAACAGCAACAGATGAAAATATAGGGCAGAAAAATGCATAGGTTTTCTAAAACCAAGACAAAGGCGGGCATTAGTTTTAACTTGAACTTAAAACCAAACCAATGTTTGCATCTAACTGGTACTTCCATTTTAATTAATGGAAACTTTGTACTTTCTGAAAATAATTGCAGCGACACAAAACTAGAAGGTAACAACATTTGAACTGATTAGAAACTCATATAATGTGATACAATGTTACAGGAGATAAGTCCCTAGAACCTCTCATTACATGGTTCATAAATAAGGGTTGCTGGACCATGATACCTGAATTTGCTTTCTGAAGTTTTCATTTTCCAGAGCAAGCTTTCAGCAGTTCAGTGGGAAAGCATTCAGTGTTCTTCCATTGCCTCACTTTAAATAAAAAAATTTAAAAATAAATAAATAAATAAATAGGGGTGCCTAGGTGGCTCAGTAGGTTAAGCCTCTACCTTTGGCTCAGGTCATGATCTTATGGTCCTGGGATGGAGCCCTGCACGGGCTGTCTGCTCAGCGGGGAGCCTGTTACCCTGCCCCCCGCCTGCCTCTTTGCCTACTTGTGATCTTTGTCTGTCAATTAAATAAATAAAGTCTTTATAAATAAATAAAAAATAAATAAATGTATGTAAGCCTATGCGCCCATAGACTCCTTAAAGACACAATGTACAATTTGGAAAAGCCCAGATTTCTCTTTTCTAGATCCTCTGTTAGAATGAAACTATTATGTTGTTTGTTTCTCTCATTGTAATACCTCAGAAGGTTTCTTAACCTCACTGAGGCTGGTTCCCACACAGGTCACCTGGGGGTTATAGATATTTGTCTCTCAAGGTCATTGTGAAGTCTAAGATGATGTATCTGAAAGTGTCTGGCACACTGCCTGATTTAAAGCAGCCTCTCAATACTTGAGTCTACCTCTTATCTCTGGTGGAAGGGTAATTATTTGGCAGCATGTTTTTTCTTCGTGCTCCATGAAATATTTTTCCCATGGATATTCATGTAACCCTTGAGGGGCATGCAGTCATGAAAACAGTGGACTTGGCTCCTGCTGTGTTCTCAAGGGTAGGTATTCCTCATATGGCCTGGAGACTGGGCCTGGGAGAGAGGGCTGAGGGACTGAGGAGTGCGTGTTGACATCAGAAGTGAGGACAATGCCATTGACCTGCTCTTGTGGTTGCTCTTCTGTGGTCCAAGACTTGAGCCCTTGCTCTAACTCTCTACCCAAACACTGGTTTATGTCCCTCTATTTTAGAATACTAAACACATCGTCTGTCTTCAGAATCAGCCCTCAAAACAATCACCCGTTGAGAAATGTTTGGAATTAACCCTAACAGCAGATGCTTATGCTTCATGTTTCCAAAATAGGGTGACATATCCAGCCTTCAAATAGAGATATAGAGCTGGGTCCCACTAAGCTGCCCTTCTGCAGTCATCATACCAATGCCCTTGTGCTAACTGTGATGCTCAGGGCTTCCCCTTCACCTCTGGAGGGACGATTTACATTTTATCTGGACTAGAGAGTCGCTGAGGTTGGTTACCAGACAAAATTGTAATTCAAACCCTATATTGCTACTAACTGTTACGGAGTATTTTATTTCACTGATGCTTAGTTTTTTTGTCTACAAAATGAAGCTAATAGTGCTCTTGAAAAGTACCTTAAAGATGACATGAGATAACATAGGCAAAGTGACCAGCCCAGTGCTTGGTTTTTGTACGAACTTTAATGAGAAGTTCCTATCATCATCATCATTATCATCTTTTCATCAAAAATATTTCGTTCAAGTCAGCCCAAAGTGTTGGTAAAGTAGTGGAATAACCAAAAATTTTGATCACTTTGGAAAACTGTTTGGGAACATCTGCTGAAGGTAAACATGTCCATACCCTATCTATGACCCAGAAAGTCCACTCAGTGTGCCCAACAGCAATGTGAGCATGTGCTCACCAGGAGATTTTCACTAGGATTTTCATTGCAGCATTGCAGCTATATCCACAGTGGTTACAAACTAGACACAAGTATCAACAATAAAAAAATGGGTAAACTACCTTCTTGTCCTCTGTTTGCTAAATACTACATACAAATGAAAATGTGAATTATTTGCTGCGTGCAACAATGCAGTAACATGGGTGGATCCCACAGATGTAATTCTGAGGTTGAAAAGCCAGGTGTGAAAGAATACATGATGTGTGATTCTATTTATATAAAGTTCAAGAACATAGACAAGGTAATCTATGATGTGGGAGACCAGGGGCAGTGGTAATCTTGCCAAAGGGTTATGGCTGAAGTAGACACAAGGTTGGTTTTGGAAAGCTAAGTATATTCTGTTTCTTCGTCTGTGTTCTAATTTTGTGAATGTTATGGGTTGAAATTGTTTCCCTAAAAACAGATATGCTGAAGCTCTAATTGCCAGGAGCTCAGAATGTGACCTTAGTTGGAAATAGGGTCATTCCAGAGGTAGTAGAGTTAAAATTAGGTCATTAGTGCAAGTTCTAATCCAATACAACTAGCGTTCTTATAAAAAGGGCGCATTTGGATCCAGAGACATACACCCAGGGAGAATCTCCCGTGAACATGAAGGCAGAGATTGGCAGAATACATCTGTAAGTGAAAGAACACACAGTATGAGCAGCAAATCACGAGAAGTTAGGGGAAAGGTGTGGGACAGTTTCTCCCTCACAGCCTCCAGAAGGAACCAGTCCTGCTAACATCTTAATCTCAGATATCTTATTTCCAGAACTGGGACACAGTAGATTTCTGTTGTTTAAGCCACCCAGTTTATGGTACTTGTTGTAGTAATCCTAGCAAACTAATACCATGGAAACATCTATTTTGTGAAAATTCTTTAGGCTATGAACTTAACCATCAAGGCAGAGATACATGCCCCAAATAACACTAAAGTAACATGTAGATGAGGACATAATTGTGTTTTGGAATAGTGAAGTCCTTCATTAAGATTTAAAAAGTCTGTTGAAGGAAAAAGGGAACTACTTGATTACATAAAATGTTAAATTCTGTCAAATAATGTCTAACAACTGAAATTAAAAACAAACAAACACCTAACATGTCGGGGGATATATTTGTAGGAATTATGACAAGAAAAGAGTTGTGTTCCTGATAAAGAACCGTTGTATATGCATTTTAAAGAACTAAAATTCTATGGGAAAAAAATGAAGGATATAAACAGATTACACATGAGAAGAAATAAAAATATTTTTGTAATGATTTCATTTATTTATTTTAGATGGAGAGGGTGTGAAGGGGGAATGGAGCAGATGGGGAGGGAGAGGGAAAGGGAGAAAATCTCAGGTAGATGCCACACTTGTGTGGAGCCCAACACAGGGCTTGATCCCACAACCCTGAGATCATGACTGAGCCAAAACCAAGACCCAGGTGCTTAACTGACTGAGCCCCCCAGGCACCCCAGAAATAAAAATATTAATAAATGAAAAATGTTTACTAGAAGTAGAATTCTAAGAAACATCAATTAAAACAAGATAGCGTCATTTGCTTATCAAATTGGCACTTTTTATTTTTAAACAATACTATGCAGTGTTGATGAATCTTCTGTGAGACGGACATTCTTATCTACTGGCGATAAGACCAATAGTAACAAACATATACATGCTTGGAGTATGTCGAGCACTATGCTAAATACTCAGCTTCTGTATGCAAGTGTATCCATAACCTTATGTCTTATTTTGCTCTTCATGGCAAACTCATGAGATAAGCATTATTTTCTTTATTTCCAGACAAGGAAGCCATGACTCAGGAAAATGAACTTGTCCAGGGTTATTCAACTAGTAAATGGTAAAGGTAGGACTTGAAGCCTGGACTTCTCCAGTGCCAGATACTGGGACTTACCAACTCAGAGAGAGTAAACTGGTTGTGTCCTTTCCTTGAAAACAATTTGACAATATGTATCGATGCCTGAAGAGATTCATAAACTTTGACTTACTAACTAAATTTGTGGGAGTCTGTTCTTGTGCTATAAGCAGAAATGTCAACAATGACTTCATTCCAAGGATATTCATTGTTGTACTGCTTATACCAGTGGAATCAATAGAGAAAACCTATGTGTCCACAATGAAAGTATCCTTAAATATTTTAAGATACATCTATTCAAAACATGGAATAAATTATGGCTATAAAAATAAGTTTCTGGAAAAAATTTAGAAAGACATATGCATAAAGCTATTCATTGCAGCACTATTTATAATACTAAAAGTCTAGAAACTTCCACATTATCCCTCTGTAGGGGATTGGTTGCATAAAATCTATTTCTCTATATAATGGTGGCCATTAGCCTTAAAAGGAAATGACAGTTATCTCCAAATACTGTTATGGAGTGAATTCAGGTGGTATTAATAGATTAAAAAAATGTGAAGAGGGGCACCTGGGTGGCTCAATGAGTTAAGCCTCTGCCTTTGGCTCAGGTCATGATCTCAGGGTCCTGCGATCAAGCCCCGCATCGGGCTCTCTGCTCAGCAGGGAGTCTGCTCCCGCCCCCCCCCCCCTCTGCCTACTTGTGATCTCTCTCTGTCAAAATAAATAAATAAAATCTTTTTTTAAATTTATTCTTTATTTAATTTTGGCATAAATAAAATCTTTTAAAAAATATGTGAAGACTTTAGTGCCTAACATGCAAGTGTTTATGTTGGGGGGGTTGTATTTGTTATTTATGCTTTAAAAGTGAAAGAATAGGGTCCCTTGGTGGCTCAGTTGGTTAAGGGTCTGCCTTTGGCTCAGGTCATGGTTCCAAGGTCCTGGGATTGAGCCCCACATCAGGCTTCCAAGCAGGGAGCCTGCATATCCCTCTCCTCTGCCCCTCCCCTACTCTCTTTCTCTCTCTCAAATAAATGAATAAAATCTTAAAAAAAAAAAAAGAGAGAGAAAACTTTAAAAATAAATAAAATGTGTGTGTGTGTGTGTGTGTGTGTGTGTGTGTTGGGAGGGTGGTCCCAAGTAGTTATCCTGTGCTTGTCCCACTATTGTATGTTGTGTGTATTGTATGTTAAGTGTGAGTATGTATGATAAGGTAGCAAATAACTTTTCTTTTTAGATCCTAGGTCTTTAGGTTTTGAGAAACCACTCAAACTCAAGGAGCTCTACTCTAGGAATCCTGAGGCATCTCCATGCCAAGACCTGATTTAGTTAACAAGATCCTGAATTCAAGCTCATGGGGCATCTTTGCCCCATGATTTCGGGGCATCTTTGGAAAGTTATGTGTATTTTTTATTTACAATGCAAATCAGTAAGCCAGAGAGTAGAAAGAAATATGCCAGCACGTTTTTTGACACTGCCCTTTCAATGCATGGAGATTAATTGCCCTCCCCTTGAATATGAGCAGACATGGTAATTCACTTGTATTAACAGAACGTGATAGACAAGATAGAGTGTGATTTTTGAGACTAGATCATCAAAGGCATTGCCATCTTGAATACTCACTTTGGGGGAAGCTAGAAATTATGTCATGAGGACCCTCTAATAGCCCTCTGAGAGCAACCAAGTCTTCTGCCAATGTCCAGTCTTTTGGTAGCCATTTACATAGACCCCTTTGGAAACAGATCTCCCAGACCCAGTCATGCCTTCAGATGATGGCAGCCCTGGCTAACATTTTGTCTGCAATCTCATGAGAGACTCTGACTCAGGAACCATGCAGCCGAGCTGCTTCTGATTTGCCACTTCGTAGACACTATGACATCACTCAGTGTGTTTGGTGGTTTTGCACCATTACGTTTGGGGTAATTTGAAGTGTGTGTATTGTTGACAAAGCAAATGAGTAATTATGTTGGGGTTGATGGGGTAAGAGACAGGAGTCATGGGTTTAAGATTGATGAGGTTGGGCGCCTGGGTGGCTCAGTGAGTTAAGCCTCTGCCCTCGGCTCAGGTCATGGTCCCAGGGTCCTGGGATTGAGCCCCACATCGGGCTCTCTGCTTGGCAGGGAGTCTGCTTCCTCCTCTCTCTCTGCCCGCCTCTCTGCCTACTTGTGATCTCTGTCTGTCAAATAAATAAATAAAACCTTTAAAAAAATTGATGAGGTCAAAAAAATACTGTAATCTTGAATTCAAATGCCAGTAATCGCACTGGTACATTTTATGTTAAGGAGCAGGCAGAGGAAAGGAGGAAGAGGAGGAGCAAAAGAGAGCAAAAGCAAAGTTTCTTAATTCTGTCCAGAGAGAGCCTTTGAAAAATGAGTACTTTAAAACCCAGATCACAGCTTCCATATAAATTTTCCCACTTAAAAGCAAACTAGAGCTTTTTGAAAAAATGTCTAATTCCAGATCTGGAGCAGATAATGTTTAAGATGAGCCTAGAACATCTTATCACACCAGAAAGTAAGGATGTAATAAAAGAAAATACTAGGGACGCCTGGGTGGCTCAGTGGGTTAAGCAGCTGCCTTCGGCTCAGGTCATGATCCCAGCGTCCTGGGATCGAGTCCCACATTGGGCTCCTTGCTCCGCAGGGAGCCTGCTTCTCCCTCTGACTCTGCCTTCCACTCTGTCTGCCTATGCTCACTCTCACTCGCTCTCTCTCTGACAAATAAATAAATAAAATCTTTAAAAAAAAAAATACTAGAAAAAAATGCTAGGGTCTTCCTAAGGATTCAGAAAACAATGCGAAGAGACCCCTGCTGGCTAAAGATGGACAACTGAGGCATCATTAAGAATAATAACTGTAAAGGATTAAATCACGACAAATATGTTTAAATCCATGCATTCATAGTGATATTAGAAAAACTAATAGATTCCCTTTGGATCATGCGTGGCACTTAATTCATTTATTTTGATAACCAGTGCATTCAAGGAATAAATTAGACCTTTATCTTGCCTTTCTTCTATGAATGATACCCTAAAAGTACTCTAGTTCACAAATGAAGAAATAATGGTAAAATGAGAATATACTTTTTTGAAATTCCTAATGACGTAATGGATCTGGGCAGTGAGTATCTCTGCTCACATCGCAGAAAGACAGCCAGGTCCTGGGTGTCACCTGGGAGGTCTACAGCACTGCCCGCAGAGCATTCTGGCCAAGTAACAAATGTGCATCTGACCGAACTTCTAGACTGAGCTACCAATTATTAGGAAATACGGGGGACAGAGGTACAGGATAAATGATATCATGGGGATCTAATTAGCAATATCCATGTTGTAGGAAAAATGGCTGGGTTCTTTAACAAATAATAAGTATATTGCAAATTCAGAGAGAGAGAGAGAGGAGGGAGGGAGAGAGAAATCAGGTTTCAATTAATTTTTATAACGTGTGAAAATGCCCAATGTATGTTGAATTAGGAAAATCAGGATATAAAATGGTATTTATAAAATAAATTTATTATTATTTTTAAAGGAACATATGGTACAAAAGAAAAAAATGTAAAAAATAGTAACGGTGTCTGTGGGCAGCAGGATTGTTGGTAATATTTCAGTCTTGTTCTGTATTTGCCCAATCTGGTTTAAGATCCAAATACTATTTTACGATCACTACATTATCGCTCTTTTGGAAGAGGACAAATAGATGAATTAGTGAAAATATGTCTACAGTCAGGAAAAAGTGCATATCATTGTGAAGTATTTGTTTTTTCCCATGGTGGTCCTGTGATTCTGTCCATTGAGGTTCTGTTTACAAGAACGTGCACTGATCCCACTGCACTGTAATGTATTGGTGGATCCTGGGTCCCTGGTTGCAGGCATATATTTTACCAAGGGTCCTATGGAAAGACCTGAATCCAAAGGAATGAATCAGCCTTTTAAACTTTGAGCTAGTTCTCCTAGAACATCTGAGAAGTTCAGTCAGCTCTCACAGCACTGCTCAGGAAGGTCAGCATCTACACACGAAGCCTGACTTCTGGCGGATGACAAACAGGAAAAGGAAACAAACCGCTTCAGCAGAGCTCAGGTTGGGTACAGATGGTCCAAAAGCAACAAGTTTATTCTGTAATGTTGCCAAGGCAACAGCAGCTGCCTCTGTCGTGGCGGACGGTGGGGGAGGGGGAAAACCGTAGAAATGAAGAAGCAGAATGATTCTGTAAACCCTTCCTAGGAAAAGAGGAAAGAATGCTATAAAATATTGAATATTTTCAGGGTGAGCATACTTCCATAACACGTGAAGCGTCACCAGTGAAAGGCAAATGGTGTTTTTCATATTCTAATCTGCCTAGACTCAAACAGCAGTCCAGCATCTGTTGTCAGATTGTCTTCTTCCCTTCCAACGCTCCAAACAGCGGTAGACAGGGCTTTCTTACAGCTCTATCCCCTTGAGTGTGAAAACACATTGACGTTTTCTTGTGACAGTTACTGTAGCGTCTATTCAGGAAGCTGAAAGATGCTTATTATGTTTTTACTGTGACTGGACTTGAGAGGGAAGAAGAGAGGAAAGGAGTAGCCTTGGTCCTCCTCCTCTTCTTTTCCTCCCCTTGGCGCCTGACTCTAGTTCATTTTAGCTGCCAAGGAGGATGATGAAGGAAGGAGAGTGTGGCAGTGAACAGAGAGAGAACAGCAGGTCTGGGGAATGTGCTAGAGATATTTTCAGCCAACGGGTTGTGCAGCCAACAGGCTACCTTGCCAGAAGGCGGCCCCCATAGGGACACTGGGAGCCAGGGGAAGAGCTGAGTCAGGAGCCCAGCTCTGCAGATAATGAGCCTTCAAGTGAGATCAGAGCTGGTCCTGAAGACAGAGGTTCAGAAGCAGTCAGTGGGAGACGTTGAGCATCTCAGTCCTTCTCCAGGTGGAGAAACTGACAGCTCTGACCCACGGCTCTGGCAAACGCTCTCTCTCCTGCCTGAACCACATTTTGCGTGTTCAGAACCTGGAACAGTCTTTGGGTGGTTTTTCACACGCTCAGAAGTAAAGAGAATTGAATTTAGAGTCCTGCTCATGGCCACTGGGGACTGAACCTTTTTTCAAATACCAAACCACTTACGTAACAAGGCAACGTGGCTTAGATAGGTCAAAGCCTAAACTTGGAAGTCAGGCAAGTCAGGTGAACCTGGATCAGGACCCAGGCCTGCCACCTGGAGCTGCTCAGACTCCTTAGCGGGGTCACATTTACAAGGTTAGCAGCTGGTAGCTCAGCCTGCCCTCCCCAGGCCTCATCTTCCTCTTCTGCCAACGTGGACTCATAGGCCAGCCTCCTAGGGTTGGGCTGTGAAATTGGCACAGCAATTAGGACATTACTATTCTTATCCTTGTCATTTCAACTCGTCTTAGAAAAGTGGGAAGGTATGGAGTTCACCTATGCTTGCTTCTTGGATTTGGAAGTGACAGTAGATTAAGAGAAAAACCCTGACCAGGAAGCTCTGTCCCAAGTTCATGATGGGCCTCTATTAAGATTATCCAAAGAAATAGAACCAACGGGGGTCTGTAACTCTATCTATATCATCAATATGTCGGTCTGTGTGTCTAGGAGAGAGAATTGGAGTGAGTTTATTTGAAGCAATTGGCTCACACAGTTTTGGAGACTGGTAAGCTCAGAATCTGCAGGGCACACGAGCAGCCTGTGCGGGTACGGGGAAGATTTGATGCTGCAGTTCAAGTCCAAAGGCAGTCTGGAGGCAGAATTTCCTCATCTTTAGGGGAGGTCAGTTTTTTCCAATGAAGCCCTTCAAATGATGGGATGGCGCCTGCCTCCCTTACGGAGAGTAACTTGCTTCCCTCCAGCTCTGCTGATACTAAATGTTAACTCGTTGGAAACAAAACCAAAAACAAAACTACTTTCAAAATAGCTGAGTATCATGGTCTCGCCGAGTTGACAGAAAAAATCAGCCACCACAGGGCCCTTAGAGGACTGTCCAAACTTTGGTATCTCCTCAGAAATGAGTAACCATGACCTAGAGAGTCACCCATACAATGAATAGGGTCCCATGAACGCAGTCAATGTCATGACATCCACCGGAGAGCTGGGACCAGATCTCAGTGTTTATTTGGGCTGTCCCCTTCATTAGGAGAAGGTCCAAGTGTGACCAAAGTTGATAGCAGGAATCCTGTAAAAAAGGGCAATTTTTACTGCACATCCTGGGGCTCATGTGTATTTATTCCAATGTCTTACATGTTAAGTGAAAGAGAAGAGTATTTAGGGAGCTGGGGGAGCCTGAGGGACCAGAATTTCGACAGTCCTAAACCACAGCGAAGGGGATGATGGTACCTGCCCTAAGTCATGCAGTAGCGGGGAGGATTTGCTCTGATCATCTATGAAAAAGCACACAGATGTTAACTGTCCTTGAATCTGGGAAAAGGGTTGGAAGCTAGAACCTTGCTGGGGTAATCTAACTTTTTCAGAAGAGCCGTGCTAAACAGAAAGCATTGCTTCTTTTAAAATAGAAAGGAAGGAAAGAACTGAACTACATAACTCTAAGGCTGACATCTTGCTCTTTTCTTTCCTTTCCTTTTCTTCCTTTCTTTTTCTTTCTTTCTTTCTTTCTCTCTCTCTCTCTCTCTCTCTCTTTCTTTCTTTCTCCAGAGCAAAGTTTCACTATGTCTTGACAGCGCCTCTCCATTATCCTTCCAGTTCATGGCTTCCTGCCCGTCTTTCTTTGTCTGGAGCACACGCGTGGTACAGAGCCCTTTCTGTCAGCTGCTGTCGGGAAAGGAGTGTGTCCGGGGTGGGAGTCCAAGGGCAAAGAGGGCACATAGGATTTTCAGAGGTGCCTTTCATGGGTCTAGGGGAAGAGGCTCTCTTAGACACTGTGGCTAAAAGTGCAAGTCAGTACAGTATCCTGGAAGACCGTTTGAAAATACGTAGTAACGTGTTTTCAGTAAGGGTACCTAGCAATTCTACTCTAATGAGTTTATGCTAAGAAAGTAACAGACAAGTGTGCAAAATGTACATACAGAGATACTCATCATGGTCTTTTGAGAGCAAAAAGTTGCCAGTAACCTAAATGTCCAGTAGTATACAGGACTGAATTACAGTTCATCTTTGAGAATAGAGTTACTGAACCTGTTAGAGATAATAAAACCATGCGTGTGCTCGCACGCACATAACCATAGGAAGATATTCATGACCTATTAAGAGACAAGTAGGTCACTAATACTAAATATAGGATGAATTCTGTTAAAAAATAAACACACACAAAGTTTTGAAATGAACAAGTTTTGGTGGCTGTCTTAATAGTTTGGGTTGCTATATAGAATTCCATAGAAAAAGTGACTTATAAAGAACATATATGTATTTTGCCTGGTTCTGAAACCCGGGAAGTCCAAGATCAAGGCAAGAGTACCTTCAGTATCTAGTAAGGATCCACTCTCCGACTTCTGGATGGCAGTCTTTCCTGTCCGTCCTCATAGGGTGGAAGGGAGGAGAGAGTTCTCCGGGGGCTCTCTTGTAAGGGCGCTCATCCCATTCATAAGGGTTCCAGTCTCATGGCCTTATCATTTCCCAAAGGCCCTACCTCCTCATCACTGGAGGTCAGGATTTCAACAGGTGACTTTGGGTGGGGGTCAGAGGGACACAAACATTCAGTCTACAGTGATAAATATACACCAGAATATTTATAGTGATTTTCACTGGGCAGTAGAAATTTGGTTGACTGTTTTTATTTCTTTCTATGTATCTGTGTTTTCTATTTTTTTCTATACTGAACATGGGATTACTTGTATACCTGAAAAATAAGGGGCAAAATGCCTCCTCAGATTATTTACCTCTCTGCGGCCAGCCCATACTTTTGATTGGAAGGGGGAGTTCTGTGTATTCTTGAGAACCATCAGGACATCTGGGAAGGAAAATTGTTCTTGGCATTTTTTCTGTTATTTTTCAACTTCCAACTGGCATTTTGACATCAGTGTTGATGGTAACCCCGCAGATTGATTTCCTTTCTTCCGTAAAAAAGAAACTCTTAGCAGACACTAACACCGGACAGCTCTTTCTTTCTTTCTTTCTTTCTTTTTAAGATTTTATTTATTTATTTGATAGATGGAGATCACAAGTAGGCAGAGAGGCAGGCAGAGAGAGGGGGAAGTGGGCTCCCTGGTGCTGAGCAGAGAGCCTGATTCGGGGCTTGATCCCAGGACCCTGAGATCATGACCTGAGCTGAAGGCAGAGGCTCCACCCACTGAGCCACCCAGGCACCCCCGGACAGCTCTTTCTGAAGGGTCCGGATCATGAGCCTTTCCAAGGTGAAAAGCCATGTATCTGGTGCCCATAAAGAGACACTGGTCCTCATATTATTTTAAAGACTGTGATTCTTTGAGGTTTGCTGACATGAATTCATCAAGATGATTCTGGGGTTTTAATGTAAAAACCTGAAGTGAGGAAGATAAACAAAGGTAACACTGAGAGACCTTGACAAGTGGGTGTGTATTCCTGTAAGGAAGGTTGATATTTTTCTTCCTTTTGGCAGATCATGAGATCTGATATTTTTAGTGTGTGTAATGACAGGGCTTGAAATGCTGCTATTTCTTGATAACACGGGGACATTTCGCCCTGAGTGCCCATAGTGTAGGTAACCTAGAAAACACTTTGCAAGTTGGACAATGCAGAAATGTCAGCATGGAGTCGGGTTACCCTGTCCTTCCTTTGGGCTTTTGGCCTGTGATCAGAGATTTTTGTCTTCTGACTGCACAAATGTTAAGACCACTGGGAGTAGTCTCACACTTCTAGATCCTGAAACACAAAGCCGAAAGCCCAAAGTCACACTTGTTTCTTTAAGAGGGTACAAATAGTGAGTCCAGATGAGGGGACAAGGGGGTTGTAAGTAGGGAAGGCCAACATACTGCCCTTATACCTGCCATGGCAGATAGGATTCTGCTTACTGATGGGACACTCTCGTCTATGGCCATACCACCCTGAATGTGCCTGATCTCTTCTGATGGGCCCCTCTCCTGTCTCCACTCTCCTGCAAAGATGGAGATGGTAGATTGTCCTCTTGCCATGTCTCTACCACCTACAAGCCCTCACTGCATCTCCCTCAAGACATTCCCTTCACCCAGCCTTGTGCTATAGTAACATATGGATACTTCTTAGACTCTTTTCTGTTGCAGGCTCCTCGAGGGCCCTGATGGTTTCTCGGTTGGCTTGGCATTGATCATGTACAGTACCTAGCAGATTCAATTAAAAAAAAAAAAAAAAGTCCATTGAATGAACAAATAAATGAAGGGATGAATAAACCATAGACACTCAAAACTTGCTCATTTCCACTGGCAGAGAGAACAAGTTGAACCTCTTGGGGGTGGGGGGGAGCTGATTTCCAATCTCCTGATGGTGTAAGGGTGTGTGATTCTCCCTTCTCAAGGAAGGAGTGGGCTCTTCTATCCCTGATATCACTGTTTTGATGCTTTCTTACTCTTCTCCTCTCAGTAGAAAAGGTGAATTTAGCAATGAAACCGGCGGACTTGTTATTCAAGGACCTGTTCTCCACCAGGGCTCTGCCTAGTTGGTTTTTCTCTGCCCACCATGCTCCCTCCACTGTTAACAAGCTGTCTAATGGTGAAACAGACTTAGGGTAATCTAAAACCTATTATATGGGTTCGAAAAACCAGCCCAGTTTTACTCGCACAATACTGAGAGGCACAATACTCACGGAATTTGGGGACTGACCAGCAAGGTGTTTTTTTCATAGATGACAAGACACAACATAGATAATGTAATCCATCCCTTTTGCAGAAGATTGCATCAAGCCATTCCAAGATATCATCATCGTTATCTCCTCCTTCCCTTCCCCCTTCTCTCCCTCCTCCTCCAATCATCAGCCACAACCTTTACCAAAAGCCCTGGGTACAGAGTACTATGCTAAGTGTGTAAAATGAATACAGGAAAGTGTTAGGTCAATATATGCCTGTCCAAAGAACCGTTTTCCTGGTTGAGTTTTACATTGTGGACTGAAACAGAGACGACATCTTCCATTTCTAAAGATCGCCTGGTGCTTTGTCACTACCTTGAAGGACATGCTAACAACATTAATAGAATGTACAACAATTTGCTGACCCTGTGCCTCTTTCCCTCTCATAGGCTCCAAAGGAGCGTGGGCACAGGCAAGCTCCAGGTGTTTCTATTAAAGGGGCCATGGTGTCCCTGATGGAAGCTCCTGGGAGAGGGAGGCTGGCGCTGTAATTAGGTAGTGTCACCTCCTTGAGCTCCCCTGACACGTGTGAATGACGCATTCCAGCTCACGCACGTACCAGCCATGCCTTCCCAACTCTGGGGCTGCCTGTAGATCTCCCTTTACTGAAGGGGCTCCACTCTCCTCTCCCTTACTTACTTCGGGTTTAAATGGAGCCTCAGACATGCCCCAAATCACTGCCAGGAATCATAAAGGAAAAAACAATTTTCTAGGAATGAGTTATATATGGCAATGAATTCGTGCACTCCGTGTAGCTACTCATTTCCTTCCATTATGTTAATTCTTCTAACTCAGTACCCTAATTCCACTCCCCTGCCACACACACACACACACACACACACACTCACACATGCACTTTTTTTTTTAACCCAGGGAAGAGGCTGATTGATGCTGAAGTCAGAATCCATCCAATTTTGTGATGGTCTAAGTACTCCAGGCAATTGGGCCGCACTGCCAGCAGCTGTCTTCAGCCCCCGCTAAAACCGCCACGTGCTCAGCAGGCTCATTTAGAGTGGCAAGGAGGTCAGTGGCGTGTGCTAGGTGCGCCTTTAGGAGTTTGTGTGCAGGTGCATTGTCCTGGACCAGTGCCAAGGTCAGGAAATCTACAGAGGGTTGTGCTAATATTTCCTCTTCGATCGGGATCAGCCTGCCTCAGTGCCACTCCGCGAGGTGCTGCTCAGCCTGTTGGCCTCGCTCCCTCACACACGGTCTGTGCTGACTCGATGCTTATTTATTATTCAATTATTATAGTTATTGGATGTGCTCATGGCTAATTACCCTCTGGACGCATTTACAAGTAGGATCCGAAAAATCTACTGCAGCTTAATTTCTGGTATCATCAAGAACAGTGAAATTCCTGTGAATCATTGTCTTTGTTTCAGAAAGCTTCTCAAACCTTGATTTTCCTTTAAGGAGCTACCTAAAATGTATATATAAGTCTTTTATATAAAGTAGGTTAGAAGCAGGTATTACTGACCAAGAGGCTGGGCTAAGAACCAAGAGCCCCTGCTGTTAGGGAGAGAGAGCCCCCTGATCTAAAACCGGCGGTGGTACCTGGCTCCTGATTGTGTCAACATTTGCTTAACGGACTGTGTTTCCATTCCTTTCTGGTCTTTCACAGAAGCTTATTCTGTCTCCAGTTTGTGGACACATGTGCACACAAACGGATGTAGACACACACACACACATACACACACACACCTGCAACATTGCAACCTTCTATCCACAACGCAAACCAAGAAGCATTAATAGATTTCTGGGGATGAAAAAAACGTTTTCTGGGGATGAAGGAGACACCTTTCAAGTCATCTCAGCAGACCTCCCTCATGGATTCTTTCAAATGACAGAAGGTTCCTGATTTCCTGCCTTGCAATATACCCTGATGCCCAAGGAAGGCTCTGAGTGCCTATGGGCCAGCTGCACCCAGGGAGGGTCTCCTCTGCAGAGAAGAGAATATGAGGTTCACAGAGTGCCGATAATGTTGCAGAACATCTCTCCCTCCTACTTAGGAAGAGAAGCACTGGGATAAAAAGGGTCTAGGAACTTAAGATTTATTGTTCAGGCTCTAAATTTTCAGTGATTGTCAAGAAAAGAGAGGAACATCAGAGTTTGGTCATTTCTCCTTTCTCATTTTCTCTCATTCCTGCCCTTGTCTTGCTGCAAACTGCCCCCGTGATTAGGCAGGACTCCGACCACCCTGACATCACCATGACAGAGACCTTCTACAGCCCAGATGGTTCCCTTGCCTTTTGGCAGCTGATGTCGAAAGTTCGGAGCCTATCTCCCAGCCCGCCTGCTCGGCCTTCTTTGATTCAGGGCAGGGACAGGGCATCAGTTAACTCTGACTTCTCCCATGGTAGCGCCTGGATGTTCCATCCATTTGCCTTTTCAAGGCTGGAACAGAATGTCCCAGAGAACTTACGTGCACCCAGAGTCTACCCAACTCTGGTCACTCCCTGGAGAAGGACCTGAGACTAGCTCATGGTAGAGGTATCGGAAATAGCCATATGAGGTTTTGCTAGACGGACTGGGAGCCTCAGAGACAGCATCCTATTGGCTCCCACTCCAGTCTGGGTTCTAGAGCCTGTGAGAGAGTCACCATCTGCTGAACTTAGAAGACTGCAAGAAAGCCAGAGGCCAGATCCCTTTCAGGGGTCCTGAAGAGCGTGAGGCCATCCAAGCAGGTGTGTGGTCTCTTAGAGCAAATGCATGATTCACATGGACCTGAGTTGTGAGCGTTGGCTCTGCCCAGGGTCATGCTGAATCTTAAAAGCAGCGCTAACACCGTAGCACTGGAGAGGAACATTCTGAGTAATTTGGACACTAAAGGAGTGTTCACTCATTGTCTATTGATTGTTCCTACTGCTGCTCTGTGATCTGGCCAGCGAGCAGCTCTCTCATCCACAAGCTGCTCCCTCCACATAATTTGCCAACCACGACAGGACAAAATGGTCTTCCATGGGATGCCCTGTTATGCTCCATTTTCATCTCAGCGTTCCTGTCCTTTAGGTGCGCCTGCAGCAATTCTCACTCCCGGCTGCATCAGTAAGTAGCTTCCCTTGTATATTTCCCGATGATACACTTTGGTTTGTCTCCTGGAAACACTGTTATTGCACTCCAGAGACTCAGCCCCCAAACTGTTGCATTCAGCGGTCTTCTTCCTGGGCTGTTTGAATCAGATGACAAGGGTGCCCCATTCCTCCACCATAACCCACAATCACTTACCAGACAGGCTTCCCAGAGGAAGAGCTCTGCCATTGACATGCAAATGGCTGATCAAAAGCAGTAAATCCCTTCTGAGAACAAGCTCTGTCTTTGCCACATTGGGCTTTGCCAAATATTTCAAATAGCTTTGCTCATCTAGGCTAGGGGGAATGTTGATATTTATCATCGGTCTGAGGCAGTGTTCTTAAATTATGGGTCGTGATCCACTAGGGGCTTCTGAAATCAGTTTAGTAGGTTACAACTGCATTAAAAAATGGAATTGAACCAAATAGACTGGAAGAGACATACAGGGGTACAGCTCATGTAATAAAGGTTGATTTCTTTGTGAAAATTTCATTTTAGTATAAACACACACAGACACACAGAGATATGTAAATGTGTGTACTGGTGTGTGGCGTTAATGTATTTCTGTTTATCTTTTAACCTTTATTTTAATTGTAAATACTGTTAAACTCTAGCAACATGTATACCATTTCTATTTTAAAGACTAAGAAAACCCCTGAATTTCCAACACTATGGTGGGGATCTAGGACAGAGCTGAGACCTTAGAAACCTGCTCTCTGACCCTCCTCACCTCATCCTCTCCTTCCCCTAGATGCATTGGCTATCCTGACTTGTATGATAATCATCCCCTGACTTTGGGTAGAATTTTACCCTCTACGTACCCATCAGGAAAAATAGAGTTTAGCGTAGTCTGCCTCTGAGCTCTTCCTAACAGTTCTCCGGGGATTTTCTTTCCCTCAAGGCTGTGTTCTTGAGATTTTGTCCTGCTGGTGTGTGCATTTCTTCCTGTGATTGCGTCACAATGTGTGCACCAGCCTGGGGCCGGTGGACCTGGGGATGGTTCCAGATTGGGTGTTTACAAATAGTGCCACTATGAACCTTCTCCTTCATTTCGTTGGCACATCTGTGGAGGAGTCTCGCTGGCACATGGGAGAGGGCTGTTGGGTTTGTGATTCCTGCGTGTTCTATGTGATGGGGTGGAGGTCAGTGTTTCTGCCCGTCCTCCCCTCCCCCACCAGCCCACATGTGGTTCTGTTCAGATCTATCTCTGACTGTGGACCGTGACCCACAAATTTGGAAAACATGTCTGAAGACCCTAAGGTAAGAATGGTCCTTTTATAAGACTAAGAATTTTCTATTGCGTTCTCTCTCTCTCTCTCTCTCTCTCTGTGTGTGTGTGTGTGTGTGTGTGTGTGTGTAGGTGAGCCTGGAGGAAATCGGGGCAGGAAAAGGGATAAAAGGATGCTCACGTCACTGAGCACTTGTTACCTGCCATGCCTAGAGCACAGCACTTTACCACGTTAGAAGTGCTTTCTCCTAAAACCTTTTTTAAAGATTTTATTTATTTATTTGACAGAGAGAGAGAGAAAGCAAGAGAGCACAGGCAGGGGGAGGAGCCCAGGCAGAGGGAGAAGCAGGCTCCCCACTGAGCTGGGAGCCCAATGTGGGACTCGATCCCAGGACCCTGAGACCATGACCTGAGTCGAAGGCAGATGCTTGACTGGCAGAGCCACCCAGCTGCCCCTCTTTTTCTTGTCATCACATCAGCCTTGTGAGATGTGGTAAATCCCACTTAGAGAAGGACTGAGGTTCAAAGACAGCAGAGAACACGTGCATAGCAAGGGCTATGCTGGAGCTGGAATTTGAACCTTAGGCCGGTTGGTCTCCAAAGCCTGACCACTTTTCCCACCTTAGGCGTTCTTCCCAAGTTCTCTGCCTCTCCAGGCTGTGCTTCCTTGCCTCACTGGCTCATGGGCTTGGCCCAGGGCTGCACTGGCTTCATGGGGGAGATGCACCATTAATCAGGAAACCTCATGTCTTCCAGAGAGTGCCCATTATCTCTCACTCAGGCACAAGCTCACACCTGTCCTCCGGACGCTCGGACCCTCACACCCCGCCACTCCTGCCCTGTGCTTAGACCTCTCTCCCATTCCCCAGCTCCTCGAGTTACTCACCATCTCTGCTCTTTATGCAGTGCCCTCTCCCTGCGAGGACTGGGTCAGCCATTCCCCTCTGAACGTTTTCACGTGTCCGCTCCCACGCACGGAGAGGTGAGTGTCAGCCCCCCACCCCATACTGCTCCTAATGGTGAAATTTCAGCCACTTGAACTGCTGCCAGAGAGAGATGTTTGCACAGAAGAAATCTTTTCCCACCTTGGCCACAGATTGCCGGAGTAGAGCAGGGCTGGCTCTTCCATTGGCAAAGACAGTGCCTGAGTGGTCATCCCAGTGGGAGTTCTTTTGGACACTATCCTAAACAGGTCACCACACTTTTCTCACAAGACCTAACAGGGCTCCCTGTAGGCAAGGAATGATTCCCCTTCATTCAAAACAAAATCCAGCATGGAAGGGAGCGGGGAGAGAGGATGATCTTTGTTCATTCACTAGACATTTACTGGGCACCCTCAGGAAATGCAGGAGATTGCTGCTACGGGACAACCCAGCCCGTCCCCACAGATGCAAATATGGAAGCACATTCGTGCATTCTGGTTTTGAGGGCTTGTTTTGATGTGCCTAACACAGACGGAAGCTTTCCTTTGGTATGAGACATTCTCCTGACCATGAAAAGGCCCATCACGGGGGAGATGTTTCATTATCAAGGTATTCTTAGGATGTTTTTAGAATGTTCACAAAGCTTTAACATTTCACGCAATAATAAATATATTCAGACAGATTAGTCACCAGCAAAAGCGTCGATTTCTATAGCACTGCTGGAAGCAGGAAATTCACTGTGTTCCACGGACTTAATTAGTAGCTCAGAGTCACAACTGAGATCATTTGTAAGTCCAGGGGGCAAGAGAGGGTGGTGGGAAGGACTGATCATTGAAGACTGAGAAAATGTGTTATCGAGGGAAATAACATGACGGAGTTTCCATGGATTCAAATGGGACTCACTTTCAAAGGACCCGTCCCTACTGATTAAGGACTTATATTCAGTGAACTTCTCTGGAGAACCAACATTCCCCCACATTCTTTCTGGTCCCAGAGCATTCCACCTCGAGTCCTTAGGTGCTGGGCCTTCAGCTGCTCGACAGCAGTCTGGAGAGCCTGAGGGGGACCAGAAGGGAGGTATGTGCACAGCCCTGCCCCTTAGTATATATTTTATGTTCTATACCACATACGTATGAGATAGATAGATAGGGATATGATTTAAGGAATTGGTTTATGTGATTGTGGGGAGCTGGTGAGTCCAAAATTTGCAACAGGAGGCTGGAAACTCAGACAGAATTTCTGTGTTATAGTTTTGAGGCATCAATTCCATCTTCTTCAAGAATCCTCAATATTTGTTCTTAAGACTTTTGGTGGATTGGGTGGGGCTGATCTGGACTGAATTGTGTCCTCCCCAAAAGCATATGTTGGAAAGCACATATTTGGAAATAGGGTCTCTAAAGACATAATTCAGGTTAAACGAGATCACAAATTTGGGGCCCTAATCCAACAGGACTGGTGTCCTTATAGGAAAAGGAAGTAACATGGTGCGTTGGGGGGTGGGAATACACGTGGTGTCACATGGCCACAGGAAGCGGGAGGCATCTACGAATCAAGGAGAGGGGCTTCAGGAGGGAGCAAAGCTATGGGCACCTTGATCTTGGGTTTCCAGCCTCCAGAACCGTGAGAAATAAATTTCTGTTGTTTAGGCCCCCCAGGCTGAGATCTTTTTTTATGGCAGCCCACCCACATTATTGAGAGTAATCTTCATTTCAAGTCAGCTAAGGAGCACTTGGCTGGCTCAGTCGGTAGAGCACGTGACTCTTGATCTCTGGTTGTGAGTTCGAGCCCCACGTGTGGTGTGGAGTTTACTTAAAAGGAAAAATTCAAATAAATAAAAATAAAGGGCAGCTGATTACAGGGACTAATTTCATCCTTAAAATACGTTCACAGCCACTTTTAGACTAGTGACTGACCGAACACCTGAGCACCATAGCCAAGGCCCCGTCATCAAACACACGAAGTCCCAGCAGCAGAATGAATGCATTTCACAGTAACATGAAGTCTGTTGCTATGCTCCCTTGACTTCAGGTCACATTTTGCAGCCAAATGAGTTTTTGGAGCTTGGGGGTATAGATGGGAGCGATAGAGGGAGACCAGAGGTTAATTTCATTTACTTTGCAGTTTCGATTCTGGTCAGACCTGCTCACCACGGTGTACTGAAAGAGCAAAGACTACTGTCCATTCCTAACAGTGATAATAGCTCCCGTCACTTAGAAATATGCAACACTCTGCCAAGTGTTACATGGATTTTTCCTCCCGTATCTTTCACAATAACCCTAGGAGGTGCATATTATTTTCCCCATTTTATAGAAGAGGAAAATAAACTCAGAGAAGGTAAGTAATTTGCCCCAAATCACACAGCTACAGGGAGGCAGATCTTGGCAGAGCTAGTGACCAGCTGTCCATTCTGCCTCCTCCTACGAAGGGATATGTGCAGAAAGGAGAAATTCTAACTGCTCAGAAAACAGGGAAAGTCTAAACCCGGCAGCCAACTCACTGCCACACCATTGGCATTCTTCCGAAATCCTTCCATTTGAGTCTGCCCCTCCAGACTCAAGATCTGGCATGGGCACACCCTTTCTCATACACCCTCAATGGCTCCCCATTAATTACTCAACACAAGCAGTAAGCACTTGGCCTTGAGGGGGTTCTTGCTGTTTTGTTTTATTTCGTTTTAGCAGCATTGCACTGCATTGCTGCTTTCTACCTCATACAGTCCCCCTGAACTGAAAACCACCTCCTCCGCAGGTTACAGAATGGGGCTGGTAGTTGGACGGAAGGAGGGAGAGCTCTCGAGTCCTTCAGTCCCAAATGTTACCATCTGGATTCACTTCTGTAGGTTGGATCCTCACTCTGAGCCATTCTGCACCTGCATCAGAGGCTGAGTTGTAGCTACTGTGCAAAGTGAGTGTGAAGTCTCAGAGAAAGGTGCAGAGTGCTCGTCTAGTTCAGCATCTCCAGAAATGCTCTTCCCTTCCCCCTTCCAGAAAGCCTATGAGCCAGTGGGCAGGAACAGGTTCTTCCTGGGCAGTTCTTACTGTCCCTTTCGGTGCCAATGAGTGGCCTCAAATGTCTGGTCTCATTCACTCCCAGAACCAGCAAAAACCTTTTCGCGACTGCCGGAGCCTGTCCCCATGCTTGAGCCAGAACTCCTCTGGAAAGCTCGTCCCCCTTTCCGCTCCTGGATCTGTGAGTGACGTGCTTTTTTTCTGGGGATAGAGGTGGTAATGAAACTCCACAGGCTTGAAAAGCGTTGAGCAGAGTCACTGAAATTGCTTTTTTTTTTTCTTCTTCATTTTTAATTTGAAGAAAACAACAGCCCACATGCTATAGCAGAAGATTCACTAAATAATTTACTGCACCTGCCATTTTAAGCGGTAATTTAATACAACCAGCCTTCGAGCCACCTTTACTACAGAAATTTTATCAGTGCCTCACCAGAGCCCCTCAGGCAGGTGAGAAGCTGCCTTCTTTGGGAAGGAGGCTGTGTTCCCCGGGACTGGGTGCCTGGGTAGCAAGAGAACCCAGAAGCCCTCTGATGTTTTCCAGCCCCGACATCAGAGAAGCAGTTGCTGAATAACTTTGCAATTTCATGCAGGTTAATTTACCTTCGGGGGTGAACTAAGGACACATTCAGAAAGAAAACCAAAAACCACGTTTTAAAGATGAACCGGGATTGTGTGTGCCTAAGATCCTAGTTCAAAGGGATCTGAGCAGAGGTTCGTGATTTGGGGGATTTAACAAGTTTTCAGTCTCTTACCAGCTTTTCCAAGTTTACGGTGCGTTTTTTCCTTTGTGAGTTCACCTCTATTATGGACGCCACTGTTGTCATTAATGAAGAAATCTAAATGGATTTTTTCCCCTTAACTTAATGAGTTAATTGCATGACTCTAAGAAAAATCTGGAATGAAATCCCCAGGCAATCACTTGTGACACATCTTTTTAAAATTGTGGTAAGACATGCATGACATGAAATTCCCCATCTTCCTCATTTTTTCTTATTTTTTAATTTTTAAAAATTTATTTGACAGACAGATCACAAGTAGGCAGAGAGGCAGGCAGAGAGAGGAGTGGGGAACCAGGTTCTCTGCCGAGGAGAGAGCCCGATACAGGGCTCGATCCCAGGACCCTGGGATCATGACCTGAGCCAAAGGCAGAGGCTTTAACCCACTGAGCCACCTAGGCACCCCAGTCTTCTGCATTTTTAAGTGAGCTATACAGTGGCATCTGGGACATTTCACTTTGTCGTGCTACTGGGGACACTTGTGCTTCCTCCTACCTGCACCCTTTGTGGTCCCAACTCACTAGAAGTGGTCAGAGCAAGATTTTGTTCAGTGGTATCTCTGCTTGTCCCTTTCCAACTCTCTTGGGAGGTCGTGCCTTTCTCCTGTGAGAGTTTGCCCTCCAACTGGAGAGTCATTTCCAGCAAGCTCATTTACTTCAGCAGAGCGCCCACAGAAGTAGAGGGACAGATTTCTTCTCTAATTTATAGTCACTCTTCTTTACACAAAGACTACAAGGGAAAAGAAAAGTTGTAAGAGGAGAAGGAACCAACGTTTGCTGGGTAGCTCTGTGCGCCTTTTGCGTGCCACTTACAGATGGCTTTTCCTTTACTATTTACAAGCCGCCTCCACTGGGCTAGTTTCATGTCACCGGTGAGGAAATTGTGGCCCCAAAGAGGTGAAGGAACAGGGACACACGGCTAGGACTGAACCCCGCCGTCAAATGAATCCAAAATCCGATATGGCATATCACTGCAGAGAGAGAACCTGCAAAGGCAGGAAGATTCTGGGAGGGAGATGGCGAGGGTGAGTGAGTCAGAGAGTAAAAGACAGGTGGTGCCCATCTCCGGGTCCAGGTGGAAGCAACAACTGCTCTTCCCAGCACTTAGAGATTGTGTAGCCTGCTGAGCTGCTTTCTTAGGGAGAGGCCCCCAAAAAGGGATCAGGGACTGTGCTCTCCCCGCTTTGGGAGTCTCGTTATCGACGTTACGGATGACTTTGATTACGCGTTCTCCTGCTCCAAGGGTCACTCAAAGCTGCAGGCAGAGTTTCTGACTTGGCCTCAAATTAAAACGTCAACTCTATCTCACGATAGATTGTCTTTTTAACCACCCGTCTCTGCCTGGTGGAATGTCTCTGTCTAGTTGAAAATGCCCCCGGAGAGTTACCATGGCAACCCTTGCCTCCAGGACGACAGGATCAGATCTTTAAAAAGAGACTTCCAAATTGGTGTGGCCACTTTCAGCCACAGGCCCACGCAGCGTTTTGCTTTGGGTCCCTAGCTGATGACTCTGGTCTAGGGTCTGGGGAGTCCGGGAGGAAAAGTCAATGCTACTAGGACGCACACTTCCCCTACTTCTTCCCCGTCCCGCCCCTGCAATGTCTCTGTCAGGCTATGCTTCTTTTCCTCTGTCCTTCCTTCATCTTCCAGACTCAAGGTCAAACACTTAAAAGTAGATGTATTTCTTATAGAAAAACACTGCCATGCAAGTTAGGGAAGAAGTAGCCGGCTCAATCAAGGGAGAAAAAAAAAGATAGAAACATCTGAAGGTTTGAAAACTGGAATTGGGTTTTGATAAAAGATTAAGATAATTTTCAACAGAGCTCAATGACTGTCTTTCTTCCTTTCTTTCTTTCTTTCTCTCTCTTCCCTCCCCTCCTCCCTCCCTTCTTGAGATGAAATAGAAATACGCACAGCCAAAATATTTGAAATATGTAATTCATGCATTGATTTTGTATCCTGCCGCATTAGTGAATTGCTATATGAGCTCTAGTAATTTAGGCTTGGAGACTTTTGGGTTTTCCACATAGAGTATCATGTCATCTGTGAAGAGAGAGAGTTTGACTTCTTTTTTGCCAATTTGAATACCTTTTATTTCTTTTTGTTGTCTGATTGCAGTTGGTAGGACTTGTATTACTATGTTGAATCAGAGTGGCGAGAGTGGGCATCCTTGTCGTGTTCTTGATCTCAAGGGAAAGGCTCTCAGCTTTTCCCCATTGAGAATGATATCTGCTGTGGGCTTTTCATGGATGGATTTTATGAAGTGGAGGCATGTGAGTGCATAGAAGAGATCTACAAATATTATAGAAACATCAGCCACGTCCAGTCCTTTCTGTTTGTAAAGTATGGTCACATTGTTATTTTCATGGCTGTGATCACCCAGGAAGACCCCCAGAAGTGTCCATTCACCACTTTCTCCCATCTCTATCTGCCTGATCCCTCCTGATATCACAGTCTGACCCCCCATGCAGGAACAAGGGGGGACTCCCGCTATAAGGGGACTGTGAAGCAAATAACCGAAGAGCCCCAGATTCAGAAAATCCAGAAGAATGAAGCATTCACTTTTATTGTAGATCGGTGTATTAGTTTCCTAGGGAAATGCTAACACAAGACCCCAAACTGGATGTATTAAAGGAATAGGAATTGATTTTCTCATAGTCGTTGAGGCCAGAAGTCCAAACTCTAGGTATTGGCAGAGTTGGTTCCTTGGGGGAAATTCTCAGAATCCTTTGCATGTGTTCTTGTAGCTTTGGATGGCTGCTGGCGATCTTTGGCCTTCCTGGGCACACAGATGCCTCACTCCCGTCTCTTTTTTCCATCTTTGCATGACCTTCTCCCTGTGTGTGTCTGTGTCCCTTCTCCTCTTCATATGCCAGTCATTAGAGCCTCCCCTCATCCAGGATGACTTCATCCTAATTTGGTTTTGTTTGCAAAGATCCTATTTCCAAATAAGATCTCGTGCACAGATGGGGGAGCAGAGACCGGAACTTCAACCTATCTTTTTGGGAGACACTGTTCAATCCACAACAGCTGAGTTCCTCCTGAAAGAGACCCTGAGACAAAGATTTGGATGCAAATGGTGGATTTTTGAGGGGACCCCAGGAAGTACTGGTGAGTCAGTAGAGAAGTGAGAAAGAGAAGGGAAGAAAGCCAATATGGAGTGCATTAATGAACAAGATGCTTTTGTGGGCAGTTGGGGCTCAGTCCTCTTTGGGGTTCTCCAGGAGACAGTGTCAAATGCATCTCAGAGTTGTCCCACCTGGGGAAGTTGGAGGATTTCTCCTCTGTCTTCTTTCACGGGCTGAGAGCCCTCTGGCAGAGCCGTAGAGTGGCAGTCGGAAACAGCTGAGTGCAGGGATGGTGAGGGCCATACGTTGACTGTCAGCAGCCTCTGCTATAACATCAGGTCATGGAGCCTTCTCTTACGCCGAGAACAGAGAATTCTTACTATAAATCAGTTCGGTTATTTTTTGAACATTGGCAGATAACTAATATATAATAAATTATAAGTAAGAAAGATATTTTACTCCAAAACCACTTTCTTAAAATATTGTCAAATTACAGATTACCTCAAAGGTTTTAAAATTAATCACTGTATTATCTGAACAAAAAACCTTGTGCCTATGTCCTATCTTCCCACCTCTTCAAAGTTTGACTTTCAGTCCTGCGCCTGCCTCTGCTCAACTCACGTCCATCTGGTAAATTCTGATTCAGTCTTTGAGAATAAACTGCCTGCCTCCCTAGGCTTGGAGATCCTCTTAGTCATCCCGTACTATGGAGCACAGTGCCTCACACATCATTGTTGGCCCGTAAATGTTTGATGAGTGAATAGAATACATGAACGTGGGATCATTGGTTGTTTCAAGCTCTCCCCACTGGAAAAGGGCAGGCTAACAACAGAACTGCGCAATTCGTTGCACTTCGAAATGTGACATAAACCAGAACACACTTTATATTCCCACAGATACATTGAGAATAGTTACTGAGCATTTGTTAGGTTCCACTGAAAAGACCAAGGCATGCTACGCTTTTCTCCTCACGGTGACTGTTCTTTGGTTCACAGCTACGCTGCTTTTGTCCCAGGGCCTGTTGGGGTTCCGTCCACAGCTTCTTTTCTTTGAAGGTCAGCTTGTTGTCAGCCCCCAGCTAGCCCAGTGCCCACCACCTGTCACTTCCAGAGGCCTGACTCCACCAGGCTTATATCCCACCATGTTCCAGCTCCTCTCTCTGGGCTCTTGGTGCAGCTGTGGGGCAAACATGAAGGTTCCTTTCCTATCTCAGACCTTTTGTTTTCTTTTTATGGACTTCTGCAGGAGCTGAGAAACATCTACAACACAGGCAGCCTATCTTTAAATGACCCAATCTTGGGTAACACAGTCGGTTCAGCAGCTGACTCTTGGTTTCAGCTCACGTCATGATCTCAGGGTCGTGAGATGGAGCCTTCCTCGGGCTCCCCACTCAGTGCGGAGTCTGCTTGGGATTCTCTCCGTCTGCCCCTCCCCCTCCATAAATAAATAAATCTTTTTAAAAAAACGACAGTAAATAAAAGAAGTGACCCAATCTTGCCATCATCTATGATTGTGTGACGCCCAGCGCTACATCATTCTTCTTCGTTATTATTGTGATGATTGTCCCCATGGTCAGTATCTATAACATCTTCCAAGCCCTGAACACTGGGAGTTTTCTTTGGAGCTAAAGATGAGGTAGCAGGACCCTTTAAGCTTAACGTACGTCTATGACACTGGCATATTTTTTTTTTCCACAACCAGTTTTTGAACATTACAACCAATTTTTTTTTTTTTAAAGATTTTATTCATTTATTTGACAGAGAGAAATCACAAGTAGGCAGAGAGGCAGGCAGAGAGAGAGAGGGAAGCAGGCTCCCTGCCGAGCAGAGAGCCCGATGCGGGCCTCGATCCCAGGACCCTGAGATCATGACCTGAGCCGAAGGCAGCGGCTTAACCCACTGAGCCACCCAGGCGCCCATTACAACCAATTTTTGAACAGCCACAAGTATTTATGGCAAGCTGACTGCACTGAGAGTACAGTGGTGGAAAAGACCCAGTTCCTCGAAAATGTTTAGAGCAACGTTATTCCTCATCCCCAAAGGTGGAAACTATTAAAATGCCCTTCAACAGGAAATGGATAAATATGAGATGACATAGAGGATAGAATATTACTCGGCCGTAAAAAGGAATGAAGTAGTGATACATACAACGACGTGGTTGAACCTTAAAAATATGTATGCTAAATGAGAGAAGCCGGATGCAAAGGGCCATATATAATATGATACCATGTACATGAAATATCCAGGTAAATCTAAGAAGACCAAACCCAAATGGGTGGTTGCCAGGGGCTGGGGGGGAGGGCTGCAGGAAGTGACCGCTGAATGGGTACAGGATTTACTCTGGGATGATGAAAATGCTTTGGAACTAGAGGCAGGTCAGGTTGCATAACAATGTGAATTGTACTAATGGCCCTGAAATGTGTACTTTAAAATGGTTAATTTTACGTTATGTGAATTTTGCCTCAGTAAAGAAGTTTTTTTTTAAAAAAGAACCAGTTCCTATTCCTCACAGTCCATTATTTCCAGAGCTTCATGTTTCAACCTTTATGGGCACCCATGGGATGCCTGGGTGGCTCCTTCAGTTAAGTGGCTGACTCTTGGTTTTGACGATCTCAGGGTCTGGCGATGGAGTCCTGCATTGGGCTCCACGTTCAGTGGGGAGTCTACTTGAGATTCTCTCTCTCTCCCTCTTCCAATGCCTCTCCCTGCCATTCTCTCTCTCTCTCAAATAAATAACTGAAATCTTTAGAAAAAGTTTTATGGGCATCCAAAGAATGTATCATGTAATGAGGGCGACAGGCAATAATCTTATGGGAGAAGCAATAATTTATATCAACAAGAGCTTTAAAGTGGAGAAGGGTGTGGAAACCATCAATGGACAAGAACTAGAGTGGACTGACAGAGGATTTAGTTCCTTTGGTGTTAATGCTCCATGGCCCCATCCTTAACAGAATTGTTTGGGTTTTTGTTTTGTTTTGTTTTGTTTTTAGCACAACCACCTGGCAGCCAGGCAAGCTGACTGAGGAGGAAGGAGTTACAAGGATGAATGAGATGAAGACTCTGTCTGCTGTCTAGCCAGCTTACATTCTAATGCCCGCAGACAACTGTGAAATGAGGTAGAGCAGTGCATGCCCTGGGAGAGGGTCCTGTCAAACTCTCGGGTGCAAGTCCAGGAGGTGGAAAGGAAAGAATCTCCATCCAGGAGATGGACTCACTTTATACCCACGCAGGGACCCATGGTTATGAGGATGCCATGCCTCAGGCTTTGTCTTCGCATTTTATTCCATCGGTAGAAGAGGCCAGTTAGGCATCTGGCATGTAGTGTCCGGGTTCGATCAGCAACTTGCTGAGAATGAGGGATGTGCTCCAACTGCGGGCTGATCCTGGTCTCTTACTTTTCTCTCTCCAGAAGTTGCCTGCCTGGCTTTCCACAGGCTCTGGGGTGGTCTGTTAGGGGCATGAGGTGTTGAGGGGAAGGAGATCCTCTAGCTGGGGTTTCACTCTGCCCAAGAGGGGGCTCGGTACTTTCACTGTAGGTATTCCTCAGAGTTGTCCTTTGAAACAGGCATTGTAACCATCCCTCTTTTGCTGACGAGGCCCAGAAAGATGAAGAGATCTGTCTAAATCACGAAGTCAAGAAGTGATGGAGTCAGGATTCGACCCAAGACCTGGGGCCCTGCACAGGCTCTTTGTGTGGGCTTCACCCCACAGCCTTCCTGTCTGGCTAAGAACCAGTGCTACAGAGCCTAAACCTGAATTAGGACAAGCCCTCCAACTGAAAACATTAAAGGGAACATTAGCAGAAAGCTGAAAATATTAAGAACTAGTCATTTAAAATATGCATGGCCCAGACCTTGCCCTCCCCGGTGACCAAGGCTCACTGCCTCGAGACCTTCCAGCCAGGGGTCCAACGACTGAACTGCTTTTTAGGACAAGGTTGCATACATCAGAAGCCAGCTGGCAGCGAGGATGGGAGGTATGGGACGGGGGGTGTGGGGGTGTGGGAGTAAGGGATTGAGGAGGGTAGGAAACCCGGCCCTCAGATGTGTTGTGTTAGGGCCTCACAGTGTTCTTTTTTAATTTTTGAGTTTGAGGTCACTAACATTCAGGAAATGTTACATAAAATATAGAGTTTTCTGTTTTTCCTTAAAAAAGGAAAACAAATACTCCCAGGTATTCCCAGGAGTTGGGTGGCTGGGCGGGCTCCATCATTCACAAGATGTCCCTGATTTCCCTGGGTGTCGTAGCCTGGACCGGCACACAAAGTCATGTCCTCAGCCTGGAGCGGAGACCTGTGAGGTTTCTTCAAAGAAGGAGCAAAGTGTATGCTGATTTGAGTTACACTCTGTCATGGTGAAAAGGCCAGAACTGGCATTTTAAAAATTCATCATCTTCTAATAATAAAACTCTGTATTTACAGAGAACTGTGCTTCCGAGAGCATCAGGCTTGTGCAAACATAACTTCTGGAAGGATCATTGCAGAGGCTCAGGGAAGTGAGAAGGTGACTTGGAGTGGGGTCTCTGCAGCTTGAGCAAGAGGCATACAGGCAGCTTGGTCTATTCCAGGCGTGCAGAGGGATAAGACATAAGTCTGAAGAACAAATATTTGCTGTGCGCCCACGTGTGACAGGCCCCAGTCTTTGCCCCCTGGAGCATCTGCCTCCAGGCTCCTATGCTCACTTCCTTATTCCTTGACTGCAAACAAGATGGAGTGGAATAAGCTGGTCCTCAGAGGGCCAGAGGGACAAAGTCCACCTCGATGGCTTTCTGCATGTCCCCTGGCCTTGCGCTCACCCTCTTTATGTCGGGCCCTAAGCCCTGGCCATCCTCATCCTTGTGCAACTTTGTCCAGCTGGCAAGGGCCCCACTCATCCTGGCCTGAGCCCAGAGACCACCTGCTCCATAAAGCAATTATCTGATTGTTCTAGAGTTCCTTTCTGGTCTCCCTGTCGCAGGGGTGTCCTCTCCATGAGGGGATGCAGTGTGTGTGTTAAGGGACCTCCCTAGTCCCCTGTCCCATGCTTCCAGGCAGACGTTGTACCTTCCTGACCCACTGTCATGCTCATTCGATCCTTCTTTGCAGTGTGGGAAACCCAGGGTGCTTCGCAAAGTGCCTGGTCTGCTGGGCTGTCCCCTTTCTTTCTCTTCTGTGTTTCGGCCCTGGGGAGGAGCCTGCTCGGGGCCCAGCAGCGAGCTCCTGGGGCACGCTCCACCCCTTTTGGAAGCCTGCAAGAGTCTGGCTCTGCAGCAGGGGGTTCGACAGGTGTGGAAGATAATAGAAGGCTGCAGATCCACACCGCATCTTCCATCTGCTTTTACCAATAATAAAGCGAATATTTTCATCTCCATTTGTCTCACGTGTGAATGTATCTCTCCATGGGTTCTGGACTTCGAAGATGGAAAAGGAAGTAGAATTTCTTTCTTTCCTAGAGCCATAGGAGTGTCTGTTTTCCCTCCTTGTGCCTAGCACACTGCCTGGGACAGAAGAGGTGCTCTCCATGTTAAACAATGAATTCTCCAAAGATTCTGCGCTAGGAGGCCTCTGCTTTTCCTCCCTCAAGACAGGAAAAGTGCAAAGGACACCCACGGTCTCGGGCCATGGCTGAAGTCCCCAAATTTGATTGGCTGAGGGTCTCCTATCTTTGAGAGAGTTATTTATGAAATGGAATTCGCCTCAGTTTGAAATACCCGGAACAATACCCCTAGGGATCTTTCTCCTAGAAGAACAAAAACTGTGAATTTAACAGAGTTTAATTCTTTTTCAGGAGATGGAAATAACTGGTCAAATTTTTGCTGGAAAATCACCTCAGCTGTCTGACAAAAAGGCAGCAAATGTTGGAACTCATCTCAGCTGAGCCGCTGCTCTGCGCTCAGATTGTGGACCTCAAAAGGAAGCAGAGTTCAGTCAGCAGATATGGGAAAAGAAAAGGACGGGGAGGTGTTCCCAGCCGGGGCTGTGAGGAGATGAGAATTGTCTGGCAGGTGGCAGGTGAGACTTGCAACGCAGATGTCAATTTTAATGCCGCTGCAGTTCTAACTGGGGCTATGGGTTTCGTGTGAGCCCCAAGAAATGACTGATTGGAAAAGATGTTTTTTTCAAGGAGGATGAAAGTAAAAATAATAAGAGGGACAGGAGAGAGATCTCAAGATACCCACCCACGGGACAGAGGAGGAGATTGTAAAAGTCTTCCCAAGATCGTAAATGACAAGTAAGGTGAAATTAAAATCCATTGACAAAAATATCCTGTAATCATCCCGTATTTCTGTTGTCTTGGTGCCAAAGTGGGATTAATGCCTGAATCTAATCTTCCGGGCCGCACAAAGGGTATTTTTCTTTCCCTGTCATTTTGTGGCCTGTATGTGGTGTGGGGGTGATGATGGGGGAGGAGAAAGGTGAAAAGGAACCACCCCCCCCAGCAGGAGGTGTGTCCACAGAGCAGCTGGGCTGGGCTTCACCATGGAGGACCAAGGACCCTGAGGATGGGCCAGTTTCAGGAGCAGGAGGCAGCAGATTTGTTTGCTGGAAAACCAAACCAAACCAAACCAAAACCAAAAAGACAGAGGGCCCTTTTGATGAGGGAGTAGGAGGCTGGCTGAGAACGGAGCAGGGGCTGGTGCCTTGCACCCCCTCTCCACCCACTCCCCTTGGTAATATGTGTGACATTTCACAGGCACCCCTGACTGCCCTAAAAGAAGAACAAATGGTTAACTTGCAGAGATCACAGTCCTGCAAGGCAGGAGTCTCTCTTGGTTTACAAATGTCCTTGAGATTTACAACAAAGAAGTTACCTTATCAATAGCCCAATTTCCAAAGACACATAATTCAGTTCCTCAAGCCCTAACGTCACCCTCCCCTCCATAAAAAACCGAAGGAGACGGAGGTAGAAGGAAAAGTAAATAAAGTTAAATTTCTTTTAAAACCTAAATCTCACTAACAAGGACGTTTGATAGCAGGAATGTAACATTCCACCAGGAGACTCCCAATTGTCTTTATGTTAGTGCCTCATTAGAGGGAAAGTGGCCTTGGCTTGATAGTAACCAGGACTTCAATACCCTGACAGTCTTCTTTACCCCAATAGCCCTTCTGAACACCCCTTTGACCTCACCTACCCAACTCCTGTGTATATAACCAGAAACTCCTCACAGGCCCTGGGCAGCCTCATCTCTGCCTGCCCATGGGTCCTGTCCCCGTGCTCTAATAAACCACCTTTTTGCACCAGAGACGTCTTAATTCTTTCTTTAGCCATCGGCTCTGAACCTCACCCCACCAAACCTCACCTAGGTTCAAGAACTTCATCACTTTGATTAAATGCAGATCCCTTAGGATATATTCCCATGCTCTCCATTCTGTCCCTACCATCCAGGGAGCTGAGATGGGGTCGGGGGGTGGGGGGTGGGGGGGCGACTGGTTCAGCGCCTGGGTTGGAATGCCGGCTCTTCCACTTACCCAGTTTGGATGAGTTGATTAATTTCACTGTGTCTTACTTTCCCCACCTGTTATAGGCAGGTAAGAGCATGGATTATCTCTGCAGCTGTGGCGCAAATTAAATGAACTAATATTCCCTGCCACAACCTGTTCCATCACCTGGTTGTAGATCCAGAAGTTCCGCCCAGAGAAAGCTTCCCTTCCAGGCATCCCTTTGGAACTCAACGGTGTCCATTGCTTCCTGCTGCTGTCACTGCCCCAGGACACACAGCTGTCCCGGGGTGGGCCACATATGACACCTGCGTGAGGAACGAGAACATGATAACGTCACGGCAATGTTTGAAACTTCCGTGAAGGGCAACCTCCATTCCAGGTGTGAGTTAATCCTGCCAACAGCCTTAGGAAGTAAGTAGGTCTTGTTTCTCTTCTCCTTACGCACACAAGGAAAATGAGGCACAGAGAGGGTAAGTAACTCGCTTCATGTCACCAGTCTTGTCAGTTTTGCCAAGTCTGCTGCGTGTGGTGCTTGCCCTGCCTTTACTTTTCTGTAACCCCTCACCCCCCCTCTCCCGACTCCATTCCCAGCCCCCAGACAGAGAGGGGCACAGACCGTAAGTGGAGGAGCTTCTGGGGACCTGGAGTTGCTCTTGGGGTCGGCCTGCGTGGGTGGCATCCTCCTGCCAGGGCTGGGACTTTGAACAGGCTGCTTACCTGCTTTCTGCTTCAGAAGCCCCCTCTGAAAATAGAACAGACCTCTAAATTAGAGATGCGCTCTGTGCCCTCCTTGAAGCGCTGTCGTGAGGATTCAACGGGGTAATTATGGGAGTGCTTATAAGGGTGCTTGGGACATATTAAGCATTCAGTGGACGTGGGCTCTTTTGATCATGATTGGATTTGTCCTCTCAGCCGGAGTATTCCTGAAGGGAGAAAGAGAAAGAAGCTCCTGGAGCACAGGGGAGGGGCCGTGCCCGCCCCACCCCCCAAGATCGTTAGTGCCCGGCAATCAGATCTTAGCAGACTCTTTTTTTTTTCCCCTCAGAGATACAGGAGGGCGATTGCCTGAACCTGCCAAGGGAAATAACTCGTGCTTGTGGTCACCAGATTGAGCAGCTAATCACGGCTCTCCATCTGTGATTATAAAGTCGCGAAGTCGCGAGAGACGTGAGCACAGGGAGCTTAAGAACGGCCAGCATTAGCCCCTTCTAGAAGCAAAACTTGCAATGAACATCAGGAACTGCTGTGTCTTAGGCATTAATCAGGCAACAGCTTATGATGTTTTTTTTTCTTTCTTTTAAAATAGCCAAAGTCAAATCTCAACAGATCTCTAATGTCTTAAAAAATGAGGACCCAGGGCAGACTATGAGTCAAAAATACCCAGGACCAAATGAACTCAAAGGTTTTAATAAGCTGTTGAGTGTATCACTCAGTTCAGAAGACTGTTCTTGGACTTCAGCTGCTAATTAGGGGGCTTAAAGTACTTTGTTTTCTCCCTTCTTTCTCCTTTGTGTGTGTTTTCAGTATTGAGCTTCAAGCAAATCTGGGGTCACCTACAGTCAGTTCATTTCTGCCCTCAGCCCTCATGCAGAGCCTGGACACCTGGGTGAACTAGCCACCCCATCTTTTGATGACCTTGTTTCTCTTGCTGCTGCCGTGGGGAGCAGAGCCCACCTCCCCATCTCCCTGGCTGAAGGGTCCTCATGCAAAGCAGGCAGCAATACTCCAAAGGGGTGTAGTGGTTGCTGCCCATCAGTGTCTAGTGCACACACCTGTGTGTGCAACTGAACCCCCCCAAGGGAGGTGCCTGACCTAAGGGCTATAGTCCCCTGGCTTTTAGGCTGGCTGAACCAATCAAATTCCTTCGTTCAGAAATTCAAACTAAAGAAAAATAGAGATAGCACATTCATTTACCCACTTTTTTTTTTTTTTTTAAGATTTTATTTGACAGACACAGAGCACACAATCAGGGGGAGCAGGAGGCAGAGGGAGAGGGAGAAGCAGGCTCCCTGTTTAGCAAGGAGACCGATGACACAGGCTCCATCCCAGGACCCTGGTAGCATAACCCAGGACCAAGGCAGAGGCTTAACCATCTGAGCCACCCACTGGTTTTAAGAAATTAAAACCCCACTGGTTTTAAGAACTACCGCTGGATGGTCATGGAGTGGAGGCAGACACAGGGAGACCTCGCCTGCATGGAGGGGCTGCTGGTGGTCCTGCCAGAAGAAGCAGATGTGAGGGGTGTGGCCAGGCCTGACCAGAGTGGAGGGCCAAAGGGAAGTTTCCCCAGATCCGGACTCCAGGAGTGTCTTCCAAAGCTTGGCGTAATTACAGTCTACGTGAATCCTCAAGGTGAGCCCTGTTTCAATAATGCTGGCCAAGCAAGATTCTCTTTATTGCAACCAAATGATCCCAATCCCGCTCATCCGTCCTCTTGTATAAGATGCCCTCCGAGGGCGGCCCTCTGGTGTTTAACCGAGTCAGCCTGACTGTGGCTCTGGGCTGGTCAGTGGAACGTCGGGCTCAATCTCTGTCATTGCCAGGCTTGCTCTTGAGGTGGTAGGTGGGTAGCTGTGGCTTGGTAGAAGCCTCTAAAACAAGCACTTGCGGCCCATTTATAGGTAAGTGGCAAATGCCTCCTAATTCTGAAATTGCTTTTTGGAGTCAGCATCTGCATAACTATTGAACAGATATTTACTGGGTCCCTTCTGATGCTCAAGTCATATTAGGGGCTGAGCATGCTTCAAAGAGAAAACGTTCAGGCAACTCTTGCTCTAGATTTACAATTTTGGAAAATAAAATGCAGCACTGTAGGAACTCGGGTAAAAAGTGATTATTGTCCTGCAGAAGTACAATAAAATGCCACAGGCATTCCAAGCAGGAAGCAACTACTTCCTTCCAGAAGGATTAGATGAAATGTGGAGGCTGAGATGACATTTTGTCTGGGCCCTGATCATAGGGTAGGATTTGAAGACTGAGTAGGAGACATCAACAGGAAGTAGCTCATGTTTAGCTGGAGAGCAAGAGGGAGGAGAAGGAAAAATCCTGAATCAGATTGTGGAGGCAGATTATAATGTTCGTCATGGAAGGTCTGTCCTTCCTGTGGAATCTGGGCTTTATTCTGATGACAATCTTGGACGTCTTTGGATGTTTTTGAACAGAACAATCATGGGCGGAACTTTAGAAAAATGACCGCAGATCGTAGGAGGGAGGGAAGGCCTGGTGACCCATCAGGAACTCCCCAAATCTCACCCGGAGGCCCCTTCCCTCTGACACTCCACTGAGGTCCAAGGGAGCTCTCCCCTCAACAACACACTTCTTTTCCTCTCCAGAAGGACCCCACCTCCCTCCATGGGAAAACGTTGCCAAATGGATTTAATTCAAATTCTATGTAATAAAAACATAAAGTGAAGCAAAATAAATGGGACTGCTTTAAGTAACGTGCTCTGGCATCTCATAAAAGCCTCTTAAATTGATCACATAAGAGCGCGTGGTGTAGACTCAAGAAGAAGGAGGGTTTTATGGGAACGCTGGCAGAGTCCCAAAGTGGAGTTGCACTGCGCTTGCTGCAGTCATAACTCTTCCTCCTATCACGTCCTGTGCTTGGAATGCTACACCCCGCATAGTGAGTTTTCCTTCCCTAACCAGGGCGAGTATTTAAAAACAAAAAACCTGCAGTCCTTAGCAATTCCGGTCAGCTCTGACCAGACTTGCTATGCTGGGCTTCTTGGCCGATGAAGTCCTCGGGTCTGTTTTCCAGTGATCGTGAAAACCAGGAGGCAGAGTGGTCCTGGAAGTTGAGAAAGCTCTGCTTTTGCCCAAGTCTGGCAGCCCCGGGGGGGCTGGTTTTGCCTGGCCCTTAGCTCCAGTCCTGGTGTGAGGCAATAATGGTAGCATTCCTTGCAGCTGGAAAACTCCTCAAGAGGGGGGAAGCTTTCTCTCCCATTCCACTCCACAGTCTCCTCTTGCCTGTCTAATCCTACACAATTCCCTCCAAGTACAGATTTCTGACAGCAGAGCAAATCACCCTGGCTGGGGGGCTGGGGCTGGGGACTAGGACGGGGGCAGAGCAGGGAGAAGGTCCGTGGAGCCCAGAGGCTGGTCCCTGCGTCCTGCAGAATGGTGTGGGGGCGACCCAGTTGCCAAAGATATTGGCTCGAGTGTAGGAACACCGGGCAAGGCCTGGAAATAATTTGTGTGTCACAGAGGTAGAAGACGCTTAAGCTAGATGCCAGACTTCGAGAGAAGTGAGGGACTGCCCGCCGAGTTCTGGAGGCTGGTTGATGTGTGTTCTGTGGTTGGTTTAGATCGGTGCTTAGAAGACCAGGAATAGCTTCCATGGTTTGGCTGTGCCCACGCACCAGACCCCAGCATGCCTTTCTCAGTGGATCTATCTTCTGGCTCCTAAATTCTTGAGGAGTAGATCTGCTCCTTACAACTAAACCGGGAAGTTTTCTTTTCACAAAGCTCCTGTATTAACTTGCAATACTTCCCCCCCCAACCCAGAGTAGCATTCTTCTGATAATCCTAGAACACTCCCTGCTTTACCCCTCCTCCCCCTTCTTTTTTCTTTTTGTCACTGCATAGTGACTGGAAGTCTAAGTGCCATTTTGCCACAGGTCAAAAATGAACAAGACGTGGGGGGTGGTGAGCTGGCTGACTGTCTAACTCTTGGTTCCAGTTCAGGTCATGATCTCCGGGTCCTGGGATAGAGCCCTGTGTGGGGCTCCATGCTCAGTGGGGCATCTGCTTGAGATTCTCTCCTTCTCTCTCTCCCCCTGCTGGCACGCATGCTCTCACTGTCTCAAATTAAAAAAAAAAAAAAAAAAAAAGAGTAAGACCCAGTCCCCAGTCCTGACCTGCTCAGAACTCCTAGCTCAGTATGGTGATTCTCAAACCAGAGTACACATCAGAATCACTCAGAACCCTTAAAAAAATTTCCTGGGCCTTCCCCAGCTACTAAGTTAGAATCTTCAAGGATGCAGCCTAACGATAGGTGGTGTGGGGTGGGGGGAAATCTTTCCAGTTGATGTTTACATAATCGAGAGAACTACTGGCCTGTTGGGGAAAAAAAAAAAAAAAGTTGCCACACTACATGGTAAGGGTTGGAATAGAGGCCTGAACACGGAGCTGCGTCAGCAGGGAAGGGTCTTAGAATTCAGTTGCTGGGAGGGCGTTGGTGGTTGGGGAAAACCTGACCCAGGTAATGCTGGAACTGGGCCTCAAAATGGGGCGCCAGGATGGTTCAGTCGGTTAAGAGGCTGCCTTCGGCTCAGGTCATGATCCTGGGGTCCTGAGATCAAGCCCCACATGGGGCTCCCTTCTCAGTGGGGAGCTGGCTTCTCCTTCTGCCTCTGCCCTTCCCCCTGCTTTCTGTCTCTGTCTCTGTCTCTGTCTCTCTCTGTCTCAAATAAAAGAAATTTTGTTTGGATTGGGTCTCAAAGGGTAGAAAAGAAGTCTGCTAGGAGGCTATTGGGACCGGTCAAGGCTGGAGGGGGTAGGATGGATATGTATGTACCCTGGAAGGGAAAAACAGCTCACTGCGGGAGCTCCGCATGCTTTCCCGCAGCTGGAATGGAGTGGACCAATGGGAAGTACTGTGACATGTGGCCAAAGGGGTGGCCGGAGGCCAAATGCTGCTAGCTTGAGAGGTCTTGCCAACTCCTTTGCAGGTTTTCCCTGCAAGCCATAGGGAAACTCTTCAGAGTTTCAGAGGGGATGTAATAAAATTTCATTTCCATTTGAGAAGCATAAACTAGGGGCATGGTTGGGAGGCTGTAGCCAGCGAGATGAGCTAGGGTTTTCTCCCCTTCTTCTTCCATTAACTTAAAAAAAGACTGACTCAGCATCTCTGAAGGCCCGGTACTGTAAGGACAAGATGGCTTTGTCGGCCGCACAGGCAAGACTCTTCAGACCTTTTACAAATGTGTCCAGATTCTTCAGTCCCCATTTATTCCCATGGGAGTCTATGTCGTGCTCTTCCTTGCCCCGTTGTTCCATCATCCACACCCACCTGTGTGAAAAGGGGTTTATAAGTCTCAGTTAACACACTGATGGCTTTTCAAGCCCCGCCTCCTCAAGATCCCGTGATGGCTGAAGATCTGGCTCCTGAGCCAGACCGCTTAGAACTTACCAAGTATTCCTTGACCAACCCTGGCAGGCGATAATGACACAGAGAATTGACTTCATGCAAAAGATGTTTTTCAAGGAAGCACAAGCTTTCATTTCATGGTTAAATAGAAAACCGCTTATTAAATTTATTGTCTTGTGAATATATTCTCCGGGTTCCCCAAACACACAGAACTGATGAAGAAAACCCAAGAGAATGAGAAACTCAGAAGAATTCCCATCGAATAGCCTGTAATGCACAAAAATAGTTATTAAGCAGCTCAAAAATAATCTTTAAATCCAGTGCTTATCTAGAGTTAAATTTGAGTCTGTTCCAAACAGCTTTGTGACCTGAAAAAGTAGGCAAATGTAGATAGAACAGTTTGAAAATCACAAATGAGTGCAGTTAAAGCAGTCTCTAGGAAAGAGGTTCTAAGTGGAAAAGCAGATTTACTTAAGAGCCAAATACTGAACGAGAAGACCAAAAATGGATTACCGGCTGTGAATGCATGTTACAAACAAATGCTTTAAAGTGTGGCATTAGGTGATAGTGTTCATAATATATGCTGGGGTTAAAAGCTGGTGTCTCCATTATTTTGTACTCTGATTGCTTATAACATAACTTGGTATGAGAAAGGGATTTCTAAATCTCAACCAATACGCTCCCTGCCCTTCAAACCTCCGTTCTCTGTCTTGAAGAATATAAAAAAGCAGCAAAAATGGACTGAAAAATGCCTGGAGATTTATATTAGGCTCATGAGCCTAAATTGTGATTTTTTTATATGCATAAACAATGATGAAACCATCAAAGAGGTCAGAACAAGTCACAAAGCCCTAGAGAAGCTATTAACAATTTAGCATTTTCAGATCATGTGGAAATTTTAATTCCATCTACCACAGATACGTGCAGAAATGGTATTTGTGATGATTAAGACCTGTAACTGTAAAATTGGGAAATTTATAGCATCATAAAATGGCTTGTATAAAATGCAAATATCCCAGCTGGGTGGGTTGGCCGAGGAGGTCTCAGTTGGGTTCCTGCCTGAGCTCATTAGCATTCTGAGTTCAGCATGGGCATTGGTTTTTTAGAAAGGCAGCCTGTTATTCTTAAGTAGCTTCTTTGATTATCTTTTGAGCACTATGATGGCCTCTTCAAATGGTGAACAGCTGTGCAAGGCAAACGCATAAGCAAAAACTATGTTAATTTGGGGGCTAAATTAGGGCATTATCCTATGTTCTTAGGACAACAGAATAGTTCATTCAAGTCTCAGTAAATAAATGCTATGTTATCTGGTATGCAAGGGGAGCCAGGACCACTAGGATCCCATGTTTATGGACCTAAAGGTTGCGGGGAGACCTAGGCTATTATAAGATGAGAGTTAGTGGAAATAGAATAGAAAGTTGGAGTAAAGTTGGCATTCAAAGGAGAAGGAAAGGGAATTAGATGACCTTTCATTGGGCATCGATTCCAAAAGTATGGCAAGATACTGAACATTGTGGTGGGACTCGCTGAGCAAATGAAATGATCCCCAAGCATTCCTCCCACTAGTTCTGTGCTTTAGTCTGTTCAGATTCTTAGTCCCTTAGGCATCGTCCCCTGTCTGGGACCATCCCCACCCTTAGCTCCCATGGAAGAGGCAGGTCTTGGCAGGTTTGGGTGTATCCTGTGATTGTGCTTGACTCAAATCCACACTTGCAGTCATGGCTAGAGCAGACTCAGGTCCGATTTAATGGCTCTGAATTATCAATCAATTTCTCTTCTGGCATCAGGAGCTAAGACCCTGTGTTGGAAGCTTACCTCCATTACAGATTTCGGGGTGCTGGGAAAGGCATGAAGGTATTTTTGGTTGTTACAATGAATTTGTAAGGAGACATTACAAGCATTCACTGGGCAGGGGCAGGGCATGCTAAAACTCTAGCTATGCACTGGACCATTAGCTCAGTGAAGAATTGCCCCACCTGAGCTGCCAGTGGTGTTCCCCCTGGAAAAACATGATCTCTAAGAAAGAATTGGTTAGGGTATTGGGGGCACAGGCATGGACAGCAAGCCAGTGTTGTGAAAGGAGACAGAAACCCAGTAAGGAAGGGGACCACTGGCCCTAAGGGATGGCAAGAGGGCTTCATGCCTTCTATCTTTCCCATCGCACTCAGGCCTGACTAGAATTCCTGTATCTGATTCTGTGAGGTGGCCCCATAAACTCTTAATAAAACACTTTTTAACTTGGCCTCATTTCAATTAGTTTTTTTTTTTTTTTTTTTTTGAAAAAATGATTCCACACTGATGCAGAAATCTATGACCTGATTCCCTCCCTCAAGAGCTTAGAACTCTGTTAAGAGCCAGGACCGGGTACCTTAACAACACAAAACATTATGTAATATCTTTATTGAGGCAGATGGTGTGTTCCAGTGACGGGATTCTTGGTGTGCCTTTTGTTTTACAGAAGGGAACGTAACATAATACAGGTATCTCCTTCACAGCAGTTTGTTAAATATTCATGACAAAAATCAAATGTGCTTCCCTCAAAAGAAAAGCTATGTTTATATATTTGGGAGTTGTGAGGAAAGGAAGGTGAGGGGGGAGAATTGTTTGTTTTGATTTTGTTTTGAGACTGAGGCCCAAGCTGTGTTTGGGCAAGAAGCAAAAGGGAAAATTGGGGTCCTACCTCCCACCACAAACCCCTTTGCATTTTTGTGCTTGCTGTATTCTTTTAGCATTGGTAAATATTTGTTTAGTACAGCACTGGGGTGTGGGATGGTGAACAGAAGTTCAACAGAAGACCACAGAGGAAATTGACCTAGGTGTATTATTTACAGGTCCTGGAGGAGGTACACAGCATGCTTTGAGGGGACACCTGGGGAGGTCAAGGTGGGGTGCAGGCAGAGAGAGTCGCAGAAGCTTGGGCACATGACTTTAGGATTGGTGGTGGAGTGTTTTGGGCTTCCTAGGGTAAGAGAAGATGAGTCCATTCAAATGAAAAGAGTGGAATTTTGATAAGCTTCTTGGGAATTTTGTCTTCATGGTAGCTAAGAGGAAGACCTGGGAGGCAGGGGAGAACGTTTATCACAAGGGCTGTTGGAGAAGTCCTATCAGGATCTTAAATTTACCTGTGACTCTCTGGGCTGTTATCCTGGGCATGCGCCCACCTGAGGAGCTAGTGGCAGTTCATGGTACCAGCAGACTGCTTGGCCACACCAGATGGATGCTGAGGCTAGTAAATCCTAGAGTAGCTGGGCTGAACTCTTCACATGCTGGTTCTCAGACCACCCTTGGCACAGCCAAGACCTACAGCACAGGGACCACAATTTTAGTTTGTGTTGCATTCTCCACGTCCCCTGTGTTGTTTGAACAAGTGTTCCATAAATGGAACGTTGGAAAACTCAACGGAGAAAAATGATGCAACATAGAAGTCATCAAGTAGTAGTAAAGAATAGCTAAGAGCTGTGATTTAGTCTCTTAATGGATTCCTTTTCAGAAGCAGGGCCTTGTCACAATTATGTTTGTTTGCACTTCATTTTAATAACATTTAAACCATACAGAATTAATGTAGTCTTGAATGTGGATGTCATTAGCGCTCCTGAACGATACCTTGCCCTGGGAATTTTAATGAATTCATCATGAATTTAAATTTGTTTTAGCTGCATCCCCAGGGCTGGCCCCATGTTTCAAAAATGACCCATCTAGTATAATTTGATGGGTGCTGGAATGGGCCATCTGCTCAAAACCACTTCCTGCCCTGACTCCAGAAAATTCAGCATCATAGTTTCACTTAATAAATCAACAAATAATTTGATTGATAGTCAAGTCTGTAAATATTTACAAAATACCTACAAGTTGCCAAGAACCGCAGGTTGTACAAAGATGAATAAGACATAGTTCCTGCCTGTGGGGACCTCTCAGCTTGATGTAAAGTTAAGAAATAGATACTTAAAGATGCACAAATGATTTAAGTTATTTGTTAGGAGCCCTAAGCAATGCGAAGGAGTAGCTTTCTAGTTCCTCAAGCTTTGTAATTATGAGAGTGTCTAATTGAGGAGGGAGATGGAATGTAATGATACACAGACCATGACCATAGGGACTGTGGAGCCAGTAGGGCAAACTGGGTGCCTTTGAATAAACTCTTTCTCTCTCAGCCGGCTTCCTCCTCTGCAGTGGAGAAATAACAACCTCTACTTCCCTGCGCTAATTTGAGACTTACTGAAATTGTATATCCAAAGCACTTAGGATACTGTATTTGGTGTAATGCCCGGAGTAGACCTAGCGCCATGTTGTTTGCCATCCCTTGGTCATTTGAGTAGATGAAGCTGTGACCAGTACCCGTTTCTTCAGCTCACTCTTGAACAGACAGTTACCAAGTGCTTACTAAGTGCCAGATACCAGGTTAGATGCAGGGATAAAAAGTGGAACTGCATTCCTGTCCTCACACCACTTTGAAGGTTACATAGAGAAGTCAAGGTAACAAGAGTTCACTTGGGGTCAGGAAGAGGCTGGGCCCAAAGTGGGAGGGTCAGAGCTGAATCTGGAAGATGACTAGGAGTTGGCCAAGAAAAGACAGGGCATTTCACTGGGAGAGAACGGCATTGTCCAAGGTCTCCAAGCCAAGGAGAGCAAGGCATTACAGAGAGGGGACAGCAGCAATAGGTTAGAGGCAGACAGACCAAGTGGTAGGTAATTTTATCATCCCTTTGAGAGGTGATCAGGACTTGAGGCCAACAGTGGAAGTGAGAATATCACTGAGATTGGCACAGAAAACACCAGGAGGAAGAGTTCTAAGGACCCTTAAGGAGGAAGGTGTCAAAGATGGCTCTGGTTTTCAGCCCCATGTCCAGTCATCAATGCCTTTTAACAGAAGAATAGCAATTTGTGAGGGGATGTGGCTTGGGCAGGTGGTGATGGCCTCAGCTTTAGACCAGCTGAGTTTGCAGTGTCTTCCAGGAAGAAATGCCATTCCTCTGTGTTCTCCCAAGATGCATATTGCCACACGCAATATGCCTACAGGCAGTAACCTACTACATCCATATGTCGGTGGCTTATGCAACATTTTGTGGAAGGGAGAAAAGCAGGAACACAGCTCTGTGTGCCTAGAATGTATTTTAATAAGGTAAGAAGGACCCTGATCTCAGGTGTGACTCAAGGACAAAGTGAGGTGCTTCTTGTTCTACTAAAGCCAAACCTAACATCAATCATGGACACCATGCTCTGCACCGGAGAACAGGTCCTGAGGCTCCTGGGTGGCTCAGTTGGTTAAGTGGCTGTCTTCAGCTCAGGTCATGGCCCCAGAGTCCTGGGATCGAGTCCCATATCGGGACTTCTCCCTCTGCCCCTCCCACTGTTCATGTTTTTTTTTCTCTCTCTCTCAAATGAATAAAATCTTAAAAAAAAATAAAAACAAAAACACAATCCTTACTGAGGCTACTCTGGGCTCCTCTCCCCTCCCTTCCTCTTGATTTTGGAACATTTCAGGCGTGGAGGGTCCCTCATCCTTCTAAGATTGTCTGTTCTCCAGCTATTGATCTGCTCCTGTGGCCATGGTCATTCTCATTAACTACTCTTGCCCTTTGAGTCTTTGGTTTCACTGTCCCTATTGTATTCTTCTTTGCCTAAAAGGATGCTCTGTTGTACCTTGGCTTAAGAAAAAATTTAATCAATCCTTCCCAAACCTTGCTACCCTTTGAATTACCATTTTTTTCTCCCCATCCCTTCAGCTGAACTTTTTTTTTTAATTTTTAAAATTTTTTTTCAGTGTTCCAAAATTCATTATTTATGCACCACACCCAGTGAACTTTTTTTTTTTAATTGAAAAAAATACAGGGGTGCCTGGGTGACTCATTTGGTTAGGCGTCTGCCTTTGGCTCAGGTCATGATCTAGAGTCCTGGGATCAAGTCCCGAGATGGGCTCTCTGCTCATCAGGGAGTCTGCTTCTCCTTTCCCTCTCCCACTTCCCACAAATAAAATCTTAAAAGATATATATATAAATATATATATTCAAAGGTCACCATGCAGTACATTTTATCCCCAGGACTTACTCATCTTTTAACTGAAACTTTGTACATTTTGACCACCTTCACCTGTTTCAACCACCCCACCCTCTGCCTCTGGCAACTACCAATCTGTTCCCTGCATTTATGGGTCAGGCCGTTTTAAGATTCCACATATAAGTAATATCATACACTATTTTTCTTTGTCTGACTTATTCCACTTAGCCTTCAAGGGCCATCTACATTGTCACAAATGGCAGTATTTCTTTCCTTTTTATGGCCAATAATATTTCATTCTCTAAATGTACCACATTTTCTTTATCCATTCAACCCATCGGTGGACACTTAGGTTGTTTCCATGTCTTGGCTGTTGTGAATAATGTTGATATGAACATGAGAGTGCAGATATCTTTTTGGGGTAGTGATTTCCCTTCCTTCAGGTAAATACCCAGAAGTGGAATTGCTGAGTAATATATTAGTCCTATCTTATAAATTTTTGGAGGAACTTCCATACTGTTTTCCATATTGGCTACACCAATTTACATTCCCACCAAAAGTGTGCAAGGATTCCTTTTCTCCACATTCTTATTAACACTTGTGGTTTCGATAATACTCTTTCTTACTAACAGATGTTAAGTAATATCTCAACGTGGCTTTGATTTGCATTTCCCTGATGATGAGTGATGTTGAGCTTATATTCATGTACCTGTTTGCCATTTGGATATCTTTGGAGAAATGTCTATTTAGTTCTCTTTCCATTTTAAAATCAGGGTTTTTTTTTGTTTGTTTTGCTATTGAGTTCTAGGAATTCCTTATATATTTTGACATTAACCTTGTATCAGATATAGGATTTGCAAATAGTTCCTTCCATTGGTAGGCTGCTTTTCATTTTATTCATAGTTTTCTTTGCTATAGAGAAGCTTATTAATTTGATGCAGTCCTACTCATTTGTTGTTTTTGTTGCCTTTGCTTTTGGTATAAAATCTGAAAAATTACCACCAAAACTTATGTCAAGGAGCTTACCTCCATTTTTCATTGTAGGAGTTTTATGATTTCAGGGTTTATGTTTGTCTGTAATTCATTTTGAGTTGATTTTTGTGTATGGTATATGATAGAGGTCCTATTTTGTTGTTGTTGTTGTTATGTGGCTGTTTAGTTTCCCCAAAACCGTTTATTGGAAAAAAAAAACTTTCCTTATTGTATAATCTTGGCTCCTTTCTAATAAGTTAATTGAAAAAAAAAATATATATATATGAGTTTATTTCTGGGTTCTCTGTTCTCTTCCATTGATGGATATGTCTGTTTTTATGCCAATACCATACTGTTTTAACTACCATAGTGTTGTAATATACTTTGAAATCAGGAACTACAATACCTCCAAGTTTGTTCTTTTTTTCCTCAAGATAACTTTAGCTGTTGAGTCATTTGTTGTTCCAAAGAAATTTTAGGATTGTTGACTCTATGTGAAAAAACACCATTGGAGCTTTGATAAGGATTGCATTGAGTCTGTAGATAGTCTTGGAGAGCAGGGACATTATAACAATGTTCTTTGTATTCATGAGCACAGAATATCTTTTAATTTTTGTGTGTTCTCTTCAATTTTTTTATTGGTGTCTTAAAGTTTTCAGGGTACAAATTTTCACCTCCTTTGTTAAATGTATTATATATTTCATTCTTTTTTGATGTAATTATAAATGGAATTATTTTCTTAATATCTCTGAGAATTCATTATCAGTATAAAGAAGTACAACAGATTTTTGTATATTGATTTTGTACCCTGCAACTTTATTTGTTCTAACAGTTTTTTGGTGGTATCTTTAAGGTTTTCTATGTATAATATCATGTCCTTTGCAATAGAGATAATTTCACTTCTGTTTAAATTTGGATGTCTTTAAATTTTTCTCACCTAATTACTCTGGTTTGGACTTCCAAAACTATGTTGAATAAACATGGCACAAATGGGCATCATTATCTCACTCTTGATCGTGGTGGAAAAGCTTTCAATTTTTAAATCATAGAATACAACGTTGTCTCTGGCTTATATATGGGTTTATTATGTTGAAGAACTTTCCCTCTATGCAGTTTCTTGAAAGTTTTTTTTATCCTGAATGGATGTTAAATTTGTCAAATTCTTTTTCTGCATCTATCAAGACATGCTTTTTATCCTTCGCTTTGTTAATATATCACATTGATTTACAGATGTTGAACCATACTTATACCCTGGAATAAATCCCAATTAATCATAGTATATGATCTTTTTAATATATTGAGTTCAGTTTGCTAATACTTTGAGAATTTTTGCATCTGTGTTCATCATGGATATTTACCTGTAATGATTTTTGGTTTGGGGAGAAGTTTGAGTTTTTGTTTTTGTTTGTTTGTTTTGTTAGTGTCTTTGGTTTCGGTATCAGGTTAATACTGGCCTCATAAATGAGTTTGAGTGTTTCATCCTCTTTTTTTGGGAGAACTTGAAGAGTTTGTATTAATTCTTCTTTATATGTGTCGTAGAATTCACCAGTGAAACCATCTGCTCCTGGACTTGTGTGTGTTGGGTGTTTTGTTTTGTTTTTGTTTTTCTGTTTCAATTTCCTTACTATTATTGCTCTGTTCAGATTTTCTTTCCTTTTTTTTTTTTTAAGATTTTATTTATTTATTTGACATAGATCACAAGTAGGCAGAGAGAGGAAGGGAAGCAGGCTCCCTGCTGAGCAGAGAGCTCGATGCGGGGCTCGATCCCAGGACCCTGGGACCATGACCTGAGCCAAAGGCAGAGGCTTTAACCCACTGAGGCACCCAGGTGCCCCTCTGTTCAGATTTTCTATTCTTCATGATTCAGTCCTGGTAGGTTACATGTTTCTAGGAATTTACCCATTTCTTCTAGATTATCTGTTTGTTGGTATAACTGTTCATAGTAGTCTCTTATGATACTTCTGTAGTATCAGATGTAACATCTCTAATTTTGAGTCCTCCATCTTCTGTTCTTTTTGAGCTGAGGTAAAATTTTGACTAATTTGTTTATCTTTTAAGACAGCCCTTAGTCTCACTGATCTTTTCTATTGCCTTTCTACTCTCTATATCATTTATTTCCACTCTAATCTTTATTTGCCTACTTCTTCTAAATTTGGACTTATTCTCCTTTTTCTAGTTCCTAGAGGTATAAAGTTAGGTTTTTTTATTTGACATCATTCCTGTTTCTTTCTTTCTTTCTTCTTTTTTTTTTTTTAATGATTCATTTATTTGAGACAGAAAAAGTACAAGAAGGAGGAAGGACAAAGGAAAAGGGAGACCAGCAGACTTCTTGGTGAGCGGGGAGCCCAGGACCCTAAGATCATGACCTGAACTGAAAGACTTGGATGCTTAACCTACTGAGCCACACAGGTGCTCCTCTTCTTGTTTCTTAATGTAGGCTTTTATCATCGTTTATTTCCCTTTAAGAACTGCTTTTTCTGCCTCCCATAGGATTTGGAATATTGTATTTCTATTTTCATTTGTCTCAAGATATTTTTTCTTTTTTTCTTTGACCCTTTGGTTGTTTGGTAATGTTATTTAATCTCTATATATTTGCAAATATTCCAGTCTTTTCTTATAATTGATTACTAGACTCATACCATTGTGTCTGGAAAAGATGCTTGATGTGATTCTAGTCTTCTTAAATTTATTGACTTGTTTTGTGGCCTAATATATGATCTGTCCTGAGGAATGTTCCATAGGTACTTGAGAAGAATTGTGTGTTCTGCTCTCTTTGGACAGAAAGATCTGTAAATGTCTATTAAATCCATCTAACATGTTGTTTAATTCTAGAGCCTGCTCATTGATTTTTTTCTATCTGGATGATTTATCCATTGATGAAAGTGGGGTGTTAAAGTCCCCTTCTATTATTATATCACTGTCCATTTCTTCCTTTAAGCCTATTATTATTTAGATGCTTGTATGTTGGTTGCATAAATATTTAGAAATGTTATATTCTCTTGCTGGACTAACCACCTTACCCTAACATAATGACCTTCTTTGTCTAAATGTCTCTTTTATCAGATGGAAGTAGGGCTGTCTTCACTTTCTTTTGGTTTCTATTTGCTTGAAATATCTTTTTCCATCCCTTCACTTTCTGTCTGTATGTGTCTCTTGTAGACAGCATGTACTTTAAAGCTGAGGTGGGTCTCCTGTAGATGGCACATAGTTAGATTCTCTCTTATCCATTCAGCAACTTGCTGTCTTTCAATTGGAGAATTGTGTCTATTTACACTTAAAGTAATTATTGATAGGTAAGGACTTACTATCATCATTTCATTGTTTTCTGTCTTGTTTGTAATTCTTTTGTTTTCTTCTATTCTCTTCCTTTGTAATTTGATGATTTTCTGTAGTGGTATGCTTAGATTTCTTTCTCTTTCATATATCTGCTACAGATTTTTATTTTGGTGTTACCATGAGGCTTATATAAAACATCTTAGAGGTATAACAGTCTATTTAAACTTAATAATAACTTAAGTTTGAATGCATTCCAAAGCTCAACATTTTTATTCTCTCCTCCCTCCTTTATCTTTGATGTCACAATTTACATCATTTTATCATGGGTATCCATTAATAAATTACTGTAGTCATTTTTACTATTTTTGTCTTAACCTTCATATTAAATTTGTAAGTGACTTGTCCACCTCGGTTGTTATTCTGAATTTAAGAATTCAGAATTTTAACTATCATTTAAAACCAATGATATTTATACTTTTACATGTTTTCTGGTTGCTAATTAGCACCTATTCACTTGAGCTTAAAGAAGTCCCTTTAAGTCCTTTTAGCATTTTATGTAAGGCTGGTCCAGTGTTAGCTCCTTTACCTTTTGCTTCTTTGGAAAATTTTGGTCTCCAGTTCTGAAGGACAGTTTTGCTGGGTAGACTATGCTTGTATTTTCAGAACTTTGAATACATCATGCCACTCATTTCTGGTCTGCAAAGTTTCTGTTGAAAAAATCTGATAGTCTTATAGTAGTTTCTTTATATCCAACAAATAGTTTTTCTCTTGTTGTTTTTAAGATTCTCTCCTCTTTAAATTTTGGCAACTTAATTATAATATGTCTTCATAAGAGTTTGTTGGATTTATCTTGTTCAGAACTCCCTGGGATTCCTGGATCAGGATGTCTGTTTTCCTCTGTCTGTAAAGAAAGTTTTCAGCCATTATTTCTTCAAACAAGCTCACTTCCCCTTCTGGGACCATTTATCTCTTTATGTTGTCCTGTAAGTCTCTCAAGCTATCACTGCTTTTCTTATAGTATAATTGACACACAATGTTACATTAGTTTCAGGTGTAAAACTTACTGATTTGACAAGTTCATACATTATGCTTTGCCTCACTACAATTGCCTCACTCCTCTCTCCTGTTTTTACACTGTTACTACAATATCATTGACTGTATTCCTTATGCCATGACTTTAATTCCCATGATTTATTCATTCCATAACTGGAAGCCTATATCCCCCTCTCCTGTCCACCCATTTTGCCCACCCTCCCACAACCCTCATAGTAAAAACTACTCTTATAAAAAGAAGAAGAAAGGAAAAGAGACTTCCCTCTTTTCTTCCCTTTTTATTCCCTTCTCCATGTTTGTGTGTATGTTGTCCATGTTTGTGTGTATGTTGTCCATCTTTTTATTCATAATTTTTGTATGCTATTTATGGCTATTTCTCTTCTACCTAAGTAAGTACCTTTAATAGTTCTTGTAAGGCTGGTTTAATAGTGATTAACTGCTTTTCTTTTGTTTGTCTAGGAAATTCTTGATATTACTTTAAATCTACCTTGCTGGGTAGAGTATTCTTGGTTATAGATTTTTTTTTTTTCCTTTCAGCACTTTGAATATATCATGCCACTCCCTCCTAGTCTGCAGTGTTGCTGTTGAAAATAAGCTGATGGCCTATAGGTCTTCCATTGTAGGTAACTTTTTATTTCTCTCTTGCTGCCTTGAAGATTCTCTTTATCTTAAACCTTTGACATTTTAATTTTTATGTGCCATGGTGTGACTCTCCTTGCAATTTTTATTGTTTGGAACTCTGTGATTCTTGGATCTGGATGTCTATTTCCTTCCCTAGGTTAGGGAAGTTTTCAGTTATTATTTCTGCAAAAAGTGTTCTAGACCATTCTCTCTCTTCTTCTTGAAACCCCTAGAATGAGAATGTTTGGTCACTTGATGTTGTCTAAGAGAACTCTTAATGTATCCTCGGGTTTTTAATTTTTTTTTCTTGCTGTTCAGCTTGTTTGCTTTTCATTTCCCTGTCTTCTAAATCATTGATAACAATTTTTCTGCATCCTCTAATCTACTGTTTATTCTCTCTAGTGTTTTTTATTTGTTACTGCATTCTTTAATTCTGATTGGCTCTTAATATTTTCTGCCTCCTTATTAAGGTCTTACTGAGATCTTCCACCCTTTTCTCTAGTCCAGTGAGCATCTTTACAATCATTACTTAATTTCTTTATCAGGTATATTACTTATCTCTATTTCACTTAGTTTAGTTTTTTTTAGTTTTTTCCCTTTATTCTTTCTTTTGGAACATATTTCTCTGTCTCCCCATTTTGCTTGATTTTCTGTGCTTATTTCTATGGATTAGGTAGAATGGCTACTTCTACACTTGAAGGAGTGATCTGTGTCTAGTGTCCTTTGTGTTGAATTTGTGTGTTTGATGACTTTTGCTGGTTGGCTGAAGCTGTGGCTATACATGCTAGTTACTCTTTTAAACCATGGCTTTTTACAGGGGAAAAAAAAATAATGAAAATAATAAAGCTAAAAAAATCAAAACCCCAAAGAGCAAACATTAAAGCAAAACAAGAAAAGACAAATTAGAAAATAAAAAAGATTAAAATAAAATAATTTGAAAATTTAGTTAAACAAACAAACAAACAAACCTTAAAAACTTGTTTAAGAACTTGTTTTCTGAGCTCCAGAGCTACAAAGGCTGGTATGACTTAAGAGCTATGGGCTCACTGACGTCACAAACTCACTATGAGCAGGACCTTGTTCTAGCCTAAGCTTTTAGGATAGAGGGGGAGAGAGCGTTCCCACAGTTCCTCAGCCTGTTTAAATCCTGGCTTTTTCTCTGTCTTCCAGCATGACTGGGACTGGTCTGATTTGCTAATCCTGGGTCACAAGCTCAACAGCAGCAACCAGACACACTTGTTATGGTGTCTAGGTTCTGCTCCAGTTTAGTCTTTTAAGGCGGAGTAGGAACATAAAGCATGGTATTCTCTGGTCACTTGGAACTGGAGCACTTTCTCATGGCTCCTCCACCACTTGGCAGAGTTCTAGCGTTCTCTTTTACATGTTAGTCACTCTTTTAAACCTGGATTTTTTTCTGTGCAAAGGGACAAAGAAATCTGCTCCTAGTTTTTTTTCCTCCCCACAGCCATTCAGAGTCGGGGAGGGGGGGTTCCCTTTGTTACCATGTCTGTTACCATGTCTGTTCTTTTGCTGTTCTCTCAGTCTTTGGTTGTTCAATAACTGTTCCATTACCCCTGTTCTTCAGGTTATATTAGTTTCAGGTGTACAATATAGTGATTCAAAAATTCCATATATCATCCAGTGCTCATCACAACAAGTGCACTCCTTCAACCCCATGTCCTATTTTACTCATTCTGCCACCCACCTCCCTCTGGTAACCATCAGTTTGTTCTCTATAGTTAAGGGTATATTTCTTGGTTTGTCTCTCTCTTTTTTTCCTCCCTTTGTTCTTTTTGTTTTGATTCATTTCGTTTCTTAAATTCCACATGAGTGAAATATGGTATTTCTTTTTCTTTGACTGACTTATTTCACTTAGCATAATACTCTCTAGTTCCACCCACATCACTGCAAATGGCAAGATTTCCTTCCTTTTTATGGTTGAATAATATTCCTGTGTGTGTGTGTCACATCTTTATTCATCTATGGATAGACATTTGGGCTGCTTCCATGTTTGGCTATTATAAATAGTGCTACTATAAACATAGGGTTGTGTGTATTCCTTTGAATTAGCATTTTTGCATCTTGGAATTATGTACGCAGTAGAGCAATTACTAGGTGATGACTCTGTGTTGTTGGTTGTTATTTGTCCTCTTTCATTTGTGATTTTGAGTCCCCCTCCCCACCGAGCCATAAGTGTGGCAACCTCCTGGTAGTCTCTCAAATCTTTGTGATTAACTAAACAACCTTTTTTGTTCTTAGTGGACCTAGTAGTTGAGGGTATGCCAAGATCTGGTAGTGTCCTACAGGGAAGAATCTCACTCAGCACATTGATGCAGGCTGACTATAAGCTAGATCCTCAGGCAGCCCCTTGTAAAGTATACAAATATACCTCTTTCAAGGGAAGAGTGTGAGGTGGGTATTTTTGTTTGCTGCCTCTGAGCTGTGTCCTGGGAGAATCACTGGTTAAGTACTGTTTCTCTGTTCTAACCCTGTGGGACCCATGAACATAAGCCTCATTAGCCACCAGAGCCAGGCAATCAGAGTGTCCCTTGGGTAGTAGCTGCAAAACCCAGAATGCCAGACATGTGCATAAACTCCTTTCTCGAAGATAATAATAACACAGAGCCAGGCAGAGGGAGAACCCAAAGATAGTGCCTTCTAGCATCGCTGGTCTCTGGAAAGTTTAGTAGTCATCCCTTAATTATGTGTTAAAGTAGTAGCCTTATTCTCAGTCCAGAGCTTTTAAGATAAGCCAATAGAACTCTTCCGTGGAAAGACTGGATTTGTTTCAGTCTCCTGCCTTTCCACTAGGCCCTGAGGGGTTAGCAATGATGAATGTGTGGGAGCCCATGTGACCTCTTTAAGAGTTGTCTCTTAGTTCCTGATAGTCTAGTGGGTCTTCTGGATAAGCCCCATTAACTTTCAAAGCTAGATGTTTTGGGAACCCATCTCTCAGGTGGGAGTCTTAAAAGTTTGCACACCAGATATGGTGTCCAGACTCTTTTTTTAAAATATTTTATTTATTTATTTGACAGAGAGAGAGAGATCAGAAGTAGGCAGAGAGACAGGGGGGGGGGGGAAGCAGGCTCCCCACTGAGCAGAGAGCACAATGTGGGACTTGATCCAAGGACCCCGGGATTGTGACCTGAGCTGAAGGCAGAGGCTTTAACCCACTGAGCCACCCAAGCAACCCCACTGTCCAGACTCTTTACTCCTCAGGAAGAAGCTGGGAATTGTTAGTTCCTTCCTAGTAGCTGATTACCATGTTGGGCATGGGCTTTACGGTGAGATTGTTTCTCAGCCTCTCCTACCCGTTTCCTTGAGATAAGGGATTTTCCTCATTTGCCTGATGTGTAGGAGTCTCTCACCTAGTTTCTGGATTTCTTTCAGAGGAAATTGTCCCATATGTAGCTATAGATTCAGTGTGTCCTTGGGAGGAGGTGAATTCAGAAGTTTCCTATGTTACTATCTTGAACCAAAACCCTCTCGCATCTTCTGAACTTCTTAAAAGACCATCTTTAATCCTTGGTTCTACTTCCTCACCACAGGCTCATTCTATTTTAAAAGAAACCTTTTCTGTTTCCCTGATTATAAGCATGACTCATACTTACTACAGAAATTTGGAAAATACATAAAATATTAAAAAAGAAAAGGAAAATTACCCATAAGCCCATAGTGCATATATAACCACTGACTACCAATGTTCTAGAAGGTTTCCTTTTTAGTCTTTGGGGCTAGATACAAAAATAGTAGATGGTTGGATGTATGGATGTATGGATGGAGAGATCTAACCCAATTTTTTATTTTATAAAATTTAACTCCTACTGAATATAGCGCTTTATATTCTGAAGTTTGATTAAACCTGATATTGTAATCCTAGGTGATTATATTTTGTAAATGTAATATAATTTCTTTCACTTTATGATTATAAGTAGTGTTCTGTTAAAATTCTTATGCTTACATCTTGTCTATATGCTATGCCTAGAAATAAAATTTGTCTATATGCCACGCCTAGAATAACTTTTAAAGCCCTCACTATGCCATCACATCAATTTATATTTGAGCAGTGCTTGAAAGGGCATCTTATCAACATTGAGTACGGCCCTTCATTTACTTCTTAGTGTCTTCAAACTAGCTTTCCCTGCAACTATGCCGAAATTGCTTTTCTCCAAGTTTTCTGGTGATCTCTTAATTCTTGAATCCAAAATTTCCCTTTTGGTGACTTCTCCTTCTCTCTTTCCCTGTTTCTGCATAGTTTCATCATCTGTCTCATCTTCCCTTCTCCATCCAACATCCTTAACTCTCCATTGCTCTGATCACCCAACTTCTCTGGTTGTTTCTCACCTCCTTAAGCTCCTCTGATGCTGTTCCTTGTGGGCCCCCATCCCCTCGTCTTCACCCATCATCTTTATTAAATACAGGAAGGGTTTTAGGCTTATTAGAGGTAGAAGATGTTCTCAAAGAAGTTAGGCCCATCTTAGATGGATATATCAGTTCTTAGAGCCCTGACAGAAGTCAGTGAATCTCAGAGGGAAGATAGTGATATAGGTCAGGTAGAGAGATTCATTAGGAGGAGAAGGAGGGGGGAATTCAGCTTGGTGAAGAAGAGTTGAGAGGACAGACCTGAGTGGGAAGGAGATATGATAGGTAGGACCTAGTGGCACTAAGTAGAACTCCTATAAGGCCACACCTGGGTCCTGTCTACTAACTTCCTCTGGGCTGGGTCCCTTGTCCCTTCCTCTTCCCATTTAATCTCACTGCCACCACAGGAAATGCAGAGAGCTGAGTCTGGTAGAAGAAAAGCAGCTCAGAGAAAGGCCAGGCAGTGCATGTCATGTACAGACTATGGGAACTACAGGGAAGGGGAGGGAAGCACCAAACCACAATCAGAAATTTTGTCTTGTGTTGTATGGTTCATGGTCTCACCTCCCTGCCCACCCTAGCTGGCTCTGATTCAGGCTCAGGACAAGTTATCACCTTATTCTGTCCAGTTTCCAGTCAGTAGATCTAAAAATAATAAAACAACGTCTAACATTCCTGGATATTCTGTGATCCATGGGGTAGTCCTATGAAAACTTCAGAACCAGGGACAGCAACACCAACTGCGTACACAGATGGAGTGAGAGGCCACGCCCCTCTCCTCTTCTCACCCACCCCCATCCCCTCCCCGCAGTCTTATTACCTACAGCATTTTTATACCAGGAAAGACCATTATTTAGGAAAGTGTTACTGTCCTCCTTAGAACAGCCACGATGCTTCAACATCTTAATGGAAAGAAAATTATCAGTGTGATCACAAAGACCTTGACTCCCTAATGGAATATTAGTCCTTTCCTATCCATCTCAGGTCTGTGGAAAGAGTAGAGACCTCACATCTGTGGAATTAACATCTGAGCTCTAGACTCCTTGTAAGAACTGATGAGCTGGAGTCAGTCACTTAGGAGGAGTAACTCAGTGTGGTTTTGTCTTTTTTTTTTTTGAACTGGATGTCTTTTTTGAGAGAGAGTATATACTTGAGAGAAATGTGAATGTCTCAGAATATTTCTCTTGCAAAGATCAGTTAGACATACATTTTATTAAGATATTTATGTTTTATTCATTCAGTGGAAATACTTGAGTCCTTACAACATGCCAGGCACAATTGTAGATACTGGGGGTTTGCAGTGATTAAGACAGAAAAGGTACAGTATTCACCCGCTATCCAAAAGCGTAGTGTTCCTATGAAATCTTTTGTAAACCAATGGCATAAAGAAACAATTATCATTAATTTATATGGAAAAATTTTTGAGTATTCCCAGACCCAAAAAATAACCTCTAAAAGAGGCTTTTCTGAAATCTTCAGACAGGTCTTGCCAATGAACGTACACAATAAATTGGGATAAAGCACATGTACTCACAAATACAGTTCAAAACTGTGGCGGCTGGCTGCTGAAATGTAGTTCCTGGAGTGTAGTTCCTGGAGAAGGAGTTTGGTAGGGCCACTCTTGCTGCTCAGGGTGTGTGCTGCCTCTATAATGGCTTGCTGCAAAATAAATGCTGAATGTTATTCTTACTTTGTGCCTTTTTTCCCAAAAGAGAAAATCTTCTGGATATCAGTTAGTAGAGACAGGGAGTAATTATATATCCTCTGTAAAAGCATAATATAGTGTAAACTTTCAAAAAAGCAGGGATACCTGAACCTGCCCTCACACTTGTTTGGAGGAGACAGAGAATAAACCGAGAAATGAGGAAGATATTTTTGCCCCGAGCCCAAGTATGGGACATGGGGATGAAGTACACCCTCTCCTGGTGTGGGCATGTCTGGCGGGTCTGCCAGGAACCACCCCCCCATCATGGATGCCATGGTGCTGCTATGTCAAAGTAATGACCTCAACTCAGCCCTCTGTATATGGAAAGCTCTGCTCCAGCTGGCCTATGGGATGCTCACTGCACCCCAATGGCATCAAAGATGTCTTCAGAGCATCTAGGCCAGATCTTACAACTTTCAGGTCACTTTAGATCTTAAAGATTATTCCAGCCCCCTTTGAAACTTCCAGTCTCACAGGCATTTTCATAGCCCAGCTTGTCCTGTCTCCAAGTATGGAATCTTCCTAAGTGACTGTATGACCTCAGCCCCATGAAGCTGGCCCTGCCTGCCAAGCTCCCCTCCTTGCCAGTGTACTACTACAGTGGTCTTCTCCTTCTCTCTTGGCTTGAGGGTAAGAAAGCACCCCCTCTGTCCCCTGAATCCTCTCACTCCACTCAAGGTCTAAAACTCAGATGACTGCTCCTCTCTCTCTCCCTTGTTAAATGTTCCGGTAAGGGCCCTCCTGGAGTGATGGCTGGCCAGCTTCGCAGTCCCCTGGACATGCTCTGGAAGTGACCAAGTGGGTGTACAAATACCTCGTATTTTTTCCTAGTGCTGGACTCAACAAATCTAGGGCAAGAGGAGAGTCTCCTCAACATCCTTTGTACTATCGTATCCTTTTCTGGGCCTGGCCACATTGATTTATCCAGGGTAGGGCCCCTGGGCAAGTTGGACCAAAGAGGCCCCACTGAGGGATTCTGGAATTTTTGGACCTGGGAAGGTTGTGCCAGCGTCTGGGAGGGGATCTCTGGTGGTTGAAAACTGAAGCCCGAAAGCTCAGTTATGATGGTGCAGGGAATTCACTAACGCATGGCTCAGAATGGAGAGGAAGCCAGTCTGTGTGGATAGAAAGACAAGGCAAGATGGCCGACCGACTGGCTGTGTGCGACCCTAGTTCTATTCTTGTCCAGGGTTCTCTGGCCTGCCTTTTGAAGTGAATCCCCCTTGATATCAGGTTCAGTTTCTGTCCTTTGCCCCCCAAATTGCGGACAAAACCTACCATTGATAAGTGGCCCTTTCCCAGTGTCCACTAAAAATCTGACCTGCTTGGCCATGATTTCCCTGTAGCTGAAGGAAATAAGAGAAGAAGGACCCAAAAAACAGGGCCTGAGAGGGAAGGAGAGTGGCCTCAGTGTTGTGGGTAATGGAAACCCATCAGGTTCTGTGGGTATTTAGGACTTAAAAAGTCACCATTAGTATCAATAATTCAAATTACTTAATCTACAAAATGGAGATATTCAGCCCAACTTGGTAGTTCCCTGATTCTAGCTGAACTATAGGCTGTGTGCAGATTTTGCCAGTCTTGCTATGATAACTCTTTGGGGGCTGATTTGCTTATGTACAGGCAACCCTATATACACCACGTGTCTTTCAAAGATTTAGTATCATTTACTCACTCTTTCAACATGTTGAGAGCTATGACAGCAGGCACTGTGCTGGGCTCAAGAGCTGTAATCCTGAATATGAGACCCATTTCCTGCCCTCCCGGAGCTTACAGTTTACTAGAGGAGTCCCATTCTAGACAACCAATCATACAACATATCAACATGGTAATTACTAACAAATGAGTTCTTGTAGAGAGATGCAATTCTTCTAGGTATCCTTGCCAGATTGATTTTCTCCAAATTCTAAATCCCTCCTCCTCTTCCCTGGGATGTCTCCAGACAACTACTTTTACTACCACTGTCTTAAAACAGAGATATTCTCATTCCAGGAGGCCCACAAAATCAGTTTGTTTTATCCTTGAGCTGTGCTTCCAACACTAGCCAAGCCCTTGAAATAGAGTTAGATCAACTGAGGATCTGAAGTTTTAATTTCATATAAATTTAAAAATGGAAGTAATAGAAAATATTTTTCCATTAAACACAAAGGTATTGTTAGGACCCCATTGAAAATTCAGCATCTGAACTGAGATGCACAGTAAGTATAAAGATGCACCAGGTTTCTAGAACTTACTACGGAGGAGAGAAGAACATAAAAGATCTCATTCATAGTTTTTATATTGATTATGTGTTATGATAAAATGTTGACTATATTAGATTAAATATATTAACATTTTACCTGTCTCTGGCCCTTTTGATGTGGCTGCCAGAAAATGAAACCCATACATCTGTGGCTCCAGGTGTGTTTCTTTATTGGACAGCACTGGCCTGCCTCAGAATGGTGGAAATGGGGAGGGAGTAACCCAAGCTCCTACGGATCTTCTAGTCCCCATAGAAAGGTCTGGTCAAGCTTTTATTTCTTTGTCTGTTTCCTGTTTCCCAAACACTATGCTCACAGGCCTTCAAGGTGGTGTTGGGTTCTCTCCAGGTATAAGATTTGAAGCAACAGATGTGATGGACATTCATTCCCTCTGGCCTTATCCTGTACTAAAGAGAGGGGTGCCCTCACTACCACTGGCCCAGGCATCAGAAGGGGTCTCCCTGTCTTTCTTCCCTTCCCGCAGGGGTGTGTGTGACATCCCTTAGATCCCAACTCGGCCATCAGGATGTTCTGGTGGAAGTCTGAGATAGACCCTTCAATGTATTAAGTTTTGTTAGATCTGTCTCTATCTAAAACCCTCAGATGTTTTCTGTGGACATACCCCTACGGACTGAGGAACTTCATGAAACCCTAGCCTGTTGGGGTAACTGTGGCTCTTAGTGTGACCTGTAACTTGATCCAGGTTCTGAGATAAAAGTAAGAGAAATATAACTGAAGGAAGACCCCAGGGTCTGGGGCAAATCCAGGCTTCAGTCGGGGGTAGGACCCAAAGCAAATACAGTTTTAAGGATCTGCCTTAAGAATATACAAGTAAATTTTTCAAAATTATATGATCTTATGGATACATTTTTAGGATCCCTCCAGGGTCCTTGGGAGGAGTCTGTGCAAAGAGCCTGTGCAAGGAAGGGGCTTCGCCGTATGATGGCAGGGGTGGAGGGGTTTGTTGGAAATGCTAATTCTTGGGCCTTACTCCAGACCTGTTCAGTGGAGTCCAGAAATCAGAGTTCTCACAAGCCCTCCAGGTGATTTTGATGTCTACTTAAATTTAAGAACCACTGACATCATGGTTAAAAGCATGGGCTCTGGAGTAAGGCAGCCTGAGCCTGGTTTTGCAGTTTGCGTGTTTGCTGGTGACCTTGGCAAGTTACTCAATTACTCAAGCCTCAGTTTTACTGTCGGTAAAATGAAGCAACAACAGAATGGATCTCAGAACGCTGTGTGGATTAAGTAAGAGAATGTATGTAGTACCAAGCATGGTTGTTTAATAAATGTTTAACAAATTATATATTGCTCTGCAGAGTATATATAGTTGTTGGGAGGGGGAAGGTGAGGATGAGGGGTGAGAAGCGGTCATCTTAGGTGTAATCAAAGAAATTCAAATGTGACCTTGGCCCCTTTCTCCAGGCAACAGTGTAGAACCTCTTTCTCCCAAGTCACTGGGTCTTTGTCTCTTTTTGGAGGACCTGGGTTCACCTTCTAAATTGGTTACATTAATACAGTAAATTTAATGAGACTCACCCTTTGGCAAGTCCTAGACCTCCTTGAAAGCAATGAGAGTTAGAGGCTTCTCTCTAGAGATCTATGTGCACATAATACATGCACTAAACTGGCAGCCCATGTCATGGAACCCCTGAAGCCCATATCTGGGCCCCTCATTTAAGAATGTCCAAGGTCATCCATGGCGGACACTCAATATTTAAGAAGGAAGAATGGGAAGGGAGATACAGGGAGGGCTGTGTGCTAGTCGGTCAGCTTGCTCCCTATTTTGAGTGATGTCATTGAATTTATTTTAGAAGATGCCTTTTAAATTCAATATCCTATCCCAAATAAGTGCCTTTATTTTTAAATAGATTTTTAATTTAAATTCAATTAATTAGCATATATTATTGGTTTCAGAGGTACAGGTTTGTGATTCATCAGTCTTCTATAACACCCAGTGCTCATGTCCTCACACGCCCTCCCTGATGCTCATGCCCCAGTTACCCCATCCCCCCACCCCCCCGCCTCCAGCAGCCATCAGTTTGTTTGCTATGACTAGGTCTCTTATGGTTCGTCTCCCTCTCTGGTTTTGTCTTGTTTTAGTTATTCCTCTCTTCCCCTAGGACCCTCTGTTTTGTTTCTTAAATTTCGCATGTCAGTGAGATCATATGATAATGGTCTTTCTCTGATGATGGTGGGAATTGCAGGCAAGGAAGAAGTTTGGGGACAGGGAGTGCCTTTTAGCACCTTTCAAATCCCATCACGAATTACCTTCCAGCTCTTCTGATACGTGGGGGATTTGTGCAGGGTAAACGTTCATTTCAAAGATCTTTACAGTCCTAGAAGGACCATGTGGTGGTTGGAGATGATCTCGTGCTGATAAAAAAGCATAAATGTGGTTAAACCAGAAAAACAGACCAGCCAGAGATGTGTATATGACATATTAATTTTTCAGTCTTGTTTCCATCACTCTAACAGAGTTTATGAGGTTTGTGACATGTTTGTGTGGTATTTAGTCACCAGCTGCAATTTACAATGTTCCTTGGAATCACACTTCATGTTGAGTGGGGCAGAAAGCAATTCACGATGACAGCCTTTGGGCTGTGGGCATTGCAAGTCCCTCTGATGATGTTACTTGGTTTGAAATCAGATCAGAAGGAAAGCAGGAACAAGAAGACACTTTGCCTGAACAGGCAGGATGCCCCCATGGATGTGGGCACATCCACAGGGCTTCCCCAGTGTTCTGATGGTCGTACCCACACTGGATGCACCAAACAAAATTGAGGAGGGTAGGAGATTGTCCCTGGGAGGAAAAGGCCCAGACTGTTGGACCTCCAGCCCACTGTGCAGTAGCTCTTGGAGCAGTCAAATGGAGGGCGGTCAAATGGAGGGTAGTCAGACAAGACAGGAAGAAAGGAGACTGGTGAGGGTGGCCTGGAGTGAGAAGGTTCTGGATTCTGCCACCTTGTCCCTCACACACAAGTACCCCTTACTAGAGGCAGGTTTCCATAATGTGTGGTGGCCAGGGGAAAACACAAGGTGAACCTGAGACTGTCTCTTCAGCCTCCCCAGCCCCACATCTCTCCCCTCCACCCCCATCCCTCCTGACACCAACCTTGAGCCTCTGCGCAGCAGCCTGTGGGTGTGCCTGAGAGCTTTCGGGCTCGCCCCGCTACCCTGTTCCATGAACTCTCAGTGAGCAGAGCCCTGCCACTCGAGGCCAAGTGCATGGACAGGACCCCACCCTGTGTGGTTCCCTTAGGCCTTTTCAGGATGCTGGAGAAGTTTCTGGGTTGGGATGTCCCCAGACCTCTTCAATGGAGAGGAGTCACCCTTAGTCACCTTCTGCTAGGGCCACTTTCCCAGAAAGCGCCCGCAAACATGGATCTGACTCTTGACTCTAGAAGAAGAAAGGGGAAGAGGCGCTAGCTGAGCTGTTGGCCAGTTGTGCAAATAAGGTGCCTGATGGTGCGGCTGGTCTAGACCCAGTGGGTGCCTTGGTTTCCTGACCGCGCTGGCAGGGGAGTCACTTGACCTTTCTGGGCCCTGGGGCTCTGCATCTGTAAGAACTAACTCATAGGGGTGTGGGGAAGACCAAAGGAGACAGCAGATGGGGCAGTGCCTTGCAGGTAGGAAGTCACATTAGCGGTCACCTCCCTCTACTTCCTGTTCCCTTTGGCGGGGGGAAGGCAGCAACATGGCCCTCAGTGGGCATTTTGTGAGAGGGCTGTGCCTGCCCTGAGGGGCAGGGCAGAGGTGTCCCTGGCCCTGCCTGTCTGCCTCTCTCCCTCCACCCCTTCCCCTTCCCTCCCTTGAATGTGCTGCTGCCTCCTTAACTTTTTCTCTTTTCGAAGGAGGCTAGGTAGGCAATGGCTTCTCCTGCAGTCTGTGGGCAGGGCTCTGTGTGTATGACTGACTAGTTTAATCCCTGTCAGGACACCATTTTATAACTGCTGAAATAGGCCCAGAGAGTTCAAGTCATCTGCTCATGGTCACAGAGGTGGAGGTGGTAAAGGACAGGGCCAGGACCCACTCCCAGGCACTCTGCCTCCAAAGCCCTCGCTTTTAAGTCTCCTGGTTTATCATGCAGTTCCTTCTCAGGGTGTGGTTCCTGGGACTGGCAGCATCAACAAGAGCTGGGAATGTATTAGAAATGCAAATTCTTTTGGACCCACGCACAGAACTACTGAATCTGAAACTCGGGTTGGGGTCCAGTCATCCGGGAGTTCCCCAGCCCTCTGGGGCACTCTGAGCACAAGCAAGTTTAAGAACCATTGCCCTCCTGCCTCCCAGCAAGCCCTGTGTATAATTCCTCAAATTCTGTAAGAAATTGGCTATAGCAAATAACAGCTGGTTTTTAAAGGCATTAGAAAGAAATTTTTGGAAAATATTGACGTGGCGGTAAAGAATGGGGCTGGCTGGGAAACACAGGCCTGTTTCCAGGTTCTGTTTGAGAGAAGAGCAACCACCGGCGCCGGGGAGAAACCTGCCTCTCCATTCGTCCCCTCTACTGCTCTTCATGTTTGACCTGCTTGTGCAAAATGACTCCTTAAAACCCCTATTAGACGGCTGTCTCCCAGGCAAGGCCATGATCATTAATAATGCAGCTAAGCACAAAGAGCCCAGAGGTGCTTCTTTTATTTTTATTCTGCTTCTTTCTTATACACAAAGACATGTAGATTTATGTGGATTAAGCCTGATTCAATCTTATCTTTCCAAAATCTATTTCTGGAAGTTTTTGAACCAAGGTGGTACTTCTCAGGGTTGCTATGTATGGTTGCACAGTCTGCACACTGCACCAGTCAGAAGGAGTCTTTTGCAGATTCAACCACTCACTAGTCCAGGAGGGTTGACTCCTGTGGGAAGCCTCTTCCCTTCTCCCTTCCTGGTTAGCTTTGCTCATTAGCCCATGCCTTGCTTTCTGTTTTTGTTTGTTCGTTTTGTTTCTGTTTTGGTCTCTCTTCAAAGGCACTCCTTCATCTGTTTTCTGCAAGACTAAGACTTGCTCCCCAGCAAGGGCCCCTCTTGTCTATACAAGTTGGCCCACCTGCTTAAAGCTCCGCCGGTCCCTGGTGTCCAAGACTGAGAACAAAGTCTCCCGTGGGCTCTTTGCCATCCATTCCCAGACCATTCTAAACTTACCAGGCTGACTGGTGACAAGGAGACCATCCTGGTTGGAGCTATAAGGAGACGGTGTGTGGTTGTTATTAAATGTCATTAGAAAAGAAATTCTTTTCAGAGACAAAAGGCTCCCAGTCTCTGTGTGATAAACACGAATCAGCACGAAAACAGCCCTTGAGACACATCTCGGTTCTAGACAGTGTGGGGAAATGCGGACTTTGAGCAGGGATGCTATTTAAAATCTGTGTGTGCTGAGGGGCTGGGCCAGAGGAAGGAGTGAATCATGTGTGAGAAAAGCCACCCCCAGAAATTTGCTTTCCTGGCCACACCAAAGAACTCATGCCATCCTTCCCCTCACACACCTTTCTCACATTTATTTCTTATACACCTAGGGGTTGTATGGGTTTTATTTGCTTTTTGAAATAGGATACTAAAAGTAAACAAAATATCAACTTTGAATATTCCAGGCCCTTTCCGCTGGCATTTCAGACTCTGCAGCCTCAAGCTCAAGGCTGGCTTTCTTGATCCATGGGCTAAGAAGGTATTGACTGTCTACTATGTTTTAAAGAACAGAAACTTTCCTCTCCTTTTCTTTTCACCAACACAAGTTCACTGGACCCAGAAGGCATCTTAAGAGAATCCCTCCCTAGTGCAAACCTTTGCTGTACACCCATCGCTTAAATATGACTTTGACTTTCAGATTGACTTTGCCAACGGGTTCTGTATCCTTAAGAAACCATTTAGATTTTCTAAGCAACTTGGTTTTATCTAATTTCTTTTAACCTATAATTAGGAAATGATAGTAATTGCATTTACCTCCTGGGGTTGTTTAGAGCAGGCTAGCAAAATTTTTGTTAAGAGACAGATAGTAAATATTCTAAGCTTTGTGGACCGTAATGGTCTCTACTGCCGCTGTGAGGAAAAGTGGCCCTAGACACACCGTGAAAGGATGGGGTTGGGTATGTTCCAATAGGAAAAACTGGCAGTAAGCGGGATTTGGCCCCCTGGCAATAGTTTGCCAGCTCCTGATTTAGCAGATGAAATAAGAACTCTATGGGAAAGTAGACTGTAAAGTGCCATCTCAAAGTGAGGGGGGATGAGAGGCCACATGCCAGGCTCGGGTGAACTCCAGCAGATGTCGCTGGTACAGAGTGGAACCTTCGACAGGAGAGCCCGCGGCTGTGCAGCCATCACTCCCGGACAGCCCTGGACAGGTATGCTCAGGTGCACGTGAGCAGGGCCTGCTGGGCTACAGAAGAACCTCCTCCCAGGGAGAGCGCTCTCCTTTCCTGTGGAATACGTAGGACAGTGGACTTGAAGCTCAGGGCAGAAGGCAGTCCGCATCTGTCCATTGAATGATCTGAGCTTTGGCACCAACTGTTTATAACTGTGGCTGGGGAAGTCTGCTGCCCACATCTGGGGACCTTGTGGGGAGCTTGGCTCAGGCCCTCTGCTGGGGGAAGAGGAGCCTCCTGTACCGGCCCACATGTTGCCGACTCCCTGGGGAGGCTGTCCCCAGGCTTTGCCATGCACTCCTGCGGTCACAGAAGAGCAGGAGTCATGACACCAGGCAGAGCTGGATTGGAGTCCCATTATCACCATGCAGAGGTTTACCAGTTACTTCGTCGAAATCCAAGTCCCTTCTCTGAAGCTGTCAAATGTGAAGAATAATATTTATGGCTATTGAGGTTAATTAAATTAGACACTCTCTATATAGTATGTGGTCCTTAATTATTTTTTGAGATGTCTTTGTCCCCTTCTCAGTATGCATGTGTCCGGGGAGCGGACATGTGTCCACGAGAGGGCTCTCCTGCTCGAGGGAGGGGTGGTGATCTCGGATGAATGAGGGTAGGCCGCGAGGGGAAGCGTCTTGAAGCTCTCTCGTCCTCCTTTGCTGGAGGTGATGCTGAGTCTAGTACTGTGGAGGCGCGGCAAACTTCTCCGTCCTCCGCTGACCACGATGCCAGACTTCGTGGGCTTACATTTCAGTGTGAGCAGTTCAGAGCTTCCTGTTAGACCTACACATTAATGACTTTGCATGAAAGAAGAATGATAAAACAGGGTGTCTGTGGGGAGGTAGCATTTTCTTACCTCGAGATGTGAGCTCTCTGTTTGGGACCAAAACCGCCCTTCACGGGGTCAATAAATGATTATTGGCTGTGGTTCACCCTCTGATTTGGGGATAAAACAAACACTAGTACTAGTTCTCACAGAGCTCACAGGTCAGTGGGCTCACATTATATAAACTGTGATGGCTAATTTTATATGTTAATTTGACTGGGCCTTGGGGTGCCTAGATACTTGGTCAAACATTATTGTTGGTTTTTCTGTGGGCATGTTTTTCGATGAGGTTAACTTTTTTTTTTTTTTTTTTTGTCAACTGGTCTTTGATACTTTTTTCTTAATTAAAAAAAAACATTTTTTTGAAGTATGGTTGACATACAAAAAGTTGACATATTTAATGCATATAACCTGATGATTTGTGGATATCTGTGAAACCATCACCATAATCGATACCATAAATACATTGATCACCTCCAAAATTTCCTTCCACCATATTTGTGTGTGGTAAGAGGACTTAACATAAGATCTACCATCTAAACAAAGTGTTGAGTATGCAACACAATATTCTTAACTCTGGGCACTATGCGGTGCAGTAGAGCTCTAGGATTTACGTATCTTGTTCATCTGGTACATACTGAAACTTTGTATTCTTTGACTAATGCCTCCTCATTTATCCCACCTCCACAGCCCTTGGAAAATACCTTCTGTAAGTTTGCTTCTGTTTCTGTAAGTTTGGTGGTTTTAGATTCTTCATATAAGAGGTATCCTGTCATATCTTCATGTCTGACTTACTTTACTGAGCATAATGTCCTTCTGGGTTCATCCATGTCATTGCAATGTCAGATTTCCTTTTTTAAGGCTTCAATTTTTAATATTTTTAGTATTTTTAATATTCCATCATATGAATATACCACATTTTCTTTAGTCTTTCATCCATCAGTGAACGATTAGGTTGCTCCCAAATCTTGACTATTGTGAATAATGCTGCAGTATACCTAGGAGTGCAGATATCTCCTCAAGATTCTAATTTCAGTTCCTTTGGACAAATACACAGAAGTATGAGGGGTGAGTCCTACAGTAGTTCTTTTTGAAATCTTTGAGGAGCCTCCATACTGTTTTCCACAGCAGCTGCATCAATTTACATTCCTACCAGCAGTGCGCAGAGGTTCCCTCTTGTCCACATCCTCAGCTTGTCCTCCTTCTATGTAAAAACCACCCCCTTGGTGTGAGGTAATATCCCATTGTGATTTTGGCTTAATGTGATTTGCTCAAAGTTTAGTGATGTTGAACACCTTTCTACCCACTGTTGGTCGTTTATTATGTCATCTTTGGAGAACTATCTATTCAGATTCTTTGCCCATAGTGGAACTGGGACTCGAAGTCAAATCTGCCAGACTCCAAAGTGCATTATTCTATGTACTCAGGGCTCTTTCACCAACATCCAAGGCATTGGGCTCCCATGGGATTGCTGATCGTACCTACCCTGCTCCTGGCCCACCATCCTAGTCACCCTGTACCTCCCTTGAACGTGTTCAAGGGATGGTTTCTTTTTTTTTTTTTTTTTTTTAAAGATTTTATTTATTTATTTGACAGAGAGATCACAAGTCGGCGGAGAGTCAGGCAGAGAGAGAGAGAGAGAGAAGCAGGCTCCAGCTGAGCAAAGAGCCCGATGCGGGGCTCGATCCCAGGACACTGAGATCATGACCTGAGCCAAAGGCAGCGGCTTAATCCACTGAGCCACCCAGCCGCCCCCAAGGGATGGTTTCTAATTCTATCAGATACGTGCCTTTTTGGCGGGAAAATTTGTGAGACCCCCTTTATGGTAGCATAATTTATCCACACACATTAAAAAAAAAATCAATATTAAGTTATAGTTGTAATATAGAAGGAACAAAGGGAAAGATTTTTTTAAAAGATTTTATTTATTTGACAGAGAGCAAGAGAACACAAGCAGGGGGAGTGGCAGAGACAGAGGGAGAAGCAGACAGAGGGAGATGCAGGCTCCCCGCTGAGCAAGGAGCCTGATGCAGGTCTCAATCCCAGAACCCCAGGATCATGACCCAAGCCAAAGTGGACGCTTAACTGACTGAGCCACCCAGGTGACCCAAAGGGAAAGTAATTTAAATGAAATGCTATGCATTTTTATATATGCTCAAAAACACTTACACTAGAAGATACAGGGAAGTAGGCAGAAATTTACACTTCTCAGGGGGTTAGGAATGATGGAGCCTGGTGGTGATGGTTGTGTGTTATGCTGGCAACTCAAATACCATGAGCAACATTGCCAACAGTGCTGTGAATTTCTAAAGTGATGAACAACATTTGGTAATGTTCCAGAGAAACAAAGTGCAAGATTTCCTTGATTTACACAGCAGCTGTGTCCTTGGAAACTCTAGTTTGTGCAAAAAAAAAAAAAAGAAAAGAAAAGAAAAGAAAAAGGAAAAAAATGCAAACCTCGTGTTCATGTGTAAAATGGGGTTTAGTTGAGGCTCAGATCATGATAACCAATTCTTCACTTGTGTCTTGTCTGTTGGGACATTGTGGTGCTAGTCAGGGGATAACCCTTGTGTCGCTTCAAACTGTTCTTGGTCATTGAGGGACTCTCCATGTGCCTCATGCCTAGCACACTGCATGTCAGAAGCATCTTCTACGATCAGTGTGACCCCCAAGAGTCCTCTAAAATTTCTAGAAATCCCTATTAGGGTTGAGAAGAGCCCCCCTCGCCCCAGAACACCAAGGTACAGAAACTCCAGAGCAATCATGGCTTACAGAAACATGTGAGCCACATATGTAACTTTAAATCATGTAGCAACCACATTGGGAAAAAATAAAATGGAACAATGGACATAGACTTTAACTATACAATTTATTTAATGTGATATAGCCAAGATGCAATATATAATGTATTATATATACAATATATATGCAATGCAATATATAATACGCAATGCAATTATGCAATATATAATGCAATATAGCCAAGATGCTAGGATTTCAACATCATCACCTAAAAAGTTAAAAAGTTACTTTTCCCCACCATGTACAGTCTTTGAAATTCAGCATGTATTTTACACTTAAAGCAGATCTCCACTCAGATGGGCCGCGTGTCAGATGCTTCCCAGCCACGTGTGGCTACGAGATGTCACCCTGGAGAGTGAGATGCCAGGAAGTGTTAAGTTCCCTTCTTTGGCCCAAGGACTTCTTTCTTGAATCCTCAGTTTCCAGAACTCTTAGCCTTGGGGAAAGACAGACTCGGGTTTTCCAGACAAGAGCATGCAAACCCACCCGCAGGGCCAGGACCCGGAGCCACTGTAGATGTGCTGCTCTGAGCGAGCCGCAGGGCTCGCGTGCCTGTGTGCGTGCGTGCAGTGGCTGAATCCCGGCGTCCAGCTCCCAGCTCTTGGTCACAAAGCTGTGTGGAGTCACAGTTAATTGCTGCTAACCACATGGCTCAGTGCTGCCTGCAAATTGAAGGCCCCCTTGAAAATGCTGGAAACAGATGTTCTCAAGGCTCTGACCTTTCGTCATTAATTTTAGCATTTAAGTGCGTGTTAATTTCCCCGTTTTTATTGCTGAGCTCCACACCAGGGCATGCTCAATGTCAATGGGACAGACTATCCTTTACAATGGGACTATCCTTTACAGATGTTCCGTGGATCAAATATGAAGGTTGCTGGGAATCTGGGCACTTGGAGAAGGAGAGGAAGAAGAGGAAAGTGGTGTGGGTGGGGGCACCGTGGGAGCACAAGGTGAGGTTGGAAAAAGCTTCTCTGACTGGAATGGAGGCCAGAGCAGAAGACCTGAATGGTCAGTCTCTGTGCCCTTGGCTGGTGCACGCACTAACAAGCTCCACTCTCTCTCTCTGCCCCATCTGAGGACTTCAAGTGGCTTACCAGGAGCTATCCCCCAGCCGTGGTCTACATGCAGACCCTGGAGTCAGGCCAACCCAGGGTCCCATTCTATTTCCCTTGCTCCCTAGCTAGAGGGCCTCAAGCACCCACTTTCTCCCCCATTGGCTTGGGTAGAAAATGGGTGTGAGAGCTCCATTGCAGCAGCTTTGTTAGAATTTCATCCTGTAATGGTGCGCAGTGCTCCTTGCGCAGTGCCCGACATACAGTAAGGTTGTGACAAGCACCATCCCTTCACCACTCGTTTCTTCCTCAGAATCCTGGATGATGGAGCTGATGGTGTTCATAGTGGCTGGTAATGACGAATTCAGGGAGCTTACGGTTCAACCATCTATGACACTGTTCTCTGGGAAATGGAGGATGTTTGTGCCCAGACTTCTGAGGGGAGTGATCAAGGTGGCTGAGGTCACTGAGCTGTGGTTGAGACTTGGGACAGGTTGCCTAGTGTGTCCACATGCTAAGTCCCAAGGTGCCAAAACTGGGCTGCTTTCATGGAGTCCCAACATTTCCTTCAAGAGTAAGGAGGAAATTCAGAACAAAGTATCCCCGTTATTGCCAACAATGAGAGGAGACGCCACGTGTGACCGCTCTGGGCCCACTCCGTCATATCTGTTGGCTCTACTGTGTTTGGGAACAGACAGTGCCATGCCTTGGGATGGACCCTGGGAACAGAGGTCACCTTGACCACTCAGCCCCTGCTAGAGCCCTGGCCATAAGCTCACCCTCCCCCATGATGTCACTTCTCACTTCCTGGGCTTTCTTTAAACTACTTGCTGCGATGCCCTCGTATGGGCTGGAGATTTCAGCCAACTTTTGTGAAGGAAAATGATTATACTTTGTCAGTGCTATGGAGGAAAATACAGTTTCCTTCACAAAAGAAAGACCTCTAGGGTTTTGACTTCCCTGCTCTAAGAAAGGAGAGAAAAAGCCCTTAGCAGCCTACAAGGTCTCTGGCAAAGCTCCAGAGAATGTCCCGACTTACATATTGTCATCTGACTCTTGTAATTTGGCCCACTCCCTATAATGGGCAGGGGGACATTCAAGGAAAAAGTAGACTGAAACTGCATCATTAATGGCCCTGACTGCTCCTTCTGAGCCCGGACTGGCTGGGACTTCCAGCATCTCCCTGGTGGCCATTACAGCCTCCAGGTGTGGGGCCTGGGGTCACCTTTCCTGCCTTTGGTGTTGATGAAGTGCCCCCCTCCCACCACAGCTGCTGAGCCTTCAGTGTTTGCTCTCCTGTTTTACAGTGAGGTTGATACCTCCAGGTATTTGTTGGAAATGACCCCCTTCTTCCCCCCACCCACTGTGTATTAAGCCTCCTCAGTGTTCCTTGCTGGCAGGGATTGAGGGGGGTGGGAGGTGGGGTAAAGGGAGGTGGGGGAGTAGGTGTGGAGGGCCCAGGGTCCTCCCTCTGTGTTTGCCAGGATCTGTTTCAGGACTGACATTCAGAATCCTCAGGTTCACAAGTATCTTACCGTAGCTCCGTGTAGTGATTGGAGTGGCAGCGACACAAATCAATCCGTGTGCTAACATTTGCTAGTACCGTGGTGTGCACTTGCACACAGGTGCATATTAAAAACGGTGGAAACTGGGTGCCTGGGTGGCTCAGTTGGTTAAGCAAGTACCTTCGGCTCAGGTCATGATCCCAGGGTCCTGGGATCGAGTCCCGCATCAGGTTCCCAGCTCCATGGAGAGTGTGCTTCTCCCTCTGACCTTCTCCCCCTCATACTGTCTCTTACTGTCTCTTTTTCAAATAAATAAAAATTTTTAAAAAATAATGGAAGCTCAATACCCTTGCAGTGCAATCACCAGGGTTGGGCTAGTGTCTGCTTCCTAGTTTTGGAAACCACCTATGGCTGTGTAAGGCATTATCGTTGAGGAAACCTGGGTGAAGGGTCCACAGGAATGCTCTGGGTGTTTTTTTTTTTTTTAATATTTTATTTATTTATTTGACAGACAGAGATCACAAGTAGGCAGAGAGGCAAGCAGAGAGAGAGAGTGCGGGAAGCAGGCTCTGTGCTGAGCAGAGAGCCCGATGTAGGGCTCCATCCCAGGACCCTGGGATCATGACCTGAGCCGAAGGCAGAGGCTTAACCCTCTGAGGCCCCCAGACGCCCCTGCTGCGGGTGTTTTTGCACCTACTTTTGAATCTTAAATTATGTCTGAATAGAAGGTCTTCCACAGAAGGGCTCTCAGGTCCTCCTGGAAATAAAGCCCAGTGACCTGTTCCAGTCAGCCCCCTTGGTGGCCCTGCAAAGTGGGTCCCCCTTTGGAACATCTGCTCAGGGGGATCGTGCTCACTGGGCACTACATGTATTCAAATTCATCGTGCTTTGGGATCTCTTTCTGTTTCTTTAGCTCTTTGGGGAAATGTCCATTTTCTTAAAGTTTTTATTTAAGTTCCAGCTGGTTTGCATACAGTGTGATCCGTCCATCACCGGTGCTCATCAGGACAAGCTCCCTCCTTCATCCCCACCCTCTCTTGCCCCCATCCCCCCACCCACCTGCCCTCTGGTAACCGTCCATTTGCTCTCTCTAGCTAGCAGTCTGTTTCTTGGGTTGCCTCCCTTTTTATTTTTTTTCCCCTTTGCTCCTTTGTTTTGTTTCTTAAAATCCACATGAGTGAAATCATATGGTTTTTGTCTTTCTCTGACTGACCGACTTCACTTAGCATGATACTCTCTAGCTCTATCCAGGTCATTGCAATTGGCAAGATTGTGTGTGTGTGTGTGTGTGTGTGTGTGTGTGTGTGTTTAATGCCTGAATAATAGTCCATTGTGTGTTTACACATATAGATGATATCATGTATATACATGAGATATATAGATATATCTCATCACTTCTTTAGCCATTCATCTGTTGATGGACGTGTGGGCTCTTTCCATAGTTTGGCTATTGTAGACAATGCCGCTATAAACATCGAGTTGCATGTATCCCTCCAATCGATGTTTTTGTATCTTCTGAGTAAATACCCAGTAGTGCCATTGCTGGATCATGAGGTAGTTTTACTTGTAACATTCTGAGGACCCTCTATACTGTTTCCAGAGTGGCTACACCAGCTTGCACTCCCACTAACAGTGTAGGAGCCTTCCCCTTTCTCCACATCCTCACCAAAACCTGCTGTTTCTTATGTTGTTAATTTTAGTTATTCTGACAGATATGAGGGGATTGTAGTTTTATAGTTTTGTTCATTCAAAAAAAGTTTTGTTTCTGGATACCCCCCATCCCCGCCAAGGAGGCATTGGTGGATTGATGTTCCCCGGTGCACTTTGTCATAGCTACTTGGAATCCTTGAGTTCCAGACATCAGCCTGTGAGCGCTGCCAAAATATGAATGGCGGATTCCTCCTTCCCCATCTCCATCCTGAAGTCACCCAACTTCTTCCCTTTGCTCTCTCTTCTTATTGCCGTCTCCTGTGCCTGCCACAGAGTGTGGATGTTCAAGAAAGGGTTTTTGAGTGAATGAGTCTTTAACAGAATCAGGGAAGACCCAAGTGTGTTGGGAAGATTGCTTAAGTCAGACAGCTTTTTCCTCCTTGTGGACTTCCGGGGAGAAACGTTGGTTTCTATCGAGATAGCAAGCTTAGGCGGGCCTGAGGCTTCTGAAGACTTCTCTCCTGCAACTGGAGAGGGCTGCATGCAGAGCAAGACAAGAAGAGAGAGGCGAGGCCTGATGGCAGAATGGGGGTGGGGCGCTGAAGAGAGAGGGAGGGAGAGGAAGAGAAGACCCTGATGGCCTTTCTCAGGCTCCTGGATTCCGCTGTGCCCGAATCGCCCAAGTTCCATGCCCAGAGCTGCCTGCCCCTTTACCTGGCAAACCCACCTGGAGCATCTCTTGCTTCTAGTCTGGCACAAACATCCCTGTGGCCTGGCCCAGCTTGCCCTTGAAGCCCCCCCCCCCCCCCAAAGCAGACGTGAGCCTCAAATGCAGCGTGCATCCCCCTCAAGGCTCCTAGACCCTCTTTCCGTCTATACTCACCCAGGAGATGAGCAGCAGCTGTGTGAGCTGCTTACATGCTCCCAAGATCTCTCTTCCAACTGATCAAGAAGGTCTGTCTTTACCTAACTCATGGGCCCTCCACACTTGTTGCTCATCCTCATGCATTTATGCTAAACATGTCGGAAACATCAGAGATGCTCCAACAGCTCAAAGAATTGACATCTAAAAAATTGGGCAGAGGCAGAGTGACCTCAGAAGACTTCTTGGATGTGGTGTCCTTTGAAGGATACACATTATTTAGATGGAGTAACAGGGACGTGATATTCGGCAGAAGGGTGATGTGTGGGAAACTACCGCAGAACTGTGGAAGAGGCTGTGTAAAGCATTTAGGGGAGCGCAAAGGGAGGGCCAGAGGGAAAGTTGTCCTTAGGGTATTAAGGATGGCAGAGGCCAAAGCATGAGAATTTAGGGTGTTCAATCAAATGCTGAGTTTTCTCAGCATGTGGAGAACCATTAGAGAGTTTTAGGCAGAAAGTGACATCAGAATTTTGTGTGAAAGGAGTGATTCTAGAGGCAGTGTGTGGGGAGGGGGGGCAGCTGGTGGGGGTTGGTTACTGGGTGGACAAGAAGAAGGGAAGCCACCACGTAAGTCCAGGCAAACACAGATGTACTTGGCAGACCAGTGAGGAGCTCATGGAAGTTTTCATCTGTTGCTGCATTTTCTCAATAAAATGGGAGGCAAGCTCTTATAAGTAAGTGTGATCCCTCCCAAAAGTCATAGGTTGAAAACTAATTTCCAGAGGGATGGTGTTCGGATGGGCCTTTGGGATGTGGTGGGGCCGTCGGGGGTCGAGCCCTGGGGAATGGGACGAGTGAGCGTGCTATGAGGAGGGACGAGAGCACATGCCCTGTCTCTGCCGACCACCAGGAGAAGGCGGCCACCGACAAACCAGGGAGAGGCTTCCTCAGACACCGGGTCTGCAGGGTCTCCATCTTGTGCTCCTCAGCCTCCAGAACTGGGACGTGACAAATTTCTGTTGTTGAAACCACCCAGTCTGTGGTGACTTGTTCTGGCCGCCCAAACGGACTAGGACCTGTGCTTGGGCTGAGAGGGAAGATGAGCCAAGGTGCGGGAGGCACCGGAGATCTGAGAGAAGGAAACAGGCGGTAAATGAGCAGTGGGAGTTTCCTGAGAAGGCAGGAGGAATGCGACGCACGCCCCAGGTCAGGCGATTACGTTTAGATGGTTAAAGGGGTTCCTCGTTGCTGAAATGAAAGGTGTGCAAGGCAGCGGGGAGGTCAGAAGAAGGGCAGATTTGTGGCGGTGGAAACAGGAGCCATCTTTTTTGGGGGTCCTGGGTGTATTTTCACTAGAAGTCTCTAATGGTTGCTGGAGGTCAGTGGTGCCCCCTGGAGTCAGGGCAGAGCATGGTCAGAAGTGCTAAGGTTCATGTGTTCCTAACTTCAAGTGTCAGAAAGAGGAGGGTGGGGGCTGTCCCTGGACTCCCAGGAGACCCCTAGTTTTTCTAGTCAACCCCACTCCCCATGTCTGTGTGCCAAAGAAGGGCAGTCTCTGCTACACTGGAAACAACAACAAAAACATTAAAAACCCAGAAACTTTTATTGTACTCTTTCAGCTTATTAATCAAGAAAGCCACTATGGGAACTTTTCACATAACTTGCCGTCTCCACCTCCAGATGTAACATAGAGACCAGTTTACTTGTAAGGTCCTGTCTCAGCAGGTGTCCAGCTGAGACCTGAGGAGCTTCGGCAGAGACACGGGCTAGAGCCCCTTCTGGCACCAGCACAGATGGGAAGTCGAGGTTCTGGAGCCTCTTACCCAAATTTACTGTTGCGGTGAATGCATTAAATGACAACCGGGGCTTATTTTGTACCCCAAGTGATATAACCCTAGCGTTGCTGGTTGAAGTCCGTCTGTGCACATTGCTTTCAAAGCACGCGTTCTCTCTCCTCTTCCTGGCTCATTCCCCATTCAGCGTCTCCTCCCGGTATCTTCCTCCCTTTTGATTTTGAAAATTCTTATTCTTCTCACCTTCTAGCCAATCTCTTCAGTTTTTCTCTTCCCAGTTCCCCACCAAAGCCCCGTCTGGTCCATTTTCTTCTCTCATTTTTCATCTTGAAATCGACAGAAATCCAAGCTTATGGGGTTTTCCCAGATGCGACTCCCGTATGTATCCCATCGCGGTGGTGAAACTGGAAATTCACGACCAGCTCTCCTGGTTCTGGAGGGGTTGTTGGGAGAAGGGCTGATCCTGCTAATGTTGCAGGATGCCGGCTGTCCCGGGTCTGCAGCCCAGACCCCTCGATCCACAACTGTGCTGCCAGGAGCGGGTTTTCATTTCATTTTCACTGATGGTGCTTGGGAGTGTCTCAGATATCAGGCTGTCCCTGTGTAAGAATCGATGGTAAGGAATTCCATAAAAAAAAATTCAGCAAAAGGGGGCACCTGGGTGGCTCAGTGGGTTAAGCCTCTACCTTCGGTTCAGGTCATGATCTCAGGGTCCTGGGATGGAGACCCGCATCAGGTTCTCTGCTCAGCAGGGAGCCTGCTTTCCCCACCTCTCTCTGCCTGCCTCTCTGCCTACTTGTGATCTCTTATTTATTTATAAATAAATAAAATCTTTTTAAAAAATTCCACAAAAGCTGGGGATGAGGGAAAAATCTAAATTCATATATCTGTAGGGGTGCTTGGGGGACTCAGTCTTGTTAAGCCACTGACTCTTTTTTCTTTATTTATTTTTAATTTTTTATTTCTTTTCAGCGTAACAGTATTCATTGTTTTTGCACCACACCCAGTGCTCCATGCAATCCGTGCGCTCCCCAATACCCATCACCTGGCTCCCCCAACCTCCCACCCTCCACTTCCAAAACCCTCAGATTGTTTTTCAGAGTCCATAGTCTCTCATGGTTCACGTCCCCTTCCAATTTTCCTCAACTCCCTTCTCCTCTCCATCTCCCCTTGATTTCAGCTCCCATAATGATCTCAGGGACCTGGGATCGGTGGGAAGTTGGCTGGAACTTCTCTCTCTCTCCCTCTGCCCCCTCACCCTACAACTTGCGCTTATAAAAATGGTAAATGAATAAAATCACATTTCTGGGGCTTTCTGGAGGTGAAGGAGCCAGGACTCTAATCCTGGGGACAGTGAGTCCTTGTTGGGATCATTTAATGTCAGAAACTCCATCTGACAAGGAAACACGTGGAACACTTCTTTAACCTTAGGAAGTGCACCTAAAAGACAGGGTGATGGGTGTGTGAAGAAGGAGCAGCGAACCCAGTGATGCTCCTTGGATAATGAAAGGAGAGGCAAAGGCTTCATTTATCGAAACCAGGTCTGTCTCCGCATAGGCTGGGTGGGGTAGGTCTGTGAGTTTATTCTTACACAAGCGCAGGAACAGGTATTCGGAAAAGCTAATTGGCCATAGTATCCATGCAGCCTACAGGCCAAGTCTGTGTCCTCCTGGGTCGAAAGATCAGCCCTAGTGAGAACGTTCAATGAAGGTCATTTGGAGAGTAAGAAAGAAAGCAGAGTGGACAGAAGGGCTGCCACATATATCTGGGATCAAGTGGTTTTCCTTTCCACATGTCCAGATTTGGCCTCAAAAAGGCCAGGACTGTTCCTCAGACCATTTCATGCAGCAAGTCTGAAGTTCTGTCAAGCCATCAGTGACAGCTCTCGGTTCCTTAAATGCTTGTTGTCTTGCCTGTGCAGTGCCAAAAACACATTTGGAGATTATTCTTGTCCTGAATAATAGAAATGCACCGTTAAGAAGCATCCAGCCGTGTGCCTTGTTGACTGGAAATGGAGATAGCTGTTCAGAAACGATGGGAGAGAGATAGAATCTAGCAAACAGATTTCTTTTGGATGGTGGGCCACTCTTCAGGCTAACAGGATGTTTTCATTAGTTAATGGGTCTGTCCAAAGAACTGATAAAGCTGGCTAAATATTGATCATTTGACAGGCATTATTTAAAGAACTCAAGGGACTAAGTGTGATGTCTCTCCTGAGTGGGAGAAGGGCAAAAGTTGAAAGCAGCAAAGCAAAAAACACAACAACAAATCCTACTGAATAACAGCAACTAAAAAAAGGCAACTAAAAAAAGGAGAGATTTGCCAGTTTTCTTCAATATTAGTACTAGATAGCCCTTCCTTTTTCCTTTTCCCTTTTTCCTTTCCTTTCCCTTTTATTTTTTTAAGATTTTATTTATTTATTTGACAGAAAGAGATCACAAGTAGGCAGAGAGGCAAGCAGAGAGAGAGGGGGAAGCAGGCTCTCTGCTGAACAGAGAGCCCGATGCGGGGCTCGATCCCAGGACCCTGAGACCATGACCTGAGCTGAAGGCGGAGGCTTAACCCATTGAGCCACCCAGGTGCCCCCCCCCTTTTATTTTTTTAAGAGAAGAGGCGGGGGCAGAGGGAGAGAGAGAGAGTCCTAGGCAGGCTCTCCCGCCAGCGCAGAGCCTGATGCAGGGCTCCATCTCACAATCCTGACATCATGACCTGAGTCAAAATCAAGAGTTGGACTTTAACCAATTTAGGCTCCCAGGTGATCCTAAACTAGATGCTCTCTAAAGATGCTTTTGGTCACCAAAGTGTTTTAGAAAGTTACTGAAATATGAGTCACTCTTGTTGACCATCAGGTGCCTGTAGTTCCTTCAGCCTTCAGTCTTTCCCTCTGTACAGAAAAAGAAGTACTATTGAAAAGAAACCTGTTATTACAGCTGGCTTCACTAGAAGGACTGGAGCTCTTTATAGACATGACCTCGTCTAGTCCTAAGAATTATCTCACGTGCCAGTTTTATCCCCACTTTCTAGCTGAAACATGAAGAGGTTAAGTAACATCTCTGAGTCCATACAGCCATCATACAGAGGAATAAGGATTTAACCTCAGTCTCTCAGACTACCAAGGCAAAGTGTTATTTTCAAAATTACACACTGACCAGAGACTGGCAATCAAGTCCTTTTTAAAGGAAAGAACATCACGCCAGAATCAGACTTTTGAACTACAATGTATTATGCCAGAAGGTAAAGGGGAGTAAATTCAAAATACCCAAGGGAAGGAGATGTAAGCCAAGGGCCGTATGTCCAGACAAACAGACCTTTAAGTATAATGCTCATGGATGAATTGTTATAACATATTAGAAATAAGGAAATATTTTTCCCATGCACCCTTCCTGAGTATACAGAGGCAGAGGGACTGGAGGTAAACTTTATGGATTAACCTGTAGAACTACTAAAACTGAGGCAAATATGGGAGGTGGTATAGGAACAATGCATACGGAGCTTAGCCTTCAAAATATGAAGAGCTTAGGGAAGGTAGGGAGGCTTATGGTTACATTCGTAGTATTAACTATGAGAAAATAATAATGGAGGATCTGGAAGGGAGGGGCAAGCAGAGGTTTCTGGTTACTGTCAGGATTGCTTGGAGTACAGAATAGATAGTATCCCAAAAGGTGGGACCAAGGATAGTAAATAATGTTAATATAAAGTAGATTTTAGATAAAAATTACAAAACTTCCTCAACAAAAAAGTAATGTCTGAGAGAATAAGTAAGCTAGGAAGCCACATAACAAAAGACTAGGAGAAGAAATATGTCAACTATTATCTGTAAAATGGGCTTAACTCACCTACAAAAATAAAAAGGTTTTCACATTGACCAGTAAAGCAAAATTTAAAAATTTCTGCTGTGCTCAAAAATAGTATCTAAAACAGAAGAATTCAGCTAGGTTGACATTAAAAGTCTGAAAAGTGAAAAAAAAAAAAAAAACCCTGCAAAGCAATTTCAGTCCTACTGTCAGTAGTTCTGTAGATATCCTTGTTCTGAGATCATTATGTTGAGCTATTGTGGGGAAAAGCAAATAAGTAGTCATGCTGATGTTGAGAAGCAGAATTTTTACTGAGATGCAATTGACCTATAACATTGTATTAGTTTCAAAGGTACAACATAATGATGCGCTATTTGTATATATTGTGACATGATTGCTACAATAAATTTAGTTGGCGTCTTTCCTTATACGTAATTACAATTTTTGTTTTCTTGCAAGGTGCCTTTTGAAGACTTACAACTTGCAAATATATAGTAAGGTCTTAATAACTGTGGTCACCCTGCTGGAGGTTCCGTCGTCAGGACTGACTTATTTTCTACCCAGAAGTGTGTATCTTTTTTTTTTAATTAAATTGATATATTTATTTTCAGAAAAACAGTATTCATTATTTTTTCACCACACCCAGTGCTCCATGCAATCCGTGCCCTCTCTAATACCCACCACCTGGTACCCCGACCTCCCACCCCCCCGCCGCCACTTCAAACCCCTCAGATTGTTTTTCAGAGTCCATAGTCTCTCATGATTCACCTTCCCTTCCAATTTACCCCAACTCCCTTCTCCTCTCTAACATCCCTTGTCCTCCATGATATTTGTTATGCTCCACAAATAAGTGAAACCGTATGATAATTGACTCTCTCTGCTTGACTGATTTCACTCAGCATCATCTCTTCCAGTCCCGTCCATGTTGCTACAAAAGTTGGGTATTCGTCCTTTCTGAAGTGTGTATCTTTTGACCACTTTCACCCATTTGCCCATCCCTGACCACATGCCTCTGGCAACCATCAATCTGTTCTCTGTATCCGTGAGTTTAGGGTTTTCTTGGGTTTTGTTTTGTTTTTTTTTTTTTTTAAGATTCCACATATAAGTAAGATCATATAATATTTGTTTTTCTCTTTCTTATTTCACTTAGTATAACACCCTCAAGATCCACCCATTGTTGCAAATGATAGGATATCCTTCCTTTTTATGATTCATATTTTATTGAATAGTATTTCATTCTGTGTATATACTACATTTATTTTAAAGATTTTATTTATTTATTTGACAGAGATCAAATATTTATTTATTTGGCAGAGACAGTCGGAGAGAGAGGGGGAAGCAGGCTCCCTGCTGAGCAGAGAGCCCAATGCGGGACTCGATTCCAGGACCCTGGGATCATGACCTGAGTCGAAGGCAGAGGCTTTAACCCACTGAGCCACGGAGGTGCCCCCATAACAAATTTTCTTTATCCATTCATTTTCAGATGGACACTCAGGTCATTTCCATATCTTGGCTATTGTAAATAATGCTACAATCAGCATGGGGTACTGATGTCTATTTGAGATTGTTATTTTGTCTCTTCTGGATAAATACCCAGGATGGAATCAGTAGATCATATGGCAATTGTTTTTAATTTTTTTTTTGAGGAACCTCCATACTGTTTTCCAGAGTGGCTGACCTCAAGATACATTCCTACCAACAATGCACAAGGGTTCCCTTTTCTCCACATTCTTGCCAACACTTGTTATTTCTTTCCTGTCTGATAATAGTCATTTTAACAAGTGTCAAGTGGTACCTCGTTGTGGTTTGGCTTGCATTTCCTGATGACTAGTGTTGAGGACCTTTTCATGTGTTTGTTTTCTGTTCAGATTCTCTGCCCATTTTTTTTTTTTTTAAGATTTTATTTATTATTTGACAGAGAGGGAACACTGGCGGGGAGAGTGGGAGAGGGAGAAGCAGGCTTCGCACTGAGCAGAGAGCCCGATGCGGGGCTCAATCCCAGGACCCTGGGATCATGACCTGAGCTGAAGTCTTCCCATTTTTTAAATCTCATTGCTTGTTATTTTGCTGCTGGGTGGTATGAATTCTTTTGATGCCTTGAATAGTAACTCCTTATCAGATATATGATTTGCAAGTATTTTCTCCCATTTTATAGGTTACCTTTTCATGTTGTGGATGGCTTCTTTTGCTACACAGAGGCTTTTTAGTTTGATAAAGTCCGGCTTGTTTATTTTTGCTTTGTTGCCTTTGCTTCTGAGGTCAGATCCCCCACAAAATCATTGCCTTGACCAATGTCAAGCAGCTTACTGCCTATGTTTTCTTATAGGAGTTTTATGGCTGCAGTTCTGACATTTAAGTCTTTAATCCATTTTGAGTTGATTCTTGTATATGATATAAGACGGGGATCTAGTTTCAAATCTTTTGCATGTGACTTTCTAGTTTTCCTAGCACCATTTATTGAAAATAAAACAAAACAGAAAAACCAACAACTCTTTTTTCATCATTGTATATGCTTGGCTGTTTTGTTGTAAGTTAATTGACCATCCATGTCTGGGCTTATTTCTGGGTTATTTTGTTTCACCGATCTGTCTGTTTTTGTGCCACTACCATACTGGGTTTGTTTTGGAGTACTACCGACACATGTGTTACAGTGGTTCCAGCTGTACAGCATAGTGATTCACAGAGTCTATACTACGCTCTGCTCACAAGTGTAGCTCCATTAGTCAGCACACAGCCCTACTGCAGTACCATTGACTATATTCCCCAGGCTCTATCTTTTATCCCTGTGACTTACTTATTCCATTAACTGGAAGCCAGTATCTTCCAGTCCTCTTCACCCTTTTTGCCCATTGTCCCCCTGACAACCATCAATTCTCTTATGGGTCTGCTTTTTGTTTGTTTCTTTGTTTTCTATTTTAGCTTCCACATATAAGTGAAATCATAGGATATTTGTCTTTCTAAGTTTGACGTGTTTTCACTCAGCATAATACACTTGAGGTCCACCCAGTGCTACAAATGGCTCAATCTCCTCATATTCCATGACCGGGTAACGTTCCATTGTATTTACACCACAGCTTCTTTCTCCGTCTCTCTATTGATGGAAACAGGTTGCTGCCACATCTTGGCTTTTGTAAGTGCTACAATAAATGTAAGGGTGATTATATCTTTTTGAATGACTGTTTTCATTTTCTTTGGTAAATTTCCAGTACTGGAGTTACTGGATCATACGGTATTTTTAATTTTAAAGGAAACTCCATATTGTTTTCCTCAGTGGCTGTACCATTTTACAGTCCCATCAACAGTGTACAGAGTTTCTTTTTCTCCACGTTCTCACCAACACAGGTTATTTCTTGTTTTTTTTTTTTTTTTTTTTTTTTATTCTAGCCATTCTGACAGGTGTAATATCTTGTCGTGGTTTTGATTTGTATTTTGCTGATGATGAGTGATGTTGAGCATCTTTTCATGTGTCTGTTGGCCATCTGGATGCCTTCTTTAGAAATATGTATTTTCAGATCATGTCCCCATATATTTATTTATTTATTTATTTGACAGAGAGAAATCACAAGTAGACGGAGAGGCAGGCAGAGAGAGAGAGAGGGAAGCAGGCTCCCTGCTGAGCAGAGAGCCTGATGCGGGATTCGATCCCAGGACCCTGAGATCATGACCTGAGCCAAAGGCAGTGGCTTAACCCACTGAGCCACCCAGGCGCCCCATGTCCCCATATTTAATTGGATTATTTTGGTTTTTTTGGTATTGAGTTCTATACATTATTTGTATAGAGAGTTACCTCTCATTGGATATATCATTTGCAAATATCTTCTCTTATTCAGTAGGTTGCCTTTCCATTTTCTTGAATGTTTCCTTTACTGTGTAAAAGCTTTTAATTATGGTGTAGTCTCACTATTTTTGCTTTATTTCCCTTGCCTCAGGAGGCAAATCTAAGGAAATGCTTCTACAGCCAATGTTGGAAAAATTATAGCCTGTGCTTTCTTCTAGGAGTTTTATAGTTTCATATCTCACGTTTATATCTCTAAACCATTTTGAGTTTATTTTTGTGTATGTTAGAAGAAAGTGGTCCAGTTCCATTCTTTTGCATGTGGCTCTAGTTTTCCCAGCACCACTTATTGAAGAGGCTGTCTTTTCCCCAGTGTATATTCTTGCCTCCTTTGAAGACTAATTGACCACATAATTGTGGGTTTACTTCTCGGCTCTCTACTGTGTTCCATTGATTTACGTATCTATTTCTGTGCTGGAACCATACTGAGGTTTTTTCCGTAAGTTTTATTTTTTATTACTTTTACATTTTCAATTTCATTTATTTCTGCTCTAATCTTTATTATTTCTTTCCTTCTGCTAACTTTGGGCTTTGTTCTTTTTCTAGTTCCTTTGTGTGTTAAGTGTAGATTGTTTGAGGTGTTTCTTATCTCTTGAGGTAGGCCTATATTGCTATAAGTTTTCTTCTTACAACTGCTTTAGCTGCATCTCAAGGACTTTGGACAATTGTGTTCTTGTTTTCATTTGTCTCTATGTGGTTTTTTTTTTTTTTTTATTTACTTGTTAGTTTTTCCTGTTGACTTATTGGCTGCTTGGTGACATGTTGTTTAGTGTCTACATGTTTATGTTAAAAATTTTGTGTGTGTGTGTGTGTTTGAATTTTAGTTTCATACCATTGTGGTTGGAATACATTCTTGATATATTTTCATTATTTCCATCATCTTAAATTTACTGAAGCCTGTTTTGTGGCCTAGCACTTGATCTATCCTAGAGAATATTCCATGTGCACTTGAAAAGAATGTGTATTCTGTCATTTGGGGTGGAATATACTGTATATATCAATTAAGCCCATCTAGTCTAATGTATTTTTCAAAGACACTGTTTCCTTATGATTTTCTGCTTGGTGAACTATAGTCAATGTAAGTGGGGTGTTATTATTATATTACTATCAATTTCTCCCTTTAGGTCTGTTAATATTTGCTTTATATATTTAGGTGCTCCAATATTTAAGTTATTATAGCTTACCCCTTTATCATTACTGATCTTTGTCTCTTGTTATGGGCTTTCTTTTAAAGTCTACTTTGTGTTATACAAATGGCCAACAGACACATGAAAACATGCTCCACATCACTCGGCATCAGGGAAATATAGATCAAAAACACAATGAGATACCACCTCAGTCAGAATGGCTAAAATTAACAAGTCAGAAAAACAAGTGTTGGTGAAGATGTGGAGAAAGGGAACCCTCTTATGCTGTTGATGGGAATGCAAGCTGATACAGCCACTCTGGAAAGCAGTACGGAGGTTCCTCAAAAAATTAAAAATAGAGCTACCCTATGACCCAGCAATTGCACTACTGGGTATTTATTCAGAGGATACAAACGTAGTGATCTGAAGGAGCATGTGCACCCCAGTGTTTATAGCAACAATGTCCACAGTAGCCAAACAATGGAAAGATCCCAGATGTCCATTGACAGATGAAGGGATAAAGAAGATGTGGTATATATATACAATTGAATATTATTCAATGATCAAAAAAAAGTGAAATCTTAGCATTTTCTATGATGTGGATGAACTAGAGGGTATTATGCTAAGTGAAATAAGTCAGTCAAATAAAGACAAATACCACATGATTTCACTCATATGTGGAATTTAAGAAACAAAACAGAGGCTCATAGGGGAAGGGAGGGAAAATTAAAATAAGATGAAATCAGAGAGGGAGCCAAACCATAAGAAACTCCAAACTCTAGGAAACAAGCTGAGGGCTGCTGGGGGGAGAGGGTGGGGGATAGGGTAACTGGGTGATGGGCATGAGGGAGGGCATGTGATGTAATGAGCACTGGGTGTTGTATGCAACTGAGGAATCACTGAACTCTACCTCTGAAGCTAATAATATACTATATGTTAATTGAATTTAAATATAATTTTAAAAATTAACAAAAAACCAACATATAACCCCATCCCAGAAATAAAGAAAGTCTACTTTGTCTGATATAAGTATTGCTATCCTGGCTATTTTCGTTTTTCTTTTCTTTTCTTTTTTCTTTTTTTCTCCTATTTGCATGAAATATCTTTTTTCATCCTTTCATTCTCAATCTGCGTTTGTCTGAGGTGAGTTTCTTTTTATTTATTTATTTATTATTTATTTTTTTGAAGATTTTATTTATTGATTTGACAGCTAGAGATCACAAGTAGGCAGAGAGCAGGCAGAGAGAGAGGAGGAAGCAGGCTCCCTGCTGAGCAGAGAGCCCGATGTGGGACTCCATCCCAGGACCCTGGGATCACAACCTGAGCCAAAGGCAGAGCCTTTAACCCACTGAGCCACCCAGGCGCCCCTGAGGTGAGTTTCTTATAGGCAATAGACAGCATATGGATGGATCTTGCTTTGTTGTTTTAATCCGTTCTGCCTTCTGTGTCTTTTGACTGGAACATTTAGGTCATTTACATATAAAATAATTATTGATAGGAATGTACTTACTGTCATTTTGTTATTTGTTTTCTGGTTGGTTTTGTATCTCTTCTTTGTTCCTTTCTTCTTCTATGGCTCTCTTTCATTGTGATTGATTAGTTTCTACAGTGTTATGTTTGGCTTTTCTTTTCATATTTTGTGTATAGGTTTTGGATTTATGGTTACCACGAGGTCCACAGGTAACATCCTAAGTATATAGCAGTCTGTATTGGGTTGATGGTCATTTAAGATCATGCGCGAGCAGGGGAAGGAGAGGGAAAGAGCGAGAATCCCAAGCAGGCTCCACGCCAAGCATGGGGCTGGATGCCCGGCTCCATCCCACGACCCTGAGATCATGACCTGAGCCAAAATCAAGAGTCAGATGCCCAACTGACTTTGCTACCCGGGTGCTCCAGCAATGATTTCTTCAAATAAGTTCTCTGCTCTTGCTCTCTCTTTTCCTTCCAGACCCCTAAAATGTAAATGTTCATTGGACATGGTCTAGGAGATCCTGTAACCTATCCTCATTTCTAAAATTCATTTTTTCTTTTTGCTGCTCAGCTTGGGTGCTTTTCATTATCCTGTCATCCAGATCATTGATCTGTTTTTCTGCATCTGCTAATCTACTGTTGATTCCCTCTGGTGTAGTTTTCAATTATTGTATTTTTTTTTAAATTTTTTTTTTTATTTCCAGCATAACAGTATTCATTATTTTTGCACCACACCTCGTGCTCCATGCAATCCGTGCCCTCTATAATACCCACCACCTGGTACCCCAACCTCCCACCCACCGTCCCTTCAAAACCCTCAGATTGTTTTTCAGAGTCCATAGTCTCTCATGGTTCACCTCCCCTTCCAATTTCCCCCAACTCCCTTCTCCACTCTAAGTCCCCATGTAACAATTACTGTATTTTTTAATCAGATTGATTCTTTTTCATATTTTCTCTCTCTTTATTGAAGTTCCCACTGAGTTCTTCCACTCTTCAGTCTGCCATGCATCATTACTATCATTGTATGTAGCTTATTTCTCTTTCTATTTAGTTCTTTTTCTGGGATTTTGTCCTGTTCTTTCATTTGGAGCATATTCTTCTGTCTCCCCACTTTGCTTGACTTTGTGTTTATTTCTGTGAATTAGGTGGAACAGCTACTTCTCCTAAACTTGATGGAGTGGCCTTGTATATGGTTGTTACTTGGGTAGACAGTGTGTGACTGGTGACTTTGGCTGGAGCTGTGTCTGGCATGGGCTGGGGCTTCCCTGGAGGGATGGGTCAAGTGGGCATGGATCAGGGTAGTCTTGGAGTTCTCAGCATAGAAGATACCCTGGAAGGACAGCTCAAACTAATGCGAGGGCAAGCTAATATCCTGGGGCTCTTCATGTAGAGGGCAACATAGCAAGATGGCTGGAACAAAAGTGAGGTGCAGTCCAGGGTTTGCTGGGGTGCTCTGTGCAGAGGGACCTTCCTCTGCATTGGTGAATGTGAGATGAGGCACAGGCCGATGGGTCCTTGTCCCTTGTCCTGTCCAGAATGGAACATTCTGCACAGAAAGCCCCCTGGTAGGAAAGCTGTAGCTAAAATGAACATGAGTCACATTTGTCCTGGGACTCTGTGCACTGAGTGCATGCTGGGAAGGGACAGCTGAAGCTGAAGTAAATGCAAATTGATATGTCCTGGTGTGCTTAGAATAGGGGATGCCAGGATGGAGTGATTAGAGCCAAGGCCAGTGTGAATCAAGGGATGCCCTGGTGGCGCAGCTGGAACCAAGGTAGGCAGAGGCTGAGGATTCCTGACATACTCCATGACAGGGGCACCTTGGCAGGGTAGCTGGATCTGAAGCAGGTATGAGTCAAGAGGTCTTAGAGTGCTTTGCACCTGGGATGTCTTAATAAGCGATCTGGAGACAAAGTGATGCAGATCTGGAGAGTTCCAGGGTGCTTTGTGCCTGTGTCACTTTGGTGCAACAGCTGGAGCTGTAGTGAACAGTGACCTGGTGTGTCCTGATGTGTGCTGCTTCGGGGCTGCCTTAATGGTATGGCTAGCGTTGGTGTGGGCTAAGCGCCCAGGAGTCACTGAGGGGGTAGGCAGGCAGGCTATGGTGCCCGGACCTTGCTCCCCTCCATGTTATCAAGGTAGAGGGCCAATGTAAACCATGGTGCTTGCCAGCCCCTTATACCCAGACACAGTTCCTGCAGTTCCCTCACCAGTGGAGTTCTAGGACAGTTTCCTTTATATTCTAGTTGCTCTTTTAAGCTGTAGCATTTCCCCTGTGCTTCGGGGCATGTGGGGCTCGTGTGAGCTAGTGCCCCCTGGGGCTCATGGAGACAGCCGGCCAGCCAGGGAGCCTGGAACCCTCTCCTATCTGTATCTAGGTGGAGGGTGAATGTTACCTGTGGCAGTTGCCAACCCCTCCAATGTAGAAAGAGTTCCAGCAGCTTTGGCTTCCCATATGGTGCAGATTTAAGGCTTGATCTTTTATATTCTAGTTGCTCTTTTAAACCACAGCTAACCCCCCTCCCTGCCCTCCATGTCTCAGGGAGGTGAATCTGCATAGTCTCTCAGCGCAAGCCCCTCCCATGGCAGTTCAGAGTCGAACGTGGGGTTCTCTTTATTACCTTGTTTCTATCTCTTGCTGTTCTCAGTCTGGTCTGTCTTTGTGGTGCAGAACTGTTCACACAGTCTTCAGTTCTTCAGGAATTACTCTGTAGATAGGTTGAGATTTGCTATGTCAGTGGTTGAGATGAGTTCAGGTCTTCCTGTAATGCTGTGTTGGACTGGAACTCAGTACCATACTGCTTTGGTTGCTACAGTTTCGCAATATAGTTTGACTATATTCTTCTTTTTCAAGATTGCTTTGGCTATTTAGAGTCTTTTGTGTTTCCATACACATTTTAGGGTTTTCTTTTTATTCTATTTCTGTGAACAATGCCATTGGGATTTTGATAGAGATGGCACTGAATTTGCAGATTGCTTTGCATAGTATGGACAGTTCAACAATATTATTTCTTCCAATCCATGAGCATGGGATAGCTTTCCATTTGTTTATGTCTTCAATTTTTTCATGAATGCTTTATAGTTTTCAGTGTACTGGTCTTTCACCTCCATGGTTAAATTTATTCCTATGCATTTTATTCTTTTTGATGTAATTGTAAAGGGGATTTTCTTAATTTCTTTCTGATTGTTCATTATTAATGTGTAGAAATGCATCACTTTTGTATATTGATTTTATACCCTGCTCAATTTTATCAATTTTTTTTTATTCTAACAGTTTTTTGATAGGTTAAGGGTTTTGTCTTCTGCAAAGGGAGACAGTTTTCTTTTCCAATTTATTTTATCAAGTGAGAAGAAGGAGAGGAAGAGAAAGGATTTTTTAGCAAGGCTCCACACCCAGCATGGAACCCAGCATGGGGCTCAGTCTGACAACCCTGAGCCGAAATCAAGAGTGGGATGCTTCACTGACTGAGCCATCAGGCATCCCTCTTTTCCAACTGAATGCCTTTTATTCCCTTTTCTTGCCTAAGTGCTCTGGCTCGGACTTCCAGTACTATGTTAAATAAAAGTGGCAAGAGTGGAAAGGAGCAGAATTTTTAATGTGAAATAAAGAAGATAGTTATGTAAGATAGAAAAAATATGGTGAAAAACTTATGGTTCTGAATTGAACTGTAAGTATAAGTATGAACTCATATGTATTATAACCTTTTCAAAGAAATATATGTATTTCCTAAATCCATTGAAAGAGCCCAGAGACAAGAGCTTCATCTATAAATATCATTCTTCACTAAAACAAACAAGGATCTTTGGAGAAATGGCTGATTCCAGGTCTTGGGCAACAAATATGCAAAATAATTCTGCAATATCTTCTTTACGAGAAAACAAAGAAGCTTACAAATAGCGTGGTGTCAAAAATTTTTAGGGACCAATTTGAAAAGATTCCCATTGGCCAGAGATGGTATAAGTGGGGTATCAATAAGAATAATAACTGTAGTGGATTGAAACAGATCAAATTTGTGTAAATCGATGAGTTCTAAATTTAAAAAAAAATCCCATTACCTTGGGGTGACTGGTAAACAGAGGGAAGAAATAAGTACTTCTCTTGCCTTTTCTATATGAATTGCACCTCATGGTAACCAAAGAATTGATGAGGAAAATTTCCTCCTTTAGAAAGCTTCTAGTTTAGGGGCGCCTGGGTGGCTCAGTAGGTTAAATCCTTTGCCTTCGGCTCAGGTCATAATCCCAGGGTCCTGGGATCAAGCCCCATGTCGGGCTCTCTGCTTGGCAGGGAGCCTGCTTCCTCCTCTCTCTCTGCCTGCTTCTCTGCCTGCTTCTCTGCCTACTTGTACTCTCTGTCTGTAAAATAAATAAAAATCTTTAAAAAAGAGAGAGAGAGAAAGAAAGCTTCTAGTTTATAAATGGAGAAAGAATGATATCAGACTATTACCATTTCACATGATGTAATAAAACAGTGGATGTGGACAGTAATTGTTAATGGCTGCTAACATCACACAAAGAGAAACATCTAGACAGCGTATGCTTCTTTATGGAAGTACACACTACTCTCCATGAAATATTTTTGTAAAATAATCTCACCTCACCATATGCAAGTCCCTAATCTTCAGAGAGGTTCCCACTTTATCTAAGATAGCACCTTTGTTCTCCACCTGGTTTTAATATTCATCATGGTACTTATTTTGTAAAAATATATTTTATGATTAATGTTTTATTTGTTCATCTGTTGACACTGCTGGATGATAAGCTTTTATATGGAGAGGGAGCTTATCCTTGTCAATATTTTATTCTCAGTATCTGGAATACTGCTTGGTCCTTAATTGGACACTAAGTAAATATTTGGGTCAATAACTTCATGACTCTCACAGGAGCAATAAATTATTAGCTAATACCTTATTGAGGACTCGCTGATAAGCAGTTGAGGGTAAAATTCTGCAAGCCTGGAATAGGGAGAGGCCGCTAGAAATTTGGAGTAAAGAGGAGAAGTGTAGAATTTGAGTGAAGGGCAAAGAGAGGGTTGGGGGATAAGACAGGAAGGACGAGACTAACTTCAGAATTTGAAAGACAATTTCACAAAAATGAATCCTTTTAAAATTTGGATTTCTCTTTATAACACTGGTTTTGCTTTGATGGAAGTGTATTGCATACATGAAGTTTGTTTTTTTTTTTTTTTAAAGGGATTCTTTTTTTTTTTTTTTTAAGATTTTATTTATTTATTTGACAGAGATCACAAGTAAGCAGAGAGGCAGGCAGAAAGAAAGAGGGGGAAGCAGGTTCCCTGCTGAGCAGAGAGCCCGATGCGGGGCTTGATCCCAGGACCCTGAGATCATGACCTGAGCTGAAGGCAGAGGCTTTAACCCACTGAGCCACCCAGGTGCCCCGCATACATGAAGTTTTGATGGCCTTGTGGTTGAAACTCTGCTTTGAAGTCTGATAGAGCTGTTTGACCTTGGGCAATTAGGTAATTGTTTTGTAGCTTCCTTTCTTCATGAGAAAACTGAGGTGCTTATAGCTTTCTTACAGGTTTATGAGGAACCTGTAACTTGGGAACTTGCCTGGCACATAGCAGTCATTTATCCAATGTTAGTTCCTCTGCCCATGCTTCTGGGGGTGAGAGTAATTAGTGTTCGTTGACAACAATGCCACATTCGATGAACGAAAGTGAATTTTGACTCTCTTGGGTATTTGTATTCTTTCGTCTCAGCATCTTTGAATATCTTTCCTCTTATGTTTGGGAATTCTCTACCCAGTGAATCCATGTTTCCTCCAAAGTAGAAGAAATTCACTTTCCCAGCCTCCTGTTGTGTCTGGGGACAGATGTGTGACTAGGCTCAGAGTTTCTACCAGAAACTCATTCAGCAGAGAAGGGAGAAGCGGCTATCACCGTCTCCATTCTGCTGAGGAAGGCAGCAGTACCAGGGCTCCTAGGGCGAGCACCCTAGCCTCTCCACATCTAGGACAAGCTGTAGGGTCCCTGTCCAGGGGTACAGACAGGAGTGATCCTGCAATGTGATTTGTGCCCTACTCCTGGTAGTATAGATTTCAAACTTGTTTTCTGGCCTTTTCACATTCTTCAACAAATTCTTTTCAGCTTAAACCAGGAAGAGTAGTTTCTGCTCACCCATATCCTGAACTTCTCTCTCAGCCAAGACAGGTACACTACATCTCAGCAATTTTTTTTTTAAGATTTTATTTATTTATTTGACACAGAGAGAGAGAGAGATCACAAGTAGGTGGAGAGGCAGGCAGAGAGAGAGAGAGGAGGAAGCAGGCTTCCCACTGAGCAGAGAGCCCGATGCGGGGCTCAATGCCAGGACCCTGGGATCATGACCTGAGCTGAAGGCAGAGGCTTTAACACACTGAGCCACCCAGGTGCCCCACATCTCAGCAATTTAACACACTGGTCAAGCAGCCTTCCCCTAAGCAATGACTTGCAGACACTGGCCCCTTTCAGCTTGTAAAGCCACAACTCTGTAGGGTCTCAAATGTCTCCTCCTGGATTCTCTGTAGAGGCTAGACAGCTGCCGAACAAAGAATATGGAGGCTCTAATGGGAGTTAGGGGGTGGTAAGCCTGCAAGTGACTTGAATCACTTCTGCATGTCAAGAGGGTTGGAAAATGTAGGATTGCTGTCTGCTGGAGAAGAGGAAATGCCTAGCTTCACCACTGGCCTTAGAAAAGTCTTTCTGAGTATCTCTTTCCTCGTGTCTGGAATGCTTCCCTCACTGGTCACAGCAGTCCATAGAGGAATAAAAATGTGATAATACAGGAGAAAGGGTTTTGTAAACTTGTAAAGGGACTATTGGAATTAGAGCAGAGAGTCTATGGTAGAAGAGAAAATGGCCCAATCATTAGATTTGCAAGAATCTCAGAGGTCAGGCAAAAGAGGGTTTTTCTTTCATAGGGAGGAACAAACATGCTAGAAAGGACAAGAATAGACAATGGGATTAATAGGTATGTGAGTGTAAAGTTGATCAGGCAATGATTTTCCTTGCAGTAGGCTGATTCTCAGGAGGAGATATGAGGAGGAATGGTTCCTTATTCTTTTTTTTTTTTTTTTATGGTTCCTTATTCTTTAACGAAGGTCAAGATCCAGGGGTTGGGGGAGGAGAGAAGCATTCAAGTTAAATTAGTAGATATTTAGTGCAGATGGGTAGTGGGGAAAAACTGTCCAGCTAATCCCTTAGGAGACAAAGAATGGGAATTTGGAGAGTCTGTGTCTGGCCACATCATAGATAAACAATAGATTTACCCAAGTCTTAGCCAAGTTTGCGGGGGAGGGTGGTTTTTTTCAGTAAACCGTTTCTAGAACACAAAGGGCGAGGCTCGGGTAAAACTCAACAGTGTAAACCAAATGCAGAGAATTATTTAAAATGACTATGATTACCGAAACACAAGGAAGAATAACAGCTGACACCAATAGTTAACTTTCACTTCTATGGTCTATTTTAATACCTCATAATGCTAAGTATTAGATAGGGTGTGCATCTAAGATGACTGTATCATGTAAGGACAATAAAATCTGAGTCATGAAATAATAATGAGCTGCATTTCAATGTTATCCATAAAGTCCCTGGCATTTGGGATTTCCGTTCAAATAAAAATATAATTTCAGCCTATTTGTGGGTAAGATTAGGTTAAAGTCTTTGATTCAACATAGATGTTTTTCGTTCATAGTTTTTAATGTTTAAAAACTATTTCCAACTGAATAAGTATTAAACCAGCTTAAGCTAATTACAGCTTAAAGTAAGTACGTTATGTACTTAGATTTCAGAAGGCTCATTATTTAAACTTATGTTTTAATGTATTTTATGAACTCATTGTGAAAGTCATTAAAATCAGTTATTACTTATGCTCAGCAGGTTCATTTCAATTCTCCATATTTAAGCTGTTTTCACAGTTAAAATACCAAAAAGGCTTATTCAACGTTATGCATCAACAGCAGGAAAAAACATTTTTATAATTGAAGTAACTTTCAATTTATGTATACAAAACACATTAAAGATCAAGGAAATGACTCCTACCCATCCTATGTATCATAAGTAGAGGAATTTTCTCTTCCCACACAGAGAGATAAAGAGGAAAGAAATTTCCACACAGATGGTTTTTGGAGTATGGGTGGTGGAAACAGGAGAATGGTGTTAACGGCCAGCAATTATCAGCCACTTCAAAGATAGATTATCTCTATCTTACCTGTGCTTATAAAGTCTCCTTCCCTGCACATACCCCACCCAAATGGAGTCCTTTCATGTTTCTGTGAAAATTTGGTCTATTTCACATTTCACAGGGGAAAGGAAGACAGCACCAAGGTCCTGGGGCACACTAGGGGTTAACTAGTTACTAGTGTCCATGGAGTGCCAGTATACGCCATGACCCACTGATGTCTGGGAACATGGTCTCTCTTGTCCACACATGAACCCCCACATGACAAGCCAGTGGGAAATAAACTGGACTCTCCCAGTTAAGCAAACACACACCCCAAAAAACAAAAAAAGAAGAAAAACCTGTCCAACATGATCTTCCTTTGGTTTAATTATGTGAAGTTTTGGATAGAAATTTTTTTAAGCTAATGGATTCTTGATTGAACAGTGACACCACTGGCAGTGCTATTTCCCAGCTTCGCCAAAGTCTGCTCGTTCAAGATAAGTGCTAGGAGTTTAATTTATGCTATACCCTGTGGAGTCTGATTGAAAAAAAAAAGCCAATATCTATTTAAGGATTGTAATATGAGATTCTTTCCAAAGAGACAGGCAAAGATCTTCAGGAGAGATGGTAATAATATCTCACATATAGCCACTAGAAATGTCATCAGCTTATTATGAAATTACCTACTAGCCCCTTTAACCTCAAAATGACTAAAAGAGCTTCTTGGTTGGATGGCTAACTTTAATAGGAAATCTGTCCATATTTGCCCTTTAGGGAATTCATATTCTCTTTGAACAATCAAATTCAAGGATGAACCTATTTAACATCCTTATTAGCACAATACAAAGATTAATTAAGCAATATTCTCTGTAACATTGCTCAACAGTGGTTAACAGGTTTGCTAGTTAACTTCCTAAAGCTAAATCCATGGTGGTGGATGTTCTGGGCCACTGGCTAACCACAGTAACAGTTTTAACAAAGCTTAGCACTGCCTTCAGTTGCCCTTGATGATTTGGAACAGTTGTAATAAATTCATAAATGTTACGCATGAGACAGCAGTGCAGATGGAAAGAACTGGCATTTATCCATGGGGGGGCCCAAGGGCAAGAATGGAGATGACAATAGAGAGGGGGTGGCTGCTACGAGTGTAAAAACTGTATTATAGCTTCCTTTTTAAAATAATTTTTTGTTATTTTTAATAATTTTGCCTGTTTTCTCCCCCCATCCCTACAGATGACACTTAATTGACATGAAAAAAATAGCGCAGAGAACTGAAGTCTGGGAATTGAGAGTAAAAGTTAATGAAGTCTAAGAAAACTTTATTACCTATATTTATATGTTAATATGAAAAAAAAAAACTACATTACATGGATGAAAGTTTTAAGTGAACTGAACTGGAACCTGAACAATTCTAATGATTCTATCACAAAACTCCTGTCCTTACTTAAAGGAATAAATGCAAAGGAAAAAATATCCATCAATTTGATGACCAAGTAGACAAATTTCACTTATTCTACAACTGGATTCAGTTAACATTTGAGCATTCACTTTTGTTAAAAGATAAAATGAGGCATGTTTAAAAACCTTAAGAGTTTATTTGAACAAAAAGATTAGAATTGGGCAATAATAGTTTAAAAAGCACTGAAAGCAGTTAAAAAGCATTCCACCAGGGCCAAGACTTTTATAGAGACGAGGTGGAAGCAAAGCAAGGAAATCATTTTCAGCTATAGCTTGAGTGTTTGCCTTATTTGGGAAAGGCTAGTTGGCAGTTAGTGACTAGCTGTCCCTAGGTTGGGTTTTGATTTCTTAACCTTGAGGTATTTCATGCTTAGGTTTTGGTTTGCTTAGGAAAGCTCCTAAGGCATTGGAATCTCCTTGGTCTAATGGCTTCTTTGTTTAATTAATATAGCACCACATTCAAGGGAAAAGTGACATAGTGCTGGAATGAGATGGGTGCTAAAAAACTTATTTAAAACTGGTCTCTGAATTGAAGTTGTTTATAGTCTGGGAAACCACCTGGATGCATATATATCCAGAATGCAGCTAAAGAAGTGACATAATCAAGACCATAATAGTACAATGTACATTAGAGGCATGCTATGAGAGACAAAAACCGGAAGTGCAGAGAGGAGAGAGCATTTAACTCAGAATGAGAAAAGTTTCACCAAAGAAGTTGCATTTGAACTGTATCTGAAGGATAAATCTAGATGTAACATAATAAAAGGGGAATTGGAGGGAGGAGAAGGCAGGTGGTATTCCAGAAAGAAGAAACAACCACACCCCATGTTACCAGATAACTTATGCGTTTGGCACTGTGCTGTAGGGGAGGAAAAAGTTTTCCTCAACCCTCTTAGGATCTGAGTCTGGAGATTCAAATGTAGTAGGAGAAAAGCATTCACATTTATTTAATATAAATTCTATGTGACATAGGAACCTTCATAAGAATGCAAAAACTTGAAGAAACCATTTAACTTGAGTGTTTTTTGCTAGGTTTGATGATGATGGGAAGTTGTGGGAAAATAAGATAGAACAAAAAATATAAGAGCTAAATGTAATAAAGTGGGGGATTCTTCAGATTCTTCTCTGGATTCCTCCATGTTGAAGATAGGGAGGTACACCTCTCACCCAAGATATGTATGTATCTTATGTCTTTCAAGGGAATGGGGTGAGGGAAGGTCAGCATGATCTTCCGGTATCTGCTGTTTCAAATTCCTTCAGTTTAAAATGTTCAGTACATCAAGGTGTCCTGTTTTGCAGTAGCATGTTTGGAGCCCTATCAGTGTCCTACACTAGACACACAAAGGTAGATAAGACACAATATCCAAGATGCTGAGTCTCACAGAAGATGAACAAGCCCACAGAGCCGCAGGGATCTATTGGGTTTAAGAAGAAAGACAAATTGTGATGGGAAGAAGATGTCTAAATGTAGGTTGGGTGAGATAGTAAAAGGTGTTCACAGACCAAGCTCTCTGTTTGGACTGTGTTCCATAGAAAACCAAAGCATTCACAGAGTTGTTGTTGTTGTTTTTTTGTTAAGCGCAGGAGTGACAGAGAAAGTCCTGGAAAATTAAAACGTTAAATTTTCACAGCCCAACTGTAAATTTTATCTACAGCCCAACTCCCTTACTTTATAGATTAAGAAAATGACACTCAGATTAAGTGATTTGCTTATGTTTATTTACTTGGCAGTGGCAGGACCCCAGCTAGAAACCAGGTCAATCATGTCTGTATTTTTGGATAATTTAGAAAGATTATTCTGGTGTCAGTGTAGAGAATGGATTAGGAAGATAGGGCTGAGAGAAAGTGTCTGAATAACAAGCAGCAGCGAGGAGAATGTTGAATGGTCCAAATCAAGAAATGATGAGGTCTAGGATTTGGTATAAATGGGTGTTTTGGTGTCATTTTGATGTTTTTGTTAGTTTCTAAACTTAATATGCTTTAAAATCAGAATCATTCTTCTTAATCATTTTCATATCATTTTCCTGAAGCTTTTTATCACATTAGAGATCAGAAATTAGGTATGATTCTCCATTCCCTACTTGCAGGTGCTAAGAATGTGTCCTATATATATTATAGAGTGTTCAGCCCTAATTTCTTGGTTATGTAAGAATGAACTACTCTTGGATTTGATTAATTGTAGATACATTGTGTGGTGCATTTAAAGGTTATTAAATGCATTACTTAATAAAAAGCCTAATTCTTTAAGTATTTCTAAAGTACTGCGAACATGTACCTGAACTCTGGCTGTGAAAATACACAGATTAGAGAAATGACAGCATTAAAAGTCACTGGTATTCATTTACTAGGGCTGCCATAACAGACACTATACACTGAGTAGCTTAAAAACAAATTGATTTTTTTCACAGTTCTGGAGGGTGAAAGTCAAAGATCAAGATACCAGTAGGGTTGACTTTTTTGAGGTCTCTCTCCTTGATGGGCAGGTAGTCATCCCTCTTACTGCCTCTATGTGATATTTGCTTGGTGCGAGTGCACCCCTGGTGTCTCTTCTTCTTCTAATAAGGATATCAGTCATATTGGATTAGGGTTCCACTCTAATGGTATCGTTATTAATCATCTCTTTAAAGATCTCCTCTCCAAATACATTATATCCTGAGGCACTGGAGGTTGGGATTTCAACATGTGAATTTGGGGCAAGGGGGAGACACAGTTCAGCCCATGATACTACTCTATAAAGAAATGGTTAGTTGAAAATGATAGCTGCAGTAATCTTTCATTTGTGTAGTACTTCACAGTCTACACAGTAGTTTTACATGCTTATCTCCTTTAATTTGAACAGACTTTTGTTATTTGATCGAAAGCGGGGTTTTTTTTGTTTGTTTTGTTGTTGTTGTTTTGTTTGTTTGTTTGTTTGTTTTTTAATAGAATAGCACCTACTGAAGAATTCTGCCCACTAGAGTTTATCTGGAATGATTAGAAGAGGCAGGTTGAAAATGTCCAAATTATGTTCTAGCAATCTTTCAATCTCAACTCTCTTTAGATCTGGTTTATTTTGAAGATAAGAAACAAATGTAAAAAGTGTGATTTTAAGTGCTATATCTTTATCTCCTCTGATGGAAGAATAAATCCAATTAAAGAAAAACAACAACAACAACAACCCTAAGCTAAAGAATTAGAAGGCTTGAAGGCTTGACTTGGGACTGGAGGATCCATTTCCAAGATGGCATAGTCACATGGCTATTGACAGAAAGACTTGGTTTCTTACCACATGGACTTTTCCAGAGTGTTTCAAAATGTTCTTGTGTGTGATAGCTGGCTTATCCATAGCAAGTGATCTAAGAGAATAAATAAGAGGCTACTATGACTTTTATGACCTAGGCTTTATTTCCGTGAAAAGTAACATTGGAAGTTTGTTAAGGATTGCAACGGAATCTGTGGGTTGCTTTGTATAGTATGGACATTTTAAGAATTATCCAGTTGATCCATATGGGGTGTCTTTCCATTTATTTGTTTCTTATTGAGTTTCTGTCATCAATGTCTATAGTTTTCAGTGTGCAGGTCTTTTACCTCCTTGGTTAAGTTTATTCCTAAGTATTCATTTGTTTGTTTGCTTGTTTGTTTTTGCTTTATTTTTCAGTGTTCCAAGATACATTGTTTAGGCACCACACCCAGTGCTCCATGCAATACGTGCTCTCCTTAATACCTACTACCAGGTTCACCCAACCCTCCACCCTCCTCCCTCCAAAACCCTCAGTTTGTTTCTCAGAGTCCACAGTCTCTCATGCTTCATCTCCTCCTCCGATTTCCCCCAATTCACTTTTCCTTTCCTTCTCCTAATGTCCTCCATGTTATTCCTTACGCTCCACAAGTAAGTGAAACCATGTGATGATTGACTTTCTCTGCTTGACTTATTTCACTCAGCATAATCTCCTCCAGTCCCATTCACGTTGATACAAAAGTTGGATATTCATCCTTTCTGATGGAGGCATAATACTCCATTGTATATATGGACCATATCTTCTTTATCCATTCATTTGTTGAGGGCGTATTGGCTCTTTCCACAATTGTGGCCATTGCTGCTATGAACATTGAGATACATATTGTCCTTTCCACTGTATCTGTATCTTTGGGGTAAATACCCAGTAGTACAATTGCATGTTCATAAGGAAGCTCTATTTTTAATTTCTTAAGGAATCTCCACACTGTTTTCTAAAGTGGCTGCACCAATTTGCATTCACACCAACAGTGTGAGAGGGTTCCCCTTTCTCCACATCCTCTCCACCACTTTTTGTTTACTGTATTGTTGATTTTGACCTTTCTAACTGGTGTAAGGTGGTGTCTCAGTGTGGTTTTGATTTGAATCTCCCTGATGAATAACGATGATGAACCTTTTTTTCACGTGTCTGTTAGCCATTTGTATGTCTTCTTTGGAGAAGTGTCTGTTCATGTCTTCTGCCCATTTTTTAACATGATGATCTGTGTTTTGGGTGTTGAGTTTGAGGAGTTTCTTTATAGATCTTGGATATCATCTTTATAGACTTTAACCAATAACTTTTATCAATGAGATTTTACTTTGTTTTGTTGACTATTTCTTTTGCTGTGCAGAAGCTTTTTATCTTGATGAAGTCACAAAAGTTCATTTTTGCTTTTGTTTCCTTTGCTTTTGGAGACATGTTTTGAAAGAAGTTGCTGTGGCCGATGTCAAAGAGGTTATTGCCTATTATTCATTTCTTTTTGATATAGTTTTAAATGGAATTGTCTTCTTAATTTCTCTGATAGTTCATTTTTACTGTATAGAAACTCAACAGACTTTTATATATTGATTTTTGTACCCCACAGCTGTACTGAATTCATTGATAAGTTCTGACAGTTTTATGATGGGATTTAGGGTATCTATATATAATATTGTGTTCTCTGCAAGAACTAAAAAGAGTTTTACTTTTTTCTTTTCAAGTTGGATGACTTTTCTTTTTCTTGCCTAATTGCTCTTGCTAAGACTCCCAATACTATAATAAATAAAAGTGCCAAGGGGTACCTGGGTGGCTCAGTGGGTTAGGCCTCTGCCTTCGGCTCAGGTCATGGTCTCAGGGTCCTCGGATCGAGCCCTGCATCGGGCTCTCTGCTCAGCAGGGAGCCTGTCTCCCCCTTTCTCTCTGCCTGCCTCTCTGCCTGCTCGTGATCTCTCTCTCTCTCTCTCTCTGTTTCAAATAAATAAATAAAATCTTAAAAAAATAAAAATAAAAATAAAAGTGCCAAGAGTGGGCATCCTTGTCAAATTTTGGTCTTAGAGGAAAAGTATTTAGCTTTTTTTTTTTTTAAAGATTTTATTTATTTGACAGAGATTACAAGTAGGCAGAGAGGCAGGCAGAGATAGAGGAGGAAGCAGGTTCCCCACTGAGCAGAGAGTCCGATGCGGGGCTCAATCCCAGGATCCCAGAATCATGACCTGAGCCGAAGGCTGAGACTGAACCTGCTGAACCACCCTGGCGCCCCAAGTATTTAGCTTCTTGTCAACTGGGTATAATGATAGCTGTGGGCTTGTCATATATGGCTTTTATTGTGTTGAGGTAGATTCCTTCTATGGCCACTTTGTTGAGAGTTATTATCATGAGTGGAAGTTAAATTTGGCAGATGTTTTTCTGCATCTATTGAGATTATCACAGGAGTGTTACCCTGTGATAATGTAGTGCATGCTAATGTTCATTGATTTGCAAATGTAGAATCATCCTTGTGTCTCTGGAATAAATCCCATTTGGTCATGGCATATGATCTTTTAAATGTATTGTTGAATTTGGTTGGCTGGTATTTGGTTAAGGATTTTTGCGTTTATGTTCATCACAAGTATTAGACTCTAATTTTCTTTTCTTGTGGTGTCCTTTTCTGGTTTTGGTATTAAGGTAATGATGGTTTCATAAGATGGTTTTGGAAGTGTTCCCTACTCATTTTTAGGAAGACTTTGAGAAGGATTGGTATCAATTTTCCTTTAAATGTTGGTAGAATTCACTAATGAAATCATCTGGTCCTGGACTTTGGTTTGTTTGAAGTTTTTTTTTGATTACCTATTCAATATCCTTATTAGGTAATCAGTGTGGTGATATTTTCCACTTCTTCATGATTCAGTTTTGGTAGGTTATATGTTTCTAGGAACTTATCAGTTGTGTCTAGGTTTTCCAATTTGTTGTAGAATAATTATTCAGGTTGTGTCATAATCCTTTGAATTTCTGTGGTATCAGTTGTGACACACCCTTTTTCATTTCTCATTTTATTTGAATCTTCTTTTTTTCTTGCAAGTTGAGCTAAAATTTTGTTGATTTATTTTTCTTGAAAAAATCCAGCTCTTACTTTTATTATCTTTTCTGTTGTTTTTTTAGTCTCTGTTTCATTGATTTCTGCTCTGATCATTGTTATTTCCTTTCTTTTCCTAGCTTTGGGGTTCTTTTTCTGGTTCCTTGATGTGTAAAGTTAGGTTTTTACCTGAGGTCTTTCTTGTTAGTGTAGGATTTTACCACTATGAACATCCTTCTTAGAACTGCTTTGCTGCACCCCATAGTTTGGGTATGTCATGTTTCCATTTTCATTCATCCCAAAGTATTTTTAAGTTTGTCTTTTGATTTCTTTTTTTGCCATTGGTTGTTCTTTAATATTGTTGTTTAATCTCCACATAGTTTGAATTTTCCATTTTTCTCTTGTACTTTTTAGTTTCATACCACAGTGGTCAGAAAACATGGTTGGTAAGATTTTAATTTTAAACATATTAACACTTACTTTGTGGCCTAACATGATTTATCCTGGTGAATGTTCCATGTGTGTTTGAGAAAAGTGTGTATTCTGTTGCTTATGAAAGGAATGCCCTGTATATATCTGTTAAGTCCATCTGGTCATTTAAACATGTCATTTAAAGGCAGCATTTTCTCATTGATTTTCTGTCTGGATGATCCACCCATTGATGAAAGTGGGGTATTAAAGTCTTCTACTATTATTGTATTGCTGCCTATTTCCCCTTTTTAAGTCTGTTACTATTTGCTCTATATATTTATGTGCTCCTCTGTCAGTTGCACAAATATTAATATATGTTATATCTGGTTGGATTGAACTCTTCATTATTATATAATGAACTTTTTTGTGTCTTATTTCAGTCTTTGTCTTTAAGTCTATTTTGTCTGATAAGTGTAGCTACCCCAGCTTTCTTTTGGTTTTCATTTGAATAGAATATCTTTTTTCATTCTTTTACTGTCAGTTCATGTGTTCATATATCTGAAGTAAGTTTCTTATAGAAGCATATAAATGGATCTTGTTTATTTTTTTATCCACACGGCCACTCTGCCTTTGACCAGAGAATTTAGTCCACTTAACACTTAGTAATTTTAGGTATGGATTTATTGCCATTTTGTCAATTGATTTTTGGCTGTTTTGTAATTCCTTTGTTCCTTTCTTCTTGCTCTCCCTGTGATGTGATGATTTTTTTGTTAGTGTATACTTAGATTCCTTTCTCTTTACCTTTTGTGTTAAGTTTTGTTTTGTGGTTACTATGAGGCTTACATAAAATGACTTATAATAGCCTATTTAAATTGATAACGACTTACATTGGGCTCTTTCTAAAGCTCTAGATTTTTACTCCCCCACCCCCCAACATTTTGTTTTGATGTCACAATTTACATCTTTTTATTTTGTATATCTGTTGTTATAGTTATATATGCTATATAGTATATATTGTATTATATAGTTTGCCTTTTAATTTTCATACTAGCTTTATAAGTAATTAACGTGTCACCTTTACAACATTGGGTTGTTCTGAATTTTACTGTAGGTTGACTTTTACCAATAAGATTTTACTTTCAAAAACGTTTTTCTGTGACTAATCAGTACCCTTTCACGTCAACTTAAAGAAATGCCTTTAACATTTCTTGTCAAGGCAGTCCGGGGGTGATGAACAACTTTAGCTTTTGTTTCTCTGGAAAATTCTACCCCTTCTCCAATTCAAAAAAGAAATTTTGTTCCTAAAAAGTTTTTTTTTTTTTTTTTGTATAGTTGACACAAAATGTTACTTTAGTTTTAGGTGTACAACACAGTTATTCAAATTCTCTGTACATTGTACTATGCTAACAGCAAGTGTAGCTACCAGCTGTCACTACAATGGTGTATCATTCACTATATTCCCTGTGTTGTGCCTTTTACATTGGGCTCTGTGATTTTTTCATTCTTGCAGAAGCCTATATCTCCTACTCCCCTTCTTCCTTTTTGCCCATCCCTCTACCCTCTGACAACCATCAGTTTGTTCTCTATATTTACAGGTCTGATTTTGCTTCCTATTTGCTCATTTTTTTTTTTTTAATTCTACTTACGAGTGACATTATTTGGTATTTGTCTTTCTCAGTCTGACTTATTTCACTTAGCGTAATACCTTCTAGGTCCATCCATGTTGTTGCAAATAGAATGATCTCATTCTTTTTTTTTTTTTTTTTTTGGACTGAGAAATATTCCTTTGTAGGAATGGATGTACATACCACATCTTCCTTATCCACTCACCTGTCAATGGACACTTAGGTTGCATCCATATGTTGACTTTCACAAATAATGCTGTAACAAACATAGGGGTGCTTGTATCTTTTTGAGTTGGTATTTTTGTTTTCTTTGGGTAAGTTACTGGATCATATGGTATTTCTACTTTTAATTTTCTGAGAAACATCCATACTGTTTTCCACAGTGGCTGCCCCAATTTGCAACCCCACCAACAGTGCATGAGGATTCCTTTTTCTCCACATCCTCACCAACACTTGTTATTTCTTGTCTTATTTATTTTAGCCATTCTGACAGGTATGAAGTGCTATCTTATGGTTTTCGTTTGCATTTCCTTGATGATTAGTAATGCTGAAAATCATTTCAAATTTCTGTTGGCCATCTGTATGTTTACTTTGGAAAAATATCTATGCAGGTCCTCTGTCCATTTTTAAATAAGATTTTCCTTTTTTTGGTGTTAAGTTGTGTAAGTTCTTTATATATTTTGGATTCTAACCCCTCATTGGATATATCATTTGAATCTTGTGTTCAGTAGGTTGCCTTTTTGTTTTGTTGATGGTTTCCTTCACTGTGTAAAAGTTTCTTTTGTTTTTTTGTTTTGTTTTGTTTTTGGTAGTCCCAAAGTATTTTTTTGCTTTTGTTTCCTTTGCCTGAGGAGACATATCTAGAAAAATGTTGCTATGGCTGATGTCAGAGAAATTACTGCCTGTGTTCTCTTCTAAGAGTTCTATGGTTTCAGGTCTCACATTTAGGTGTTTAGTTCATTTTGAGTTTATTTTGGTGGATGGTATAAAAAAGTGGTCCAGTATCATTCTTTTGCATGTGGCTGTCCAGTTTTCCCAGCACCATTTCTTGAAGAGGCTGCCTTTTCCCCAGTGTATATTCTTGCCTCCATTGTCCTGGACGAATTGGCCGTATAATTGTGGGTTTATTTCTGGGCAGTTTATTCTGTTCTATTGGTCATGTGTCTATTTTTGTTCCAGGACAATACTGTGGGTTTTTTTTTAATTAAGTTTTTAATTTTAATTCTGGGACAGTTAACATACAGTGTTTTATTAGTGTCAGGAGTAAGGACCATACCATTTTGATTACTACAGCTTTGTAATACATATTGAAATCTGGGATTGTGGTATCTCCAGCTTTTTTTTTATTTCTCAAAATTTCTTTAGCCATTCAGAGTTCTTTATGGTTCCATACACATTTTAGGATTATTCATTCTTGTTTAGTGAAAAATGTTGTTGGTATTTTGATAAGGATTGCATTGAATCTATAGATTGTTTTGCATAGTATGAGCATATTTGTATTTCCACTTATTTGTGGTGTTTATAATTTTTTTCATCAATGTTTCATAGTTATCAGGGTACAGGTCTTTTCACTTTTTTGGTCAAATATATTCCTAGGTATTTTATTATTTTGGTGCAATTGTAAATGGAATTGTTTCTTAATTTCTCTTTCTGCTACTTTGTTGTTAATGTAGAGAAGTACAACTGATTTCTCAGTATTAATTTTGTATCCTGCAACTTGACTGAACTCCTGTATTACTTCCTATAGATTTTTGGTGGAGACTTTAGGGTTTTTTATATATAGTGTCAAGTCATCTGCAAACAGTACAGTTTTATTTCTTTCTACCACTTTGGACATGATTTATTTCTTTTTCTTGTCTGATTGTTGTGGCTGGGACTCCCAATACTATGTTGAATAAAAGTGGCAAGAGTGAATATCCTTGTCTTGTTTCTTAGGGGAAAAGCTGTGAGGTTTTTTTTTTTTTTTTTTTTTTTTTTTTTTTTTTACCATTGAGTATGATGTTAATTGTGGGCTTGTCATATATGGCCCTTTTAATGTTGAGGTATGTCCTCTCTAGAACTATGTTGAGATTTTTATCATGAAACAGATGTTAAATTTTATAAAATTTCTGTATCTATTGCAATGATCATATAATTTCAATCCCTCTTTTTTAATGTGGTGTATCATGCTTATTGATTTGCAAATATTGAACCATAATTGCATCCTCAGAATAAATCTCACTTGACCATGGGGGATGATCTTTTTGACATATTGAAGAATGTGGTTTGCTAATGTTTGTTGAGGATTTGGCATCTGTATACATCAGGGATATTGGTCTGTGGTTTTCTTGTTTTGTAGTGTCTTTGGTTTTGGTATTACAGTAAGCTGGCCTCATACAATATATTTGGAAGTGTTCCCTCTTCTTTTGTATTTTGGAATAGCTTGGGGAATATAGCAATTCTTTAAATGGTTGGTAGACTTTGGCTGTGAACCCATCTGGTTTTGGACTTTTGTGTTTTGGTAGTTTTTTCATTACCAATACTATTTTGTTACTAGTAATTGATCTGTTCAGATTTTTTATTTCTTCCTTATTCCATTTTGAAAGATTGTATATTTCTAGGGTTTTATTCATTTCTTCTAGGTTGTCTGATTTTTTGGCCTGTACTTTTTCACAGTATTCTTATAATGCTTTGTATTTCTGTAGTGTCAGTTGCTCCTTTTCCTCTCTCATTTCCAATTTTATTTATTTGGATCCTTTTACATTTTTCTTAAGGAGTCTAAGGATTTGTCAATTTTATCTTTTCAAAGAACCAGTTCTTGGTTAAATTGATTTTTCCTGTTTTCTAAAAATCTCTGTTATTTATATCTACTCTAATCTTTATTATCCTTCCTTCTCTCTTAGGCTTTGTTTTCTTCTTCTAGTTCTTTTAGGTGTGGAGCTAGATTGTTTATTTGAACTTTTTGTTTCTTAAGGTAGGCTTGCTTTGTTATGTATTTTTCTTTAAGAGCTGCTTGCACTGCCTCCCAAAGATTGTGGGCTATTGTGTTTTCATTTTCATAAGCATCCATATGCTGACATATGTGGGTTTCTTATACATGTTTTTTCTTCTTTAAGAATCTTTCCTTATCTTTAACTTTGGCACTTTAGTTATAATGTGTCTCAGTGTGCCTCTCTTTGGATTCCTTTTTGGAACTCTCTGGGATTTCTGAATCTGAATGTCTGTTTTCTTACCCAGGTTAGGGAAATTTTCAGTTATCATTTTGTCAAAAAGTTTTTCTGCCCCTTTCTCTATTCTCTGTGACCTCTGTAATATGAATCTTGGTTTGGTTGATGTTGTTCTGTAAGTCCCTAAAGCTATCTTAACTTCTTTTCATTCTTTTTGCTGCTTTTACTGGATAAGTTTTACTGCTGATTTTGATCCTTTCTTCTCCTGGCTAGTGTGCTGTTGAACCCCTCTACTGTACTTTTTAGTTGTTATTGTATTTCTTCTGCTCTATGACTTCTGTTTGCTACTTTCTTACATTTTCTATCTCCTTGTTGAAATTTTTAATTTTTTGTCCATTCTTTTCCTGAGCTCAGTATCTCTGTATGGCCATTATTTTGAACTCTTATCGGACGAGATCAGGCGCGTTCAGGGTGGTATGGCCGTAGACTTGAACTCTAATCGGAAGAAAATCCCTTATCACCATTTCCTGAGGGTTTAACTCTCTTCCTGAGGGTTTACTTGTTCTGTCATTGGGAATATATTCTTCTGTTCCTTCATTTTCCTTGATTTTGTAAACTTCACCCCTCCAAATCTTGAAGGATGGGTCTTGTGTAGATGAAACCTACTGTTCAGCCCTGCTCTAGCTCAACTGTCTCTCAAACCTTTTTGACTTTCCAAGCAGTCCATTTTGTTTTTTAGTGGTTCCCAGTAGTTGAAGGTACTCTAAGACCTGTCAGTGTCCCAAATGGGGGGATCTTAGCAGCACTTAGATTTAGGCTAATTGAGAGCCAGACCCTCAGGCAGCAGCTCTTAAAATACGTAAATTTACCTCTTTCTGAAGAAGGCTGGGAGAGGAGGATTTCTATCTACTCCCTCTGTGTTGACCCTGGGGTGACAGCTGGGTAAGAACTGTTTCTTCGCTACAGTCTTGTTGAACCTGTAAACACAAGCCTCATGGCCACCAATGCCAGGCTATAAATGGATGTCCTTGGGGTAGCAGTCACAAAAGCCTGGGCACCGGATGAGTACACACGATTTTTTTCAGATACCCACAATTTGGACAAGGGAAGGTAGAGTGCGTAAGTGGCAACCACAGGTCTCCATCCCCAGAAAGCACCTAAGTAGGCCCCTAGATGTGCACCAAACCAGAAGTCTGTCCCTCTTTCACAGAAAGGCTGTGGCATGTGTTCAGAATGCCGTCTCTGTGCTGTATGCTGGGATTGGGTGGTAGCCAGCCAAGATCACTTTCTCCATTTGTTACAGCCCTGTAGGACCCAGGAATGCAAGACCCACTGGCCATCTCAGCCAGGCAATCAAGGGGCTTCCCTGGGTCACACCACAAAAACCAGGGCAGCAGGGGCACCTGGGTGGCTCAGTGGGTTAAAGCCTCTGCCTTTAGCTCAGGTCATGATCTCAGGGTCCTGGGACCGAGCCCCACATCGGGCTCTCTGCTTAGCGGGGAGCCTGCTTCCCTTCCTCTCTCTGTGCCTGCCTCTCTGCCTACTTGTGATCTGTCTGTCAAAAAAAAAAAAAAAAAAAAACAACAACCAGGGCAGCAGACCTATGCACAAGCTCCTGTCTGGGAGACATCAGTAGCCTAGAGCACAGCAATAGAAAGGCCTTATTAACACAGTGTTCTCCCAAACCCTGCAAAGGATTATAGTCGGCCCTTAAATATGTTTAGTTAGAAGCCTGCCCCCTAGGCCACAGCTATGAAGGTAAGTTAATAGGCTACTTTCACAGAAAGACTAGGTACTGTCTATTGCCTCACTGCTATGTGGTAGTCAGCTAATAACTTGGGTTAGATCTGTAACAATCCTGTAGGGCCCACGATATGTCCCACTGGACACCAGAGCCAAGCAATGAAGGTGTCCTCTGAGCAGCAGCCACAAATGTTGGGTGCCAGATGAGTGTATAAATGCCTTCCTAGGAGATACCAGTGAGCTGGGGAAAGGCACAAAGATGGTACCCACTGGCTCCATTTTGGAGGTATTTCAGTAGGCCCCTAGAATGTGTTTAAATTAGGCCAATGCTTATTAGGCCAATTATTAAGGAAATCTCTATTGTGTAAGGTCTGGATGCTTTTTAGTTGCCTCTACAGTGGGCCTGGGATGGACCCCTATGGGGGGTCTTGTGAATGAAAGCCCCATTGCCTTTCAAAGCTAGACATTTTGGGGACTTGTCTCTTAGGTGCAGCTCTTAAAAGTCAGGTGCAGGATGTGGGGTTCAAATTCTTCACTCCTCAGGAAAAGGCTCAGGGTTGTGACTTCTCTTCTGATTGTGGGTCACCACCCCAAGGATGGGGTTCATTTCAGCCTCTCCTATTTGTTTCATTGTGGATTTTTTTTTCTTTCTTTGTCCAATGTGTGGGAGTCACTCAGCTGTTTTTGTTTTTAGGTCCCCTGCTCCACCCAAGAAAATTGTTCTGCACGTAGCTGTAGATCTGGTGCATCTATGGTAAGAGGTTGATTTCAGGATCCAACTTTTAGTACCATCTTGAAGTGGAGACCACACGCCTTTTAAAATAACAAGTTGAGGTTCAGTTGCTGGCTTTTCTTTCTGAGACACAAAAGCATCACTCATCGCATGGATAACATATACCCTAATCTTTACCCAACTGGGCAGTAACAAATAATGTGGGAAATTTGGCCAATGGCACAAAATTGCAAATTCATAAAGATAAGCCATAAAATCCTAACATAGGCATGGGGTAGGATGAGGAAGATAACATGTGTTTACAGAACAGAATGAAGAGAAGTGACATGTTAGGTTTCTCAGCATATGGTTATGAGTAGGGTATAATTATCAATTTTTGTGAAAAATTTATCGTCAGTTAATACAACCCTCTATGAAATGGTGAGGACAGCTGCCAAACAAATCCAACAAGTGACTCAGTGGTCTATGTTAACACTCATTTATTCTGGATTGCAGACATACTCTTGCCATCTCTCTATTACCAGCAGCTGGAGTCCAGTTGTGAGGTTATGGGAAATGTCCAAACTTGCCCATCAGTTATGAGGCAACACACTTTCAACTGTATTAGCAAATAATTTATAGAATAGCAGATGTTTTCAGAAGTATTGGTTTCATTGAGACTTTATGGTCCCTGAGTTATTGTTTTTTAAAAATTTTTATTTATTTATTTACTTGACAGAGAGAGAGAGAGAGAGAGATCGATCACAAGCAGGCAGAGAGGCAGGCAGAGAGAGGGGGAAAGCAGGCTCCCCACTGAGCAGAGAGCCCGATGCGGGGCTTGATCCCAGGACCCTGAGACATGACCCGAGCTAAAGGCAGAGGCCTAACCCACCGAGCCACCCAGGTGCCCCGGTCCTAGAGTTTTTATGGAAACTCAGTAAGATTTGCTTTAAAGAACTTTAAGTATATATGATTAGCAATACATAGAATGTTTGGATTAAAAAAACAAAATTGAGACCTAACAGTACGTTCCCACTGGGAACATCAAGCTCTGAATATTGTGATTTAATGTTCAGAGGAATAGTTCTGAAATTTTCTTCTATAATGTTAACAGAAAGACACTCAGACCTGAAAAGCAACAAATTTGATTATATGGCAAATTTAAGTACACAGTTTTCATTTTGTAAATGAATAACTTGTGAAACATTCCTAAAGTTGGTGGACAAAACCGGAAAACCATTTTTTTTTTTTTTTTGTTCCACGTCCTGGGAATCAGGATTAGAAGTTCTAAGACTTTAAATGTTTGTGCTACAGCAAATATTATCTACTATATTTAGGAGTCATTTTTTTAAAGGATATCTATTCTCCCAGGTCATTAAAGAATTTTTCTTCTTTATTTAAAATATCTACCAATTGGAAAAGGAAACAGACATTAGGAAAAATCTGGTTACATTCCTCCCTGCCTCCTGCCCTCTGCCTGCCATTTTCTCATACACACTTTCAAAGTCATTTGAAAATAAGATCATTTTCTTTGCTGGGTCTGTTATCTGATATAAATTAAGGAGACAGTGAATGAAAAGAAATTTTACATCGGTACCATTGCTACCTTTAGAGGATACAAAACTATTGACACAGGTAACACAGGATTACAGTTTTAACAAAAAAAAAAACCTGTGAGAACCAATGGGAAAAAATTTTTTTTGATTGGTTTCCTTTATTATGACCACTATCTGCCCACAAATTCTACAGCTTGGACTCCTTTTCAAATCCTTCTAAGAGTCTGCTTCATGAGTTACACATATACACACAGAATAAAAACAAACATCATAATTTAAAAAAATGAAGTCATTTTAAATTTATAGGCTAAAGAGTTCAATGTAGTCAAAGGGTACAGCTCTGAATAAGATGATGGTAATGGATTTTAAAGCTCAGAAGACAAAGGTCTGTTAACTCCGGCTTTGTTTCAAGTATTACAGAGCTGTATTTGAAGTATATGCCTCAACTTCTGTTGCCTTACTGAGCAGTAAAATATTTGAAGTATGAAACGTAATTTTGATGACAAATGCTTCAGAACATCAGGAATAAGATCAATAAAGAGCAAAGTGAATCTAGAACAAGGAAAGGAAAGGTACATTTATTTTAAAAATAAAAACAGCAGGCAGTCTCTGACAACAAACAAAACCACCAAGAATCCAAACACGTCTAATATACATTGTAACAATGCACATATATTTAAAAAAAAACAACAAAGACCCATTAGTAATCTTTTTTTTTTTTTTTTTTTTTTTTAAGAACTTTAGAAAGGAAAAAAGTACTCCGGCTCCCTCCTGCTGGAGGTCTGCCCACAAACGCAGCATGCGCGACCAGCATCCTCTTTCAAGAGTTCTGTACAGCACAAAATTGCAGTGTGTGCATTCATTATGTGGACACACTGATCCTGAATAAAATCGGTTTCTGTAAGGATGATCCAAAACATAAGTCAGCAGGTCCATTTCATAAAAAATATTCAGAGGCTGCAAGAACAGTGGCAACCGTTTTCCAAAATCTTCAGTTTTAACAAAAGGTAGAGAATAACTGCTAAATCTAGATGTTTTCACATTATTTTGCATGAGTATCAAGTACTGTGTAAAAATTTATGTAAAATCTTAAGTTAGCCAAAACTAGTGTCTTTTAAACTTTAGATCAAAGTTGTTCTTCCCCCTTTTACCATGGCTGATAAATCTTTTCTGCCTTTGTCCTGAATGATGTCTGTAAAACCAAAGAACTCTGAAAAAAGAGGCAATCCTGAAGGAACACGGTACCAGAAACGTCACGGGAATTCAGTCTTAAGACACACACAGTTCCTGCTGGACGCTGGACTGTGGGAGTTTATTATCCTCCACCTTCTCGTGTCCTGGGGCAAGACAGGTGGTCTTCTTTTTAAACAGCCGAAGACTCAATCGTAGCAAGTCACTGTCTACCACTGGAGCGCCCGTGTACGCTTGTTTTACATTCCCCTAATTCGAAGAAAACAAAAACAGATTTTAAAAGATGGATATTATTGGTTAACAGTAGGAACATCAGGGTAACCTCTAACAAAAATATCAGAATGGCAAGAAAAGTTAATTTGGGATGGATATTTAAAAGCAAAATTGAGATGTTTTCAGATTCAAGGAATCTTAGAAAAGAAAGCGATCTTTGAAAGGGCACCTCTTGCTTATAAAGTAGGATCTTTAGCAATCCCTGACAGGTAATCAACTAGCTTTTATTTCCAATGACAAAGCAAACAGCAGTCACTGCACAATCCTGAGCATGTCGAAATAAAACCTTTCTTTAGAGCTGCACGCTAATTCAATCTTCCTCTTCCAGGACAACCTTTCAGTCCTCGGAAGAGAAGCACTGAACACACTCCACATTCCTTACTGGTCTGTTACTGTCCCATGAAACGCAGTCTCTGTAAGTGAACAAATTCCCTAGGAAACAGCTGACATTGCAGTGTACCGAGAAACTACCACCTTCCTTCTGCTAAAATGTGTATCTCTATTACTGTAAGTTAAAGCTGCATTAGCATTTTTGGAAGTTGCGGTCCTACCATTTTATTAAATGTTCTCCAACTATGTTCATAAATGAAATAAGGTGAGTTTTGACTATCTAGCATTCTGCCAATTCTCTTCTTTCTAGGATCCTTAAACGAACAGTGCTTCCTTGATCACATGTTGTGATACAGTAAATTGACCTTTTACATGTAGTTCTGTGAGTTTAGACTTGTGTATTTAAGTCACGTAACCAGGATGACAATCAGAGAAGTTTCACTGTTCAGAAAATTCCCTTTGCTGTCCCTTTGTTCTAACACCCTCTGCCCAGCTCTAACCCTTGGCAGCCAATCACAGGGTGTCTCTGATCGTTCTGCCTCTCCAGAACGGCAAATAAATGGAAATTATATATTGCATGCTTTCTGAGACCTGCTCTTGACATGAGTCCATGTTGTTGACAGTACTGGCACTTTGGTTATTTTTTATTACAAATTAGTAATCCATTATATGGATGTGCCCCAGTTTACCAATTAGCTTTGTATAGAATGCTGGGGTGGTTTTCAGTTGTTGGAGACCGTGAAAAGATCTGCTATAAGCTCTTGTGGACAGGTTTTTATATGAACCTAAGTTTTCATTTTTCTAAGGTAAATACCTAGCAATGGGATTACTGGGTCATATAGTGAGTATATATTTAACTTTATAAGAAAAACCAAACCATTTTCCAAAATGTCTGGCACCACTTCGCATTTTCACCAGCAATACATGGCAGTTTCAACTGCTCACAGCCTTACCACAGGGGTTTTTGGTGTTTGGTTTTTAGCTATTATAACAGATTCACAATGGTACCTAATTTAAGTTTTAATCTGCATTCTCTAGTGGTTAATACTCTTTAACATCTTTTCATGTGCTCAACCATATATATCCATTTATCCTCTTTGGTGAATTGTCCATTCAAGTCTTGCCCATTTAAAAAAATTGGATTGCCTGTTTTCTGTTAATTTTTGAGAGTTCTTTGTATACTCTAGATACAAGTTCTTTTTAAAAAATAATTTTGTGTATTCTTGTTGCCTGACTTTCCATGCAGACTTTAGAATCAGTTTGTCTGCATCTACAGAACCAACCCTGCTGGGAATTTGCTGCATTGTGTTAAACCTGTAGATCCATTTGGGGAGTCTCCTAATCTTAAGTATATTGAATCTTTCAATACACGAACATGATCTGTCTCTCCATTATTTAGGTCTTTTTTTTGATCAGTGTTTTATAGTTCTTGGCACACAGATCCTGTACATGTTTTGTTAGATTTATACCTAAGTATTTTTTGGGGGGAGCCATTGTAAAAAATATTTTTTCCCCTTCACTTCAATTCCCAGGTACTTCTATATACTATTAGTATATGGAAATACAGTTGCTCTTTGCCTGCTTTGTAGCCTGTGACCTTGCTAAACTTATAAGTTCTAAGAGTATTTCTGGTAAATTCCTTGAAACTTACATGTAGACAATCATGTTGTCTGTGAATAAATACAGTTTTACTTCTTCCCTTCCAATTTATAGGATTTTTATTTTCTTCTGTTACTGAACTGGCTAGAACTTCCAGTAAAATGTAGAGTAGGGTAGTGAGAATAGGCATCCTTGCGTTGTTCCTGATCTCTTCAGGAAATCTCTCAAACTTTTACCATTAAGTATATTAGCTGTAGGTTTTTGTAGATACCCTTTAAAAAGTAAAAGACTAAGAATTATTATAAAGGGATGCTAAATTTTATTAAATGTTTTTTCTGCAGCAACTGATATGATGTATATTTTTTCTTTTTGGTCTGTTACTATGTAGATTACATTGAATGATTTTAAAATATTAAGCCAGCCTTTAATTCAGACGATATATGGTACTTGGTTGTGGTGTAGTCTTTTTTACATATTGCTGGCTTTGATTTCCAATTTTTGAGGATTTTTTATGTCTATGTTCATGAGAGATAGTGATCTGTAGTTTTCTTGATATTCCAAGTACTGCTGGCCTCATACAATGAGGTGGGAAGTACTACTGTCTCTTCAATTTTCTGGAAGAAATTATGTAGAAACAGTATTATTTCTAGCTTAAAGGTTTGGTAGATTTTGCAAGTGAAACCATCTGAGAGTGGAGAATTCTTTTCCAAAAATAAAAAACAAAACCAAATAAAAGAGACATAGGACTATTCAGATTTTCTATTACTTCTTGAGGAAGTTTTGGTGCCTGTGGCTTTTACAGTAATTGATCCATTTTTTCTAAATTGTCAAACTTACGTGAATAGATACAATATTATCCTTTCAATAGGATAATATCTGTAAGACTTGTAGGACATTACCAATATTTTTCATTTTTTCAGAACCAAATTTTGGGTTCACTACTTCTGTTTTCCTATTTATTTGTGGTATTCTTTCTTTCCTTTTGCCTCCCACAGGTTCTATACATTCTTTCAACAAATCTGAGTTAAACTCATTTAGAGCAGCTAAGTGTTCTCTTTGTATCCTTCACCTATCTCTTCTGATGTAGAGTATTATTTATATATTTTAAAAATCATTCTTTATTTAAAGATAATGCCAATATATGAGTTTGCTATCTTTACACTTTTTTTCATTATCCAGTAAGTAGTACCACTTTCCTCAATGAATGGTCCTATTCTGTACTTTTCTTTCATAGTTATACATTTTAAAGGTTTTTGTTTATATTTCTTAGCATTTTTCATGAGATTCTCTAACGTCTGAAATTTTTTCTTCAGTTGTCTCTTCAGCTTTTGAGCAAGTATCAGAAAGCTCACAATGCTTTTTTTAGATGGATCATTTAAACATTTATACTGTCCCACTGTAACTTTTTATAATGTGTCATGTGCTAGTTAATGGTCTGTGCCCTGCACTAAAGGATAATAAGGTTCTGACAAAAGAATTCTGAGAACAGAATTCTCAAGGAGAATTTTACAAGGGTATTTTTAGTTGTCACAACTTTTGAAAAGCATATGGCATATTAGAGAAGGAACCAGGAAATGCTACAAAATATTTTTTATAAAAAGGGGGCAGGACTCTGGTGAGACTTCAAGATGTGCAGCCTCTCTGCACTGAAGCCTCCTCCTTGAGCCAAAGAACATGATGTGACGGATTATTTTTCAAATTTGGTACTGAGGGTGGAATACCACTCTGAATACATAAAAGGGAAGGTGATTCATTACACGCATGCTTATTAGGGCTACCTGGGGTTTAATTCCCTGGGAAAAACTTCCAACTGAGAAAAGCTGCAAGGAGGACTAGGCACCTAAGCAACTGAATGAAGGGAACTAAGTAAGTAGTGTCGAAGTATATAAAATGGGAGTGCGAAGAATGATTGTAGCAACTCTGTAAAAAGTAGTTCTAAGCCAGGACTTTAATCAGGAAAGACCTTAAAAACCTCCTATGCCTTGTATCTGTTTCTACTTTAATCTTTTGAATTCATCCCTTGCTTTTTCATGAATTTTTCTTTAATGAAGTACACTTTCTGCTAGCAGTGTTTTCTTAAATGTCCCCAGGTAAAAAGCTAGTGAGTATTTCTCTGATCTTTTAATACCAACTCTCTTAGGCTTTTTAAAGTTAAGACTTTTTCAATTTCTCATGATCAGATCTCTCCCAAATCTAAATTTCTATTTCTCTTATGTTTCAATTCCCTTTACTCTTCTCAAGTAAAAGCTTAAGTGTAATCACTTTAATTTATTTTCCTTTCTTCTGACTTGGTACATTCTCATAAACGCTACTTCCTATAAATATCATCATTCTGTGTCTGGAAAATTTTTTCCCCCCGATCTTGTTTAGATAATGAAACATACTAGAAATTTACCTTGAGGAACTTCGCAAATGAAAATGATTCACAGAAAGAGTATTTTAAACTTTATGCATATAATTTTGAATAACAAATTGCTATGCACAAATGTTCATCAATACTATTAAAGTAAAATGAAAACTATTATAAATAGAATTCTTCCTTTTATATCTATAGAAGACTAGGAAACCGAACTCACAAAAGCAGATAATGAGACCTTAATCTCACCTTAAAGCAATCAAATAGGGGGAAAAAAGCCATTCATTGATACAATGCATACACTCTGCATTTTTTTTTCAAGGGAACAGTACCTTCTCATTTTTAACAAGCTGCTTCCTGATTGCTGAATCCCGTCTGAAGCATAACGCTTTACAACATGGTCCAAGATTACTAAGGAGACTTGCTCGCTCTTCTTTTCGTAGTAATGCAGCCATGTTGAGAGCCCCCAATTCGTGTTCAAAAAGACTGTCTGCATCTTCCAATAAAAACAAACAGGCATTAAGTTTTCCGAAAATAGGGAAGTGTTACTGGCTGCTTCAATATTCCACAGTCTGTACTTTACCAGTTGGTGAAAATTACTTTATATTAAAGGCAATATACTTACACATAGTATGCCACAAAACAAGTCACAATAAATTTAGGAGGACTGAAATCATATCCTGCATCTTTTCAGACCACAACAGTATAAAACTAGAAATTATAAGGATAAAAAAAAATGTGGAGGCTCAACAACATCCTTAGTTATTGAACCTACTAAAAACAACCAAAGGATCAACGAAGAAAGAGGGAAACAAAAAATACATGGAGATAATGAAAATAAAAATACAACAGTTCAGTATCTTGGGGATACAGCAAAAGCAGTTTTCAGAGGGAAACTAACAGCAATAGAGGCCTACCTCAAGAAACAAGAAAAATCTCAATCTATCCTTAAGCCTAAAGGAACCAGAAAATATAAGAACAAAGCCCAAGGTGAGAAGGAAGGAATAATAAAGATCAGAAGAAATGACAGAGAATTAAAAAAAAAAAAAATCAGTAGAAAAGATCAATGAAACCAAGAGCTGGTTCTCTAAAAAGGAAAATCAAGGAAAAAAGTAAGACACAAATTTAAGAGAAATGAGAAAGAAGTAACAACCAACACCAGAGAAAAACAAAAGATTGTAAGGGAGTACTATGAAAAATTATATGTCAACAAACTGGACAACCTAAAAGAGGATAAATTCCTAGAAACATACAGTCTTCCAAAACAGAATCAAAAAGAAATAGAATCTGAACAGACTGATTGCTAGTAACAAAACTGAGCTGGTAATCAAAAGTTCCCAACAAAAGTTCAGAAGCAGATGGATTCACAGGTGTTCTATCAAAAACTTAAAGAAAGAAAAGCTAAGAAATTAATACCCATTCACCTCAAACTATTCCCTAAAACTACTTCACCTCAAACTACTTCCTAAAATAGGAAGGAAAGCTTCCAAACACATTCTATGAGGTCAGCATTAATTACCCTGACACCCAAACCCAAAGATATCACAAAGTAAGAAAACCACAGGCCAATATTTCTGATGAACATTGATGTAAAAACCCTCAACAAAATATGAAAACACATTCAACAGTACATTAAAAGGATCATTTACCATGATAAAATGGGATTTTTCTGTGGATGCAAGGATGGTTCAATAAGGATAAAAATCCTATTACCTCATTGGTGAAGAAAAAGCATTTCTTTGCTTGAGAAATGTTGAGAAAAGTCAATATTTGGGAACATACTTCAACATTAAAAAGGGCAAATAATAAATAAACTCTTAAAAAAAAAAAGGCATATAAGACAAACCCATAGCTAACCTCATACTCAATGGTGAAAAAAGTGTTCCCTCTAAGATCAGGAATAGCACTCTTGACACTTTAATTCAGCACAGTACTAGAAGTCCTAGCCACAAAAATAAAAGGTGTCCAAATTGGTAGGAAGAAGTAAAACTGCCACTATTTACATATGGCATAGCACACAGAAAACCCTAAAGACTTTACCAAAAAAATTTCTAGAGGTAAATTATTTTAGTAAAATTGAAAGATACAAAATTAATATCCAGAAATCAGCTGATTTCTATACACTATAACAAAGTTATAGACAAGGAATGAAAAAAAATTTTCATTTATAATTGCATCAAAACCAAATAACTGGGAATAAACTTAAACAAGGAGGTTAAAGACCTGTACTCTGAAAACTATAAAACACTGAGGAAAGAAACTGAAGATACAAATGCAAAGACATACCATGCTTGTGGTTTAGAAGAATAGTGTTAAAATAGTCTATACTACCAAAGCAACCTGCAGATTCAATGCAATTTCTATCAAAATACCAATAATGTTCACTCAACTAGAACAAATAATCCTAAAATGTGTATGGAACCACCTAAGAGCCCAAATAGCCAAAGTTATCTTGGGGGGAAAAAGAACAATGCTGGAGGGATCACAATCCCAGATATCAAGATATACTACAAAGCTACAGATAAATTAATACAGAGAACAAACTCATGGTTGCTGGGGGATGGGGAGGGAAGGATGGGCAATGAGCAAAATGGCTGAGAGGCAGCTTCCAGCTATGGAACAAAGAAACCACTGGGATGAAAGGTACAGCACAGGGGATATGCTGAATAGTATTATAAGAGCATATGATGACAGATGGCCGCTACACTTGTGAACAGAGCATAACAGAATTGTTGTATTGCTATATTATACAACTGAAACACAATGCCAACCATACTTCAAAAATTTAAAAGGCATTATATTCTCTGAAAGATCTTGAACATGTAGTTATGTTGCTAGTCTTAAACAAAAGTAAATATTCAGATAGCCTCTTTAAGAGGTAAGACACGTAGCCTTAGGGAGAAAGAATTTAGACTTTGATTGCTGTTCATGACTGGAAAGAAAAGTTCAAGTTAGAAAGTAGAGTTAAATTCAGTATACTGCTTACCCCTGACTATTACATAAAGTTCTAGATTACATTTCACGACTTTATTATAGCAATATTCAAATGCAGTAATACATTTTGTGACCTCTTAAAAAAAAATCAGGAAAGTGACAATATGTTAGACAACCCGCAAATTTTATCCCAGATTTGGTCACTATAAAAACAACGTATTAAAATCAGTCATAACACGCCAAGATGGGGAGAAAACACTTAAATATCTCCTTAGCTTTAATGGAAAATAAAGAGGTTGGGTTAAAATAGACAAAAAATCAAAATAACAGAATAGGGCCAGTTAGGAATCCAAATATATATATAACAGAGTAGTAATTTCAAAGCTAGCATTCTATAAGCTAGCCAGAAGGCCAGAAGTACCAAAAGGTACCAGATACCACTTATATGACATGATCAAATACGTTACTGTTACAGTCCACAAAGGAAAACAGTAATTAACAGCTAGTAAAAACAAAGTAGACATATTTAAGAATGAATGAGACTGCATATTTCACTTTCATTTTCTGAACCACAAAGTACAGTGAGAATAGATAATTAAACAAGTTAGTCTCACCTAATCTATATTTAGTCAATAGGTTTGTATACCTGTCAGTAGGTACAGAATATAAGAAAAGGGTAAATAAATATAAAGAAAAAACTCAAAACCAGTTTGCAAATGTTGGTGTCTACCAGAATTATCTGAGGAGCTTTCTATAATACAGTGCCAGGGTTCTACCACAGTTATCTACAAAACGTCCAGTTGGACCAGCATACCTAAGTGGAAAAAAGCCGTTACTCAGGTGAATAGTCATAAAACATACTGAGCCAATCAACAACAATCACAAAAAAACCCCCAAAACCCCATAATATTAACTACCCTTCCATTATAATGTAGAAGAAATGTGCACGGAGCCCATTTTCTTCCTTGGAAACTAGTCACTATGACAAATTTCTTTTTGTTGAAATCCTTATTTTCTGCTTTTAAAACAATACAAAACACACACTTGCACATGTCCTTAGAAAGTCCAACATGGTTAAACTTCCAGTTTCTTCATGGTTCTCATTGTACTTTTTTTTTTTAAATTAAGTCTTCACCCAACATGGGGCTTGAACTCATGACCTTGAGGATCAAGAGTTGCAGGCTCTACCAATCAGGCGCCTGTACTTGTTTTTAATCTATCACACTATACACAGAAAACCTAGACAAAAGCAATTTAAATTTCAGTATACATGTAAAGTTTCGGTTTTCAACCTTAGAATTTTTTTCAAATTTACATATGATGTAGGGATATACTTTCCTCAGTATTGGGTTACTGAAACAGACTAAATGGGATAGGAAAAAATCAGTTATCAATTATTTTACAAATACCTACTGAAAACCTACTGTGTGTCAGGTACTCTTCTAGGCAATAGCATAATTAGAATGTCTAAAATGATTAGACAAAGGATACAGCAGTAAACAAAGTCCCATCCCTTAGGACACTTCTATTCAGCATCATGTACCAATTCTCTCATTCTCTAACAAAGCTATCACAGCAAAAAAAATAGGAGATCTGACTGATAAGCAACAACTAACCCCCTTTTATAATGTATGTCATCAAGTTAGGGTCAAACTGCATTTCTGTAGTTAGCAAAGTCATAGGAGCAAATCAGCTTCAGAGGTGGGTAAGACCTTAGGGGTTTCGTTCCATCATTTTATACCCATAGGAGTTACCTGCTTAAGGTCACAGAGCCAACCAAACAAGGCAGAAAGTGGGGGCAGGAACCCAAGAGTTTGGTCATTTGTCAAGTTAATATACATTCACAATTATAATTTGTTTCATATACATACATTCTGTGTTCATTGGGACATGTCAAAATAAAGTGTTTCACAGCTTATGCTAACAATCGGGAAAAAAAAACCCATGAAACAAAACATTTTCAATTTTAGGAAAAAGCTTAATTTTTAAAATTATTTTACTTTCACAAACATGATATAAAATTAAATGCTGCTTTGATGTTTTTCTCCTTTCCTTCTTTTTACCACCCAGTCATCCCCCTCCTATTAATTATTGATAAGGTAGGAAGCAGATAAAACAGAAAAAAATACATAAACTAAATAAAGGAATATCATAGAAAATAGAAAAAAATGGTAGAACAGTGAAAAGTTGTTGGCATAAGGTCTAAAATCAATAAAATATTTTCAAAAGAAATAGTAACAGTCAGTATTTATTGAGTGTCACTACATATGAGGAATTGCTCAAAGTATTTTCCTCATAATACCTCTTTTTGTTCCTCCTAATGATCTTACGAAGCTGATGGTCTAATTATTCCCAACATACAAATGGTGACACTAACAAGTAGCGATTAAATAATAGCTAATCAGTGGTGAGCCTAGTGAGGAATCCAGACTATCTGGCCTAGACACCACATTCAAAGTTTTAAATTCCTTTGTTAAAGGCTCAACCTACACATCTGCATTTGGGTAGAACTCTGCATTTCCCAAAGGAAAGGGTGCCAAGACACCCAACTTACTTAGATATGAAAAATATCTATTCCATTCTTCCAGGCTCTGCTTTGTTTAGTTTTGGGAACACCACTGAGAGCTCTGACATTTGAACTTACCTGTTAAAAAAGTAATTATGGTAAGAAAGATCACTTGGGCTATTTTCGTAACTTTTCTGTGGGTTTTAATTTTCATGGTCAAAATTGCTTTTTAAAATTTCAAAGAAGAGGGGCACGTGGGTGGCTCAGTAGGTTAAAGCCTCTGCCTTCAGCTCAGGTCATGATCCCGGGGTCCCGGGATCGAGCCCCGAGTCGGGATCTCTGCTCAGCGGGGAGCCTGCTTCCCTTTCTCTCTCTGCCTACTTGTGATCTCTCTCTGTCAAATAAATAAATAAAATCTTTTAAAAAAAAATTTCAAAGAAGATTTAAATAAAGAACATGAGTGAATCCTCAAACAAAACAAAACAAAACAAAACATGAAACAAAAAAACCCAGTTCCAATATGGTAAATGCTGCATGAGAACAGAACAGCACCCTTTGCAAAGGCACTTAATTAACAGTTACAGCAGACACTGCACAAAATAAAATGGAATTACCTTTGGGTTTTTCTAAAAGTCTCTGACATGTTTCTTTGACTTTGGTGAAGAGTTCAGAACCTGCCAACTTCTTAGAAATCCCAACTCTTAGCATAACAGCTGCAGGTGTGAATTTTAACAATGCAGCCCCAGGCTCTCGTGGTTCTTTTGGATGCTTTGGCATAAGACCAGACCAATCCACATCTATCACATCTAATGGATCTGTAAAAAGTTAAGAAAAGGATTTTTTTTCCCACACCAAGAAACATTCTTATCTTTAGAGAAACAAAAATTGCAAAACACAGCATTAAATAAGTGCTTTGAACCAAAAATGTCTTATTCTTAAAATGAAAGCTTTCCTATAAAGACAAATATTTAGAATCTAAGGACTTTACAATAAAAAACCTCACCAAAAGAAAATAGGCAAGCAAACAAAAACTCAAACACATTCCTATAAATAACTCAGGCAGTGGCTATTAATACTGAAAACAAATAATCCACCCACTGACAGGGAACAACTGTGAAAAATTAACAAAGTAATATTCTATTTAGAAGTACCTAATGGCATATAATAAAAAAGGTAACAATCATACATACCTTCTACATTAGTAGGAAAAATTATGAAACATAAAAAATTAAGTCAAAATAAAAGTTTAATATTTTACATACCCACACATAGCAAAGAGCCTCATGATGACTTAAAAAAAAAGTTAAAACAATCAGACTATTTGGGATATTCAACAGGAACATCAATGGGTGTTATTTCATGGTGCAGTCACTAGAATAAGCTCTGGCAATGCATAAAGTATATTATAAGGGAAAATAATTCGGTTCAGAAAACTGACAGAGGTATACAGATACTGTTCAAATATAATTTCAACGATTGTGAATTTTTGAATGATTGTTTCAAAAATTGGCTTGTGAAACCACAATTTTGAAGTTCTGTACCATATGTCTACCACCTAGAACATTGTTAGGCAATCAGTATTTGGTTAGATTCTAGGTCATGTAATATGAATCTTAACCTGTGGAATGGAATCTTAGAACTTTGCTATTGGGACCCTTTCCAATTTATGGACAATGTCTACTTAAAAATGAGCAGACAATATGGACTATAATTTTCATTTTATTGGCCTTTCAGTCTTAAACATAAAGGGAAAAATTCCAACTGCCTTTCATTAATTCACACAGCATGAAAGGGAACTACCTTAAAAACTATCTGACTTATGATATTATGTTCAACCACACTTGTAAATGATTACCTGGCATCTTCTCCTCATCCTGTTGGTCTTCCCTCTTTTCAGCATCACCTGCCAGAATTTCATCTAGCTCATCATCGCTGATTGGCTCATATCCTTCTCCAGCACCAGATCCTAATGAATGTGCATCATCTAACTTGGATTCGTCATCTCCTGCTTTGGAAAGATCAATTTCTTGTCAAAGAGCACATCTAAGGGACATCTAAGTGAAACCAAAGAGGAAACACTAAAAATACCTGAAAAGTTTTTTTTTCCTTAGAAAACTACATTTCTTAATTATTTAAAATACTTGACAATTCAAAAAGAAAAAAACTGAATTTAATGGCAAGAACACAGTATTAACAGTAATACTGAAACAAGTTATAAGAAACAAGTTACAATTAAAATATGACATAAGGTACCACTAATTTATTAATGTTGCTTGCATGTGTCAATTTCTTATAAACTTCAAGTAAATCCAAATTTACTAACTTCAAAAGGATGCAATAATTTCTTTACCTATATAAGCTCATTAACTCAAAAGACTTGCAGACCTGTTCATAGAATTTAGCTGATATGAAGATCTTTACAGCAGTGAGGTAAAAATGTAAAAGTGTCATTAATCTTCTCCCTACCTCCCCATTCATCATCCCTATTCCAACACAATTTTAAAAAGAATGCTGTAATATAAATTTAAAATATTTTGTTGGTACCACCAGCATTCATTTTATTTACCTTACTTATCTATCTCAACCACATAAGCTAAGCTTTGTCACCTGGTGAGTTAGTTGTGAGTTAAAACTTTCCCAGAACTACACAGTATGCTTAATATTTCTAATCAGCAGTTACCCACATACTTTACTGAGTTTACAACACTAGTTTTCAAAATGCAACACTATGCTTCACAGGTATAAATTTGCAGCAAATAAAATACAGTAAACTATGAGATGTTTCTAGTCATCCCATAATTTTCTATTCTATTAAATTCTTTAATAATCTCCTTATGCCTCCACCAATTTGCTTTTAAGGTAACCAACTTTAATGAGTTCATTATAGAAAAAGATGTCTAAACATATATGCAAATAACATTTTTATTTTTTCAAGTTTATCCAACTCATTTTCCTACTTTAGGAATAAAATTTTTTATCTCACATTAGGTAATTCACCTATAAATTTTTATGCTATGTTATCTGTGATCACAACCAGTGAATGATATGATGTATCTTAGGGATGAGGGGCACTGACTCCAATCACAAGAGAGCTATTATAATGATTAGTTCAGTTATATTCAATTATACCCCAAGGTTGTACCTCCATTAGTGCCATCACGATTTGAGGCTATTTATGCTCAAAATTGAGATGGAACTGTAATGTGAAGAATACTGAGATAAAAATGTTTCTGTTAGGGAGAAAAAGTATCTAAACAGATGGTGTACTGGAATATATCTAATCAGTTAACCAAGAAATGGTAAAGATGTTTACAGTTCCAAAAGAATATGAATTTTACTCTGGGCCCAATGTTATAATATGGCAAATGAAAAGAACAGTAAAATATTGCCACTTACATACAAGTATCTCATAATTTCTTGAGGGATTGAAATGCAGAGGTTTTTATCAGAATGGTATATGCACTGGTACTAGAACTGGACAATCCAAGGAGAAAGAAGTTCCAGGAGAATTTCCAGGGGAGTCATTACTATTGTTAAGCCAGCTTATAATTCACCAATAAGTAAGATGTGTGGTATGTATGCACAGGTAGTACCTATTTTCATTTATCAACCATTTACTGTGTCCTTGTTATAGTGTTGATGATAAAGAAATGAAAAGCTCTGGGTCCCTAACAAAGGAATACAGTATAGTGGGGGAGAAAACCATAGAAAAATTACTGTAATACAGTGTGGGGATGCTATAAAAGCAATACAGACCAGGTGCTCTGAAAAACCCCTAGAGCAGAGAAGGCTTCACAGAGGAAATGACACACACTGGGAGTTGAAGTCTGAGTAAAAGAAGATAAAAGGGCAAATGCCTACCAACAATGGGAAGAGAGGGGACAAAGATGGCTGGAGTGTAGTGCCTTCAGAGAATTCAGAGGTGTGAGTCAGTCTGTAGTGCAGTCTGGGGCTGAAGGAGGAGTAGGGCAGTGGAGAATGATGTTCCCCAATGCTGAGGCTGGCTCTGAGTGGGTCAGAGGGGAAATGCAGCTTTGGGGAATGTGTATAGTTTCATGTATTTGTTCTCAACTGCCCTGGAAAACAGGATCACTAATAGCTATTTAGGCCATCTCTGAACCAAGAAACAACTTCTGTTTGTGATTTTTTTTTAAGCATCTAAGAAAAGGAGGCGATAACTAATTTTTTAACACCTCCAGAAACCACATCTAAGTTTCTTTTATTTCATATAGGCTCATTTGAACGAAGTCTATCCTGACAGTACCAATCAGGGGAATGCATTTTTGAAATATCACAGGGCTTTTCCTTATGCATATCAGAACACCTTCTTAAGAAAATGTTTTGTTTCCTATATAAATGGAAAAGGAACAGAGCAGGATAACAGACAAAAACGTGTGGCACTCACCTTCCACACTCTCAGTTCTCTCAGCTTTGTTTATATCTTCAAATCCCTGCACAGATCCTAGATCTTTATCCATTTTTTCCTTATCCGAAGCAAGAGAATCTCGCGAAGTGCCTTCTAGGTCTCTTTCATGTTCACTTTCCAGTTTTATTTCACTGCGTTTAGCAGACTCTATTTGAGAAGAACTCTCAAAAGTTCTGTCTCTGTCTCTGTCCCTGTCCCTTTCCACAGAATCAGGAATTAGTCTCTCTCTTTCCCTGTCCAAATCTCTCCTTTTGTCTCGTTCTCTCTCTCGTTCCCGCAATCTATCTCGATCCCTGTTCCGTGGCCAATCTTTATCAGCATCTCGGTCCCATTCTCTCTGTCTTGTATCTCTCCTCTCTCTTTCCCGCTCTCTATCATGCTCATACCGATCACGTTCTTGAAGCCTATCTCTGCTATCAAACGACCCGGATCTTGAATGGACCTGTCGATCTGATTCAGGAGAACTTCTTCTCGAACTATGGCTCCTTGAGTCCTGGCGATCTAAAATAAATATACAAAGAGTTAACACATGAGAAGATAAAACATGCTTCATTGTTGCTACACTTGTGGTGAGCAAAGCATAAGTCAAATCATTCTGTTATATACAACATCTCCAACTAATGCAACATTCTATGTCCACTGTACTTTAAGAGGAAGAAAATGCTTCATATCTTAGGGTCCTTTAAAGCTTACAATTAGATACTTCTCCATTCCCAATTATACACAGAACTCATTTTAAGGAAAAATTGATCTCTCTCCATTAAAGTGCTAATTAAATATGTAAAAGACAAGGAAACACATTTATTTCCACTACAACCACAAAATATCTTCTAAGAAATATATGCGTAAAATGGGCCAGCATTAACAGAACCGATCACTTCATTATATGATCTCTTCCTATATCCTACCTTATTTTCTGGGGTCAAAAGAAAAAGCACTGGCTGTAGGAAGAAGAGCAGGAAGGTTAAAATTTTAGGCATCAATAAGGGACCTGAATACATAAGCCCTTCCACCAAGATATACTTACTAACATCTTGATGTTAAACTGATGGGCGTCACTCAAAGTATCTCTATTACAACGCTGGTATTAAATGGTAACATTTTGGTGGCATGCTTAAGCTTTTAAGCTCCTTAAACTTTAAGGCACTGTGTATCATAACCAATTTCGCATTTACTTTATAATCTGCATAAAATATAAAATTATATGTAATATACTAAGACAGGAAACACTTGGCTAGATTATAATTCAATTTTATTACCTGAAGAAGTACTTCGACTGGGTTCTCCACGCTTTAACTGATCAATCCTAGATTTTCTCTCTCCTGTGATTTCCAGACTTTTTGTTTTCTCTCTATCCCTTGAGCCACTATGCAGTACTCTCTTTCGACCACTCTGGTCATCTCCACTTCGATGGGCAGAATCATTGGATGGCGAACGGAGACGACTAGACGTATGACTGCGATTACTCCGATTGCTCCCAAGGCTGCTACTCCTCTTCTGATCCACTGGCTTGCGATGTGGCGCATCTTCTATAGTGACATGAGGTGCCTCTACTTTTTCCGCCCGTGTTCTATGGCATTTTCTATGTGAGTCTTCGTTGGCGGTACTGGGTGTGGCAGAGGCGGCAATGGCGGCGGCAGATGCGCTGAAGGTGGTGGCAGCAGATGCGGAGAGAGTAGCAGGGGCAGTGGTACTGGCAGCAGTGGCTGCAGGAGGAGGAGGAGGAGGAAGAGAAGACGGAGAAGGTGTCCTTCCAGGAGTAGGAGCCCTGGCAGCGTGCTCCGGTTCTGCCCCCTCGGCACGGTCAGGTACATCCTCATCAGACCAGTCACTGAATGCCGTATCTTCTTTTTTCTGAGAATCCTCTAGACTGCCATCTTTACCATTGGAAATTTCAACCAGTTCCTCTCTGGTTGTTATAGGGGGAGTCCGTGGGCCTCTCTTCTTCTTATTCTGCAGTACTGCTTCTTCATCAGAAATATCAGAATCGCCTTTGGATTTTTTACGTTTTTTTTCAATACTTTTCTTCTTCTGTCCTTTTTTTGGTGAAAATACCTGACCATCTTCAGATGCTGTCTCTGTGTTACCCCTCTCTATCCCAACATCATCCTCTTTCTTTTTCTTAATAGGTTTCTTTTGAATTTTTGCTTTTTTCTTGTTCTCATCATGAGCTCGATCAGATATGTCTCGATCATCGGACGGGTGGTGTCCCATCATGTCTTGTGCACGAGTTCTTGAACTTTCCATAATTTCTGTCTGTTCTCTTTGCTTATCTATAGAAGAAACTTTCTCTTTGAGCTCTTGCTCTTCATAGCGCCTTGAACTCTCTTTTCTTTCTAGTTTACGATCTTCCTCTTTCCATCTACCCTGCCTGTCTTCTGTAAGGTGTGATGGACTGAGAGAACGAGACTCTTGAGGTCGTACAACCTGGCTCAAGAGTCTATGTTTTTCATCTATACAAAAAGATGAAAGTAATCACACTTTCACCAGGTAAACAACATGGCATGTTACATAGAAATAATAATAACCCAACCTCTCACTTTTCATTTTAAAACTTTAAAAGTGGCAGTAATTTCACTCACAATAGGGCTCTATTACAAATAGTAGGAGATGACAGTGCCAGTATGATACAGGAACTGTATTTCTAGCATATACTTTAGTCACATGAGATATTCAGAGGCAGCAAAGCAAGAAAAGTTTTAAATCTTACTTCATCATTTTCTACTAATGCCAAAGAATGATCTCATGGTTATAAAAGAAAGTGGATATAGAAACACAGAAAATAGATTCTGCTTACTTTTATCATCTCCGCTGTTGTACGCATCACTGTCGGGAGAATGCTCTCGCCGGCGCTTAGGTGACTGACGAGGGCTAGGACTTCCTTCATTTCTATAACGTTTCCTAAGTTGAACAAATATAATTTATAAACCTCCAGGGGATAAAAAAGTGATTTCTTTACTAGTATTATTTCTTTACTATAACTAGAATATAAAATTGTGAGGGCAATATTGTCATAGCTATATCATACAAAAAGGTATTCAGCATCTTTTTTTTAAAAGATTTTATTTATTTATTTGACAGAGAGAAATCACAAGTAGACGGAGAGGCAGGCAGAGAGAGAGATAGAGGGAAGCAGGCTCCCCGCTGAGTAGAGAGCCCGACGCGGGACTCGATCCCAGGACCCGAGACCATGACCTGAGCCAAAGGCAGTGGCTTAACCCACTGAGCCACCCAGGCTCCCCGATATTCAGCATCTTTAATAAAATTCTTCACTTCGTTTGTTAAGACACACAATTGTGGACTTAAAATACACGGCAATAGGTCTTTCTTCATTAAATCACCAGATTTAATCTTCATTAAATCACCAGATTTAATTACTACAAGATGGTAACATACAACAAAGGCATTAATAATATACTAATGCACCCTTGACTAAAACTTACTCATTAATTTTAATTTTTATGATAAAGAAATATTTTATGTTGGGAAGCCAAATGAGAAAATTTAGTATTTGCTTTGGAGTAAAAAAAGACATGAATTTAAGTTAGTTATATCATACACCGAGTGTCAGTCACGTTGTGGGTATACTGGAAAAATTGGTTCCTTCCCTCTTCTTAGAACAAAAATCACTTGCTTGGTGGCAAGTTAATAAAATAATTCATATGTTCACTATATTTCTAGGTCTTTAGGTTAAACCTTAAATGACTAGTCATAATATCTCTGGTACTTAAATTATTCTAGTGTTTTCCTATTTATTCATTAAATTTTGGCCAGTTTTATTAACTTTGTTTATAAATACTATGGTTAAAAGTGGCAAAAACACTGCAGTACACCTATCTCCTTGACAGCTCATTTATACAGATGAGTAACCAGGTGGAAAAAAGGAGATTAGTATGACAACTTACAGGCACAAGCTCATACAATTCTCTATCTGAAACTCCTCATCATTAGGCCATCTATCTCTCCATTCTTTGAATCTGGGCTGGCCCACTGACTTGCTATGACAAGACCATTGTGGTGAAAGAACACTGTGTAAGTTTGGAAAGTCAGGACTCAGGCAACCAGACTTCTGCTTTTGCCCTCTGAGTATGTTACCATCATTATATGCAGAGTTTAGACTACTGGAGGATGAAAGGTCATGTGGAGGAGAAAAAGAGATGCCCTAACCTAACAGGCAGTACCAAGAGATAAGATTGGGGCCATTTTGGGTCATCCAGACCCAGCTGAACTACCAGACTGACTAGAAACCTGAGTGATCCCAAGTAAGATCAGCAGAAGCACTTTGCTGAGCCCAGCCAAAAGTGTTAATCTATATGATTATGAGCAGGTAAATTGTTGTTGCTTTAAACTAACTTTCTGTGTGGTTTGATACACAGCAAGAGATAACTGATATATGAGAATGAAGTGAATAATTAAGATATACAAAAAAGAACTTTAACTTCAAGGAAATAGTTCTAGAAACAAAATTAAGAGTAAAATAAATAGTATGGCAATTCAGCAAATAAAACCTATATAATAGTGGTTAAAGGAGTTCTGGATAAATTCAACTACTGAGATGACAATATAATTTTTTTAAAGATTTTATTTATTTGACACACAGAGATCACATGTAGGCAGAGAGGCAGGCAGAGAGAGAGAAGAGGGGAAGCAGGCTCCCCGTTGAGCAGAGAGCTGGATGTGGGGCTCAATCCCAGGACCCTGGGATCATGACCTGAGCTGAAGGCAGAGGCCTTAACCCACTAAGCCACCCAGGCACCTCTGAGAGGACAATATAATTGATAAAAATATCAAGATACTAGTCTCAGATAGCTAGTTATTGTTTTAGAGCTGTTTGACTCCCAAGTTTCTGGGGTTCTTGTAATGTTTGGATTGCCCAGTGGCAAAGAACCAGAGCAAACTTTTCACTGTAAGCAGAGATCAGAATCATGAAAAAATGAAATCAAAGCACAGGACTGGATAATAATAGTAAGTAACAAAGATTTCAGAATTTCGATCTTAGCTTAAGGACCTGGTCAGAGAAGAGAAATAATATGTATTGTGTGCCTACATGTTAAGGATACTAGCTGAATTTTATGTTAATGTAAGATTTTTTTTTTTTTTAAAACATGGGGAAAGGGAAGCCAGTGGGTGAACTATAGAAAACCCTTGCTGCAGAATTAAGGGAAGTCAAGATCTAACAGAAGAAGCCTCCACTTCTGTGCTATGTTCTTTGTCTATAACCATAATCTCCAATAGCAATGATGAAAAAAACTTAAAGCAGGGAGCTGTATTCACCACGATTCAAATAAGCTAGAGGCAGAAGCAGTGGATATACAAATTATTTGTTTGTTTTAGCAAACTTAAAAAAAAAAAAAGGGCAGTTAACTCCAACAAAGTTGGCTTTATGTCCATAAAACCTCAAAATTGACGGAGTCCAAAATTCTCATGGCTACAGTGACTGACTTAGCTCCCTTGTCTACTCCTCAACTAATGAGAGCCCCAACATACAGAGAAGGCTGTGAAGATGATAGGCATACACTCAAGCCATCTTAGCCATCATCTGGAGAAAATCTTTCTGAAACTGGAACTCACACAGAAGAAAACAGTGGAGAGATGGAGAGACAGCATTCCTAATACTTTGTTTGAAAGTCTGAATACAGTCACATCAGAACAAATGAACACCGACCATGGACTTCCCAGATACCTGAGCAAATAAATTCTTTTTGTCTTAAAAAGAAAAAAAAAAAAAGGCAAGTGGGAAAAAAGAAAGAAAAGAAAAACTGTCCTCAGATATTTGCAATAATAACACCACATCTTATGATCCCAATAATGTACTATAACTCCATAGCTCAAGAGAGGACAACTCCTCTCTCTCATCTTCTAGCCATGTAGTGGCTGTAGGGCTTCCTTCAGTTTTAAGACACTGTGAATGCTTCCGGGGCTGGGGGTAATGACTCCAGACTTGTAAGTACACAAAACTCATGCAGGATTATTAGGAATAGCATAGGTAATACCTTTTGGTGACTGGTCAACTCCATGAACTAGTTATAAAGTGGATATGATGAGGTGTCGTTTATTGGTTCTATCACTTATAGTTGGATTCCTTAACAAATCTATAGAAGCTGAATAAGCCAATACGTCATTAAAAATGGCACAGTAAATAAGAATGATTAATTATATCCATGGCTACAGAAATAGGATGAGAAAGTGTTTCTTTCCCTAGACAATTCAAAAGACTTTAAACACCAAATATACATAATAAAACTAAAATACAGGAAAATGTAGAGAGGAAAAAGAATTATTATAAGGACATTAGGGGCACACTAAAAAGCACTAAATGAAACTTTTTAACTCTTTACTGAAATGGAACTTTAAAAAACGGATTCACTCTCATTCTTACTTTGACTTTCTCTCTTCGTGTCCATCTCGGGGATTCCTGTCTTCTCTGGCATCTTCTCGCTTCTCTCGGCGGTCATCTCGTCCTTTATCTTTGTCTTCCCAATCCCTCTGCCGCTCCCGTTCTTTATCCCTTTCTCTTGCTCGCTCTCGTTCCCGCTCTCGCTCTCGTTCCCTCTCCCGCTCTCGCTCTCGCTCTCTCTCCCGTTCTTCTCTCTCTCGCTCCCGCTCTTTTTCCCTATCTCGCTCCCTCTCTCTCTCCCTGTCTCGGTCATGGTCACGATCTCGCTCTCTTTCACGGTCCCTCTCCTTTTCTCTTTCTCTTTCTCTCTCCCGCTCCCTAGCACGCTCTCTTTCCAGCTCTCTCTCCTTCTCTCTTTCCCGATCCCGCTCACGCTCCCTCTCCCTCTCCCGCTCTCTGTCTCGCTCTCGCTCCCTCTCTCTTTCTCTGGCCCTTTCATCTCTTCTATCCTCCACTCTGTCTACTCTTCGTTCCTCTCTTCTTTCATCACGCTCAAGCTCGTCATTCCTTCCCTGATGTCGAATTGGTGAGCTTGGTCTTTGATCTACAATGAAAATCAAGTTTTGTCAGTGATTAATTTGACAGATAACCTATTGGTAAGACAATATGGCAAATCTTAAATTTTATCTGTGTATAGGGTCACACTGGCAGCAAATATAAATCAGGTACTATATTTACGTTTAAGTTAATCATCCAAATAATCACCCCTAGATGTTTACAAATTTTTTTTTCTTAAAGGTAAGTTTTATTTGCCCTCTAACTAACGTGTTTTCTGTTCCCCATCAACCCCCCTCCCACCTCCCACTGATCCACCTTTGATCTTTCTCTGCATGCTCCCTACCCTACCTCCAGCCCACTGCTCCAACCCCACTTTCTGCCATCTCTACCCTTCACCTCTGATCTTCTCTGTCCCCCCAGCAGGACCTGAGAACACTGGTGGCAAAGGATAGGGGCAGCAGGAGGTGTAGAACATAGGAGCTGAAGGAAAAAAAAAATTTCCCTCGTAAGTCACACCTCTAATTTCAGGCCAAAATATATACATATCAAAGTGCAGCTACTATGTGAGGAAAATATAGTAGAACAAAACATCTGTCAATAATTGTTGCTGCAATATCAATTTATCATAAACTAGAATATTAAGGGTACTGATGCTTAGCAATCTTGAAGTAATCAAATGTAAAGTGTTTCATATTAGTGATATATATTTATAATAAATTAAAAGTTTTATTTAATCATATTACTCATCACTCAGATGAAGAGCTGTTTTCTTAAAAATGTTAAACTGATCATCTCATCACATTTTATATAAATATATTTTTTTCAATACATGAATCATATAAACACAGCGAAAATGAATACATGCTGCCCAAATGCCCAGTTGAGGAGGAAATTAGTCTGGGACCAGAAAAATGTATTAAAAAAATGGGATTGACTTTTCCACAGAATTAACCATTTTTGAAAATAGTTCACTGTGGTAGGATCTAGGCTACTTATATGAAGTTTCTATTTCCATATTATGTAATGATGTTTATGGGTTAGTCATAAACCTATATTGTATGGGTTACATTATGGTCAATAGCTTTTCAAGTGGAATATCTAATACCAGCTTATTAAAAGCAGAATAACTTAAGGATGTTTCCAAGGAAGGGATCAATCGTTATAGTAATTTGAATTTCCTATCTTATCACAGATGAAAAAGGCAAGACTTAATGCATATTTACTCTTTAGAGGTTACTTATCAATACAAAAGTTCATAGAATTTTAAAGCTAAAACAAAACAAAATCTTATCTGGCTGTTTCTTAAAAACACAGAAATTATGGTCCAGAAGTTGACTGGCCAAAGCCACAGAGATGGCAGATTTATTAGGACATTGGGACTAGAAGTCAGTTTCTCCTAAACCCTTTTTTATTTTTGCTGAAACCAACTTAAATTTAAAATGGTTCTATTGTTCACTTTTGATTCCCCAAATGCTACATATTTATGGTCTTAGATTGTCTGAGTTCCTGGTTGAGGGGTCATACTAATGTCACAATGATTACAGAACCTGAAATTCAATACTGCAGCATGTAGTAATTCATTCTTGAAATTTCTGATTACAGTCATGTCAGGGAATAAACTTTTTTACTCACACTTCTTATGACAGATAAAAATTCTATTTTCCCCAACCCAAAAGACAATGTCTCTTACTTCAAAGAAAATGGAGAGGATATAAGAACATCAGTTTAATGTGTCTGAAATTTTTTTCTATCTTTTCCCCAAAATATGTTCTTCAAAGATGCTTTTCTCTTAATATTATTTCCTTATCTTAATGAATGACATACCCATTCATGAAAGCTGGAGAGCTCTGAGCTATCCATCAATTTCACTCTCAAAATATTTCTTAATCCATTTCCTCTCTCCATCCCTACAGTTAGTATTCTTAACAGACTCTGATCACCTCTTCCTAGATGTCTATGTCATCAACAGTCTAACTGGTTGGTATCATTGTCTTCAGTCCTTCCCCAGACTTACTTACACTTTTTCCATGAAAACTTTATTTTTTTCAACTGCTTTTCCCTGCCTACAAGGCAACCAATCAAAAATTTTTTAGCCTGGTTTATTAGACTATTTAGAACCTGGTCTATAGTCTCTCACCAGTCCTTTTTCCCAGTTTCTTTCCTTCCCTACCTATTATGGCATACCTCTATTCCCAACACCATAACTCATTACTACTCTAAGCATATGTTTCTTTTAGTCCTGCGTGTCAGCACATGCTACCCCTTTTCCCTGCAAAGTGTTCTTCCATTGTCCTTCTAGCAAACTCTTTAGGGAAGCTCTCCTGATCTAAGAACCCTGTCTGCTCCTCTGTCATCTCACAGAACTTCATACAGTAGTAACATTAATCACACTCCAATTGTCTCTGTGTATACTAATCAGCCTGTTAAGAAATAAAGGGAAGACTGAAATTCCTGAGCACAGAACAAGGTGCTTGCACACATCCCTACCTTCAACCTCTATCAATCTGCCTATTGCTCACCGTACTCTGGTCACATTGGCCTTCTTCCAAACTCTAGGACATAGTATTTCTTATCTCAGAGAATTGGCACATACTCTTCCCTCTGCATGGAGGGTTTTTACCCTCAATCTTCACAATGCTAGTTTCTTCTCTTGCATTTATGCTTCTGCATAAATGTCATCTTTCAAATTTTTACACACAGTCTATCTAAAGAAGGTTCCTCTCTTATCCTTAATTTCTATCTGGGCACATTCTTTGTGTCCTTGATTGCACTGAACAGTCATTTCTCTTTTTGGGTGTTTAAGGGGAGGTATCTTCCCTCCCATTAAGTTCTATAAGCACAAGAACTACTGTACTTCAAGAACCTAGCAAAATGCATGAGTACTCAATAAACATTGTGGAATATACCGGTAACCTCAAATATATAGTTTGTTTCAATCATACAACTGATATTTATTGAAGTAGCTATAGTAAAGTAAAGCAGAAAGAGGACAGAACTTGCAGTCAGAAGATCTGAGTTTGAATTCCAGCTCTGGAACTTACTTCTCTGTAACACTGGAAAAATCACTATCCTTCTCCTAGCCCAAATCTCTTAAGTTATGAAATGTGAATTCTCTTGTCATACCAACACTCACAGGAATATTATAAAGATAAAAGGATTTTAAAGGATATTTTATATATATATTCCCAGACTTATATCTTTTACTATATTAAGTCTGCTAATACATAAAAAGCAACTATCAAAGTTCCCAGAAACTTAATACACGTATGGTTGAGAACTAAATACAAGACTGAAACCAAATGTTGCTACTGAATTCAGGAATAAGATGAAAAAGCCTGAGCTAGGATATCCAACTAGGAAAAAAAAGAGAGAGAGAGAGAGAGAGAAGAGACATTAAAAAAGCACAGCATTACAAGGACAAAATGTTAGATTAAGGAGAGGTGAATCAGCGTTAGGTAAGATATAATTTCAGGTATCAACACACAACATATAAATTCCAGCCTCATTTGTAACTAAGGAAATCATACACATCTTTTAACACAAATCCATTAGGCTTACCCTACCAAACTCAACTCAACCAAGTCTAATCTCTTCTATACTACTGAAGTACCTGGTGTCTTAGTGACCTCCTTCTCTCATTACTGCCCATATCAACACACACACTGTTACCCTCGTGATTCCGCCCACTATGAAACATCATTATTCAATTTCCTACCCAGTCAAGTATCGTACTATATTAATCTCAGCATTATAGCAAACGTTACTTTAGTAACCAGCCAAAGTTAGTTAGAGCTTCATAAGATCTTAAAGAGTTTAAAGGCCCTAATACAGATGGATAATAAAAGCTTGTTAAAGAAACTGCTTATAAACCCTTTTTAAATGACTTCGAGTAATCTTGCTTCAAAACTGATTTAAGAGAGTGTATCTAACAGAGTAGAATCTAATACATTAACCAAAAATGTTTAGTTTAAGATACACAAGAATATAAAATTAGCTAAACTATTGTAAATTCTCAAGAAGGAACATGCATATAAAATGTTTCCTCAGATCACCCCCAACCCTACCATCATCAATTTTTTTCCCCTTTGTTCTTCTGACAGCTCTTATAAGACTCGGTGTATTATCAAAGTTAGTGAGTGAGTGGCCAGGATACTCAGGTGGGAAATCATCTCCTCAATCAGAAATGCCTAGAATGGGCACCCAAGCATCTACATTCCTTAAAGGGTTGTAAGCTATTTGGTTAAGGTGAGAGACATAAAGTAGGGCACGTAGGTTCTTGCAGTATGCAAGTACTTACTACACCTCAGTACCCACCATGCTGCCAAACAGGTCCTTTGGTAGCTAGCTATTTACACACTCTCTCTTAAACTAAGTAAACAAGGAAGATTACATGAGTAAATATAATAGTTTCAAATGTATCAACAAGCAAAAGTCTTAATAGATGTATTAAAAAGTAAACTAATAAATGGTTTTTAAAAGACAATTCTCCCAAACACTGTTGGCCATTATTGAATAATAAGCGATTTGACAAACCTCTCTCTCTGTTGTCGCGACGGTCTCTCTCTCCATGTCTTCTCTCAAAGGAAGAATCCCTTGCTTGGTCTCTGTTGTCTCTTTCAGGATATCTGTCTCTTTCAGGATAGCTACTCCGAGTTTCCCAGCTGTCATGATAGTTGCTACTACTACTGTGACTATCAATTTGAGAACCTCTTGTGCCTCGACTTCCTAAACAAAGGATATTCACACAAATGTTTAAACATATATACTTTATTACACAAGTTTCATCAGTAACAAACTTTCTTCCCCAAAACACACAAATAAAGAAGGTGTGTTAGTGTTTCAAAGTATGGTAATCATTGTGGAAAAGAATATTAAATGTTGGATCAGAACACCGAAGTTGTCTAATGATGGGCTTGGGTAAGCTAAGTCCCAGTTTTTTCCTATCAATAAAAAAAGTCTTAATGGAATCATAAAGCAAGAAGACTCATTTCAGTTAACCCAAACCCAACAAAACAAAAAATGAAAACTATCTGTTCACACCTAATTCACAGAAATAACATGAAAATAATGAAAAAGTGGATATATATTATGGCTCTGATTACAATTTATAGCAAAAACATTCTAATACAGAACCAAGGTACTTTGTGGACATTAAGTGGTGCCTGAAAATTTTCATTAAAAAATGTGGGAAATGAATGTTCATAGTAGCTTCATTTGTAAAAGCCAAAACCTGGAAAGTACCCAAATGTCTTTCAATGGTGAATGGTTAAACTGTGGTATCCCCCGACCGGGAAATACTATAAGGAATGAACTATTAATACATGTAACAACTTGGATGAGCCTCAAGGAAATTATGCTGAGTGAAAAAGCCAATCTCAATAGGATATATACAGCATGGTTCCATTATGAAGCATTTATGGAATAACAATTATAAGATGGAGGACATATTAGTGGTTGCCAGGGGTCAGGGACAAAAGAAGGGATTTGAGTGCAGCTACAAAGGGGTAACACAAGGAGTCCTGTGATAAACAGGTGAGCATCCTGACTGTGGTAATGATAATCCAAAGCTACACACCCACTATTGGAAAACAGTACAGCAGTTTCTCAAAAAAATGAAAAATAGAACCACATATGATTCAGTAATCCCACTTCTGGGTATATATCCAAAGGAATTGAAATCAGGATCTGGAAGAGAGAGCCCATGTCACAGCAGTATTATTTAAAATAGCCAAGACAAGGAGGCAACCCTGTGATAGATAAATGGATAAAGAAAATGTGGTATATACATATAACAGAATATTATTCATCCTTAAAAAAAAAAAAAGGAAATCCTGCCATTTGAGACAACATAGCAACATAGATGAACCTGGAGGACATTACGTTGAGTGAGATAAGTCACACACGGAAAGACAAATACTACATGGTGCAACTTATATGTGGAATCTAAAATAGTCCAAACTCTTAGAAATAGAGAATAGAATGGTTAACTGCCAAGGGCTGGAAGTAGAAGGAGATGGAGAGGTGTTAGTCAAAGGGTACAAAGTTTCAGTTGTAGAAGATGAATAAGACTTAGAGCTCTACAGTACAGTACAGTGCCTACAGTTAATAATACTGTCCTGGAAAGTAAAAAATTTGATAAGAGGGTAGATGTTATATTAAGCATTCTCATCACACACATACAAAATAGTAAAGACAGAGCAAAAGGAAACTTGTGCAGACAATGGATATGTTAATGGCATAGATAGTAGTGATGGATTCGTGAGCACATATCTCCAAGCTGTATATGCTTTTTGTATGTCAATCATATCTCAGTAAAGTGGCTTAAAAAAATGCAGAACTACACACACTCACAATACATAACAGGCTTTGAGCCTTCAAAGAATTAGAGAAAAATTCTAAATACTGTTAACAATGTATTTTAATAGTCAAAATATCTGTATAATTAAAGACCACAAGGAAGAAATTTAAAACATTTTTTAAAAACTAGAAATGAGCTAAATATAATATCTAGGAATGAGTAAATTAAATAATAGCTTAGATGCTGCTAAGAGATACATGGCGGGTGAAAGAAAGAAAAGGAAAAAAAAAAGATATGTCTGAGGAAATGACCCAAGAAACAAAAGAGATGAAAAATCTGAAAGTTAAGAATCAGAGAAGATACAATAAGAAGATTCAACGTATGTCTAACCTATGCTGTTTAGAGTCACATTTAAAACAAAAAGATACAGCAAGGCGAAAAGGATGAAAAAAGATACTTATCAAATACAAACCAAAGGAAATGTTACTAAAATAACCTTCAAAACAAAAAGCACTATTAGAGATAAAGAGGGTCATTCTGCAGTGGTAAAAGGAATAATCTGCCTTTATAACTAACAGCAAAGTCTTTTAAAATATTCAAAGCAAAAACTGATCAAATTATATGAAATCAACAAATTCACAATAACAGTGGAAGATTTAACTCACTTCTCTGTAATGTTAGAAAAGGCAGACTAAAAATAATTATATATTTGAAACCATGGTTAACAAGCTTGACATGAGACACCCTTTGCATCCAACTATTAAAAGCACACACAGAACATTTATGTAAATTTCTGAGCCACAGCTTAGAGTCTTGACAAATATAGATGTCAAAGAGTCGACTTTAAAGTCTTCTCTGACAACAATTAAAATTAAGGAAGGGGATTTATTTTAAAAAGTTATGATTGGAAATTTAAAGTCATATTTCTACCTAATTCATGAATCAAGAAAGAAATCATATTAAAACTTACAAAGTGTTTAGAATGGTTACTAATACAATTACCACACATTTCACAACAAAGTAAAACTTAAGAGCAGAAATTAATAGAACAGAAGAGATACAAAAGAATATAAACCAAAGATTAGTTATTTGAAGAGACTCAAAACAGACACATCTCTGGCAAGATTGAGCAAGAAAAATAAGGGGATATAGTTAAAGATATAAAAGAGATTTAAAAAAGCAAATTTTGGAACATCTTTGTATCAAAAATTTGAAAACAAATTTCCGGGAAAAACAAAACACTGCTTTAAGAAAAAAAAAACAAAAAAACCAAATCTGTAACTATTACAACAATCTAAATCTATTAACTCTTAATGAGAAAACTCAACTGATAGTAGAAGCTATAACCATCAGAAAAATAGGAAACGCTTAACAAACAAATGTTAAATTGTCGAAGAATAGATAACTAATCATATATAAATTGTTCCAGAGGAAAAAAGAAGCAACACTACCTAACACATTTTGTATGTCTCGTATAACTTTGATGCCCAAGCCAAACAAGAACATAAAAAATGAACTACGCAGTGGCATGCAGAATTGGTTCACAGTGGCTTGAAAGAGCCAATTGTGTGCATCTCTTTTCATGTCAGTAGCTGAAAATCTGGTATGGCAAGAGTATTTATACCATGGAAACTGGCAAAAGCTAAAAAGTTAGGACTTCTTCTGAAGAGTTCGTTAAATATTTACCATTATGTCACTAATATTATGTAATCTCAATTGAAAACACAGATGTTTCATTCAATATCACAGTTTAACCTAATCTAGAACTTTAAAAAAATGAAAAAAATTCCATTCATCTTAGAAATGCCTGGATAGTTCTAAATTTTAAAGAAATATATAACATAAGTAAAAAGGTTAAAGAGACCAACTATGACCTTCTCAGTATACAGAAAAAATGGTCATGATACAAGTTGTTAGCCAAACTGGGGAGATTAGGGAACATCTGTAACACAATAAAAAATCTGCTAAAAATCTACAAACATACTGCTTAATGGTAAAAGGCCAAAAATAACACTTTAAAATCTGGAACAGAGCAAAGAAGCCTATTTTTAAAATGCACTTACAGTCAACACTATATTGAAAGATCAGCAGGTTATTGACAGTAAATAAATAAGAAGAGCCAAATCTGTTCCCAGACATAAATGTTTAAGAGAATCCAATTAGATCTCCTACAAAAATACAGCGACATAATAATGTAAGATTAATATACAAGTATCAATTCTCATTTCCATATACCAACAGTAAGTGGTAGAAAATAAAATACTTTAAAAAGAAATTATTTAGTGACACAGAGTTATTCACTAAGCACTGTTCAAAAACAAAGACTGGAATAATAGGGGAGGTCCTATAAATTAGGTCCTATAAATCCTATAAATTAGGACCTCCCCTATTATCCCAGTCTTTGTTTTTGAACAGTGCTTAGTCAATAATTGTCACTAAATAATATCTTTTTAAAGTATTTTAAAGAGACATATATAGATAGATGTGTATCTATCAATATATAATTATATATCAATAAATAATTGATATATAATATCAATATATAATTTATAGCACCTCCCCTATCTGTGGCTTTGCTTTCTGTGATTTCAGTTACCCACGGTCAACTGGGGTCCAGAAGCAGATGATCCTCCTCCTGACATATCTTCAGAAGGTCACTGGTAGCCTAATGTTACCTCATAATGCCTACATCATTCACTTTGCCTCATCTCATCACGGAGGCATTTTATTATCTCACTTCATCATAAGAAGGGTAAGTACAGCACTAAATAAGATATTCTGAGAAAGACCATATTCACATAATTTTCACTGTGGTATATTATCATTGTTTTATTTTATTATTAGTTACTGTTAATTTCTTACTATGCTTAATTTATAAATTAAACTTTATCATAGGTGTGTATGCACAGGAAAAGACCTAGTATATAGAGAGTTCAGTATTTTTTGAGGTTTTAGGCATCCACCCAGCATCCTGGAACTACTGTATTAACTTCAGACTGTTCTAGCTATGTGCAAAAAGGTGTTCATATTTTGATAGGGACTGCAAAACGAATAATACAATTGTAAAATGGGCAGAAGACATGAACAGACATTTCTCCAAAGAGGACATACAGATGGCCAACAGACATGAAAAGATGCTCAGCATCACTCATCATCAGGGAAATACAAAATCAAAACTATAATGGGTTATCACCTGACACCTATCCAAATGGCTAAAATTAACAACACAAGAAACAACTGGTGTTGGCAAAGATATGGAGAAAGGGAAACCCTCCTGCACTGTTGTGGTGGGAATGCAAACAGGTGTTTGCATTGTATACTTGGAGAATGGTATAGAGGTTCCTCAAAAAATTAAAAATAGAACTACCCTACAATATAATAATTGCACTACTAGGTATTTGCCCAAAGAATACAAAAATACTAATTTGAAGGGATACATGCACCCCTATATTTATAATGTAGCACTATCTACAATAGCCAAATTATGGTAATAGCCCAGGTGTCCAGTGACTGATGAATGGGCAAAGAAAATATGCTATACATACACAATGGAATATTACTCAGCCATAAAAAGAATGAAATCTTGCCATTTGCTTCGACATGGATGGAGCTAGGGAGTATTTTGCTAAGCAAAATAAGTCAGTCAGAGAAAGAACATATTTTCACTCATATATGGAATTTAAGAAATGAAACAAATGAGTGAAGTTAAAAAAAAAAAAGAGAGAGGCAAAGCAAGAAAGAGACTCTTACCTATACAAAACAAACTGAAGGTTACCAGAGGTGGTAGGGGGATGGGTTAAATAGGTGTTGGGGATTAAGAAGGGAACTTGTGATGGGCAATGGGTGTTATATGCATATGCCTAATCACTACACTGTACATCTGAAACTAAGATTACACTGTATGTTAACTGGAATTTAAATAAAAGATCTTTTCAGTAATTCCTACAATGGACAATGTGCACCACAAAGAAGGGGATAGAGCTACTTATCAAGTTCACTGATATGGAATGATCTCCAAGGTATTTTTTTAAGTGAAAACAGCAAGGTATAGAGTAATATACAGTTTTTAAAAAATTAAGTTTGTAAAACCAGATGGGGATTATGAGTAGACCTACAAATCTGCCTATGCAGAATATATCTGGGAAGGATACAGACAAAATTGGCAAAGAAATGAATAAGGTCAGGAATAGAGGCAAGGCTTTTCACAATATATTCTTTCATACATTTGAAATTTTAAACCATGTAAATGCATTATTGAAAAGAAAGAAAAAGAATTTTTTTAAGTACCACTGATAAGAGCACAAAAAATGTTGGACACCCAGTAATAAAATACATAAGAACTCAATAGAAAAAGTTATAAATTTATAAATTTAATGCATTTGAAATAAAAATCTAAGTTTTTCACAAAATTTTTTAAAAAACCACCTCATTTAAAAAATGTATATGAAAAAGCAAAGGGCTAAGAAAAGCCAAGACAACTATGAAGGAGAAGGTAAGGAAAGCCTTCAGCTTCATATGGAGTTATAATATTGACCAAGATATACCAAAAGACCAATGGAAAATGAAATGTTCAGAAATCTGCAGCAGTATTTCAGGGCAGAAGGGGAGAGGAACACATGTCAAAACTAATTCAGTCCAAGCAGTTGGGAGGCAAATACAACATTTAGGTAGTAGATAGTTACTGTGTGCTGGTAAAGGCTTTTTAGGGGAAGAATAAATTAATGATTCAAAATTCTGATATGCAATTATCTTAAATGGTTTGAAGAAAGCACAAGTATACTGAGGAATACACAGTCATTTCTGATACCACCAATTTCAAAAGCCCACCATTTTAATTCCACTTTAATAATCATTTTATCATATCTGTACCTGTTTAGTAGAAATTATTTCCTTTTGACTCTACTTTTTTGCCTGACGAATTTTCTTAGTGTTCCACACTAATCAAGAGGGTAGGCATAATTGGATATAATTTACCAGGGGATTTTAATCAGGACCCATTTATCTTTTGCTACTTTAGCAAATTCCTAAGTCCTAGGAATTTAACAATTCTTACTTGGAATTTACAGGGAAGGCCAAAATTCAATTAATTGAAAATTACTTTGACAAAATGATGATAATGAATGTAAAAAAGAATATATTTAGAAAAGAAACCTTAAAAGATTTAATAATTTCTATATAAGCATACAAGATACAGTTCACTGACAAGTTAAAACCTTACCCTTTTCAGGTAATTCTGGACCTCTTCCCCTACTTCTGCCCATCCGGTCATTCCTAATTTCACTTCGAGACTCATTTCTTGCATCATTCCTTATTTCAGTACGAGAACTTTCTTCTCTCAAATGGTTTCTGCCATAACTTCGGGATTCTTCTTGATAGGCATCCTCCTTTCGATGAGTATCTCGACTTTCACGGTCCCTGTAGTCATGGGTATCACGAGCAGACCGAGAATCTCTGGGGTCACGGCTCTCTTTGTTATCTCTGCTATAATCTCTCATCTCCCTGGAGTCCCGAATGTCTCTGGAGTCCCTTAATTCCCGTCGGTCTCTAGTATCTCTGGCATCTCTTCGATCCCGACCATCTCGAGGTTCTCTGTCATCTCTGTGGTCTCTAGAAGAGCTCTGATCTTGTTCATACTCTCGTTCTTCTCTTGTGTCCTTTTCTCTATCCCTTTTGCTTCTTGTCTCTGTAATGCAAGTTTGGAAATCAACTAGGATTCCTTTAACAAAATTTTGAGAAACCAGACAATACATGTACCATATATAGACAATACATATACAATATAGAGCTAAAAATTTTTTAAAAATGGTAATTCACGTTCTTTGCAGAAAATACAAAAAAGAAAACGTGGGCAATAAGAAAATTAAAACCACACATAAACTACAATTCCAAAGCTAATTTTATTAACACTTGAATAACTATGTTCTTGATTAGATAAACTTTGATTAGGATCTTCCCATGCCCCAACTTATCCATACTTATCTTAAATGAAACAAATAAATTGATCTCATATCACTGATGGTTTATTTTTTAGAAATTACTTGTAGAACTAGAGGTACACAGTGACTTTAGCCATCTCTACCAAGGAAGGGGCCAAACTGGACTATCCGTGACTACCTCAAGTGTACTTAAAGTACTTAAGAGTGGCTGGCCTACAGTTAGTATGCTGGCTGGCAAAGAGATGCTGCTACTCACCCTCTCTTTTGCTACTCACCCTCTCTTTTTCTTGAACTGTTTACTGAATCACTCCTGTCTCTAAAGTTTTCTCTCATTAAAGCATTTTCTAATGCTTCACGGAAAAATAAGAAAGGAACTTCAGTTTTAAAAAAGCTGAAACAAAACTCAATGATTATTTAATTCAACCTTGTCACCATCTAAATGAAGAAATTAAGAGGCCCAGAGCCTAAATGGCTTAGGCAACCCCATACCTAATGGAATTTGCAAAGAACATAAACTATTCTTTAGATGTGCCTAGAACAGGCAGAAATTGATCACAATATAAATCTGATATGAAGTCAAAGGACTAACAAGAGAACATTAGAAAACAAACATTGCATTGTTTCTAAGTCAGACTCCTTTTTGTGTTGCTCTCACATTCTGGAACTACTTCAAGATCTGAGGCTATTTTAGCAGTTACAGCAGCCATATAAGAGCCGTATGCCTATTATTAACTTACCTTCTTTTCTCTTTGTCCCAGGTGGCTAGGTCTACAGACTTTCTTAAGCACCCAAACAGTATCCACAAGACCCCCTAGATTTTCACATTAATAACTCATCTCTCCTGCCAATTACATTGTCCATATGCTTACATTCACAAATGCCCTTTAAGAACAGCAGCAGTAGGCAAGGATTGGATAGGTTTCCAACCATTTTGGTGCAATTTATGACTTCTAGTCCTCCTCCAATGCCAACTGGGCCTAAAAATATGTTCACTCAGTACCAGATCCTTTTCATGATTCCATCTGTCTTTTCAGATCTAGTTACTAAATTTTGTTCTTTACCTACCTCCCCATTCTTCCACTAAAATTATTCTTATTTCAGAAGATGACATCTAAATAGAGGAACAAATTGCTACATATCTTGTTTGGAAGGTTAAAGAAACATCTTTACAAAGAAACTAAACACATATGGTTTATTATTAAATGGATTCTTCCTGTAACACAGGCCACTCTTAGCACACAGACAAAAAATTCTTTTAAGACTCAACCACATACTATTTCCCCTCATTATTATTTCAAAACAGATATCAAACACACTAGAGCTTTCACTCAATAAGTACTCATTAAATGTACACTATATTCCCAGTCAACTCCAGTTAAAGATCTTATTAAAATTAATGCACAGGTGCTAAGAGAATTTTCATATCTTACCAATGTTCCATAAATACTGCTGTGCTGTTTTGGTTCCAAAATGATATACATAAGAAATAACTCTATACAACAGAAGCTCTCTCTGATCCCTACCTAGATGTACATCATTTTCTTGAATAAAAGAACTTGATTAATTACTGCACTGCTGATAGGAAGAGAACAACAAAATTCAACATGTTTCACAGAAGACTACTGTAATATACTCTCAGAGGTTTATTTTAAAATGCACATTAAAGGGAAATGTTGCAACTAAGCAATATTTCCTGAGTACTCATTATGTTTAAACACCAACTCAGAAGTTAGGGGAAAAAACCTTAAATATGTAAGGTCAAGAAGCTTAGATAAGGAGTACAGAAAGAGATCAGAACTATTACACTATATTGCCAGATAATAGCACCTCAGCTTTAACAAGGAGCAGCAAATCCAAAGTTAACTTAATTCTCAGGGATCTAGAAAGGGAAACTGCTTTGCTAACTTCTTTTTACCTAGAAAACTGATCACTTGGCTTGCACCGACCTTCTCAATATTCCCCCAGCCCTTACCTCTTTATCAAAACATAGGTGATGCTTTCAAACTATGCCCCCTGGTTTGCGGCTTTTCTTCCATTCACTTTTTTGTTTTTTTAAAGAACCAATTAAGCAATTAGAGGGATGTTTTAAGAATCAGACAGTCAAAAATTTCTAGAACTCGAGAGTACCCAAGTAAAACATCTTAGAAAGCACTACCTCGGTATACATAAAAATGCCCACTTATGGGGGCGCCTGGGTGGCTCAGTGGGTTAAGCCGCTGCCTTTGGCTCAGGTCATGATCTCAGGGTCCTGGGATTGAGTCCCGCATCAGGCTCTCTGCTTGGCAGGGAGCCTGCTTCCCTTCCTCTCTCTCTGCCTGCCTCTCTGCTTACTTGTGATCTCTCTCTGTCAAATAAATACATAAAATCTTTAAAAAAAAAAATGCCCACTTATGTACATTTAATAGTTTATATGTTCCTGTGTCATTAAAAGCGCCTCTTACTGCCTTCAAGCACTCTTCTCTGTTAAAGACTTAATACAACACAGTTTTCTTCTTCTCCTTACTGTAGCAATAAATCTGAATGTCCAGTTCTTTAACAAAGAAAATATTTAACGCTAAAAAAAAAAAATCAAGATAAAATACAGTGCATACCTTCTCTTCTTTCATGACGCCGATCATGAGACTGTGAAGTTCGTTCATGGTCATGCCTCCCTTTCTCTCGCATTGGAGAGCGATGTCTTGGGGGACTTTGCTTTCTCTGAGGAGAAGACAGAGAATGTGAAGGATAAGGAGATGCAGAGCGTCGTAAAGGTGGAGTTATTGTCCTCTGATACGATGGTGAAGGAGATCTTTTTCGACGAGGAGAAGGAGAATGTCTTTGAATAGATGATCCTGATTGTGAGGAAGATGAGTGATGTCTAGAAGATATAGGAGAGTGATGCTGTCCTACTGGGGAAGTAGACCTGTAAAGAAAAGCAACAATAAAAAAAGCTGAATGCTAAAGTTAAAGTTAAAAGTGTGAATCATAATTCCAGGATAAATTTCAATTCACAACGCTGTACAGTAAGAAGCTAATTTTTAAAGATCTGGTTGATTTTAGGTCAGCCTGAGACCACAGTCCTAGATGAGATATATACTGCCTTGCTCCCAAGCTTGGGCTCCAAGCAGCATTCTCGCTGAACACAAACAGAATATTATCCTCACTTAAAGTATGGAATTCACTCTTAATCAGAGATAATCTCTGACCTCGTGAATAGGTACTTGGGGGAAGGAAACCGCAAGAGGCTAAAGAGGAAACAGACTAGTGAGATCTAGATAGAAAGCGGCTGTGAGAGTGCCTATAACTCACGGCTGTGGGGAAAGGGAAGTCATCATCAATTAAGAAGCCAAACCTGAAGTCTTCCCTGCTTGGGGTGAGATTCAGGATGGGGATAGAATGATATGATATGGTTAAGGACATACTGTCTACACGGTCTTTATCTTAAATAACCAGGCTTCACTCTTGGCCAGTACAGATTAAGCTCATGAGTCCTGGTTTAACAAAGGCTTCCTCTACTCCCTTCCAATCACCTTCTTTCACTGCTGCCAAAGAAACAACTTATAACCACACAAAGCACAATGGAGTCACTCCTAAAATATGTTAAATCCTGGGCCCTGGTTTATACTGATTATGCAAAATGTGTGTGTGATAGGAAGCTGGAATACACACATTTGTGCAATAACTAAAAAGAAATGGGACCAGAAAGAATGTTAAAAAATAACATTCCAGACACCACATACCCAGATTAGTATCCTAGGCCTCATTCTGAAGATTAGATATTTGTTCAAAAACGTTCTGAAGTCCTAGTCAAATATTTTAGAACACCTTCAGTGCCTATGGTATTTTTAATATCCACAATGGTAGCAAAGTCATTATTAATCCTACACCGGGGTTTCTCAGTCTTGGCGGTCCTGACACTTTGTGTTCAGTGATTGTAGTGGGGGGAGCTGTACTGTACATCACAGGGAGATCAGCAGCATTCCTGGCTTCTACCCACCAGAAGCCAGTCTCATGCTCCCTCTCACCCCCATTCGTAACAGTAAAAAATACTCCAGACACTGCCAAATTTCCCCAGGAAAGCAAAAATCACCCCTTGTTAAGAACTGCTGGCCTGAACTATGTTCTTTATAAATGATGCCTAAGTAGACCTTTTATCAATACAAGCACCAAATACATAAAATATATGTTACTCATTCAGGGAAGTGATTCCAATATATTGAAAAGAATTTTGCAGAACAAGGATTTTAGCAAATAAACAAAAACATCTTTTGGATAACAGTTGACTAAAAGAAGTCAGCTAATCAGAACATCATATTCACCTAAACATTGTAGTTATTAGTAATTTCACTAAACCTTCACACTTCTCATAAAAATTTTCTTTTCATAAAAAATTAAGCCATAAGCCACTATAATTTAACTGACTCTTAAGAGAAATGTATTTACTTATAGGTAGAAATAGAAATGCTCACAGGGTGTTACCCAAATTTGGAAAACCAGCTATGATCAATGGTCATTCAAATGCATCTTACCGAAAAGAAAAACACTGCAAGACTGAGAATTAGAATTATTACTGTTTGGTATGTTCCAACTGCAATGTCACCAGATTCTAGACAATTTGGAAATCTGTAAATTGATTAAAAAACATGGCTTTCCACTGAACTGGCATTTTGGTTAGTTTTATTAATTGTGCATATTAAAAACTGCTTCAAGAAAGTCTGCAATACCATTTGGTGATTAGTACATGGAACCTAAAAAATAAAATAGCTCATATTACTATCTTTAAAAAACACAATACAGTCCAATCACATTTCTATTCAAATTCAGTGTCGATAGCATGGAGTAAAAAATTCAGTTCAAGCTTAGGATAATCAACCTATCAAATTAAGGTCAGAGGACCAATCCATTGTTAAGTTATGGTTTCAGCATTTTTTCTTCTTACCCATCATCCTTCAAGAAAAAAAAAATTAAGAAAACTTGGTTTAAATTAAAAGCATCTGTTATGAACCGAATGTGTCCCCTCAAATTTATACAACCTCCCAATATGATAGTATTAGAAGGTGGAGGCATTTGGGAGTAATTGGTTTAGATGAGGTCCTGTGGGTGGAGCTCCCAAGAGATCGTATCCTTACAAGAGTTCATTCTCTCCTGTCCATGCCAGGACATAGTGAGAAGACACTGTTTGTAAACCAGAAACCAAATCTGCTGGAACTCTGACCTTGGACTTTCCAGCCTCTATAGCTGTGAGAACTCAATGTCTGTTGTATAAATCACTCCAGTATATGGTTATTTTATAACAGCAGCCCAAGTTGGCTAAGATAGCATCTTTATTTTCTTATTATTCTTTCAAAAGTTCGATGACTAAACAATAGTGAAAAGAGAGGATGTTACCAAAACAAGATGGGTCAAATTATGGATGTCAGCGTAAAATGGACCTGGGCCTGTGTTCATTCTACACATAAGAAGGTAGAAAATAAAACTGCCTTGAAATCTGACCAAAATTATTAGTACTTTGGCTTTTACACTATTGCAGAGGTATATTAAAATACATTTCCAGTTAGAATAGCAGTAATTTTAGATTCTTCTTAGGCTTTAGAATTGGCTGGTTTCTTGTCTGAGGAGAAAAAAGAGGTGACATTTGACACTCAAATTAAGAAAAGAGTTTATCATTGCATGAAGAGAGCTCAATACCTTAAAGAAGAAATCTGTATACTGCCAGCAAGAGCACTGTGATTTATAGCACTGGGAAAACCAATCTTTAGCCTGACTTGATTCTAACCAGAAGTTTTTTAATGCTACTATACTTAGGACAAAATGTGCAATGAGAATATTCAGGGTATATTTAATTTGGGGAACATGTGAAAGGTTAAAAAAATTTAAAAAGAAAAACTTCCCTCACTCAAGATACACAGATTTCACCTACAAACAAGCATGCTTACCCTAGACTTTTAAAAAATTACTAATACCAGTTTTTCTTTTAGTAAATGGTTTCTATTTCTAAAATGAAAATATGCCTTCATAATGTAACTAACTAACATTTATAAGTCACCCTTTAAAATCATCATGAAAAGTATACTTTAAAAAAAGGACTATGGGCAATATCAAAATCAACTATTTCCAGTGGTAAAATGCAACACCATATGATACAGATTTCACACACAGAAATATTTTGGCTTTATTATTTTACATAAGAAACATATCCTGAATAAAAAAGTCACTTTAATTTATTGAGCTGATATTAAGTAAGCATCGTATATACTGCAAGCATTATTTTTGGCACTGAGAATACAGAGGTAAAAAAGACAGGCAACCTGGGGCTAATAAAACATTATGTTAATAAAAAATTTAAAAAAAGACAGGCAAAACCACTAACATCATCATCATCATCATCATCATAATACCAGTAACAGTAGCAGGTAACACATATATTGTTATTACATCCGTACCATTGTTTTAAGGACTGAAAACCAGTCTGTCTTAACTACATGGACTACGAGTAGACCACCACCAGGAAAGCAAAGCAATTTCAGTTAGTTAATGCAACAACAGGGTAATAAAATAGAAACTATTAGGTTCCTCCCTCAAAAAAAGTCAGGGGACAACTTTAGGATGGTTCAAAGGAAAGGGCCTTATTGAGAAGATGGAATTTGAGCCAAGAACTGACAATCCAGGGAAAGAACATGACTTGCAGAGGGTTCAACTACAAGAGGCAGGAGGAATCACAATATATGAGAAGAACATTAAGAAGACAAGGGTAATTACAATTTGTAAGTGAAGAGTTACATGAGAGAAGGCCAGCTGATATGAAGTCATCTATGTGATGGTGAAAGCCGGACTGTACTTTTTTTTTCCCCCAGATTTTATTATAAGCATGAAGAAAATCACTATGAAAAAAATCACTAGAGAGTTTTAGGCATGAAGTGTCATTCAAAATCTAGCACGATCTCAAAGAATAAAAATTATTATGATCATCTCAACACATACAGAAAAAGCACTGACAAAACTCAACACCCATTTATGATAAAAATTCTCAACAAAGTGGCTTTAGAAGTAACATACCTCAACATAATAAAAGTCACACACGACAAACCCACAATTAACATATCCAGTGATGAAAAACAGAGCTTTTTCTCTAAGATTAGGAATAAGACAAGGATGTCCACTCTCATCACTATTATTCAACACAGTACTGGATGTCCTAGCTGCAGCAGTCAGATAAGAAAAAGAAATTAAAGGCCTTCAGAAACCTCCAAACTCTTTCTATGAGGCCAGCATCACCTTGATCCCAAAACCAGACAAAGCCCCATCAAAAAGGAGAATTACAAACCAATACCCTGATGAATATGGATGCAAAAATTCTCACCAAAATACTAGTCAATAGGATTTAATAGTACGTTAAAAGGATTATTCACCACAACCAAGTGGGATTTATTCCTGGGCTGCAAGCAGTGGTTCAACATCTGCAAATCAATCAATGTGATCCAACACATTAATAAAAGAAAGGACAAGAACCATATGATTCTCTCAACAGATGCAGAAAACTCATTTGACAAAATACAGCATCCTTTTGTGATTAAAACTTCACAGTGTAAGGATAGAAGGAACATACCACAAAATCATAAAAGCCATCTATGAAAACTCTGACCTTGTTTCCTGACCTTGACCCACGATGAGTATCATTCTCAATAGGAAAAAGCGGAGAGCTTTTCCCCTAAAAGGAACACAGCAGGGATGTCCACTATCATCACCACTGTTCAAGAGAGTACTAGAAGTCCTAGCCTCAGCAATCAGACAACAAAAAGAAATACAAGGCATCCAAATCGACAAAGAAAAACCCTTGCTCTTTGCAGATGACACGATTCTCTTTGTGGAAAACCCAAAATACTCCAAAATTGCCAGAACTCATACAGGAATTCAGTAAAGTGGCAGGATATAAAATCGATGCACAGAAATCAGCTGTATTTCTATACACCAACAGCAAGACAGAAGAAAGAGAAATTAAGGAGTTAATCCCATTTACAACTGTACCCCCAAACATAAGATACCTAGGAATAAACCTAACCAAAGAGGCAAAGGATCTGTACTCAGAAAACTATGTAACACTCATGAAAGAAATTGAGGAAGACGCAAAGAAATGGAAAAATGTTCCATGCTTATGGACTGAAAAAACAAATATGGTTAAAATTTAAAATGTCTATGCTACCTAGTGCAAACTACACATTCAATGCAATCCCTATCAAAATACCATCAACTTTTTTCACAGAGCTGGAACAAATAATCCTAAAATTTGAATGGAACCAGAAAAGACCCCAAATAGCCAAAGAAATGTTGAAAACAAAAAGCAAAGTTGATGGCATCACAATTCCGGACTTCAAGATCTATTACAAAGCTGCAATCATCAAAACAGTATGGTACTGGTACAAACAGACACATAGATCAATGGAACAGAACAGAGAACCCAGGAATGGACCCTCAACTCTATGGTCAACTAATCTTTGACAAGGCAGAAAAGAATATCCAATGGAAAAAAGACAGTCTCTTCAAAAAATGGTGTTGGGAAAACTGGACAGCCACTGGCAGGCGAATGAAATTGGACCATTTCCTTACACCACACACACAAAAAGAGACTCAAAATGGATGCAAGATCTCAATGTGAGACAGCAATCCATCAAAATCCTACAGGAGAACACAGGCAGCAACCTCTTTGACCTTGGCTGCAGCAACTTCTGGCTAGACATGTCTCTAAAGGCAAGGGAAACAAAGGCAAAAATCACATCACTTGGCATCAGGGAACTACAAATCAAAACCACAATGAGATACCACCACACACCAGTCAGAATGGCTAAAATTAATAAGCCAGGAAACGACAGATGTTGGCAAGGATGTGGAGAAAGGGGAACCCCCCAGGACTGTTGGTGGGAATGCAAGCTACTGCAGCCACTTTGGAATACAGTATGGAGATTCCTCAGAAAGTTGAAAACAGGGCTATCCTATGGCCCAGCAATTGCACTACTAGGTATTCACCCCGAAGATACAAACGTAGTGATCTGAAGGGGCACATGCACCCCAATGTTTATAGCAGCCATGTCCACAATAGCCAAACTATGTAAAGAGCCCAGATGTCCACTGACAGATGAATGGATAAAGATGTGGTCTATATATACAATGGAATATTACTCAGCCATCAAAAATTGAAATCTTACCATTTGCAATGACATGGATGGACTAGAGAGTATTATGCTAAGTGAAATAAATCAATCAAAGAAAGATATAGTGAGTGCTGGGTATTATATAAGACTGAAGAATCAAAGACCTATACCTCTGAAACCAATAACACATTATATGTTAATTGAATTAAAATTAAAATTAAAAAATAAAAAAAAAGAAAGGCATTTAATTGGTAAGGAAGAAATTAAAATGTCACTATTTGTAGATGACATGATACTATACATAGAAAACTGTAGGGCGCCTGGGTGGCTCAGTGGGTTAAGCTGCTGCCTTTGGCTCAGGTCATGATCTTGGGGTCCTGGGATCGAGTCCTGCATCAGGCTCTCTGCTTAGCAGGGAGCCTGCTTCCCTTCTCTCACTCTGCCTGCCTCTCTGTCTACTTGTGATCTCTCTCTGTCAAATAAATAAAATCTTAAAAAAAAAAAAAAGAAAAAACTGTAAAGAATCCGTGAAAAATGTATCGCAAGTAATACATGGATTCAGCAAAGTTGCAGGGTATAAAATTACTACAGAGAAATGGACTGCATTTCTATACCCTAATAACAAAATAGGAGAAAGAATAATTAAGAAAATAATGCTACTTAAAACTGCACCAAAACCGATAAAATAACTAGAAATAAATTTAACCAAGGAGTTGAAAGACCTGTACTCTGAAAAGTATAAAATACTGAAGAAAGAAACTAAAGATAACATAAACAAATGGAAAGACATACTATGCTCATGGAAGAATTAATATTGTTCAAATGGTAATCTACAGATTCAAAATAATCCCTATCAAAATGTCAATAGCATTTTTTGCTAAACTAGAACACATAACCCTAAAGTTGTATGGATCCCCAAAAGACCCTAAATTGCCAAGGCGATAAAACAAACAAACAAAACAAAGCAGGAGGTATCCCAATTCCAGATTTCAAGATACATTACAAAGTTATAATGATCAAAATAGTATGGTCCTGGAACAAAAATAGACATGTGATCACTGAACAGAAGAAACAGCCCAGAAATAAACCCACAATTATATGGTCAACTAATCTATGACAAAGGAGGCAAGAATATATACTGGGAAAAAGACAGCCTCTTCAATTAGTGATGCTGGGAAAACTGTACAGCCACATGCAAAAGAATGAAACCGGACCATTTCCTTCTACCATACACAAAAATAAACTCAAAATGGATTAAAGAACTAAAACCATAAAACTCCTAGAAAAAACACAGGCCATAATTTTTCTAACATTGGCCTTACCAACATTTTCTTCAGTCTATCTCCTCAGGCAAAGGAAATAAAAGCAAAATAAGCTACTGGGACTATACCAATACAAAAAGCTTTATGCACAGCTAAGGAAACCATCAACAAAACAAAAGGGCAAAATACTGGATAGGAGAAGATACTTGCAAATGATATATCTAATAAGGGGTTATTACCTAAACATACATAAAGAGCTTATACAACTCAGTAGCAAAAACAAACAAACAAAAAAAAAAAAACAACAAAAAAAAAACACCACCACAACAAAACAAAGCAAGACAAACAAAACTCCAAAACAACTAATCCAGCTGAAAATGGACAGAGGACTTGAAGAGACATTCCGAAGATGGTCACAGATGGCCAAAAGACACATGAAAGACACTTCCATCACTAATCATCAGATAAATACAAATCAAAACCAGCCACCTTATACCTGTCAGAATGGTCAAAATAAAAAAAAAAAAAGAAAGAAACAAAACAAGTGTTAGTGAGGATTCAGAAAAAAAGGAACCCTCGTGCTGCTGATGGGAATGTAAACTGGTATAGTTACTGTGGAAAGCACTATGGAGGTTCCCCCCAAAAATTAAAAATAGAAATACCATACGATGTAGTAATTCCACTCCTAGGTATCTACCTTAAGTAAAAAAAAAAAACACCACTAATCTGAAAAGACACAGGCACCCCTATGGCTATGACAGCATTATTTACAATAGCCAAGATATGGAAGCAGCTGAAGTTCCCATCAATAAATACATAAAGGAAGATGTGGCATATATATGCAATGAAACAGTGTTCAGCCATAAAAAGAATGAGATGTTGCCACTGGCAACAACATGGATGGACCCAGAAGGTATTATGCTAAGTAAAATGAGTCAGACTAAAAAAATATGAATACCACATAATATCACTTATATGTGGAATCTAAAAATAAAAAAAAAATTTTAAAAAATCAGAAACAAACCCATAAATATAGAGAACATCTGATGGTTCTCAGAGGCGTGGGGTGGGGCGAGATGGGCAAAATGGGTGAAGGGGAATGGGAGATACAGAATTCCAGTTATGGAATGACTAAGTCACAGGGATAAAAGGTACAGCATAGGGAATACAGTCAGTGATACTGTAATAATGTAGCGTGGTGACAGATGGGGGCTACACTGGTGAGCACAGCATAATGTATAGAGAAGTTGAATCACTAGGTTGTGCATCTCATGCTAAATTAATGTTGTGTCAAGTATACAATAAAAAAAATAATCTAGCAATATCTTACCTATCTAAATAAGTATGTAAGATGGAGAAAGAAAATGCTTCTGTGTGATGATCCCTTTTAAACCTAGAATTTGCTGTCCCTCTGAAGCAAGTAATAAATTCCCCTGAAAGGGGAATGAGTTAAGTGAACAATCTCCCAAAATAGGAGAATACTTTTGTCTGTAGGAATCTTTTGAAAAATGTCTCCTCATAAATATATAATGGTACTTGTAAAAAAAATTTGGCATAAGCAAACTAATCATTTCCACATAATACAAGTAAATCTAATCCAAGTAATAACAATTTGACTCAATTTTATTTTTGCATACATATAGAAATGAAGTAGTTTCAAAAACCTCAATTTAAGAATGAACACTATTAAGATAAGGCTTAAATCAACACATTCTTAAGTGTTATCCTAATCTAGATTTACAATAAATAAGAGAATTTTTCAGAATCTGGTTCAAGAGCCTTACACAGATTTGCTCAATCACTTGGTTTACTGAGGTAAAAACTGTACCTACCACTGTAACTGAAAATCAGAGGAGACAAGTACATGGTATCCCTAGCACATATGAGAAGATTGTTTTTAAGCTTTAGAAGTAAGGGAGTCAGTATTCCAAATGAAATAAAATCCAGAAACAACACACACCAGCCTAACATGAATGAAGACAACTGGCTCCTATCCTCTACCTGGTAGACCAAGTTAAAGTACTACTTTCTCCTGGGAGGGGATGGGGGTGAGGGCGAGTGACCACACCAGGAAACAGCAGAAATCCAGTCTGGGGAAGGAGTGAGGTGACGAACAGTTCTCAAGGCTCTGGACTGATTTCCTAGACATAACATCTCCTCAGTTCAGGCCAACAAAATGGGTAAGCAAATAAGGAATATTCGTGAAGTCCTTGCCACTGTCCTGAAAATCCTATCCAGTTGCAGATCATTTACCTGTTAGTGAAAAAATTACCAGCAGATGGCACCAAACCACAGCCAGATTGGGATGGATTTTGCTAGTGCAAATTTGGGTGTCTTTCATTAATCTCACCACAATACAAGGCAGACCCACACTTTTACTGGGTTGAATTTCTGGTCTCCATTTACCATGGTGTACACTTCTGATTGCAGCAATTATGGGAACAGATCAAACTTCCCAACCACCCCCTGCTGCTGAAAACGCTCTCTGAAACAAGTACTTAAGAACAACTTTCAAGTCTCTAACTTCACCAAGCATGTTGGACAAAAGATAAAAGTACACTTTTTAGGGATATAAAACCATTTTAGATTTGGCTGCAAAACAGGAGGTTCTCTAGTGAGCTCAACAAATTTTCCCAATATCACACCCATGAAAAAGAGCACAAGACTTGATCCCTTAGACTAATTGTGAAATTGCTTATTTTCCTCCAATGTGACTGAATTATTTTGATATTTATAAAACTCTTTCATTTTGGGGGCACATGGATGGCTCAGTTAGTACAGCATGTGACTCTTGATCTCAGGGTCATGAGTTCCAGCCCCACGTTGACCGCAGAGCTTACTTTAAAAATAAATAAATAAATAAACAAACAAACCACATCTTTAATACAAGTCTACCATAAATTTAGTGTATTATAGAATATATTCAGGTATGTTACAGATTTCTTTAAGTGCCTTAATTTTATATCCCTAGCCTAAATCACCATTCACATGAAAACACTTCTTAGGTCTATACATAGGGCTTCATTAAATTAATGGCAGAAAAAAAGATGAATGCCTCAGATAAGCAATTTCCAACCTGAACATAAAGGTCCCATTTTACTACTAAGAAGTTTGTATATCCTTCATTATATTATTTGTGTTAATACCCATTAATTAAGGAAAATGTTATAAAAGGTATTAAAATCAGTACTTTTAAAATTTATTATTTTGAAGTTATACTACTCTCTTTTTTTCCTTTCCGGTGTGAGACTGGAGTAGTGATTATGTGTTTTTAAGTGTAGTTCTCTCCTGGAGATATATGCTAAAATATGTATGGGTAAAACACTGAGATATCTGGGATCTGCTTCAAAATAATACTGGAGGAGGGAGGTGTATAGGAGTAAAGGAAACAAGATGAATATAAAAGTATCATTATACTATTGTAGTTTTATGTGTGTGAAATGTTCCATAATAATAATGTTAATGTAACATTTTTCTATCTTCTATATACAGTCCAGCAACATTAGTACACATTACTCAAGAAACCATCCTTCAGTCTATAGAAAAAAGCTTGGTGCACAAGTGGTTTCTTCCTTGTCCTCTGGCTCATGGCCACAGGGTAAGATTTGCCAACCCAGACCATCGTACCTGTACATGAATGGTAAACACTGAATAAATCCAATAAATAATATTTCTTATGAAAGGTCTGAAACATTCTGATTTAATTATTTTGATAAATGTGTGCAATCACTGAAAGGAAGTAAGACTGTCACTTTGATGGTGGTTTGCTTATTCTGCTAAATTGAAGTCAAAGCCAACAAATTTTGAATGATCACATCTGTCTTTCAAAGCTTAGTAAGACTCATCATGTAGGCATTTGTACTATTAAGATGTAGATTCCTATCCTCCGGTAATTATAATGAAGTGTTTTTTAAAAAGTGATTACCTGTGCACTCAATATTATCTTCGCATTTAACCACAAAATTCTGCATCCTAGCCTTTTGATTAAAACATATTAGCTTCCATCAGCGAAACCATATTTAACCAAATCTCCAGCAGAATGAGCACTACAGAATTGCTAGCTAACTCCTCTGGTTAACTACTAACCAAAAAGTTTATGTTTGCTTGAATCTTTGTTCTTAAAGTACACCAGTAATTTGGTTTGCTTTCCTAATTCAACAAAGCATTAGAGAATATAGATTTTCACTGATGAAAAAGATATTACAGGTCCACTGAAATACCACTGCAAATATCTGCTTCAGGATTATCTAAACATAACAGGTTAGGAATACTGACACAAAATATTCCTTTCACAGGTGATTTTCTGACTAAATACCTAATATGAATTTAATTTTCCTGTGAATCGCACCTCTTCTAAACAAATTACAGAATAAAAAGTACTTAGTTGAGTTCCAGGTAATCAAGATTTTACCATTTTCTGTACAGAACAAGTCATGAAAAGTTTACTTTACAAAAAAGTAATGGGAAGGGACGCCTGGGTGGCTCAGTTGGTTAAGCGGCTGCCTTCGGCTCAGGTCATGATCCCAGCTTGCTGGGATCGAGTCCCGCAACAGGCTCCTTGCTTGGCAGGGAGCCTGCTTCTCCCTCTGCCTCTGTCTGCCTGTGCTTGCTCTTGCTTCTCTCTCTATGACAAATAAATAAATAAAATCTTTAAAAAAAAAATGTAATGGGAAATTGCTACATTTTCTAAAAGTAATAAAATCCATAAGGCTTTTTTTCTTGGATAAACAGGAAGTATTCAGATTTTGATCAATGTTGCACAAATAAGTAATAGCTCAGTAAAGTTTACCAGCCAAATGGGAAGACACTGATTCACTTCAAAACATGACAGAACTTAGTGCGATTAAATCAACAAATATCCTGGGAACAGAGTATATTGTTAACAAAACTGATGTGGCCAACAAAGACTTGGGGGAGGTACTCAAATTCTCAATGCCAGATCAGTGGCAGACAGAGGGAGGAATATCATGATTTTTTTTCTGAGAGGGAATGGGTACTTTCCCTCTCACCAAAACACACACAGGCAAAACTTCACCCACAAATCAAGAAATTTGCAGATCCCCTGAAATCTACCAATGGATCTCCAGTCAGGAGCCCCTGATCTAGAAAGTTATGAAATTGAGATACAGAAGACAGGGAAAGGAATTAAGCCATAGGATCATATGGTTTTGCTGCATCATCTGTCCTACCCATATGCATACTCTTCTATAACCACATAGGGAACCATCCTTAAGAAATGTAAGCAACCTCCTACACATTCAACAGGCCTTATAAGTTTTACTTGGAAAAAAAAAAGAATCCATGTTCAGAGAAATATTATTTTCCATACATGTGATTATTATATTACTTCTACCTATAGTAACAAAGCTTCTGAGAACATTTTTGTTCATGGATACCCTATACCAAATAAATAAATGAATTAGGATATTTTTACCTTAGCACAACATATCCTAATAACCAAAATATTCTAAATAAGCCCATTAGAACACCTAAATTAATTTTAAAGGACAATTTTCTCCAAAAAGAAATTTGGACACTAATCTTTAATTACATACCCCACCAAACTGAAAGCATGACGATGATTCTCACTACAGTATTTGGTTTTAGAATTAATAAGTTCTCCTTCAAAGTAATGGGGATATATTAAAATAAGAGATCCAAGAAAAACCCTTGGAAATTAAATTAACTTCTCCTAAATCAAAAGGCCCCTTTTCAACTGTGTAAAACATGGCTTCAGAACTCTAGTGCAAGTCAGGTACCCATGCAGTTCTTCAGTGCTCCTACTTCTGGTGCTTCATTTTCTTAGACAAACAAAATAAATCAAGTTCAGATTTTTCTATGTACTAAATAATAGGTAAGTCCTAGGCATACCTTGTTGCTTGGACACAGCTAGGAAGAAACAGTGGATAACACTGGAAAATGAAGAATCAACCTACATAATTTTCAATTCCTCATAATACAAAACATGTAACTATTTCAATAGTGAAGTATCCAGGGACATATGTTAAGAATCAACTCTCAAGAGATTTCTGGGTCAAAACAACAAAATGAAAATACCAGGAACTGTTAAAGAATAGACTCCTTAAAATGTAAATCAGCAAGATCATTTAACATAATTTATATCTGATTTACATGTCATTTTCAAAAACATACCCACTAGAATGAATAAAATACAGACTATAGTTTAGGGAAATATGTTCAAGAATTGTGGGTGCTCCACTTAACCGTTCTGTTATTGCCCCAACAAGGCAAAATACTCCTAGGTCCTAGCAATGGCTCACAGAATCATTCTGGTTCTTCCAAGTCAAGTCACCAGAGAGGGAGAGAAAAAAACGGATTCATCTAAATAAGACAAGATGATCTCTTACCAAGACAATGAAAGGACTAAGCTTATCATCAGAATCTATTTTTTGGACAAAGACTGAGTTTTGTTGAACTTCTAATTATAAAGCTATGTTAAGTGCTTATTGGGTAGGTAATTTATCCTAAATAATATTACAAATACCAGTTCACACGGCTTTCCAGATAAAGTGGCAGATAATGCTGCTTTCATTCTAAAAACATGTTGTTACTTAGTAACATGAACAGAAATGGCATCATGAGAATGTAGTAGAGACTGCAATGAGCTACCTCACACTCATTCTCACCTTGCTCTTTAGTAAACCCAATTTTATTCTAGTCAGTTACATGCTCAGCTAAATTTCTTTCTTTCTTTTTTTTAAAGGATTACATTTCTAAGACACCCTCATAGCTAGATGTAGCCATGTGACTAAATTCTGGCCCACAGATGTAAGAGGAAATAGTGTTTGGGACTTCCAGGAAAATTAAGGCTTTCTTCCCTTCATAATTTTTCTGCTGCCTGGAACATGGATGTGATGTCTTAAGTCATCAGTAGTCATATTAAACCATGGGATAACTCTGAGAAAGGAAGCAAGGGGGTGCCTGGGTGGCTCAGTCCGTTAAACATCTGTCTGGCTCTAGTCATGATCCCAGAATCCTGGGATCCATGTCTGGCTCTCTGCTAAATAATAGTGGGGAGACTGCCTCTGCCTGTGCATGTGCATGCTCTCTCTCTCCTCACTGCCCCCCACTTCCTCTCTCAAATAAAAAAATCTTAAAAAAAAAAAAAAAAGAAAGAAAGCAAGCATGCACAAGGCAGAGAGCACCTGGATCACCAATGACTGTGGAAAGAACAGTGTACAGTCTTGGACTGCCTCCCTCTGAGCTTCTTTATATATGAGAGAATAAATCTCAATGTATGGCTCCTAAACTTTGATGAACATCAGAATCACAAAATGAGCTTTTAAAAATCTGGATACCAAGGCTGCTCCTCATACTAATTAAATAAGAGTATCTGGGGATTGAAATCAGGTATTAGTACTTTTCGAAGACTCTCAGGCAGATTCCAAGGTGCAGCAAACTTTAAGAACTTTATGTAAGTAAGCCCTCCACAATGAGTCCTTATTACTAACAGCTGATTCTAAATCTGATACTGCAAAAGTATCAGGAAAAAAAATATCTTTATGGATACATTCTATTACCTATGTAGTTTAACTGAAAACCCACAAATGGAAGGACATTTTTAAGTATCACTACACTGTAATTTATCATTAAAGTACAGTGCTTATTTTTTAAAGCATTGTATCATTTGATCCTCACCTCAACCCTAAGTCAGTATCATGTATATTTTATAGTAAAAGTAATAGAGGTTCAGGGAAAACAAAGAACTTATTCAGGGTCTCACATCATGCAACTGGCAAAGCCAAGATAAAAGTTTCTATTTGTGTAACTTCAAGTCTTGTGCCTTTTCCAATATATTGTAACTCCAAAGAAAAGAGGCCAAGAGCCTTCTAAAAGATTTACATTTTTTCCTGACTAAAGATTAATTTCATGAAAAGATAAATTTGAAAACTAATTTTTAAAAATGAATGGAGAAAGCATCCCTATTAAATCTATAAGCATTTCATAAATCTTGTGAACCACAAAAATATTACCTTCAAGTTAATTTTTTTAAATTTGCTCTTAAGTAGCATTAAATAAATGAATTTAAAAAATCAAGAATTTATAATTTGTCAGTTTTGAAAATAGATCTCTAAGAAGTACTATTGTTAGAACAGAGGGAAAACTGGCCATGAGAAAGAATTTAATAAAATACATAGAATTTAAATTAGTTAATGCAGTGACTTTAGATTTTGAAACAATTTTTAAATGAACAGGTTTTCAGAAGGTCTCAGCTCTTTCACTGGCTGCCTTTTATATAATTTCATTTATACCAAAAAGTTAATGTTGATTAACTGACAGAACAATAATAAACAGAGGATTTGAACAAGACTAGGATTAACTGGACCTAATAGACATATAAAGAACACTCCACCCAACTGTAGTAGAATACGCAGCCTTCTCAAGTGCACATGGAATATTCTCCAGGACAGACTACATTTCAGGTCATGAAACAAGTCAACCTACATAGACTACATGAAACAACCTACATAGACTGACTCATTTAAGAGACAGTAAATATGAACCGACCAATAATAAGAAAAATCAAATACAAAAATCAGTTGTTTCTATATGCTAACAATGAACAATCTGAAAAAGAAATATAAAAACAATTCTGGTTGGGGCGCCTGGGTGGCTCAGTGGGTTAAGCCTCTGCCTTCGGCTCAGGTCATGATTTCAGGGCCCTAGGATCGAGTCCCGCATCAGGCTCTCTGCTCAGCAGGGAGCCTGCTTCCTCCTTCTCTCTGCCTGCCTCTCTGCCTACTTGTGATCTCTCTCTGTCAAATAAATAAATAAAATCTTTAAAAAAAACAAAAACAAAAACAATTCTGGTTACAGTGGCATAAAAAAAGAATATAACACTTAGGAATAAACCTAACCAAGGAGTTCAAAAACTGAAAACTATAAAACATCACTGGAAGAAACTAAAGAAAGCACAAATAAGTGGAAATACATTCCACACTCATGGATTAGAATACTTAATACTGTTAAGACATCCATACTACTGAAAGCAACCTACAGCTTTGACACAGTTGCGATTGAAATCCCACGGCATTTTTGGTAAAAATATAAAAATTCATCCAAAAATTGACCAGAATTTAAAGGGACATGTTAGGAAGCCAAAATAATTTTCATATAGAAGAACAAAATGAGAGAATTCACACTTCCTCAGTTTAAAAGGTATTAGAAAGCTAAGTAATCAAAACAGTGTGGGACCGGCATAAAGACAGACCAGTGGAGTACCACAGAGGGTCTAGAAATAAATCCCTGCCAAATGATATTCAACAAGGGTACCAAGACCACTCAATGAGGAAAAGACAGAGTCTTCTAAAAACAGTGCTGGGAAAACTGGTTATCTACATGCAAAAAAATGAAATTGGAACCTTATCTTACACCATGTACAAAAATTAACTTTAAAGGGACTAAAAACCTAAGTGTAAGATCTAAAACTATAAAACTTCTTAGGAGAAAATCTTTATAACACTGGAGATGGCAATGATATTTTGGAAATGACACCAAAAGTACAGGCAACAATAACAAAGATAGACAAATGGTATCACAACAAACTTAAAACCTTTTGTGCATCAAGGATATTATCAACAGAGTGAATGAAAAGGCAACCTATGAAAAGGGAGAAAATACAAATCACATATCTGATTTGGGGTTAATATCCAGAATATATAATAGATTCCTAAAACTCAAGAACAAAAAATCAAATAACTCAATTAAAAGACATTATTCCAAAGATGATACACAAATGACCAAAAAACATATGAAAAGATGGTCAACATCACCAATCATCAGTGAAACACCAAATTAAAACCATAGTAAGATAACACCTCACACCTATTAGGATGGCTACTGTCCAAAAAACCAGAAAATAACAAGTACTGGTGAGGATATGGAGAAACTGAAACCCTTATACACTGCTGGTGGGATTGTAAAACAAAGCAACTGGTATGGAAAACAGTATGAAATTTCCTCTAAAAGTAAAAACAGAACTATCATAACTATCATATTATCCGGGAATTTCACTTCTGAATATACATGGAAAAATATCAAAAGAAGGGTCTTGAAGAGATACCTAAACACCTATGCTTATCACAGCACTATTCGCAATGGCCAAGAGGTGGAAGTAACCCATACATCCACCAGGGGAATGGATATACAGACAGCAGAATACCATTCAGCTGTAAAAAGCAAGGCAATCCTGTCACATGCTAAACACAGGTGAATTTTGAAGACACTATGCCAAATGAAATAAACCAGTCACAAAAAACCAAAATAGTTCCACTTATATGAGGTATCTAAAGAAGTCAAATTCATAGAAACAGGAAGTAGAATGGTGGTTACTAAAGGCTGGGGAGCTGGGGGAGGAGGGGAAAGGATGAATTTCAGATGCACAAGATGAAAAAGTTCTGGAGATCTATTTCATGACAATGTGAGTATACTTAATATTATTAAACTGTACACTTTAAAATGATTAAGATAAAAAATTTCATTATTTTACGATGTTTAAGGTAATGTTTATTGAATTATCCCTAACTCGATATGGGAATTATTAAATAACATATACACAAAGTTTTAAAACACTAAAAAATCTACTACAGTAATGCCTGAAAAAAGGCTTCTGAAAAATAAGTATTTTAAATTCTACAAAAGTAAGATTGTTAAAAACATACAATCCTACTTACCTTGGCTTGTCTCTTTTTTCTCTTTGTCTTTCAAAATCTCGTCCTCTGTCTTTTCCATCTCTTGGTTTTTCTTCTATTCTGTCTTTTACTTTATACTTTTCTTTGTATTTTTTCCCCAGAACAATATCTTCCTGTATAGGAGGGGGTGGACTAGGAGTTCGAGGTCCTTTCTTTTTACTCTGGTTGCCTTTTGAATTCCTGAAGGTAATACAAAGCTATCATTAGAGGTCCAAATACTTTTGGAAGGTCACGTGGGTATTTTTTCATTTAATAAAGCACATTTTAGGTTGTTTTTTTTTTAAGATTTTATTTATTTATTTGACAGAGAGATCACAAGTAGGCAGAGAGGCAGGAAGTGGGGGCAGGAGGCAGGCTCCCCGCTGAGCAGAGAGCCCGATGTGACGGGGCTTGATCCCAGGACCCTGAGATCATGACCTCAGCGGAAGGCAGAGGCTTAGCCCACTGAGCCGCCCAGGTACCCCAATAAAGCACATTTTAAAAAATGGTAGCATTCCTCACCTTTTACTATCTTATTAATTAGTAATCACTATCCAGAAAAAAACAGACAGAAATGAACAAATAATTAATTTAACTTGCTACTTATTAGTAATTTTAAAGGGTAGGTCTCTGAGAAAGAGGTGGAGTAGGAAGAGATTCTTTCAGAAATAAAAATAATAACAAGATAACTGCATGAACTGAATTTTTCGTAAGCTTATATAGAAAAGTAGATGAAAAAAATAAAAATCACGTATAATTCCACTACTCAAGACTAACCCTTGTTAACACCTTGGATATATGCCCACACTTTTTCTTTCTTTCTTTTTTTTTTAAATTAAAGATTTCATTTATTTATTTATCAGAGAGAGAGAGGGGGAGAGAGCGAGCACAGGCAGACAGAATGGCAGGCAGAGGCAGAGGGAGAAGCAGGCTCCCTGCTGAGCAAGGAGCTCGATGTGCGACTCGATCCCAGGACGCTGGGATCATGACCTGAGCCGAAAGCAGCTGCTTAACCAACTGAGCCACCCAGGAGTCCCTGCCCACACTTTTTCTATGTCACTTCTCCCTCCCCCAATTATATTATGTTTTATAAAAATTTCTGTACTAAACATAGCACAGGTATCTTTTCTATGACAAAAAGCAGATCAAATAATTATTTTTATAGACTCAAATTTCATCAAATAGATACGCTCTGTAACTTCTTTAAATGGTTTCAGATTGGTAAATTTTTTAGGTGGCCTCCATGTTTTATGATAAAGAACACAAAATTACATCATCTATAAATCAAATCCTAAACACTGTTAATAAACATTCATTTAAATCTTCTAAGTCTTATTTGAGAAATCCTCCTCAACTCTAAGATTACAAAAACACCCCCCTAAAATTTGGGAATTTGACCTTTCACATTTAACCTACCTGAAAGTGATTATTGGGTTATGAATCTCCTCTTTAATTTGGCACTTTAAATAATTTTATTCAAATGTTATAACTCTGACCTCTTATATACCCAAAATTGTCTGTCCTTATCTCAGATCTGTCATCATTTGACTGAATATAATAGCACTTTGGTACTAATATACTTTCTCCTCAAAGCTCTACAAATATTGTTATAATATTTTATAACATTTGGTGTTGCAGATGAAAAATACAAAGAGAGCTCATTTCTTTTTCCCCATGCATGTTACACCCAGTTTTTCAGCTGGGATGATTATAAGACGTTCCTCCCTGGAAATTAAAAAACTGCACCAAGATATAACTAGGTTTTCTTTTTTTAGCCTTCTCCAGAACTCAGTGAACCATTTCAATCCCAAATCCTTAAGTCTTTCAGTTCAATTTTTAAAAAATTTTTATTTTATCAAGTCTCCAAATAGCCCAAGCCTCTCTGGTTAGCTTTATTATAGTTACCACATCTCCTGGATTTCTCATCTATGTCTTATTATTTTTAAATTATTTCTCTCTCTCCTTTTGTTTCCCAATCTTAAATATGTCTTCAAATTCAGTAATTCCTTGAGGCAGCACTCATTCTACTTGTTTCAAATAATTCAGCAGTCTCATTATTCTACTATTTTCAGTTGTTCTTTTTTTTTGAGATTTTATTTTTTTATTTGAGAGAGAGTGAGCACAAGTAGGCAGAGCGGCAGGCAGAGGGACAGGGAGAAGCAGGCTCTCCACTGAGCAGGGAGCCTGATGTGGGGCTCGATCCCAGGACCTTGGGATCATGACCTGAGCCGAAGGCAGCCCCTTAACTGACTGAGCCACCCAGGGGCCCCATTTTCAGTTTTTTGGTTTTTTTTTTTTTAAAGATATTACTTATTTGACACACAGAGAGATCACAAGTAGGTAAAGATGCAGGCAGAGAGAGAAGGGGGAGCAGACTCCCTGCTGAGCAGAGAGCCCAATGCAGGGCTCGATCCCAGGACCCTGGGATCATGACCTGAGCCGAAGGCAGAAGCTTAACCCATTGAGCCACCCAGGTGCCCCTATTTTCAGTTTTTTAAAAAATTGTTTTTCTTCCAAAATATCTTGTTCACAGATTGCTTTAATTTTCATGTCAACTGGTCTCATCTTCTCAATGCAATCATTCTCTCAAATTGTACTAAAATTATGAATTTATTATTTAAATTTGTTTTTGTGTTCTCCAACACTGTTCAGTCTGGTGCTGAGTTTTGAAGTAGCCCTCATATATCTGGTAAGTTTTCACCAGCTACTCATTTCACTATTAGTCTTTATAAATGATGACCTAAGTCTGTATCCTAGAACTTACTTCCTGTAACCTTGAGGTCTCTAATCTGATTCCTTAGCTATAAAAAGGTAATAGAGATCATCTTCTTCAAAACTGCTGGTAAAATTTTAAAAAGATAAAAGTATAAAATCAATGGACTCTGTGGGCATTCAGAAAATTTAGCTCTTAATCCTTATTCCTATTTCTTATTATCATAGATAAGGTTAGCTACATAGCAAGTTAGAAATTACTAAAGTATGATCAAATCTTTTTTCACCTTTGTCTCCTGCTATGAACCATAGCCACATATCTCCTTATATATTTATGAGATAACTCAAACTTTTAATGTATCTAACAGTAAGTGATAAATGCCTGAATTTCTAAATATTTTTCCACTTAAAAGACAAAAACAGTAGTCACTATCAAAAAATTATTTTAAAGATAAAATAATAGAGGAATTCTTGATACAAACTATTTTCACGTTACCTCCTGTGATAGAGACGAACTAGGTGTTTACTAAATTTTGTCCCTGGCGCACTGTTGAACCATACTGTCTAGACTTTTTTGAAATTGGGTATGGCCAAGTGACGAAGTACTGGCCAAAAAATGTGAGTAGAAGTGATATATACCACTTCCAGCCCTAACTATTAAAAGACTCTCATACTCCAGGCAACTAATTATAAACTGTTCAGCCAAGTAAGAGCAATACTCTAATTTTTTTCTTTGTATGTTCCATTTTTTTGGTGTCCATAAAACCCCAAGTGAAGCCATGTCATAAGGAGACTAGGTTACTGAATCTCTATGTACAGGAGATCAACATATTAATCTGAAACACCCATTTTGATTTTACTTCAGTGAGAAATAAACTTCTGTAGCGTTAAGCTCACATTTTGGGATTAGGCTATTAAAACAACTAGGATTACACAAACATATTCACTGAAATACAGAATTTCTTCACATTATCTTCAAAAATATATGTAGTTGGAAATCATATTATGTTACAATATCGGGTTTAAGTGCCTTCCAACCACAGAGATCCAAACTGGTTTTGGACATTCTGAAGTCAACAAGATCTTTGAACATTTTTTTAAGTCAACTGATTATTCTTAAATGATGCAGAGCCTACTTCCCATTTGTGACATAGAGCTAGCTCAATTAGCTACTTTGACCATTTTTAGATCCTTTCTTTCTCTCTCCTCAAAACTACTTCTTTTGAACAGCTTTTAACCTACTTTGTACATCTTCGTACAAAGAGTTATAAAGAAAAATTTACTTAATAAAAACTGAGAAACAGTATAGATGGACAGAACACATAATACATTTGCTGATTCTAAGCCACACTGCATCTCACATAATAGCCTAAAGCTTGCTATCAGGACACATCTCACAATAAATATCAAATAAAACTGCCAGCTTTCAGGAAGAAGTATGAATTTCAATTTGTCTGTAATTACAGTGCCTACTCAATATGATAACAATGTAAGACCAAGGAGTCTATTTACCTGATTGTCACCTCAGCTGATTTACTGGCATTGCTCCAACAACCTACTGAATTTTAGCTGAAATTCCAATCCTTACTTTTTGCTTAATATGCCTTCACACAGCTTACAGTGTGATTCAACAAATGAAACCAGAAGCTGATGATCTGACACACTCCACACAACATAAACTGCTTGGCTAAGAAAATGCTATACTCAATTCAGTGTTTTCCTTGTGCCTCTACCGTAGTTTTCCAAGCCCTTCTACTTCAATTACTAAATTAATGGTGCATGTTAAAGTCAACAACATCTTAGACTACAAGAAATACAGTAGTTAAATCAAGGTGAGTAATTATTCCTGCTAAATACTAAGAGGATAAATGAATTACTAATAAAGAACACTATATGAAAAGTAACAAGATGAAACTAACCCTTCGTCTAAACAGTTAACAAAACTGATTTAGAAATTAAATTTCAAAGCTTTTATGAATAGAAAGGATAAGAAAACAAAAAAAGGGTATTTCTGATATGCTGGTTTTTTGTTATTTTTATTTTTACTTTTTTTCCAGAAATGGATGGAACTGAGGGATAGTTATTTAACAACAAACGGAGTGGATCACACCACTCTATACTTCACTCCTTCCTATTTCTTTGCCACATTTACTCAATCCCAGAAGCAAAGGAGAGGATCAAGTCAACTTTACAGAGTGCCTTTTTATAATGCAAAGCTCAGAAAAAACAATGAACCATCAAGACCCCAATCTTCAAGGAGATTAAATTTAAGAGGTTCTAATATATGTATGTCACAGATGAAATATAATACAAACAGTAATATTAGGAGAGGTATAAATAAAATCTGATATGCAAAGGAACAGAAGTTATGATCAATAAAAAATGGAAAAACTTAATGGAAAGACAGAATTTGAGCTAGACATTGAAGAACTGAAGATGGAAGAGAGGAGGAGGAAAACTGGACAAAAATATTCACAAGACTGAAAAGATCAAAGTATAAATGTCATCTTAAAGAATCTAAATTTTTGGGCACCCAGGTGGCTCTGTCAGTTAAGCCTCTGACTTTAGCTCCGGTCATGATTTCAGGGTCCTGGGACATTGCCATGCATTGGGCTCCCTGCTCAGCAGGGAGTCTGTTTTCCTTCTGATGTTCCCCCTACCCCCAGCTCATGCATGCACATGCACAGGCTCTCTCATAAATAAATAAAATGTTTAAAAAATAGAATCTGAATTTTATTCAACAGAATGGAAATTCAGAGTTTTTCAATGGCATAGTATATTAATCAGAATTGGTCTTTCAGGATTTCTCTCACAAGATTTCTCTGTAAAATGAATCAGTTGGGGTTGAAAATGAAATGTTCATGAGAGTAAGGGAGTGGACATTGGATAAAATAAATACAGTTAGTAGGATATAGTAATCTAGGCAGAAAGTACCTGGAGTCTTGAAAGAGGGTTAAAACTTCTAGAAACAAAAAGGAAGAAGACAGAAATTTCCTTGTGGGTTCAGATAGACAGTTTGCCAACTGGTCATATGTTGGGAAGAGGTTTGGGTTTTTCTCTTGAAGAAATTTAGTATATGCGCTTTAATTACAACAATATTTAAATAGTACAGATCGACATTAAGTGGAAAGTTGTATTCTGTCTTATTCTTAGTGCCTCAATGTAATCTTATTTTCCCATTTCTATTTTTATTTCCTCAAATGGCTACTGGAATAACTCTAATATCTTCATACTGCTATGTACAGGCTATAAGGAACCTAATCTCATAACCACATGCACAAGGACAAGAAGAATGTTCACTGTGTATAACTTGTTAACAGTGAAAACCTGAAAACAACCTAAATGTTCAATAACAGAAAAATAAATACAGAATGTAAGTACTCAAATGAAAAAAGGCTACACATATCAATAAAATATAAAAAATGTTAACTGAAAAAGCAAGTTGCAGAAGCAAAGCTTTAATATGTAAGTAGTAAGATTAATAGATAAAAATAATATACATGAAAGTATAAACATACATGCACCAGTATCAAAACAAATTCAAGAGGGGAGGACAGAATATCTATGTATTATGTTTAAATCTTAAAAAATAAAAAGCTCTGAAGCATATGTAGGTGGGACATAGATATCTGCTTTATTGTTCTATATAATCTTCTTTTAAATTGAAACTCTTTTGACCTTTTTCTTAGAAGAAAAAAATTTACATTAAATATTTAACATATTTTAAGTACCCTTCTGTAACCCACTAATTCTTTTGAGTATCATTTCAAGAAAAGCTACTTCATTTTGGCATTATTTACTACCCTACTGACCTCTGCTGGTCCAATAAGGGTGAGGATACTGCAGCTGTCTTCCTGTCTTTCTTGCTTGCTGAAGATGATGACTTAGGGCTTGATTTTCGCTTTGGAGATTTGCTTGATTTTCTTAGAGAAGGTGATGGAGATAATTTTGATCTAATTACTTCTGGTGAAACCTTTTAAAAGAATTCAGTAAGTCAATTCAGAAACTCCTTCAATCATGGCTGTTATAATCAGGTAACAAAGTAGGTGTTTTTAAAGCATACCAAACTTTAGAAGAAATATTAAGTGCTACTAGAGATACCATGTATTAATCTGGCTCCTAAACACATGCTTTTAACCAGTATGATAATTAACTGCCCTAACATAATACTAATATCAATAAAGCCAACTAAAATGATAAAACTTCAAAATCTCCTTAGAAAAATCAAAATTATATTCCAATGAGTTGTATCTCTACTCTTTAGAAAATAAACAAGTGTTCTAGAAATAGCTTAGGCCTAAAAAACAGACATACATAGATTTAAATCCTATTTAACATTAGCTGGTGACTCTAGGCAACAAAATCTCGGTTTTTCACCTGTTCGAAAGCAAAAAATTTCAATTTATCTAAGAGTAATGAGAAGATTAAATGATTGACATATGTAGTTGATATATAATTTAATCAGTGTATCAATATCCTAGTACAATTTAAGACAGAGCAAGCAGCTAATGAGTTCTCTGATCAATAGCCATGTTGATGCTAATTACAAACATTTATTTCAATAATAGCATACCTCTTTTTTAATAATAATTTCTTCTCTCTTGTCCATGTTTTCTTGTTCCAGCTTCATTAATTCCCTCTGTATCTTCTGACGCTTCATTTCCAGTGACAACTCATGAACATAATCATAATTAATATCTCCATTGTCAGAATCTTTAAAAAAAAATTCCATTACTTGTCAAAAACTACGAATGATCTATACCAAAAATTAGAGCACTTTTTCTGCTAATTTTTTATACAAATTAAAATGGTAGATTCATTCATTAGAATAACAAATTTCTCAAAGACAAAAGAAATATATACTGTTTCTATAAAGGATTAAAATCAATATGGTTGATTTCTTTTGATTTCTTTATGAAAAGTCAAACATTTTTAAGATTCTTGGGTTTTCTGAAAGTGGTTTTAGGTTGCCTGGGGGTTGGGATTTTGGTTAGGAGACAGGATTTTTAAAAGATACAATTAAAAACACACATGTAAATTTTAACTATTAGAGATACCAAAGCCTTCAATATTTCATCCTGAATATGATGTGATTTCATTATCTCCTTGACTTTCTTAAGGATTCATTAGTATTAAATGAAGGTTACATTAGGTGTCCTACATTGCTTCCGCATTGCTTTTTTATTAGTAACACAACAGATTTGTATCTAAAACTAAAGTCTGGTAATTTTAATACTAATGTGTACATGAGTTAATGTCCGAAGGATCTGTACCATTTCCATTACAGGTGATTTGTACTAGGTTCCTTAGATTAGAACTGCCCATCAACAGATCTGATACCATTTCCTTATTTCCATTCACCTTTTTCATAAAAAAATATGATGGCTGGTTAAAGGGGGAAAAAGAAGGAGTGGTACACAGAGCTATTTCATCACAATACCCAGAAGTTTTCAGTGGCTACTGGCACTGCCACCCAACCTCTCATCCTCACTTGCTATAATGCAAGATGTCTAGAGGAAGGAATTTCAGTGACTCGTATCCTAACACATGATAGTGCTGGGCTTCACTGCTTCCGAACTGAAGTGCCTTCTATCAAACTATATTTTGGCACTAAAGATCACCATTCCTTAACCCGGGGCAAAAAAAAAGAACTAAAAAATAACAAAGATAGGTAGTTCTACTTGACTGCTTAAAAGCACAAGAAAATGAATATCACTGTCAGGCACAGACCGAATACATTATAATGCCAACCATCCACTTATATACTTGGGAACTAAGAGGGTAGCTATATAGTCTTTAACTGTGTAACTAAATTGATTACTCAGCTAATATCAGAAGATGAGGACAATTTTTCGATAAATATATAAAACAGACTAAATCACATTTTTCAGTCAGAAAGCAATCACTAAATATTTAAGGATATAAAAATTTTACTTGATAAAATGATTAGAGATACTGAATTTTTTTTTTTTAAGATTTTATTTGAGAGAGCACACAAGCAGGAGGGAGGGGCAGAAGGAGCAGGAGAAGACGACTCCCTGCTAAGCAGAGAGGCTGATGCTGGGCTCTCTCTATCCCAGGACCCAAGATCATGACCTGAGCAGAAGGTAGACACTGAACTGACTGAGCCACCCAGGTGCCCCAAGAGATGCTAAATTTAATTAAATAAATAATGGCTATATTCAGTATTATTGTGCATTCTGATACTTTGTATCAGAGATAGTGTCAAAGATTCCATTTGATGGTATTCTCAAATTATTAACAGATAAAAATTCCATAACTAAATACTAAGTACGTATAAAACAAAGGGAAGATTATGGACTTTGGGGAGGGTATGTGCTAGGTGAGTGCCATGAAGTGTGTAAACCTGGCGATTCACAGACTTGTACCCCTGGGGCTAATAACACATTATATGTTTATAAAAAAAATAATAAAAATTATTTTTAAAAAAACAAAAAATGAAAAAAAAGGGGAAGAGTAATTAATTGTAAAGTATGATTTACAGTATTTTTAAAGGCATTATCAATAATGTCCTGTGCCCCTCTAAAAACTGATATCTGGAAATACCAATATAGAACACATGTAAAAAAATGAGAAGCTGACTGTCAGTCTTCACTCCCCAACTACCCTAATAAGGGCGTTAAGTCTGAACAGTTAAAATCAATGTACTATAACTAATATATTTCGTTTAGAGGGAAAGCTCTCAAGTCTTCACTGATAAACCACTTATTCTTATTTTATGGCCATCTATTATAAACAAAAGGAAGATGTTTTCCTAGCCTTTAAGAGTTGAACTACAAAATAGGCATGATGCAACTGACAGTCTCCTGACAAAAAAAGAAAAATGAGAAGACACAAAACATAAAATAGAACCCAAAACAAAAATGAGTCTGAAACCATTTAAGAAATTTAGAAAATGTCTCTCATATATTATAGCTTGAGGTTATCATTATAATTGCCTAATAAAAACTGATTCATGTAAGTGATTAGTATAAGTCAATAGAAAAATATTAAATGTAACTAGAATGGCAGATTTTATAAGGCAGAGATTTTTAAGAATGTATATAATAGAAAAATATATACAATACATAAGGTTGACATCACTTTTTTTTTTTTTAAAGATTTCATTTATTTATTTGACAAAGAGAGAGAGCATAAGCAGACCGAACAGCAGGCAGAGGGAGAGGGAGCAGCAGACACCCCACAGGGCAGGGATCATGACCTTAGCTGAAGGCAGATGCTTAACAAACTAAGCCACCCAGGTGCCCCAACATTATTTATAAATAGAGTTTGTACTGATTCAAAGAATGAGCAAGAAAGGATACAAACAGGTAATTCACAAAAAGAAGAAAATGCAAATGATAGATAAATATGGCTTTTTCACGTGTTAAAGAGTCATTTTTTTCTAATTATAATATTAGGTATCAGCAAAGGTACAGATAAAAGGTATGTTCATTCTCTGAAGGTAACAATGTAAACTAGTACATCTATCTTGGAAAGTAATTTAGTAAAGCCTTAAGAATATTCATTCCTCTTAATATAACAATTTTATTTCCAGTAATCCATTTTATGCAAATAATCATAGATATATATAAGAGTATATGTATATGAATTAAAGGCTATATATATTTAAGTATTTCCTTTTGTCTTTAACATATATATGCTCACTATTAAAAGTCGTAATTCTTAGGGCTCCTGGGTGGCTCAGATGGTTAAGTGTCTGCCTTCAGCTCAGGCCATGATCTCAGGTCCCCACATGGAGTCCTTGCTGGGTGCCCAGCTCAGCAGGGAGCCTTCTTCTCCCTCTCCCTCTGCTGCACCCCCCTGCTTGTGCTTTGTCTCTCTCTCTCTCTCTAATAAATAAAATCTCTATAAATAAATAAATGTGTGTATGTACGTTATGTCTTAATTCTTAAATATCAGGATAAAATATGAAATACCCTTACACTCCTCCCACTGTCAGCCTTACTCCAGTGGTTAACACTGTTACTAGTTCGGTGCTGTATGCATAAAAATAAACCTTTTTATATTTAATGCTCTTTAAAATAATGGTACTAAAACTACACACACTGCCCTATAGAAATATCTTTCCAGGGGTGCCTGGGTGCCTCAGCTGGTTAAGCAGCCAACTGTTGATTTCAGCTCAGGTCACGATCTCAGGGTCCAGGGATGGAGCCCTTGACGGGCCCCACAATCCGTGCAGAGTTGTTTGAGATCCTCTGCCCCTTCCACCACTTGCACTCATTCTCTCTCTAAAATAAATACAACCGGGGCACCTGGGTGGCTCAGTGGGTTAAAGCCTCTGCCTTCGGCTCAGGTCATGATCCCAAGGTCCTGGGATCGAGCCCCGCGTCTGGCTCTCTGCTCAGCGGGGAGCCTGCTTCCCTTCCTCTCTCTCTGCCTGCCTCTCTGCCTACTTGTGATCTCTGTCTGTCAAATAAATAAATAAAATCTTTAAAAAAATAAAATAAAATAAATACAACCTTAAAAAAAAAAATCTATGTCATGCACAGAGATCAACCATTTTCATTTAATATAATTTATTTAATCGGTTTCCTCTTGACACACATTCAGTTTGTTTTCAATATTTTGCTCTATAAATAAGACTTCTATGGACATTCTGACAGCCTCCCTGATTCACAAGTACATCTTATTTTTTTAGGACAGATTTCTTAAACTAGATCTGCTGGATGAAGAGAAGCATAATTTTATTTTAATATTGCCAAAGTGCACTCAAAAGTAATTTTACCAATGGAAACTCCCACTTTATAATATTAGTACTTTTCATTTTTATCAGTCTGATGAGTGAAAAAGGCTACCTTTTTATTTTCATTGGCTTTCTTCTGTAGTGAACCTGAGCATTTACTAACCACTTCTATTTCCTCTATGAATTATCTAATGTTTGGTTTTTGCCCATTTTTTAACTGGACTATCTTTTTCTTGTATTTGTGGTAGTTCCTTTTATGTTTATGTAGTGGTTTTTTTTGCCATATTCTTACATGTTACACATGTCAAATATTTTCTTATGGTGATACTTTTAATTATTAAATTACAGTTTGGTTATATAGAAAATTTAAATCTTTATGTATCCAAATAAGGCTTCTGGGTTTTATGCCTTAACTTCAAAAGAATGTATCCATCTCTAAGATTACCAAAATATGTTCATATATTTTCTCTCCTCCTACAGTGGTACTTTTGCTTTTTATTTAACTGCACTAGTCCCTATGATAAATAAATAAGAGGAAGTTTAAGTAACCAAATAAAAAACACAGACTTGGGGGTCTGGTTTTGGAAATATAGGAAGCAACCAGATAATGAAAAGTTCCGTAAGATAAGAATTTGTACTTGATCCTGAAGGAAATGGGAAATCCAAATTTTTAAAAAAGATTTTATTTATTTATTTGAGAGACAGAGAGAGAATATGCAGGCACATGCCCAGCAAGGAGAGGGATAGAGGAGGAGCGAGAGGGAGAGAGAATCTCAAGCAGACTCCCACCAAGTGCAGAGCCTAAGGTGGGATTCCATCCCATGACCCGAAATCACAACCTGTGCCAAAACCAACAGTTAGACACTCAACCAATTGAGCCACCAAGGTGCCCCAGGTAATCCAGATTTTAAACAGAGGAATGAAGTGAAGCAATTTATTCTTTCGTAAGAGCATTCTTCAACTCACAGAGTAGAAGAAATCTGGAATACATATCACTAATAAAGATCTTATATCCAAAATATAAAAGGAATTCTCAACAATTAAAAACATGTAATACAACAGAACAGGCAAGTCTGGAACACAGAGTTTATAAAACAAATTATACATTCATTAGTAAGTGTGAAAAAGTTCGAAACTTTATTAGTCATTAGGGAAATGCACACTGAAACCACAATAAGATACCAGCACACACCTCCAGAATGGCTAAGATAAAAAAAAACCCCAAAAAATACCATATAATAAACAACAACCATTTAAAAATTATCTACTAAAGAAGAACATATGCAAATTCTGTTGCCCAGCAACTCCCAGGCATAAACTGAAGAGAAACGGGTAGGTACATGCTTAGCAAAAGGTATGGTTAAGAATAGTAATAGCACTTAAGCCATAATAGCTCAAAACTGGAAATTACTCAAATGTTTATCAACAGTAGAATGGATAAATTATGGTATACTCATAAATGAAATACTATATAGCAATAACAATGAACTATATGTGCAGTAAATAATATGGTTTAATCTCAAAAATAATACTCTAAGTAAAAGAAGCTAAACATAAAAAGAGTACTGCTATTGATTCCATTTATACATAGCTCAAAAACAGACAAAAAAAACCCGATGGTAGTAGAAATCAGGGCAGGATTACCTTTGAGAGGTGGGGGTTGGGAGGTAGTGAGTGGAAAGGGAGCGAAGGAGGCTGATGGGATACTATCATTTTCTATTTATTGATTTGGGTGCTGATTATACAAGTTCATGAACACTGAATCATATGCTCTTCTGAATGTATACTACACTTTAGTAAAAAAAATTTTTTAAAGATTATTCTGACTTTCAAGTGGAGAATGAATTAGGAGATAAGATTAACCTCATGGCATGAGGTCAGGTTATTTTGGTAAAATATATTTGAAGGCAATAAACAAATATCTTAGTAACCAAAATATTAGTAGTCATGTAGAAAAATAGATGGTTCTGAAAGCTGTTCAGCAGGTAGAAATGTAAGAACTCTATAAATGTCTAGGTTGAGGGGATGGAGTATCAAATAATGATTCCCAGGCTTTGGGGAACCTAGTAGGAAAGTGGTGCTATTAAGATAAGGAACTCAGACGGAGATATCCAACTGATAGATCCTTAACTGAGAGCTCTAGATATTAGAGTCATTAATACACAGATGCTAATAATGCCCTAAAAGCATGGTTTCATCTGGAGGGAAAAATTAAAATTGAGAAAAGGTGGCTGGACAAAGGGAAAACAACTGACAGCAGAAGCTGCTTCTAGAAACAAGTGGTTCTCAAAGAGTAGTCTGAGAACTTTTGGGAACCCCAAGATAATTCTAGGAGTTTCAGAAGATAAAAAATATTTCTATAGCATTATATTATTTGACTGGTTTTTTTTTTCCTTTCCTGAGTATACAGTGCAGTTTCCCAAAAGTCACATAATATGTAATATCCTTAACAGACTGAATGCAGAAGCAGATAGGAAAATCCATGCCTTCTATTAAGCCAGATATTAAAAAGACTTACAAAAACATGTAAAACATTGCTCCTCCGTGTAACTTTTATTTTTAATTTGCAAAACATATCTATTTTTTGTAAAGGTATATCCTAGGTTTATTATTGTCATTGTTAGCCAAGTTCATAAATAAATATTTTTTAAATTTCTCAAAAAGAAAAAGACCTCTCAGATTCAATTTCTAATATGTTAAGAATTGAAACAGATAATCCATCAGGTCAAAAGTTGTTTGTGGGGGGCAGTTGGTTACACACCCAACTCTTGGTTTTGGCTCAGGTCCTGACCTCAGAGTGGCTGAGTCCTCCGTTGGGTTCCACACTCAGCAAAGAATGTGCTTAAGACTCCCTCCTCCTCTCCTCCTGCCCTCTATTTGTGCCCACTTTCTCTTCCCCCTTTCTCAAATAAGTAAATCTGAAAGAAAGAAAGAAAGAAAGAAAGAAAGAAAGAAAGAAAGAAAGAAAGAAAACAAGCAAGCAATCAAGCAAGCAAAGCTGTCTGGATCCTTTAAAAAACTAAAAAGTGTCCTAAGACCAGAAAGTTTGAGAAATATTGGTATAGACCAATATCTTCTGAGTCCAGCTAAAATTGATATTCACTTTAGACTGAAAATGTAGAAGGAAAGCCTGTTAAACTAGTTCACAGTCTCATTATCTGGGGATTGAGATGGCTACACCCATTCATCAATATTCCTTCAAGCCTATTTTTAACATAGAGAGATAAATGTCCAAAACCTTTGAGTTCTAATCAAGACAAACGATAATAAATAGCCATGTGTATATTTTACATGTAAAACTATATAAAAGGCATCTACTCACCTTTTAAAGGAATTTTGTATATAAAAGGCTCTTATAGTAAAATCATTTTGGTTTTCTTTTTTAAAGATAACAGTCTAGAGCAAAGCCTTGTGAAACAACATTTAAAAGATAGTTAAAATATAAGGAACCTCTGTAGGAAGATTGAAGGGCTTCAAAGGAAGACAGAAAACCTGAAGAGGGATAGAGAGGTAGAAGAAATCCAAGGGGAAAGTACTTTTGGAAGACAAAGGCTCTCAAATGCTGCAGAGAGATTATAGAAGAGAAACAAGGAAGTCTCCATTTATTTAGCAAAGGGGAGGCTATTAGTAACTTTGAAGAACAGTTTTAGTGAAGACATGGGTCAGAAAACTGAGTAAATACTGAGGTGAAAAAGAAAGACAGTAAGGTACAGAACTACTCAACAATTTAGTTGTAGGGGCACCTGGGTGGCTCAGTTGGTTAAGCGACTGCCTTTGGCTCAGGTCATGATCCCAGGATCCTAGGATTGAGCCCTGCATTGGGGTCTTTCTGCTCAGCGGGAAGCCTGCTTCTCCCTCTCTCTCTGCCCATCGCTCTGCCTACTTGTGCTCTCTCGGTCAAATAAATAAAATCTTAAAAAAAAAAAAAAAAGAATTTAGTTGTAAAGTGGGGATAAGCAGGGTGATGGCTGAAAAGTCACATGGAGAAAAGAGGAAAAGATATGTTAAAGATACAAAAGAGAATGTATGCTAAATGAACAAGACTGCAGAGGGAGGAGGAAATCAGATCCAGAATATAGGAAAACACAACCTTTATACAGAAGGGAGGCTACTTACACAGAAACAAAGAGGAAATAGCAAAGTTCGGGGGTGGGGGAGACTAATTTGGAAGTATGGTAGCAGGAAGTTGAGGGTGTTAGTGGGTCGTGAGTTGCATCCTCTCTGCGTAGTAAAGAGCAGACAGGAACTATGAGAGGGTTTGAAACAGCTATTATGAAAACGAAGAGAGAACTGTCTTGGGCTTTCCCAAATCTTTTAAACAGGAATAGAGAAATTTTTTTTAAAGATAAGAAGTATCCAGTACATTTCAGAGTGATTTTTATCCACAAATAACTAAAATGAAAAGAATGCTGAATGTGTTGAGTTAATCGTTTCACACTTAGGAAAAGTTCACCGTCCAATCTTTAACAATCAAGTTTTGTAATATTTTATTTCAGTATATTAACTACCTAATTAACTATGATGGGACATTTTAGCTGCTTCTACTGCTATTTTGTAGGAGTTGTTAAATTGGCTTATGAAAGTCCAATAAACTAATCATAGGGAAGTTTCTTATCTATTTTTAGGAGTAAGTTTTAAGTAGACAATACTGTCCCAAGATGGAATGGATTTCCTTAAAAAATACTGATGTTCAAATTACTGGAGAGGCAGTTAGCACACTTTTCACATATGGGAATATAAATCCTCAGAGATTGTTCTCAAATGTAACACTAAATGTTGTAAGCTTACAGGCTCTTGGCTCTCACAGATGTCCATTCATTCACTGTAGCTGAAAAGCAGCTACAGAAAGTAAGTAACCAAATGGGTATGGGTGTATTCCAACAAAACTTTATTCGCAAAAACAGGTGGCTAGCCCACAAGCTATTCTTTTTTAACCCCTGGTCTAAGTTTTCATTTTACTGCTAAGGAAGGCGCTTAAATTAGTATACTCTTTAGTTTTGTCATCTGTAAGAAGAATAACAAAGCTACTGAATTAATAATTACATAAATTATATTAAAATACCCAGAACACCCAAAGCATTCAACAAATATGAGATCTCTTTCTCTATATTTGATAGTGTGAGGCTATAGTGCTCACCTTCAGAAGGTCACAGAAGTGAAGAAGAGGAGAGAACATTCATGGTGTGGAAAACAAATGCTAATTTGTTAAGACAATGATGCAAAGATGATTTTGCTATTTTTCATCAACAAATCCCTGGTCTCAATTATCCGAATTGGATTTCTTCTGAAAGATGAAAGTCTACAAAATTTCTTGGAAACAATTTTCCCAGATCCTTAAGATTTAAAAATTTCATTTTAATATTTTATGTGAAACAAACAAAATTTAGATTTAATTTTAACCTTGGTATTGAGGAACTAATAAGATTTAGAAACATAATACAATTTCAAAGGACTGTGATGCTGCCCAGTATAGCTCTAGGAGTAAAAAAGGATGGGAAAGTTGAAAAATGCAGTGAACAGTTTTCTCTGCCTTTGTTCCGCTACCATATGCCATTTTCTGTATTCTAACTCAGTAAGGTAGAAACAAGGCAGTAAGATGATTCTGAAACAACAAGGAGATCACAGTTGAAAGGTGTTTTGAAGCCCCCCAAAATCTACAAAGTAAATAATCAATAAATTGACGATATAAACAAAGATTTTTTAAAACTCACCATCTCTGTTAGCTTCCCATTCTACATTTTCTTCTTCACTTTCTGGAGTTCTCTCCTTAGTGATTTTTATGTCTTCCTTTTCCCTATGTCTCCCTCTTGAAGATTCTTTCTAAAAATTATACACATACATACAGATTACTATATTTTAAAAAATTATGAGATAGTTACTATAATACAGACTATTTCTAGCCTCATCTTTTTTCATCTGTTTTGCAGATAATCACTCACCCACTAAGTAGAAAAACTGACAAGTTCTAATGTAGCACCGCAATGAGCACTATTTTATTAAAGAAGAGCAACGTGGTAAAAAGAAGGCATCAATCACTGAGATTTCAAGATACAATGTAAATGTCTAATAAGCGCTGGATAGTCCACAACATACCAAGTTTGTATTTCTAAGTCTCTAGGGGGAAACTATTCAAAATGCATAAAATAAACAAAAGGATTGACTATATTAAATAAGGACTAAAAAATGGCTGCATTATTCATAGTAGACCCTCAAAAAGAATTACTGATCTAAAACTTGTCATATACTAATGTAACATCATTTCCCTATATGCCTAGATAAATCCAAACTCATTTGGTAATTTTATAAATGCTTTTTAAAAAAGATTTTTCCCTATTTTGAGGAAACCAAAATGGCAGCTAAAACAGTTGGCAAATTAGTCCTTATACTGAAGCTAAAAAAACAGAAAATCTACATTTTATTCCAAGTTTAACAGCACCCTATGGACAAAACAGGACAGTAGTAATTCAGCTGATAACATTTAACTAAATATCCTATTACACAAAACCTCCAAACAACATTTTAAGTGGTAAGAACATAAAGTAACCATTGTTATGGAATTGTTACCTTCCTACCACAGTGTCTCACTTTTATTAATACCTTAAATCCTGCCTATAAAACAAACTAACACAAAAAGGTTAATTGTTAAAAGTTCTTTCTGGGCAAATTAATTTCTCTGTGAAGTCTTCTTTTTAAAGAACTCTAGTATAAATTATAATTGCCCCTAATTTTACATATTTAAGTATAAAGTCATGCTGCTATCACTTGCTTAATGACATACATGGCTCCCGTAAAACAATAAAGGTGGACAAAAGTCATTATAAAAGAGTCTACAAGAGTACAACCAGCCATGGAAAAATGGTAAGAGGTCAAAAGAGAGAGAAAGAGAGAAAGAAAAAGAGAGAGAAGGGAAGGAAGGAAGCGTTAATCCTCTTTATACATACATCAAAAGGAAAAAAGGAACATGAGCTATTTTTATTCTTTAGCTCTATTCTAAAGGGTATCAGTGATGAACTATTCTATATCCAATGCAACTTTTTTTTTTTTTTTTTTTTTTTTGCTCCACACTGGGTGGAGCTTGAACTCAGGACCCTGAGATCAAGACCAGAGCTGAAATCAAGTGTTGGACACTTAACTGACTACACCACCCAGATGCTCCTCCCACCATGCAACTTTTGAACATTCTGGGGATTAAACTCCCTATAAATATAAATTAGTACAAGTTATATCAAAAATTTATAGAAAGTTATCTCCAAATTACTGAAAAATATATTGTTTCCCAAAGTATCACATAATATCTGAATACTAATTTAGCTGAAAAAAAAAAGGGTTTCAGAGCCATAGTGTTGATACTGCAAAATAAATAATCTGCAAGTGTGTAAGAGAGTATTTTAAAGATTTAGAAAAAAATTTAATCATCTTAATAAGTTTCATTAATAACTTACATAAATATTTCAAAATATTCATCCTATATAATAAATTATGTAATTTTAAGCTGCCCCCCTCTTTTTTTATTTAAGATTTTATTTGTCAGAGAAAGGAGAGAGCACACAAGAAGGGGGAGCTGCAGGCAGATGGAGAAGCAGGCTCCCTACTGAGCAAGAAGCCCATGCAAGACTCCATTCCAGGACCCTGGGATCATGACCTGAGCTGAAGGCAGACACTTAACTTAGAGCCACCCAGGTGTCCTCTTTTTTTTTTTTTTTTTAAAGGCTCTTGTCTTTTAATATGACTTTAATACTGTCCTCAGAAATCATATATGACTTCTGTTATTAAGTACTAGACACTGAGTATAGGCTTTAATAAAAATGGAATCTCATTCAAGTTAGAAGATACATTTTTTTTCTAATATTTTGTCACAATCAAAATACAGGAATTATTTTGGTAACAATTATTAATGCAGCTCAGATCATTTTTAAAAATGTCACATTTCCCCATTTTTTCCAATTCAACAATGTTTAGGCATAATTTGGTTAGGCATGTTATTCCTTGGTCAGTTATTTCCCATTTATCATATTCAAATAAACAGGGTCCGGTATTCCCTGTTCCATGTAGCACAGCATGGCCTGCTCTCTCACCTCTTGAAGAGAACAGCTTGTCATCTTATTTCTTTTAAATGAAAACATATTAATTAGGCTGTTTGATTACTTTATTATGCATTCTAAATTAGCCATCCCAGAAGATGTACATGTTGAAATATCTGTTAAAGAACTAAAAATATTTCAGCCGGTACTGCTGGGAATGAGATATTTTAAGAATTCTGAACTTTTTTGGACTTCAAAGTATATTAAGTAACACCACCAGTAGGGTCTGGATAAACCACCTGTGATCAAACACACGAATATTTTTGCAGCACAACATGAATTTGCCAATTGGATAAAGACTATAATTAGCCTCGTGTCAATTAAAATCAGGTTACGCTATCAAATCTATGCCTAACTTAGGAAACATTTTTGGCTTTAAAAATTTCTTAGATTTCAGAAATGTAATAAATGACTGTGGACTTTAACTTTATTTTCATTTTATATTACATTCACATTTATTCCTTAAACATTTTATGTATGGACAGATAATATTCATTAGGAATTTTGTTTTTAGATAGTAAACAGGCATTATCAAAAAGAAGTACTTTAAAAAATAAGTACTGAGGTTAAGTTTTGAAAACCAGTATTGTAACAACTGGATTAGCAACCAGAAAAATTAAATGCTAGGGGTCTTTGTAAATAATGTAATTCAAGCTCCTCTTGCCCTATGTAGAAAATTTTTTAATACTATATAGTTATGAAAGTCCTATTAGAAGAATTTCAGGAAAAAAATTTACTCTCTACATCTCTGCTGACGGCTCTTCACTGCTGGATCCTTTGTCTCCATTTTCAGACAGCTCTGAGTATTAAAACATTCTTTCTTATACTGATTGCAACTCTTACACCTTTCCAGAATTCTTCCTGATTAGAATCAGTTCTGACATGAGATCATGTAAAAATAAATCTAATACTTCTTTCACACGACAGTCCTTTAAATATGCGAACACCAGCATTATTAAATCTCTTCAGCATCTTCTCATACCAGGCCAAAGAAAGCTACAGTTCACATCAATCATATCTTAACATTTCAGGATTTTCACGTTCTTCCTCACTCTGTCATCTTCCCTGGACATACTAACTTACCAGTGTACTTCAATAAAATGTGGTAACTAAAATTAATCTAGTCTTGTCAGAGCAGTAGACAGCATATGGCTTTTATTTCTCCTGGTGTAGAACTGAAATTATACTTGTATTAATGAAGTCTAAGTTGCTTTGCCGGGTAAGTTTCAGGTGGAGCTTAAATAAGATACTGTAAACTTATAAACTGTAAATTTAAATTATAATCTCACATAAAACAGAGAAAACTTCAGGGCTCGGTGATTTAATAACACACTGAAATCATTAGAGATCAAACTTTCTAGTGTTCTTCCAATCTTACAGCTTTGCTATTCCTAATGTTGACTTCTCCTTATTTCTTTTACCATAATAAGAAGCCATCTAGGTTCTCCCAACGTGCCTCTCCTTCAATCACGAAATAAGAATTCTTTCCTTCAGTTTGAGTAGGCCAACTTCAGCCATATGACCAACCAAGGTAATGGTCACAGGAGAAATGATTTAGGCCTGGTTCCTGAATCAACTGAATTACCAAGAAGAATGGGATTACTTTGACTGAATCAAACTAACCAGGCCCCAGCAGTGAACCGGGGTCAATTCCCCCAAAACACAATGCAGATACAAAAGGAAAAAGTGATGGAATGGATTATAGGGAGTTAAAGCAATTTACACTACACTTTTGGTAGTATACCTTACCTCTTCAAAGTGTAAAGCCACACTCTGCACAACTTCAAAGGCCATACAAAACAGACTGTCCAACCCAGTAAACATTTTCTCTGTTCACCTCTATTATTCACATTTCAGACGCTCCTTCTAAGGTCATTTGCTATCTTCCTGATACATATCTTTTTAGATATTCTCTACTTAGTGAAGGTCTCCTAGTACTCAACGCTCTCAATTTTATTTGAAAATATCTATATTATATCTACATTCTTGAAAAATAATTTCACTGGGTATACAGCTATGGGTTGACAGATTTATTTTAGCACTTTGGAAATATTATCCCACTGTCTTTTGGCTTCCGTTTCTATTGATATCAATCTGTTGCTCCTTTGTAGGAGCCTTTTTTCTTGGGGTATTTCTAATATTTTCTGTAACTCTGGTATTTTGCAATTGCATAATAATATTCTATTTGATATATATTGTGATTTCTGTATCTGCTATAGCTTTGTCTCATCAATTACAGAAAATTCACAGCACTATTTCTTTCAATTTTGACTCTCCTACATTCTATTTTTTCCTGGAGTTCCAACTGAGAGGTACATCAAATTTTCTAAGTATTTTCCTCATGTTTTAAAATCTCTTCAACATTTTCTATAACCCTGTCTTGATGTGCTGTATTCTGGATAAATTCTTCAACTCCATCTTTCAATTCAACAGCTCTCCCCCAACAGATGGACCAAAGGCTTACTCTCTGACCAGTTCTAATACTAATAAAAGTTTCAAGGTCACCACTAGCTTTCAAGTTTGCTACTTAATCCCTGGTTTCAATTCCCTGTTAATGTTTCTTTGTTTTTGCTGCTATTTTGCATTTTTTGAGAAAGCAGCAATGCATTTAAAATGTGTTTGTTGTCACTTACCCAGGATACTGTAGTGGGAGGGCCCTCAAAGTATATAAACCATAATAGTGCTGAAAGGGACAGTTAATACTAACAATTTTTTTTTTTAAGATTTTATGTATTTGACAGAGAGAGAGAGATCACAACTAGGCAGAGAGGCAGGTAGAGAGAGGGAGAAGCAGGCTCCCTGCCAAGCAGAGAGCCCGACGCAGGGCTCGATCCCAGGACCCTGGGTCCATGACCTGAGCCGAAGGCAGAAGCTTTAACCCACTGAGCCACCAAGGCGCCCTCTTTTTTTTTTTTTTAAAGATTTTATTTGAGAAAGAGAGCAGGCACACGGGCACACCCACACAAGCAGGGAATGTGGCAGAGAGAGAGGGAAAATCAGGCTCCCTGCCAAGCAGGGACCCTGAGATCATGACCTGAGTCGAAGGCAGATGCTTAACTGACACCCAGGCACCCCAAGATTAATAACAATTCTTAACAAGACTAACAATTCTTTTAACAATGTCTGTTGTTTGAAATACAGCCAACTCTTTCTCCCTTGGATTTACCCACAACCATTGGAGAGATCAAGCTACCCTAGACCACACTAATACAACTGACATTTTGTTCCTAAAATGAAGTCTATTTATCCCTAACATAAGTTTGTTCTTCGTTAATGACAGGGAACAGTATTATTATGTATTAGATGAGATAAAGAAGATGCGAAGAGGAAAAAAAATCTACTTCAACTACCTTTTCCATTTGTCCTATATAATCTCATTACATTTCCTCACATCTTTCCAAAATTACTTGGAGAAACTTTCTTTGAGACTAATAGATAAAAATTATCACAGAACATTTATTGAGTCAAAGAATAACTCAATTATTTATAAACCATCTAAGTTCTCCCCTTGTACTAATATCCACTTTAAAACAACTATAAATTTGTCTGTTACTAGCCTAAACCTCTTATCATAGTAATAATTCTATTATATTAGTAATAATTAATAATTATTATATAATATACAATTATCATAATTATTAATAATTCTGTTATATTAAAAATATCAAGTTTTTAAACATAAGAAATTTTGATTTTTTTAATGTCTTTTATTTTTAAGGAATAATGATTCCAGGAGCACCTGGGTGGCTCAGTTGGTTAATCGTCCAACTTTTGATTTCCACTCAGTTCGTGATCTTGGGGTCATGGCACCAAGCTGCATGTCAGGCTCTGTGCTCAAAAGTCTGCTTGTCCCTCTCCCACTCTTCCTCCCCCCTACTCCCACTCTCTTTACCTCTAGAATAAATAAAATCTAAAATCTTAAAAATCTTTAAAAAATATTTAAAAAAAGAGAATAATGATTCCAAACCCTATTATTCTAAAAATACACTTAGTTTCACAAAACACTAATGTCATTAGTGAATTCTTCATTTTCTGTCAGAAGCTCTACAATTAATGTTAATCCAAATTTTTCTTCTTTGTAATTTACTACCACATATCATATCAAAACTATTAACAAGGGGCACCTGGGTGTCTTAGTGGGTTAAAGCCTCTGCCTTCGGCTCAGGTCACGATCCCAGGACCCTGGGATTGCCTGCATCGGGCTCTCTGCTCAGCGGGAACCCTGCTTCCTCCTCTCTCTGCCTGTTTCTCTGCCTACTTGTGATCTCTGTCAAGTAAGTAAATAAAATCTTAAAAAGAAAAAAAAACAACTATTAACAACTGGAAAAAACTAATATTGAGATTATGGTTCTCACCTTAATGTTTTCATTAAACTTCTCAATTGGACACTTTTGATGAAGGGTTAAAAACTTTAAAAAATGAACAATGGTTCATTGATTTTTGGCCTGAACTTTAGCCCCCAAACTCAGCTCAGTCTATAGCTATTACAATAGCTACAACTAGACATTTTAAAATTTCAAATTATTCAAAGATGTACAATTTCAGATCCTTTCACTGTTACAGAAACACAGAGAATAAAGAAATGTAGATCTATACTGGGGAAACTGCACTATAATTTTTAACTACTGAAGAAAACCCCCTCTAATAGGGTTAATGGAGATTTTCTCTTATGAAATAATAACAAAAATTATATTATCTTGTTCCATTATACACAGCGCCACAAATAAGTAAGAGCGTATACTTTAAAAAACATTCAACAGATAACCAAACTCAAGTCATTTCTAAACGCTGCTTTAAAAAAAAATTATAATGAAAAGAGAACAGTTATTATCTTTGTATCTATGCACTCAATACAGCAGTGAAGTGCAGAAAGTATAAGAGATTTAGAGAAAATTAGACAGAGACATACCACTAAGATACTTCAACAAGGTCTTCTCAAACCAAGAGACCAAGTAGGCAAAGATATATTAAAAATACAGAAGATCAAAACAACGATGTTTTAGAGATTCTCTAGAACCTGAAAACTAAAAAAATAGAAAATACTCCCCCTTTTCAAGCACACAGGGAAAATTCAGATAAACTGACCATATCTTAAGTCACAAAGAAAATCTCATTTAAGTTAAAAAAATAGAAATATAAAGAGTAATAACATAGTAGTTACTTTTTAAATCAAAATAACACACACTAACAAAAAGTTCTTCAACCTGAAAATGTAAAACGTGCAATTAAAAGATTATTGGATCACAAAGAAATCCAAATCTAAAGAGGAAAATTACGAAAATAATGATAATGAAAACATGACATATAAGATCCATAAATTCAGCTAAACCATTTATCAAACTTGAAAGCATTAGATACTAATAAATTAGATTAGTTACTAATAAATCAAGTGAAAATAAATGCTCAACCAGTTCAACAAAGAAAAGAAATACAGTAAACCAAAGAAAGAATAAAAGAACAAACAAACATATTAGAAAATGAACTAATCTATAAATTCAAAAGCTAACTCTTTAAAAACAAAAACAAAAACAATAAACCAAAACCAAAAACTAAAAAACATAGGCTAAGCTAAACAAAAGGAGAAAAGCACAAATATCCAAAATCAGATATAATAAAGTAAAAATAGGCACTAGAACAAAGAAAAATAAAGAAAAACACGAGATTTCCTCACACAATTCTATACAGTTTTAAAAATCCAGAGGAAATAATTTTTTAGAAAAATACAATTTAACAAAACTGACTTCAACGAAGTCAAAATTTCCATTAAAAACTCTTCATAAAACAGTACCAGATTCAGTTGGTTTCACATGGGAATTCTACTAAACCTTAAAAAAGCAGAAAATCCCAATATTACTTATGATATTTCAGAGCAAAGAATCAGTAATATTTTGTTATTATACAGTACTTGGACTATCTGTGAAGCACTACAATGTTATTTGAAAAAAGACTTGAATTAGTTGTAAACTTACACTGCAAACTCTAGTGCAACCACCAAAAAAAGTAAAAATAAGTAAACTGATATGCTAGAAAAGGAGAGAAAACTGGAATAATATAAAATGTGTGATTCAAACCACAACAGGCACAAAGAGCAGAAGACAAAATAACAGAAACAAAGAACAATGGTAACGAATATAACAGACATTAATTCAACTATATCAATAAACATCAAAGGACTCCATCAATTAAAACAAACTGTCAAGGGCACCTGGGTGACTCAGTCAGTAAAGTGGCTGCCTTCAGCTCATGTCATGTTTACAGGAGTCCTGGGATGGAGCCCCACTCAGGCTCCTGGCTCAGCGGGGAGTCTGCTTCTACTTCTTCCTCTGCCCCTACCCCCAGCTTGTGCTCTCCCTTATGCTCTTACTCAAGTAAATAAAATCTTAAAAAACAAACAAACCAGAGACTGTCAGAGTGGACCAAAAAACAAGACCCAAATACATGTTGTCTACAAGAAACAACCCTAAATATGAAGACACATACAGAGTAAAAAGAAAGAGATGGACAAAGATATACTATGCTAGTATTAATCAAAAGAGTGGGAATAGCTACATTAATAACAGAGCAGACTTCAGAGCAAGTGAAGTTACCACAGACAAAAAGGGACATTATGTCATGATAAAGGGGTCAATTCTCCAAGAAGACATAACAATCCTTAATATATATGTGCCTAATAACACAGTGACAAATATGTATGGTAAAAACTGATATAAAACTGTAAAGAGAAAAAATGATCACAATTATAGTTGGAGATTTTAACACTCCTCTGTCAAAAATGGATATATCCAGCAGGCAGAAAAACAGTAAGCACATAGCTGAGCTCAAAAGCACCATCAATCTACTGGAAACAACTGACATCTATAGACTACTTCATCCAACAACAGAATACACATTTTTCTCAAGTTCACATGGGACATTCAACAAAACAGATCTCAAATATAAAACACACTTTTAAAAGACAGAGATCACACAATCTCTACTTTCAGACTACAATGGAATTAAATCAGAAATCAGTAACAAAAAGATAGCTGAAAAAACCCTAAATATGTGGAGATCAAGCAACACACTTCTAATTAGCACAAGGGTCAAAGAAAAATATCTCAAGAACAATTTAAAAATATTTCAAACTAAATAAAATAAAAATGAGGAATGCATGGGTAGCTCAGTTGGTTGCGCAATCTAACTCTTAATTTTGGCTCAGGACATGATCTCAGGGTCATGGGATCAAGCCCCAGGTGCAGCTCCATGCTCAGCACAGTCTGCTTGATTCTCTCTCTGTCCCTCCCCCGGCTCATGCAAGCACATGCACTCACCCTCTCTAAGTAAATAAAATCTTTAAAACAATGAAAATGAAATACAACCAATCAAAATTTATAGACTGCAGTGAAAACAGTGTTTGAAGAATGATTTACAGCATTTCTAAAGATCTAAAGTTCTCAATTTAAAAAACTGGAAAAAGAAGAGCAAATTACATCTAAAGTAAGAAGAAAATAAATAATAAAAAAAAATTAGAGTGGAAATCAATGAAATTGAAAACAGGACATCAATAGAGAAAAAAAAAATCAATGAAACCTAAAGTCAGTCTTCAAAAAGATCAATAAAATTGATAAGCCTCTAATCAGGCTAAATAAGAAAAAGAGAGAGAAAAGACATAAGTTAGTAATAGTAGAAACAAAAAAGGAGACATTACTACAAATCCCAAGGATGTTAAAAGGATAATAAAAGAATACAATGAACAATGCCATGACTGTAAATTCAATAAACAGATGAAATAGTCTAATTCCTCAAAAAAGACAATCTGCCAAAACTCAGATAATCTAAATAAGCCTATATGTAGTAAATAAATTGAATCAATAATAACCTTCCAAAACAGAAAGCACCAGGTCCACATGGATTCGCATGTGAATTCTATCAAACATTTAAAAAAGAAATTACAGCAATTCTCTAGTCTTTTTCAGAAACTAGAAGGAGAGAGAATACTTCCTGACTCATTCCATGAAGCCAGCATAAATACCTAATATGAAAACAAGACAAAGACATTTCAATTTTCTTGTAATGACAAATACTTCTCAGGAACATAGATGTGAAAATCCTGAAAGTATTAGCAAATCAAGTCCATCAACATATAAGAAGAATTGCACAACACAACCAAATGGGATTTATACCAAGTTTGCAGAGCTGGTTCAAATTTTGGAAGTCAATTAATGTAATCCATCACATGAGATTAGCAAAGAAAAATCATAGGATCATATCCATATATATGGCTATCCAGTAAAAGCATCTGACAAAATCATATCCATTGATATGGATATCCAATAAAAGCATCTGACAAACTCCAACACCCATTAGTGATAAAAAGTCTTAGCAAACTAGAAATAGAGGGGAACTTCCTCAACTAGGTAAACTAAAATTTAGGAAACTAAACATACTCATACCATAAAATCCTACAATGGCATTCCTTGGTTTTTACCCAAATGAACTGAAAACTTGTGTCTACATAAAAACCTGCACAAGGATGTATTTTATAGCGCTTTATTCATAATTGCTAAAACTTGGAAGCTACCAAGATGTCTTTCAAAAGACGGGGAATCTGGGTAGCTTATTTGGTTAAGTGACTGCCTTCGGCCCAAGTCATGATCCTAGGGTCCCAAAATCAAGTCCTACATCGGGCTCCCTGCTCAGAAGGGAGTCTGCTTCTCCCTCTGACCTTCCCCCTCTCATTCTCAAATAAATAAAATCTAAAAAAAAAAAAAAAAAAGATGTCCTTCAAAAGATGAATAGAAAACTGAACTGTGGTACATCCAGATAATGAAATATTATTCAATGTTAAAAAGAAATGAGCTATCAAGGCATAAACAGAGATGGGATAACCTTACATGCATATTACTAAGTGAAAGAAGCCAATCTAAAAAGTCAACATACAGTATCATTGCAACTACACAGCATTCTGGAAAAGGTGAAGCTCTGGAAACAGTGAAAGAAACAGTGGTTACCAGGAGATAGGGAAAAAGAATGATGAAAGGCACAGAGACTTTTTAGGGCAGTGAAACTACTCTGTGTGATATTATATAATGGTGAGCACATGTCATTTGATACATTTGTCCAATCCCATAGAATGCATAATATCAAGAGTAAACCCTAATATAAACTATGGACTTTGAGTGATCATGATGTGTCTGTGTAAATTCATCAATTTTAAGAAATGTACCATTTTGGTTCAGGATGTTGAGAGTATGGGAGGTTGAGAGTGTGTGGAGGTAGAAATGATATGGGAAATCTTTGTACATTCTCATCAATTCTGCTATATACCTAAACTAAAAAATAAAGTATTAAAAAATGAAAAACTGAGGAAATTACCTGTACCTGATACCATAAATGAAAAAATTATTATCCCTATAAGATAGAGATTCTAAAAATAAAGAACCCACAAAAAAATGAAAAAATGGGCAGGAAATATGAACAGAATTCTCAGAAAAAAGGTTCTTAAATATAGGAAGATGTCCAACTTCACTCATAAGAGAAACACAAACAAAAATTATACAAACACAATTTTTCTGATCAAATTGGCAAAACTTTAAAAATCTGACCACATATGCTAGCAAAGCACAGAAGAAATGGGCTCTGTCTGCTGGCAACAATGCAAAATGGTATGGCTGTGAAAAGAATGGTCATTATTTAGCAAAATTACATAGGAAATTTACTCTTGACACAGCAGTTCCATTCGAGGGATTTATCTCTCCCTAAGACACACTAAAAAACAAAAACAAAAACAAAACAAAACAAACTCCCAAAACAAAAATACAAGCGCACAAAGCAGTCCTGTTTGTGGCAGCAAGACTGAAATAACCTAAATGGCTGCCAGGAGAAGACAGGTTAAACCATATGTGGTACAATGAAGTACTATGTGAATATAAAAAGGCACAAGAAGTATCTCTACATATTCCTATGGAACAGTTTTCTAGATACAGTAATAAATAAAAAGAGCAAGATGACAAAAATGTATACAGTATGCTACCTTTTATCTAAGAAAAAGCAAAAATGCCCCTATATAAACCCTAATTTGTATATATACCTATATACATATATGTGTATGTATATTTGCGTGTGTGTGTGTGTGTATGTGTGTGTGTGTGTCAAAGTGGCAGGAGAATCCAAAAACTAGTTAAAAGTAGTTACCGATAGAGAATAGGGTAAAGTAACCAAGAGATAAAGGTAGACTTTTCAGAATGTAACCTGTTTGGGAGATTTAACTTTGCAGCTATGTAAAGGTTTTATGATTAAAAAACAAAATGAAGGGGTGCCTGGGTAGCTCAGTTAGTCAAACACCCAACTCTTGATTTCAGCTCAGGTCTTGTTCTCAGGGTCATGAGTTTAAGCCCCATGATCGGCTCTATGCAAGGCATGGAGCTTACTTTAAAAAAAATAAAAAGAAAAAAGAAGCCTTAAAACAAAAATCAAAATTGAATGAAGCAACCCAACTAATGTAACAATTCTGTGGTTCAATCTCAGAGAAGAACTGTTTCAAGTGACTTGACATACAATAACTTGATTTTATAACCCTAATAGATTTCACAGATATATTTCCCTAATGAGATATACCCTAAGAACTAAAAAGAAATCTTAAACTGTTCTCAGTGATACTATCATTAGTGATATTATTGTTGTTATTCTGGAACTGTCAAACATAAGATAATGCAACTGAAATTCAACAGGGACTATAACATATTAGTATCCCCACAAGTACTAAAAATAGTGTCAAAAATTAGTTGTCCATGATTTGAGCCTAGTATACAAAAGGGGTTACAATCCAACTCATTCTCTCTCCATCTTATTGTCCTGGAAAGCTCAGTTAAGCTTAACATGTTCCCTCCACCCATTCTTTTGCTCTTCAAATCCTACTGACTCTACCTCAAGACTCTGTGTTAAATTTAGTTCCACCGTGTTAAATTTGGTTCAGATTGTCCAGAGCAGCCCTTTACAACAGAAATATGACACATATGTAATAATATGTACATAAGTAATTTGGGATTTTATTGTTTCGATATTAAAAGGAGAAAGAAATGGAAAATTAAAATTCTGGTAACATCTTTAACCCCCTATATCCAAAATATTGTCATTCCCATATAAATGTAAAAATTATTAATGAGCTATTTGGCTTTTATTTTACATCATTAAGTCTTTGAAATTCAGTATGTATTTTACACTTATAGCACATCTCAATTCAGACCAGCCACATTTCAAGTGTTTAACAGTCCCAGTGGAGCACAGACCCCAGGCCACCAGGGGTTCTTAACACTGGCAACACATCAGAATCACTTTTCATTTATTCAGTAGTGAACTTACTAGTTCCAGGGTCTGGAGGTGAATCTGTGAATAATAGATTCCTGGCATATAAGTCTCTTTTCTCTTGCCAAGCTCTGACTGACACATTAAGACTGTTCACAATCTGATCTACCTAATCTACCTCTTCAGCCCTCACCTCAAATTCACATGCTATAATTTCTATACATTAGGCATAGAGCTTCACAGTTTCTCAAACACACTAGTCCTTTAAAACTACTTATTGTTACTATGTTGGTTTTCTCCTCTTTCTAAACTTTGACCATCCCCTCTTTCATCCCACCTATCCTTCCTACACTCAGTGCAAATGTCATTTCCCTCCGTGAAATGGTTCTCTGGTTCCCCAGGCAGTTATTTATTCCTTCCACTGCAGGTTTTGCTCATCTCTCTCTGTCATAGTACCATACTCTATAGAATTACAATTTATCTATTTATGAATTTATCTCCCCACAAGATCACGGGTTATCAGCCTCATAACTCAAACACAGTGGAGCTGAATTCGGGGGCAGAGAAGGGGTAGAATTACAGTGAGTTTGTACCTTAACCTCTCTTAGCTACTCTATGTTATCTAACCTGCAGCTGCCCCTACCTAAACTAGATCTGACTTTCCCATAGTCCATTACATAAAGATCAACAGATGTCTGTGTTGCACTAGGAATGTATCACAGAAATGCTCAGCATTTGTTATCCTGTCAGATTACTCAAAATAATTAATACCTTGGTATCCTAGCTTACTAACACTTTTCCCTAAATTTGGATAGGGAATTTTCTAAAACCTGATCACTCTTGTTACTATAACCCTTAGGTGTGCATGATACTCCCCACCTTAGAGGGCTTTCTCATCTAGGGAAAGTGAGAATCAGGCTTTAAGTTCCTTGATGAAATGGCCAACTCTGCTGTCTACTAAACTAATATGCTGAACATATAAACCTTTATGATCAGAAACACACTTAGATTTAGACATCTGTTAACAACCTAAATCTCCAATGCTGATGTCCATCTCCTATTAAGAGCATAACAGCAATCTGTATTAGAGAGGAAAAGCCAAGAGTTATTCTAATATTGTACAGGCCATTTATTAGTCATCATGGATCAGCCACTCATGTTACTTGCTTTACATATATTTTCTTCACAGCAACACACTGATAGGGCTATGTCCTCCATTTACAGATAAGAAAACTGACAGCAGAGTTAAAAAAAAAAATTCCTAAAATAATGTCTTCAGAATATGAATTCTAGATGTTTGCCTTTTGAACTATAGTCCATTTAGTGCTATGTTAGGACCAGTTCACAATGACTCACAACAGCCAACTATTAAATTTTTAGGAACTGTACGAGCCATTTTTAAACACAACTATGATTGAAAATTAAATCCTATAAGCTAACAATTACACAAATAATAAAAATCAAGTTAACTATTATTCAAAACTCACTTCCTAAATATTTCAGTACATTTTACTCTTGAGGTTGATTACATTTATTATGTGTGTACATGTAAAAAATAAATGGTGTGAAAATGAGTATTATTCCCAACTTTGTATTCAGTGATACCACTTTGCTAGCTTGAAATTGACCAGGATGGGAGCATTTATGCCAAAGAAATTGGTAAATCCTACAAAACATGGCTTTTTTCCCCGAGTGGCTGTTAAACATTACCAGCAAATCATGGAGTTCATTCTTTATTCTGAGTTAATCGGTTATTCCAAAATACAATACAAATGCTCAGCCCCTATCAAGAAATTCTAATTCAGTAGATCAAGGATAGAGTATCAGCAATGTATTTCACAAAAAGTTATCTCTCCTCCAAAAGAATTCTTATATATACATTCTTCTAGCTGAGAACTACTAAGAATTCTAAACAGATTATGTATCATCAGACATTAGAAAACTATATACTTAAAAGTGTACTACTTTAGGTTCCCAAATTTAAGTCTCTACAAACTATAATGTAAAACTGTAATGCAGCTTTTTAAATCAAGGATCAAAAACTGTTATAAGTAAGGCTCTATGTAGCTTAAATTATCAGAAAGGTTTCTCTTTAAACAATTCAATAATTTTAACAAAAAGATTATGAGACAACTAAGATAGCCACATAAAAAAGAATAAGGCTGAACCATAAACAAAAACTAACTCGAAATGGATCAAAGCTAAAACTAAAGCTCAAAGATTCTTTGAAGAAAACAAGGCACGAATGTTTGTGACCCTGAATTAGGCAATGGTTTCTTAGATAAGACACCTAAAGCACAAACAACAACAGAAACAGATAAATTGGATTTCATCAAACGAAAAACATTTGTGCTTGAGGACATCATCAAGAACACAAAATGATAACCCACAGAATGAAAGAAAATTTTTGCAAATCATAAATAAGGAATTTGTATCTAAAATACAGAGAGTTGGGGCGTCTGGGTGGCTCAGTGGGTTAAAGCCTCTGCTTTCGGCTCAGGTCATGATCCCAGGGTCCTGGAATCGAGCCCTGCATCAGGCTCTCTGCTCAGCAGGGAGCCTGCTTCCTCCTCTTTCTCTGCCTGCTTCTCTGCCTACTTGTGATCTCTGTGTCAAATAAATAAATAAAAATCTTTTAAAAAATAAATAAATAAAATAAAATAAAATATAGAGAATTGTTACAAATCAACAATAAAAAGATAACCCAAAATAAAAAAAGGCTAAGATCTGAAAAGACATGTATCTAGAGAAGATAAGCAGATGGCCAATATGCACATCTTATTGTTCAATATCACTGACGTCCAATATCATTAGCCAAAAACTATAGTAACATTACCACTTCATAACCATTAAGACGGCTCTAATCAAAGAGTTCAGTAACAGCAAATGCTGACAAAGATGTAGAGAACTGAAATCCTCATACACTGCTGGAAAGAATGCAAAATGGTATAACTGCTTTGGAAAACAACCTAGCAGTTTCTCAAAAAATTAAACATAGAGTTAATATATGACTCAGCAATTCTACTTCTAGATATAAACCCAAGAGAAATGAAAATATAGGTCACTCAAAAAACTATTTATGGATGTTCACAGCAATGTTATACATAAAAGCCAAAAAATGGAAACAACCCAAATGTTCATCAAATAATGAATGGATAAACAAAAGGTGATGTATTAATACAGTGGAATATTATTTGGCAAAAACAAGGACTAAAATATTGATATATCCTAATAATCTTTCATGAACCTTGAAAACACTATAGTAGGTGAAAGAGACAAGTCAAAAACAAAGCCACCTACTGCTTGACTCCACTTATTTGAAACATCCAGAACAGGCAAATCTAGAGTGACAGTAAGTGGCACAGTGGTTGCGTAAGGCTGGTGGTCAGTCAGATGATACAGGTATAACCATTAAAGGTTTTTCCTTTGGATAATGAAAATGCTCTAAAATTGATTGTGGTGATGGCTGCATGACTCTGAGAATATACAAAAAACCCACCAAACTGTACACTTTAAATGAACGAATTGTATGTTATGTGGATTATATCCCAGTGAAACTGTTACAGATACATATACATAAATTTCTTTAAAAAAACTAGCTGAGGACGAGATTTCCATATCTGAAACACTGATGTTTTCTTTTATTCAATGAGCTGTATCATAAAATAGATTTCTCTTTTGGTTTCATTGCCAGGAAATTCACTACTAAATTTTGTTGGCACATGAGCTTCCCCTTCCTTAAGTTCTCTAGTTCAGTTTCTGTCACCACCATGCCTTACTTTCACTGTTTTAAATTCTAAATGTTCTACTATAACCCACTTCAATCTTTCTTGGAAGCAAGCAGGATATGATGGCTGGCTGAATTCTGAAAATTTAAGAATACTTTTAGATACTCATGATGCCCTCCAAGATACAGAAATCCTATGAAGTTCAGCCTGAGCTCTGCTAACCAATTCCTTTCATCTTAACCACCAAGGACTGATTCAGAGAATTATGAGTTTTCCCAGAGGACTTTTTTTCTCTACATTACATTATCCGTATAAAACATTATACTGTGGTATTACACATCTACCATATATTTAGCACACAAGATAATAACTTAAATGGAACATAAGTAATAATTCACTACTGAAATTTAACTTCGTTTTGGGAAATTCATTCCTACCCTAACAGGTGAGGATGAGTCCTCTGTATTTCGTTTCTGGGACTCAGTGTCCACATCTTGGCGCTTGTTCTTCATTCTTTCTCTAAGATCCCCTGTAGGCCTCTCTGGTGACCTTTGAACCAGAAAACAAAAACAAAACAAAAAACAAAACAAAACAACAAAAATCTATATTTTTATAATGTTTGTAAGAATATATCTACAGAAATAACTCACGAATCTCAGTGTTTCTTTCCATGGCTCCTAATGTTCAGAAAAACAATTAATTTGCTTTGGCTTAAATATATAATATAGAAAATATGAGCATCACTTACAAATTTTCTCCCCATGACAATCAGAAATGTATACACTAACATTCCATGGGGTGGCAGGTACTGGTGACATGAATAAGAAACTGTATGTGAGCCAAGAAAAAGGAATTTGTTATTAACAGTTAAATTTGTTTTTCTAAAAATCACATAAAGGTATTAATTATATTTGAAAGTAAAAAGCAGGAAGATAAAGTTTTAAATCACAATGTTGTAAAATTAATCAAGAAGCAACAGTATTATCATGTATACATGCATGTGGCTGGATGCAACACCGACAACTGAGAATTACCCATCTTAAGAACCACAGGATACAGAGGAGTTTTGTGTAGTTCTTATAACTTTTCTTAAAATTTGAGATTATTTCAGAACAGAAAATAATTAAAGGATTCAAAGCAAGATTAAGGCGGTAGATTTCTTTTTTAATTAAGGAAAATCGTACACATTTATATTCAACACACCTAAGCATTCATAATTCATACTGAAAATGTGAAAAATGGCTTGCCAATTATTTTTATACCATTATTAAGTGAGAAAACAAAGACATGGAAAACACATTGACTTTAATGAGTATTCCTTGAATATTCTTTTAAAAAGGGCAACAGAAGTTAAGAAGTGTATGTCCCTCATTGGCCACCAAAAAATACTGTATAATATATTAATTTTTTAAGGATAAGTATATAATTTTTTAAGGATATAAACAAATCACATAAACATCTGCATCTATTTCAAGTCATAGTTATCAATCAAATCAATTCTTTTATCAATCAATACAAGTTACATGATTAATGAAGAAATAATTTCAGTTAATTAACTTTAAAGGATCTCATTAATATCTATATACACATTTTACAGGACTATATTAAATGTTTTAATAGTAAATCTGAGTTTAAATGTGAAAATTATTAAAAACCAGTAGTTAAATGTTTTAAATTGTAATTATGATGAGCATGTACATCTTATGTGTCCTGGCCTCCTTTATATAATAAGACAGTTTATTAAATATATATATATATACTTATATGTATATTTATATTTATACATATATATATAATAAGAAAATTTTTATTAATTAAAACCCTAAGAGCGCCTAACAGAGTACTCTACATACAATGAATGCTCAGTAAATGATTTAAATATTTTGTGACAAAGCATTTCTGAAATACACTGCTTTTCTTTCCATCTTTGAATCACGTTATGAACTGTATTTTCATCCCTATAAAAAAAGGAAAAAAAGAAATCCAAAGGGGGTTATCAAATGGAAAACATGCACAAAATAACAACAAAAAATCCTTTATTCTAAGTCTAGTAATGACACTATTTTTTCCCATTTTAGATAAATTTCTCTGCCATTTTCTTTAAAATACCTCTTGTATAAAAATTTTGTCAGTTAATAATAAATTTCACAGATGAATTAAAGTATGTATTAAAAGTGTTGTAATAATAGGAACAAAACATTAAAATTACTAGAACACTTTCCCTGTGTATATTTATACAGATAATTAAACATATGTTAAGAACTGGTTTTCCTACATTAACAGAAGGCACAGATGACAATCTAAATACAAATAAAAGCGTATTCAGCATCACGAGTAAAGTAAAATGTACATTTAAGTGAAAAGAAAGTCAGTTAAGGGTCTGAATTTTAAATTCTCTTAAGCTTCAAAATCTATACACAAACACACACACACATTTAAAAAGAATTTTTTAAAAATCTGCAAATGCTAATGTTCAGTTTTTATACTATCGCTGTAACCAAAGCAATAAGCACACCCAGTTTTAGGACTCTGTTAACTATTTGTTTACCAATCAAGTTTAAACTGTTTTTGTGTCTACATATGTTACATATTTAACACCATAATATAACCATCATGAACTGAACTGAAAGAAAAATGAAAGGTCTTTATTAGGAAAAGTTTCATTCAGCTTTGCCTTTATTAAAGGCAAAAAGATGTCCTAAACAGGTAACAGGACCTTTATCTACATATAAGTACATGTTTTCATTTACATTAATACATTATGATAAGGAATTTGGCAAATGCATTTTAATGTACAGAGGCTGCAGTAGACGGTCTCATGTCATTAAGATCTGAATTCAGAACATTATAAAAAGCTAAAATTATATCCTTGTTATATTTTATTTTTTTAAGAGTTAAAAATAGTCTTTCCAAAGTAAAAGTAAATCCATGAAATTCTGCTCTTAAATCATTTTAACTACATAACTAGGTGTAGGGGAAGTAAGTCATACATATATTATAAAAAAAAATCTACTGGCAAAAACAGTAAATACTGAGCAAATATTAAAGCACACATTTTATTAATCTCAAAATGAACTAAAAAGATCTTGTTGATCTTTGACTATTGATAAGACCACCACCAAAGAGAAAAATCGGATCAAATATATGCTTGTATTTCAGATTTTTATACTAGATAAATTACAAAAGCCATCTTCTAATATTATATGAACAATTCAAAGTTCTTAATTTACCTTCTATAATTGCTGCTATAACCTTTACCACGGGGTGAAGGGCCATGTACGAATCTACATGTGTTTCCATAGAGGCAGTTGCCAGTCTTCAGCCAGTTACGGCACTGTGTCTAAGAGACAGATATTACTATGTAAATTTCATATTTATTTCTGGAAAAAAAGATGCTAGTGGGACAAAATTAAAACAAATGCTACCAAAATTCCAGCTACCCTGAGACACATTATTCATTCCCCAAACAATAAAAACAACAGGACAAAAAAATCCCATAAAAATTATTACTCTTCACTCCTTTATGAAACTCAGTTTTTAAAATTTACCAAACATTCCTATAATACAACAACCTGTTCACCTTATGATGCAAGTCAGTATTCAAGAACAGAATTAAAAGATAACCCCTGTGACTGAGCTAGTGACAACTCACCTCTGCTGTACTGCCAGTGCTGGGTCCAAGCCTCTCAAACACACTGGGTCTTCGGGATGTGCTATCAGATATGGTCTTGGTATTTTCCACTGTGACCTTCCTTCTAATTTTTGACATTTTGTACTACTTTAACCAAAAAAGAGAGAGGCAAAACTGTAAAATTCTTCCGCTTTAAATTAACTGAGCTTATAACTTATACGTAGATAAAGCTGTAGATAACACTATAAAACTGTGGGTAATTTTTCTCAGGAGAAAAAAGGCATAGGAGAGGTCACAGATAAACAGAAGGTCTCTTCTAAGGCATGCCACACTAGTGAACTTGTAACAATGCCGAAATCTGTTGGGTAGAATTTTTATTCTTCTGCAGAGTGAAAGAATAAGATTCTACTTGCACAATTTTCACAGTACATTCAACATCAGAAAACAACTATGAAATGTTTAGTTTCTAAGTTCTTTATAAAAGTTTCAAAATTTAGTTAACTATCTTTTAAGGAAAAGTTGTGCTATCATTCTCCATAAGGTAGTTAATTGGGAAAGAAAGCCATGTCAAAAAGAATGGGAAAATAAAATCAGGTGAGAATTTTACTGATAGTAGAAATTATGCTTTATACAGCTTGTAACATTAGGTATATTCCAAAAATCAGCTTGGGAGAAAAATGCAAACTACTTAATATTTTCTCTATCTTAACAAAGCTTGAAAAAGAACAGTCTAATCAAGAACATTTATTTTCAATAATATAAAGAAAATTCAATGCTGATAAAATGACTTTTTTTCAAATAGGCTACAGAACTAGAAGAAGTCAAGATGTTTCTGTAACTTATAATATATTGACATAAAAGTCAAAGATGCTAAAAGTGATAAACAGGCTATCTTACTATTAGTAAAAACAAGACAAATTGTAAAAATATTTTACTAAAGTAAATAAAACATTTAAAGCTAAAACCATAACAAAACAAATCTAAGTATATAATAATCAGGTGACTCAACTGGAAATGAAAACATCAGATAACAGTATTATGATATATGTTATAGAAAAACATTAAATTCTAGATCTAGAAAAAATTAGTACATCACTGTGGGAACTGGGTAAGAACTGCCTAAAGGGGGGGGGGAGTAAACCATATCACATTTCATATAATACAATTAGTTGAAATCTTATCAATAGTCAAAAGTTACTAGAATGAATGGAGCTAAGGAAGTAAAAGTTCCATTTGGTATAGAACTGGTCTCCATAAAATTCACAAATTCAAGAAGTTCTTCAAAGTAAAGACATATCACTTGAAAGGAAATTAAGTCTTGATAGTACCAAATCAAAAGTTAAAAAAAAATTATAAACAATATTTGGTTTAGTTAAGATACTTTTCAGTTCACATTTTTAAAAGAATCTTAAAAGTAAGGACAACATTTGACAAATGAACAAAGATAATAAACCAAGAGGAAAACAGGAAATGATACAAGATGGTAGTTTTAAAATGGAAAAAAAAGGTATCTTATTTTTTAATATAAATACAAACATTTTAGTAATTATTTTTAATGACTCAAAGAAGTTGGAAAATGACTTTACAAATCTTTAAGAATTAGCATAGATGTCACATTAAGAGTAATAGTTTGTTGCAACATAAAACCACATATGTATCAACTGTTCTCCAAATAAGGAACAATACAACCAACCCTACATACAACAGTTAGTACTATAAGATAATCTTTGGTTTCATTCTCAGCCCAAATGTGAATTTACAGAATAAAATTTGGTAGAATTTCTTATGTTCATTTGATTTACTGAACTGAAAAGTTCTTTATAGAATGGAAGGCCAAGATAAACGGAACTAAAAAAACATCTTCTAGAAAATGTAAAGCTTTGATTAGCTGAGAAAACCACTTTTTATAATTAATACCTGAGCAGGAATCAATAAAAAGTGAGTATGTCACACAAAACAGGGAAAGTTTAGAACAAAAACAAATGTTCAAAGTCTTATTATGTTACTATAAATATTAATAGAGAGGCGTATATTATAATCTTCATCCACTAATTCCATTTTTAAAACATTTACTGGGGTGCCTGGGTGGCTCAGTGGGTTAAAGCCTCTGCCTTCAGCTCAGATCATGATCTCAGGGTCCTCGGATCGAACCCCGCATTGGGCTCTCTGCTCAGCGGGGAGCTTGCTTCCCCCTCCCTCTCTGCCTACTTGTGATCTCTCTTTGTCAAATAAGTAAATGAAATCTTGAAAAAAAAAATAAAACATTAATAACCTTAAAATTGAATGAGTTCTAAAAGTTTCTTATTAGCTCTTGGGCGCCTGGGTGGTTCAGTAGGTTAAAGCCTCTGCCTTCGGCTCAGGTCATGATCTCAGGGTCATGGGAAGGAGCCCCGCATCGGGCTCTCTGCTCAGCAAGAAGCCTGCTTCCTCCTCTCTCTCTCTCTCTCTCTCTCTCTCTCTCTGCCTGCATCTCTGCCTACTGTGATCTCTAACTGTCAAATAAATAAATAAAATCTTAAAAAAAAAAAAAAGTTCCTTATCAGCTCTTATTAGTTATTTGGAACTTGGAAAACAGGCATACCATCCCCCCAACACTGTTTTACCCTAACCTTACGTATTTCCCTCCACTACCAATGGAAATAGTTCTGCTCCCCAAACTCCTATATAGCCGCAGCATGCTGCCACTCCCAACACACCCTCCTCTAAAAAAAATTAATGATAATGCTTTCCATTATTAGGGCAACAGCTATTTATTATTGTTCCTGAAACACTGGTCATCTAGCATCTCCTTTCTTGTTTTTCTGAGGGCTCCACGTATTAACTCTACTGTTTCTCTTCCTGCTCTATTACCTGTTGCTTGGATCAGCACTCTGCTACTCCCTTGACCTACCCCCTGAAAACCATGGCTTCTCTCTAATTCTAGATCACCAACATAAACTTTGAAGATTTCAAAAGGTTTGGACTACTATGTCAAAAACAAGTGAGGGCTGGGATCTTAACACCCCTCCTTGTATGTATCCCTGCCACTAAAAAAGTACCTTCCTACAGAGACAAAGTTGCTTGTACATGTGACATCAAGAACTACTCAAGATTCACCTACATAGTTACTGTCACTGGAACTTCACTTTGAGCTACTGTTGAGTCTTCCAACTTAGGGAAAAACAGCAAAGTAAAAGTCATATTCTCAGCATCCAACATTGTCAGACTTCCTCCTAAAATTGCAGAGTTTGAGTACCAGGTCTATGTTATAGGGAGGTCATAGACAGGAAAAAAAAAATCTGAGGCAAAAGGGAAAAAGTAGGACTTGAAGTTTTCTAATTGAAAAGAAGAGGAATTCTTCTGGTCATCTATCTAGGAACTTCTATCAGTAGTCAGCAATAATAAGTTTTTGAAATATTATTACTGAAATATTCATGACTGACAAAGAAAATGCTTTATGCTTATAAAGAATACAAAATATAATATTTTAAATACTATTTGTCTAAATATATACACATAATCTGTAATACACCAGAAAAACACTTACTCATTCATATATGATAATTTATTAATTTAAATGTATGTTACCAAATAAAATGACTTAATTAGAATTGTCAATCTAAAAATCGGGACCCTCAAAGGGACCCAAATAAATACCACAATCTAATAAAATATAGATTTAACTAAGGAAGGGATAGAAACCTTTTTTAATTAATATCTGAACGGGCTTCAATGAGCAAATGCTTCAAAGTATGTAAGAAAAGTTAGAAACAATAAAATAAAAATGTAAATATTAAAGTCTAGCACCTAAGTGGCTCAGTGAGTTAAGACTCTGCCTTCAGCTCAGGTCATGATCCCAGGGTTTTGGGATTGAGCCCCACATCGGGCTCTCTGCTCAGCAGGGAGCCTGCTACCCTTTCTCTCTCTGCCTGCCTCTGTACCTACTTGTGATCTCTGTCTGTGAAATAAATAAATAAAATCTTAAAAAAAAAATAAAGTCTTCCCTATCTCAGAGACTTTAAATCTTTTCCCTCCAGTTTTGTTTTCAAATTAAACTTTGATTTCAAGTTGTCATTACACTTTCTTCCACATCATCATGTCTTTATATCTTTCCCAAAGACCATCATTATCAAAGCCCAGGTGACACTGGTGAAAGTCTATGGAGTTATCTTCCCATTTCTCCCCTGCATTTGAAGAGTAAATAAATATCAAGGTTTTTATGGTATATTTTCAATTGAAAAAAAGGGGACAGAGTTTGAAACAAGAAACAAGAAGAGGGTCTTAATAAATGGGAACAGTTCCCTTTCTCCCTCCAAAACTTAAAGTATCACAAAGTACTCAAAGCTACACCCTATAAATATGGCTAAGAAAGGGGAAACATACAAATGATCAATGATTCCTGAGGCCTAAATACTAAAATCTTGTCAATAAAACATGTATCAATTCTAGTATCCTCATTTTAACCCATAATTACAGCTTTTTGAGGCCGCATCTTTCCCCAGCACAAATAAAAGCATATATCATTTTAACCTGGATAAGCCACAGCATAATATTAGGAAACTGTCAAGTAATTAAACAATTAAAACTACATAAATGTACTAACTAGTGGAATAAATTCTTATCCACTGAAGTTCTAAAATTAAAAGGTTTATATTAAAAATAAGGTCTCTTCCTATTTATAGTTCGTATTTTTTAAAGAAAAAAGTTAAGTTTATCTGATGCATAGTCTGGGAGAATATTTCTAAAAAATAACTTTCTAAAAAAATCTTACAGGTTGCTTAAAGACAGACTAAAACAAAACCAAAAACAAAATAACAACAACAAAAAAAAGAGACTAAAACAATTCCAACTTTAATTCCAAACAGAATTAAAAGAACTACACTGACTACACCACTATGAGCAAGGCAATACTGCAGCACTGTGCAGAAAAAAAAAATTGTTAAAAAGACTATGAACAGAAAATAGGCAATGCTAGTAACTACTATAAAGTGAAATAAACAGAACTGCAACATGCATTCTATCAAAAAAGAATACAGACACTTTAAATTGCAACACCAGTTAACTTTCAACTGTTATTAAATATCTATTTAAATAGCTACAACTCTACATGAAATGGAGAACTGGGTTGGGGGAGGTGGGGAAGACTAACATCCACTGAAAACCAACGCCTCAAATAAATGTCAATTAAACAATTGTGCTGCCTATATTTAACCGCCAATGCATACTGTAATACAAACTAACACAACTTACTAAAATCCTAATAACTTGTACAGAAGTGAAAATAGCATCCACCTGATTAATTTTAGTATTAACTGACCAATATGAAAATGGATTGATTTGCATATCTTAAATACAGAATCAATATTCATTTTGAATCAGCGAGAATTAGGAAGCCAGTAAGAGGCATGCATTTGATAGAATTGGATCCTACCAGCTCCACACAGTAAAAGTCTAAGTTTCATGGTGCATCTATTTTTACTGATACAAATTGCTACATACCGGCATCAACCTTCTTAGCAATCTCTTGTTTAAACTGTCATCCTATAATCTAAATATTTCATTAAGAAATTGGAAATTATTCGAAAATCTACAGATGATGTCCACAAAACTCTTAAAAATATTATCGCTTAGGTACTAAAGCCAGTAATTTCAAGTATTACAAAACTAGACTCCACTAACTGGCACCATATACACATGCATGGATTGTACTGCATAAACATTTAGATTAACTGCAACAGTACCATGGACTTTGAAAAGCTGAGGTGTGAAGATATTTAACAAACTTTTAAAATTATTAAAAACAAAAACAAAAACAATAACCTGAAGGGCCAGTCTATGCCTGTAATTTTCGGAGTAGTTCAAAGTATGTGAAAACCTCACAATATAACCAAATAGCTTAATATATGCTCCACAAACAGGATCCTACCAACATCATTCATGTAATATCAACTCTGAATGACTTTCCAGCCACATATATTATTTTAACCTATTCAGAAAGAGGTAATGCCAAACAGCAGATTCTCCTTCCTTTCACTCCACCTTCCCTAGTTTCTGACGGATAGTTGCCCAAAGTAACTACCTAGGGAATGTAAAGATAGGGTAGCACTCCTCAACCTTCACGATCCAAGTCAAATTATCACTGCCGGGAAATAAGCAAAACCAAATAGAACCAACAGCAAGATAATTCTTCCTAAAAGTCTGGAACGCGTAAAGAGGGAGCCTCTAAATCTAAGACCATATTCCTCCCCCGGTCCCGTGCATATAAATGCGAATACTGCGCAAGGGTTCCCAAGCTTTTTGGTAGGGACCCAGAACAGTCTTTTGTCTGAATTCCCGTCCTCTTAAACAAACTCGCCGGAATCAGAACACGAGCGAGAAACGAAGCCTGAGCCCAGGGAGCTATTGCACAGTTAAGGGTGGGATGCTCAAAAAGAGCTCAAAATCCTGGCGTGACCCAAGAGGGATGGAGTCCAACCCAGGGCCTCCCCATTCCGGGTCCGTCCAACGCTTTTTCCCGGACACCCACACCAATTCACAGAATTCAAGCTTACCTCCTTCCCGAGCTCCTGTCGCAAGCACAGTCCGGAGGCGCTACCGCCGCCACCGCTCCGAGGAGCGGGAGAGGCGACTCTCTGTCCCCGCGCCTAGCCCCGGGAAGACGACGACGAGAAGCAGGTGCGCGCGCGGCTCCCGGGAACCGGCTCTTCGCTAGCGAGGGGCCCCTGGGGCGGCTGAGAAGCAGAGCCCACCTGCCGCTTCGGTAGGGTCAAGTGAGACTGAGATGTAGAACGAAAAAGAACGAAGAGAGACTGGAGAGCAAGAAAAAGCAACGAAAACACTACCAGGCCGCTAGGAGGACCGACTCAAAATGCCGCCGGAAGTCGAGTGTTTGCCCTGATCCCCAGTGGACCGAGGCAGCTTCCGGCCGCCGGATTAGTCGTCAGCGCGCAGGCACCGCCCCTTCGGAGACACGCCCCTGGGCGTAACGTCGGCTCGTCGGAGTGTGGTGGAAATCATCTAATCGGGGCTTTGTGAAGGGACCCTTGGAGTGGAATCCCTGAGCCAGGGAGAGCCAATGTTTCCCATAAAAAGTGAATTTAAGAGGGAGAGTTTACTCCTTTTATTACATAGTTTCTTACAATAAACAGCTGTTGTAAATGCCACATTTGTTGTTGAAAATAACTACAGTCGTTCATTCATTTGCTCAAAAAGGTTTCCTGCGCACCGGCAGGTGGTGTTTGTCTCGTTTTCGACACTCTTCTACTTTCTGGGCCATCGCTTATTACTGTGGAGCAAAGGACACACGGTTGTGTTTTTAAAGGCGCAAGCAATTCACTGAAAATTTGGAGCAGAAATCTTTAATGTACTTCTAACCCCCTTTCCTTTTATGGTCCAATGATCTGCAAGAAACTGGTTATTAAAATTGCTTGAGGTGGGTGGTCAAACATCCTGAATCCAAATCCGTACAAATTTTTTAAAAAGGAAAAAGAAATGTGAGCCCTTTTCTGCCTTAATTTATGGTAGCATTTATTTCGTTCTTTGACAAAAGCAAGGAATGGGAAAATCTTTTCTCAAAACTACTGATAAAATCTTAGAAGAATGGGTACAATGATTTGGTCTTGTTGGAATCAGTAAATTAAAATAGGAGAGAAGAGCGAGAAAATGAAGGGAACTAAACATTCTTGATGACATGCTCAACTATTTTAGAGACAGCGGCAAGAGCTTCTGTGCAAGTGGGTCTGATGTAACGCTGTGGCAACAAGAATCCATATTCGCCTTTATCTCGAAGTTCAATTGTAAACGAATATTTTATGCCTAAGTCATAGATCCAGTCATCTGAACCTCCAGGGGCTAGGTCTACAAGAAGAAAAAAGAAATTACTTTTTGAAACCCAGATGTCTCAAGTTAATGAACAAAATGGATTTTTTCCCCTAAAAATAAGAATAGCTTTATTTTTTCTGATTATTAAGTAATCTAAGTTTCTGGTAGAAAGTAGAGATGGAAGAAAAACAGGTTAAGGAAGAAAATAAAAATTACCCATATTTCTGCCAAGGAGTAATAATCACCATTAACATTTTAGTGTTTCTTTCTCCTCAGTGCATGTTTTAGCATATTTAATTTTTTCCAAATGTATTAAATAAGATCATCCTATACATGCAGTTTTATAATACTTCTAAACATAATCCATCTGACCAGCTTTATGTATCAATGACTTAAAATCTACATTATCATTTTTCATGATCTCATAACACATAGTAAAGCTGGATATAATTAAGTATAATTAAGTTCAATAATTATCTCCAATAACTTGGGGATGATCTCCAATAACTTGGAGACCTTTAGATAATTTTTTTCTAATTTCTAATTGATATAAACAACTTTACAATGAACTTTCTTGTTTTCACTAATTGCTTCTTCATTTCTTTAGAATGTTCTTACCTAGAAGTAGATTCACTTGTCTAAGAGTATGTACTTTTTACAATTATGCTACATGTTCCCAAATAACCTTCAAAAGAATTAAACCAACTTACATCTCTGTACTAGCAGTATATGAATATGCCCATCTCACCCTCTCATACCATGCATAGGGAATTGTGTATTTTGGGCAATTTTATGGGTGAAAATATTATTGAATAATCTTGTTATTTGATTACCACTGAGTTAAACATTTTATTTGGTATATTTATTGTCCAGCATTATAATTTTTGTCAGTTGTCTTTGCTCATTTTTTTACTCGTTTGATTTTACAGATTCTTTATAATAGCAACATTAGTGTTATTAGTCTTGTGTAATAGGTGAATTTGTTTTCTTATTTGGTTATTTCGCTTTCAGCTTGCTTTATGGCAGAGTGTTTATATTAAAGTATTTTATCTATCTTTGATTTATTTTAGAGAAATATATGTTAGCAAATTAATTAATTTCTTCTAAGTTGTCAGGTTTTCCAACCCTATTAATTGAATAACATTCTTAGAATTGTCTCTTTTATGGGATAATATGTGCCCTTATATATTTAAATGTCTTTCTGTTCTCACTATTCCCTCCTATTGGTATGTCTTTTCCCAGCTCAGGTCCACAGTCTTACTTACTGTAACTTTAAAATGTGCCTTAATACCTGGTTGGGGCAAATTCTCTCTTAGTCTCATTTTTCAGAAAAATTTTACAAGCTTTTCTACCAAATTCATTCTTTCAAAAAAAAATTCAAAGTCACTTAACTGTTCATTGGGATTGCATTAAACATACAGATTAATTTAGCACTACTGACACATTTTTATTTTGCTTTCTTACTCAAAAACGTAGTAGGTTTCCCCTTTTATTTATCCTCCTTTATGTAAACCAGTAAAATTTTCTAGGGTTTTCATATAAATATATGGATTTGTATGTGTACACACATACATACATTTAACAAGGAATCCACATATATGTATCTGTATATATATGTGTATGTACTCTGAACATATGTACATGTAGAGGAGCAGTAGGATCTTTTCTCCATTTTATTATCTACCAGATTATTTTTAGTATATAACAGAGCTTTAGATTTCTGTATATTTACTTCATAGCCACCTTACTCAACTTTTGATTGTTAATAATATTTTTGGTTGATTTCTACTTTTTCCAGGTTATCATATATTTCATATGCAAAGTGATCACTTTTGCCTCCTTCTAATGCTTATACTTGAATTAACTACAAAGGTGTTTACCAAAGCATTGTTTATAATACTGAAAATATCCACCAGCCAAGGGTTCAATATGTTATTCAGCAAATATTTCTGACCACCACTATCAATATTTGGCATTCCTTCTTCCAGCCGTTTTCTCATGCTCATGAACACATTCTCATAGATGTATGCCAACTGAATGAATGAATGAATGAATGAATGTGTAGAGATGGGCGGATTTCTTCACACCAGACTCTGAGACACTGCGGTTATGGTTTGGGGAGCAATGGCAGAGAAGAGGATAAGAATCGAGAAAGCTCTGAATTGTGAAAGGAAGCTGTGTGATCCCTCACTGACAGAGCAAGGACCTGGGTCAGCAAAGGCAGCAGTGGGTCAATGACACCAAGAGACTGAGATGCCATGCAGATCAATCTGGACCCGCTTTGTTCAGAGACATTTTGGGGTTGTTGAGAAGGAAGAAGAGGAAGATTCTGGACTTCCTACAAATATGGCATCTAGTGCTCAAGCAACTTATTGAAAACAAGATGAATATGATTATTAAGATGAATGTGTTTTTATATTCCTGTAGATCACACCCGTTAAAGAAAACTACAGGGTTTTGAATATTGTCTCAAGACCTTCTCACAACCCATCTTCTCTCCCTGGTTTCCCCCCTACAACACCATTTAAACAGGCAGATACTTATCAAGAAGGTCTCCCAGAAGTGTTACCTATAGAGAGAGACCCTTCTAGGCCACTTTAGCTAAGGAGCCTCTCTCTCCTGTAGTCATTCTCAAACTCTTAAGCCTATTTTATTTTCTTCACTTCTCAATGGGATTATACTATATTTGACTACTTCATTGTTTGCATCAGAGATTGGCAAACTTTTTCTCCAAAGGACCACACAATAAGTACTTTAGGCTTTGTGGACCACAAAGTATTTCACAATTACTTGACTCTACGGTTGTGAAAGCTTTTATAGACAATATGTTAAGTAAATGGGTGTGGCTGTGTTCAAATAAGTCTTTATTTTTGGATACTGAAATTAGAATTTCATATAACTTTAACATGTCACAAAATCTTTTTTTCAGGGGCGCCTGGGTGGCTCAGTGGTTTAGGCCTCTGCCTTCCGCTCAGGTCATGATCTCAGGGTCCTGGGATCGAGCCCCGCTTCGGCCTCTCTGCTCAGCGGGGAGTCTGCTTCCCCCTCTCTCTCTGCCTGCCTCTCTGCCTACTTATGATCTCTCTCTGTCTATCAAATGAATAAATAAAAATCTTTAGAAAAAATCTTTTTTTCAACCTTTTAAAAAATGGAAAAACTGAGGTATCTGGGTGTCTCAGTCAGTTAAGCATCAGACTTTTGATTTATGCTTAGGTCATGATCTCAAAATTGTGAGATCCAGCCCCTCATCAGGCTCTGCACTAGGCATGGAGTCTGCTTGGGATTCTCTCTCCCCACACACACATTTGCATGCTCTCTTGGTCACTCACTCTCTCTCTCAAATAAATAAATAAAATCTTTTAAAAATAGAAAAACCATTCTTATCTCACAGGCTAGGCAAAATAAGTGGTGGGCAGAATTTGGCCTATGGGTCATAGTTTGATGACACCTGGTTACATGTTTATTTTCTGTTCCTATTTTGCCATCTCCTCTTCTAGCTTCAAAAGGAAAAAATCATTGTCTGTCATCCCAATGTGGGTGAAAAGAATCCCTTGATAAATATCTGTCAACAGAAATTAAATTTAGAAATATTTCTTAAGAGTTTACCACATACAAGCTGTCATCGATGTGATACAAAAAAAGGCATTTAACTATATAGTGTGTTTTAGTGGGCACAGCCTGTTATTAGAATGCATCTAATGTAAAAAGGGTTCCCTAGGTTTGTATAGTGTTCAACCTGCACAACTTTGCATGGGAGCCCTGGACATCTCACACATTCTTTTGGCCCTTTATGACCTTTCCTGTTTCACTCACCCAGTGTGATGCCAATTCTATAATCTCCACTCTGCAGCAATGAACATGAATTCTTAAATATCATTTTGGCTTCTTTTGAGGGTACTCATTTATTAATATAGCCCTGTTCAGAGTTCTCATAGCTACTATGCTTCCATTCCTAATTGTTATAATCCAACTATTTTACATGTGACCTTGTTTAAAGATTCCATTTAGAAAAAATAAATTGACACAGAAAGTCCAAACACATAAATTTCTTTAGTACCTTACAATTCTCCAAGACCTTAAAAAGAAATACTTACAGAAAGTTTCTGAACCGCTGCCATGAGTATATCTGATATTTTTATCAATATTCTCAATAGCACGGGCTGCTTCACTGGCCACTAGGGACTGAAATCAATAGAATATGGAATTTCAGTTAATGTGCAGCTTTGAAGCAGGACACATAGGAGTTTCTTAATAAAACAATCATATATTAATTGAATCAAACTGTATATAGGAAGAAATAGAAAATAGAATAGTGGTTGCCAGGGGCTTGGGGTATCAATGAAATGTGGAGATGTTGGTTATGGGATATAAATTTCCACTTATAATATGAATGAGTTTTGGGAATCTAACACACAGCATAGTGACTCAGTTAACAACACTATTTTACATATGTGAAAGTTGCTGAGAGAGTAGATTTTAAATGTTCTCACCACAAAAGAAAAAGTTGTAATCATGTAAGGTGATGGCTGTGTTAACTAACTTTATTGTGGTAATCATTTCACAATGTGTAAGTGTATCAAGTCATCACATTGTACACCTTAAACTTATACAATGTTACACATCAATTATAGCTCAATAGAACTAAAAGAAGACTGTACATATGAAAAATCTATACAATAGGAATAAATAAACTTTAAAAAAATATTTTTTGCTTTATGGAAATCACAATTGGGTGGCTTTAAACATAGACCCTTCCAACACATTGAAAATTTAATTTAACCTGAAGGAAAAATAATTCTCACATGCTTTTTGGTTTTCAGGAATCCACTTATCATATGAAATGAAGTACAGCTGTATTTCAAAGACAAACAGCCTGAGGTCACCCTATTCCTACACAAAATTATCACCAAACTTTATATATGTTTTTAGAGAATTAAATTAAATTAATTAATTTACGTGGTGGGGAGGAGGACCAGAGGGAGAAGGAGAATCCTGGAGCAGACTCAACGCTAAGTGTAGAGCTTGACAGTAGGCTCAGTATGACAACCTGAGATCATGACCTAAGCCAAAATCAAGAGTTGGACACTTAACCAACTGAGCCACCTAAAAACCCCAAAATTATCACCAGACTTTAAATGTAACTTCTCAAAATACTACATATACCTAATGCATAGATCATTTCCTTCTCAGACACTATTGTCTTCTTGTGTAAAATGTCTAATAAACTCCCAAAGATTCATCAGGTAAAAAGAATCATGTGCCCACTATGGGGTAGGTTAATAAATAAATCTCTTATTCTACTACATTTGGTTCTAGCTTATCCAGATCTTTTATGAGGCTGATGCTAGCACTCACTGACTCTCTTTCAAATAACCCAGAGGAATATCAGTGCATATTACATTGTAGCGCTCCTTTGTTCAAAAAATTTTAATGAAACCCCATTGTCTACAGAATAAAATACAAATTCATTCTGACATTCAAACAAGCTGACAAGATCTACTTTCTGATGGTGTCACCCTCCACTTTCACACTCCCATACACTTGAACACCTCCCCCACCACCACCACACACACCTGAACATGTGTTCCTGTGGGGAACACATTTCCTGAGCTTTCAATGTCCTCCCTTCCCTTTCTGCCTCTAGAATTCCTATTGTTCCATTTCTGGCTAAAAATTGATCTGTTCTTTGATGTCAATAGCCTTTTATTATTATTTTCATTTTCTTTATAGTATGCCACCCCTTAATATATGATAAATTCCTCCAGTACAAGGACTTTATCCCCTGGCTTTTCTAGCATCTCCTTTTGAATCAGTTAATAAGGCCACCCCCTGCTATCCTAGTCAGAATTGAGGTCTACCATCTATGCCACTTATTTAGTAGTTACTGCATTTAGAATATAACTATTCATGACATTTGCTAAAGGCTGAGCTCCCTAACCATTTTATGTTCTCTTGAAGGGCAGGATCACACCTAGTGCTTCTTTTAATGTCCACCAAACACAATATTTTACATGAAATAACTCTCAACAACTGTTGTGATAAGAGTAATACCAAAATAAGGAGAATCAGACTAATGCTATTTCCAAATCTGGATAAATAGCCTCTCTTTTCTTCAAGGATAACACCAATAAGGGAGCTTTCCTTAAAAGTTTCACTTTGAGAAGAAGAAAGAATTGCAAATACCAAGTATGTTTATGTTCTAAATGAGCTATTTTCAGAAAATGCAACTAACCTTATATTTGTCATCAGCAACTGTTATCCCATAATATGGCTATACTTTATTCTTGTAAGAGAACCAGGACATACACATCAACACCAAACAATAAAAACAAAAAAACAAAACCCAAGTCCACAAATAACCTAGCTAAAAAATAGGCAGAGAACCTGAATAGACTTTTTTCCAAAGAAGGCATATGGGCAGGGAACGAATACATGAAAAGGTGATCAACATCACCAAACACCAGGGAAATACAGATCAAAACCACAATGAGATATTGTCTTACAGTTGTCAGAATGGTTATTATAAAAAATACAAGAAATAACAAGTGTTGGTATGGGTGTGCTTCAAATGAAACTCTTGTGCACTGTTTGGTAGGAATATAAATTCGTGTGACCACTACTGAAAACAGTATAGGGGTTCTTCAAAAAATTAAAAATAAAAATATCATGTGATCCAGTAATTCCACCACTGGGTATTTACCCAAAGCAAATGCAAACACTCATTTGAAAATATATATGATCCTTCTGCTTATCACAGTATTATTTACAATAGTCAAGTTATGGAGACAACTTAAGTATCTGTTGATAGATAAATGGATAAAGAAGATGTGGGGTGTATATATATGCAATGAAATATTATTCAGCCATAAAATAGCAGGAGATCTTGCAATTCTCAACAACATGGATGGACCTAGAGGGTATTATGCTAAGTGAAATAAGCTAGAGAAAGAAAAATACTGTATTATTTCACTTACTTGTGGAATCTAAAGACAAAGCAAATGAATAACAAAAATACAGAAAATAATAAATACAGAGAAGAAACTGGTGGTTGTGGGGGGTTGGGGAGGGGGACGCATTGGAAGGATGGATATGAAATATGTGAAGGGAATTAAGAGGTGCAAACTTCCAGTTATAAAATTTATAATTTGTGGAGTAAAAAGTACATAAATAAATAAAAATTAAAATAAAAGGAGAAAGAAAGGGAAAAAAGAGAGCCAGAACAAAAGGAATCAGTAAGAAACAAACCACTACATAAAGATCAGACTGGGCAAGAGTCAAGACTGTCACCTTAACCCTTCCATTGTCTGTAAAATATCTGGGGTAAGAATTTGGCCAATCCTAGCTACAATTCATCAAGAAACCTTGCATTTTTTTTTTTTTTTGTCATCAACCCAAACAGAGAACATGTGGTATCAAAAAGTAGTGAGGAGTTAGCAGATTATCTGTATCCTCTTTGAACTTCCTGTATCTTCTACCACATCCAAAATGTTGACATTGGAAGTGCTTTTAATAGGGCCAAACCCCTGGAGGTTAGGGAGGTCAGTGTGTACACAATTCCTGATATTGATATTAGATTGATGAGTGCTATACCAGGACTTGATCTATGTCAGGCTGTTGTAGAAAGCTAGTTACCATAAAGTAGACCCACAATTTCAGAGACTCTTATCCTTGACTTGATGGTTTTATACGTAGATCAGCTCCATGTGGAATGGTTCAACCCGACCTTTAAGCAATGTGTCTTACATTTGCTTAGGGACCCATCTGCTGGACTAAAGTTCACATCCACAGGGTAGGACCTGCTCTTTACATTCCCTCAGTGAACCCTGACCGAGGGTGACTCTCAGCAGAGTGAGACCAAAATGTAAAGCACCTTCCCAACTGTCCTCCAAAGGAGAAATTTTTCCCCACAGGTTTTGATTCTTGAATTAGGTATTATCTTATTTCTGAAATGCCAATGAAAAAATAATTAAGCAGCACTTACCAGTTCCTCATGGTCTTTGCTTTTGCTTCGATTATAAGAATATGGAAACACTATGTGCTGGGAGTATGAATGCATACTGATATAAGCCTTAATGTGGTTGATGTTTTTTCTCAAGAAATTAGCCATTGCCTTCACTTCCGGTTCTGATTCAGGGTAAAGGCCACAGTAGGTTTCTGAGCATGAGGAACTTGATGCACCTTCCCCTGAAGTGAAATTGATAGAGTGCGATTAGAGGGGATGCTTATGTTATTGTAATTTGTGATTTCCCTGAGAGTGCCTTCTCCAAACATCTATGGGGCAACATTTTCAAAAGAACAGATTTTAGAGAAATGGATTGAACTCTGTAAAGAACATATTTATATTTCTTTTGAAGTAAGTATTTATAGGCCCTCACAGCAAACATCCCAACAGTTGCTGCCTGGGGCAGCCATCTTGCACTCTTTGTGAAAGTGGCTAAGGAAATCTCAGAGATGCCAGCCAGCCCTGCCTCCAGGCATGTGGCTATGTGAGAGAAAAAAAAAAAAAACACCATTTTTAAAGAAACCTTATTTTCTTTAATCCTTTGTGAGTTTGGTTTTTCTGGTTCTTGTAGTTTAAAAGTTTCTAATCAATATAGCCCGTAAAAGAAAAGTCTCATTTGGGAATTCAATATATGGAAGTCTGCCTTCAGTGCTAAACTTGAAAAATAAACTTGCTAAATAAAGAAGTCTGGTAAATAAAATAAGATGGTGTTATTGGGGGCAAGTGTAATATTTATTCATCCTTTTGAGACATTCTAATATACATCCCTTCAGATGGTAGCCTGAGTCCTAGCACTTCACCTTTCTTCCTTAATGCACAGGGTTGAGGCTCCAGGGAGCCATCTCTGGCCCCAAACATTATTCCCTCCTACACCATTGATTAATCCTGAACTGGGTCCTCAACTTGTGCTTTGTCAATCTGAATCCCTCCACTGATAACTTGAAATTGAGATGAAGATTCTGGTGCCAGGCTAGCTGCTCTCTAGAACAAAGAAGACAACACCAGTAACATCACCAGCTGACACAAACTCTGAGATTTCCATGCAATATCTCATTTAATCCTCATGCAACCCTATGAAAGAATTACTGCTATTCCAGGAGATGCAAAGTGAACATTTTGGGCGTTAATGGCCCTTTACTATAAGAAGCTAAGCAGCATAGGCATTTCGTTAGTCATCCAATAACTTGATTTAATTTTGGCACTGCCATTTAATAACTATATGGCCTTAGGTTAAACTGTTGTAAAGCTATCTATACCTTAATTTTTTCATCTGCTAAATGGGGAAATTATATATTTAATGAGGATTTAATGAGGATTCGATGAGCTAATGCATATGAAATACCTTGCATGGCACCTTGTCTATACTAGGTGTTCAGTGACTACTGTTTCTCCTCTTTGTCACCACCATCATCACTATCATCACCATCATCATCATCATCATCAACATCTGGATTGGAATAAAAAAAATCCAGTGTGCTTCACAGTGGATTCATGTAGCGCGCTGCAGTGCTGAAGCCCACCTAGTTCCAGGTTGTTTCTGAGGCCTGGCGGCATCCTTGTCCTCGGTACCATGCACTGCTTTATGAACCTTCAAGGAGTTGCCCACCTTACTTAAATTTGTTCTGCTTTCTTCATTTTGTTTGCTATAGAAACAACCTTAACGTTTCTGAAATATTCTTTTCCCTGCAAGAAAATGTTGTGCTAAACACCCAGGCCTTAATATTTCATTTGAATTAATTTTCAATCAATAATGTGATCAGATGAATCATTTTGATAGTTCTGTTCCCTTTGATTACTCCTGCCCTCCCCCGCCCCCCCGATATATAGTTCTAAAGAACAGAGATTATGTTAGGAGTAGGGATAGGGGAGGACATGAAAGAGATGGAGGAGGCAGTGGTGCCCTAACATGAATCCTCAGACCAGAGCTCTTCCATAGAAACATGAAGCAAGTCACAAGTTTAAGTTTCAATCAATCATTGTATTTAAAGAAATAGGTGAACCTATTTTAATAATATATTTAACAAGTATGTACAAAGCACTACCATTTCAGATGTAATCAATATAAAAATTATTCATGATCTACTTTTTTATAAATATTTTGTTTATTTGACAGAGATCACAAGTAGACAGAGAGGCAGACGGGGTCGGGGAGGAGGCTCCCCACTGAGCAGAGAGCCAGATGCAAGGCTTGATCCCAGGACCCTGAGATCATGACCTGAGCCGAAGGCAGAGGCTTAACCCACTGAGCCATCCAGGTGCCCCTCATGATCTTTTTTATGTTACTTTTCTCATGCCAAATCTTTGAAATCTGGTATGTATTTTATACCCCCTGCACATCCCAATTCAGACAAGCCACATTTCAAGTGCTCAGTGGCCACTAGTGACTACCATAACAGACACAGACAGGGAGGGCAGTCTCAGATTCTGACATTCTAGAGATTTCAAGTACTTTGGTAGGAAGTACCAGAGATTCAGGAAACTCAAATCTGAGATCTTCTTTGCCATGAAATAGGCATATTCATCTGGGAAGCTACTTCAACTTTCTCAACTGAAGGTGCTTTTTTTTATATTAAGAGACACTTAGTCTACCAGGTTCCTTCAAGCTCAAGCATTCTCTGGTCTATAGGCCTCATATAGGGAAATTTATAAAGAAAGAAAGTAGAGTGGAAACTACCAGGGGCTGCACAGATAGGAGGAATGAGGAAACATTGCTTAACGGTCACAGAGTTTCTGTTTGGGATGATGGGAAGTTTTGGAAATTGATATTAGTGGTGGTTTCCCAGACTGTGAATATACTTAATGCCTCAATGTACTCAATTGCACACTTAAAAATGGTTAAAATGACAAATTTTATGTTATATATATTTTAGCACCGTAAAAAATGATGAAAAGACACTATGGTCTTGTAAGAAAAGAAATAAAGGATTTTCCACTGTACACTGGTTATTAAAACTTTAAAGTTTAATTTAACAGTTTAGAAAATAAGCAAATCTCTCTCAGAAAGTTTGAGACCACAACATCACAAAATCCTCCCTGTTATATACTGATTTCCTCCCCACAACAAAATTCATATATTGAAGCCGTAACTCACAATGTACTATGTTTGGAGATCGGGCGTTTAAGGAGGTCATTAAGGTTTAAGGAAGTCATAAGGGTGGGACCCTGATCTAATATGGCTTGTGTCCTTTTAAGAGAGAGACACCAGGGATGGGTACACAGAGAAAAGGCCATGTGAGGACACCGTGAGAAGGTGGCCATTGGCAAGCCGAGGAGAGGGGCTTTAGGACAAACCCACCCTTGAACTTCCCACCTTCACATCTGCAAGAAATAAACTTCTGTTGTTGAAGCCACTCAGCCTACGGTATTTTGTTATGGCAGCCTGAGCAGTCTAAGACAACCTCAGATCCATTCCCATTTTCACCACACACACACATGCATATGCACACACATAATTTTAATACAGAAGAAAGGGAAAATGAACATGAAACAAATAGGTTTGATATGTCAATTCCTGTTAATAAGTAAGGTGTTCTTTTAGATTCTTAAAAAATAAGTGTCATAAAGGCATGTTCTAGTTCCAGGGACAAGGAGGATAAAAGATTTAATTCTTTCACACTGGCTTGCTTACATAATACTAAAGAGATACTGGGGCATTGGGCCAAAAAAAAGAGTCTTTACAATTACTTTTTATTTGTCATTCTCCTTTGTCTATATGCTTGCTGCTTCTGTTTCTGTTTTTAACTCTTGTGATAGATAGTAAGACAGTGCTGTGCTTCAGATGGCCTACCTTATGTCTTGATGGCAATAACAGAATATGTTTGACATCTTGGCTATTCAAATTGGGTAATACGACTTCACTATTAAAAGTATTAAATAAAACAGAGCACCAAAGAGCATGAAGATAAAATAAATTCCAGATGGGAACTTATAATAAAGGGGAGATTCTCATAGAAGAATTGCAATAACTTTGCAGTCAGTCAGCCTAGTTTGACATCCCAGCTCTGTCACTTCCTAGGTCTGTGCTCTTAAGCACAGATTAAGGGATTAACAATTAAGGGATTAACCTTCCGTGTCTGGGATTCTTCATCCAGGATACGTAGATAATGAAACCTAGGGGGAGATATGTAAATGGCACAGCACTTAGTAAGCACCAACTGTGTTTAGACATATTTTATATTTGCTGCTGCTTCTCTGACTCCCTGCCCAGCTATCACTGCTGTGTTGTGTTTGGGTCTCAGTGGGCAATTTTATTGGACAATCTTAAGAATGGCTCTCATGGAGAAACCACTAAGTGAGTCCCTTAATCACAAAAGGAGTGAGCCCGAGGCAGGATTAACTGCTCTATCCTATGCTTGCTTATTACATCTGCAGGTCTCTTAGAACCTATTCATTCCTATATGCATTTAATATTTCTGGGAACCCTGCATGTGTCAGGCATTGTACTAGGTTATGGATAATGGTCCTATCCCTCACGGAGTTTCTAACCTAGAGGAGGAAGGAATTAAGGAAATAAGGTAAGTATGCTGTTGTGATGTTTTTATGTGGACTCTGAGATAATAAGGAAATGTTCAAAATCACTAAACTTCCCTTCTTTTTTTTTTTTTTTAAAAAAGGGAATACATACAATTATATACATCACATTGTATAGGGCAAAAGAGTGGTTAGAAGCAAGTTTTTGAGGCTTCAGTCACTTTCAATATTTTAGAGTCCCCACAGAGTTACATGTACCCACCTATAAAAATAAAGATGATTCAAGATCATAATTAGGTTTAGTTCTGTTTTGTAGTTGTTTCTTAAATGTAGTAACTATTAAATACAATGGGGGGACTGCAAACCTTCACCTACCACCCTGACAGCAGACAATATTCTTGAATGCCTTAATCAATGTTCACTGAGTACTTTAACTCATTCAAATCAATGAATGATAAACTCCCACTGTGCTAGACATACATTTATGACACTCATAAAAGAAAAAAAATAATGTTAAGTAAATGGAGAAAACCAAGGAAAATATTTTTGAATGCTGTTGAACATTTTCCTATACAATTAAAAAGGAAAGGTATCCAAACTCAATCCTACTTTGATACCCTCTTGACAAGTGTTATTTGAAATGAAGCAAGTAACCTACCACACCAGTGTCTGGAAGCAAAGTTCCTGTTCAGGTCTGTTCCAATGCAATGATTATTTTCATGAAAGGACCGGTTCTTTCTCCACATTCGATTCTAAATAAACAAAATACTGATAACCAGGATGGCCATGTCCATAGATCAAGCAGAGATATGACTTCTAAAACCTAAGTAGTCAGGGTTGTGCGTCTCTCCTGCAAAACCATCACTCTGCCTGTCACGATCTTCACAGAATTCCTTTCTCACAGCCCTTGTTTCCACCCAGGTCTCAATTACATTCATTCAAAACCATTTCAGTCTGAACCAGATGAAATGGTAATATTTGATCAGTTTTGACCTATACCAACAGAAATTTCATTTGGTTTTGCTAGGCTGTTTAGTCTTGTTTGCTCTAATTTTAATTCCTTCTGAGAAAAGTAAAATAACTTTGTGTCTCAACTAAAATTAAAACCATGAGTCATGAGTTTCAATGCTCTCTTTAGATTGAATTCAGCTCACTCCTTTAAAAGTTTCAGGAGGTGGAGCTGAATACACCTGTAGCCTGATGGTTCATTTGATCACAATGATTCAATCCTCATTTGTAAACATAAAGCAAATTCGCCCATTGGATTCTTGGGGCAAACTGGGAAAGTTGACTAAGTCAACTTAGTCAACTCTGTGGAGTAAACAGCTCCACAGATTTCGTTTAAATCCTAGGATTGGGATGATATGGTATCTTTCCCTCTGTTCTCACCAGCCCTTCTGGAAAAGCTTCCCAGTCTGCTTCCAACCTCTGGCCTGTGATTTGGGGGTAAGAAGTGTCCTGGAGAAATTCAGTTCTCAAACCACAGGGACTAATTGGCAGTGTTAAGTTACAAAGGACAATGGGGGAGTGGCAACATCTACAGGGTGGCTGAATTCTACCGTGATTCAGTGAAAGAATAAATCTATTGTAATATCAATCTGTGACTGTGACTGTTTATTTGAGAGGGAGTGGAAGAGGGAGAATCTCAAGCAGATTCGCCATTGAGCAGGGGGCCAGAAGTGGGGCTTGACCTCATGACCCTGAGGTCATGACCTGAGCTGAAGTCAAGTCAGCCACTTAACCGACTGAACCACACAGATGCCTCCATACGATCATCTACAGGACACAAATTTGTGTTAGGTGCTATGCTAGGGATTTCTCATTTATTTAGTTCAGGATTTTCCCACTCCTCCCTACAAACTTATATTCACAGTATGCCTTTCACTTAGGATGGCTTTTTCAGCCACTCCCCTTCACCATTCCCATTTCTTCTGTAAAAATCACCTCTTCCATAAAAAAATTTCTGTTCAGTCCTGTATGTTTCCAATCACTCTGATTATTCTTCCTGGTGCTTACATGTACTGCTCAAGGAAGTTTTTCTGAGCTTATATAAGCTGAATTATGTTTTATGTGCTGCTCCTCATTATATTAAAAAGAACTGTAATTACATTGCTTGAATAATTTTCCTGAATCATGATGTTGATGGGCTAGAAATACTATCGATAGTGGTTTCCAATATAGATGAGATTGACTGGGAAACCTACACTTAGATGCTCATCAATAAATTAAAGCATCCTAAGGCTCAAATTCACATATCAGTTAGTGAAATTCTACAAGAATACAACTGCAGTCAGGATGTTTTTCTAAAACTTGCAATTCATGATTTTATTAATCAAATGCTATTCAAAGGATTCCTAATAAGAATGGATGGATCTAGGCATTGTGTGTTGATGGCAGCTAACATCACAAAAGGAGATACAACCAGACATTATACAGAACATGGAATCACACTGAAGTAGTCTTGAATCTGGTTTATCCTCTACAATCCAAATTTCAAGTCATAGAAAATGCAGAAGACAGAGGAATGTGAAATTGCAACATGGCAATGCAATTAGCAAATCCAGACAATGGGAAACCTTTTCTTCAATGAATAAATTGCAAAGAAAAAATTGAGAGAGAGAAAGAGAGATGGCAGGAGGATCTATGGATTAAAATAGAATTAAAAGACATTGAAATCAATCATAATATATTGCCTTTAATTAGATTCTGAATCAAAGAAAACAATTTTTTAAAATTATGAAGCAATTACAAATTTAAATATCAATTGGACATTATAATATTATGTATTGTTAATTTTTAGGTACAATTGTATCATTTTTTTAAAGCTCTATTTCAGAGATACATCCTCAAAATTCATTGATGAGATGATATGGTGTCTGAGGTTAGCTTCAAATATAATAAGATAGAATTGGTTTGGAGATATATGAGAGAAAACTTTGACCATAAGTTGATTATTTCATTTTTTAAAAGATTCATTCATTCACTCATTCATTTATATGAGAGAGAGAGAGCATACACAGGGGGAGGAGCAGAGGGAGAGTCTTAAGCAGACTCCATGCTGAGTGCAGAGTCTGAAGCTTGGCTCGATCTCGTGACCCTGAGATCAGGATCTGAAACAAAACCAAGAGTCAGCCCCTTAACCAACTATACCACCCAGGCGCCCCTGGTCAAGAATTGATTATTGATGAAGTTGTGTGATGGGTAAAAAGAATGTTACTGTGAAATAATTACCATTCGTATGTTTGAACTTTTCCATAATGAAAATTTATATATATATATACATATAAATATGTATATTTTAAATAAAACCATTGTGCCAAGATCCAAGATTCTGTGAAGAATTTAGCCTGCATGTCCTCTATCCCCAAATAGGGCATATTTTGTTTTCTTTGTCTTCACTTACCTTTTTCCATGTGAAGTCATAACCATCCACGTTAACTACTGGCATCACATAGAAATCCACATGCCTCAGAAGATACGTGTATGGCGTTTTTTTCCCTTTTGACTGAGTTACCTACAAATTACACCAAGTGTGTTTAATAATATCTCTTTTAAGTCCTTCTAAACTTAGTCTTTAGTTTAAAACTGTTTCTTTTATGTGTTTTACTTTTTTTAAGAAGTCATTTGGAATGTTTAGGTTTGTGTATTTAACTTTCAGAAAGAGTATTAATTCCCTTGAAAAGTCTGAACTTAAGGCACTCTCTTGGCAAATGTTGGCAAATGCCTTGGACATGGAACAAATGGTCTTCCTTTTTAATGAAGGCAGAAAACAGAACCATATATTTTCTAAAATTTTCTTCAAGAAAAAAAAGAATTCCTTACTAAAGCAATACAGCTCACTTCAGGGATTTAAAGAAACAAAACCTAAGTGCAATCCCACTCCTTTTTCAATAATTCATATTAATCAGAGTTTAAACTAACCTTGTCTATGCCCAGGTATGACTAGATAGTTTCTACATTGTCCTTATAACCGGGGGAGCCAAATTTTAAATTTTAGTTCTTTCAACAAATCCGTTTTCTTGTCTTTTTGTTTTTAAAGATTTTATTTATTTGAGAGGGGGAGAGAGATTGAGAGAGAGAGAGAGAGAGAACATGAAAGGAGTGAGGTCAGTGAGAGAAGCAGACTCCCTGCTGAACAGGGAGCCCCATGTGGGACTCGATCCCAGGACTCCAGGATCATGACCTGAGCTGAAGGCAGAGGCTTAACCAACTGAGCCACCGAGGCACCCTCAACAAATCTATGAAACATACATTCCAACCCTCATTCACCCCTTCTGTTTGGAATCCTGCTTTTTGGATATAAAATTCCAGAGTGAATGTGGATCATCTGTCAGAGCCCAACAAGAATTTCTTGTGGAGCCCAGTGTGGGGCTCGAACTTACAACCTTGAGATTAAAACCTGGGTTGATATCAAGAGAGACACCCAGGTGCCCCTTTTTTCTTTAACAGCTCTATTAAGATACAATGTACATAAAAGGAAATTTACCATTTTAAAGTATAGAGTTCAGTGAATTTTTTTTTTTAGTATTTTCACAGAGTTGTGCAACCATCAGCACTATCTGGCTTCAGAACATCTTCATCATCCCTCTGACCCAAATCCTTACCCATTAAGAGTTATTCCGCTTCCACCTATCCCCACATTCACCCCTGAGAATTACTAATCAACTTTCAGTCTCTGTGGATTTACCCATTCTAGATATTTCATACAAATGGAATCATAAAGTATGTGGCCTTTTATATCTGGCTTTTATCCCTTAGAATAATGTTTGCAAGATTCATCAATTTTGTAGCAAAAGTCAGCATTTCATTCCTTTTCTTTGCTGAATGATATTTAATTATAAGGATATATTACATTATTCTGCCTACTGATAAATTGATGGGCATACTTTTTGATGATTATGAATAATGATGCCGTACAACAAATGTGTCTACTTTCCTTGGGTGTAGAACTAGTAGTGGAATTGCTGAATCATATGGTAATTCTATGCTTAACCTTTCAAGGAATTGCCAAACTGTAAAAACATGGCTGAACTATTTTACAATCCCAACAGCAACAGATGAGGTTTCCAATTTTCCCACATCCTTATTAAACACTTGTTACTATCCTTTTAAAATTTTAGCCATCCCAGTGGGTCTGAAGTGGTGTCTCTTGTGGTTAGATTTACAAATATTTCTCTAATGACTGATGATGTTGAACATCTTTTCATGTACTTATTGGTCATTTGTCTATCTTCTCTGGAGACTTGTCTTTTCAGATATTTTGCTCAATCCAAAATTGGATTGTCATCTTACTGTTTATCTGTAAAAGTTCTTCATATGTTTTGGATAAAAGTCCTTTATCATATAAATTTTCCCCCACTCTGTGGGTTATTCTTTCGCTATCTTGATCACATCCTTTGGAAAGCATTAATGTTTTTAATTCAGTAAAGCTCTTTTTATCTCTTTCGTTGTTGTTGCTTGTGGTTTTGGTGTCATATCTCACAAATAATGTCCTAATCTAAAGTCACAAAGATTTATTGCTTCTAAGTTTTCTTCTGAAAATTTTATAATTTTAGTTTTTTAATTTAGGCCTCTGACCCATTTCAAGTTAATATTTGTACATGGTATGAAGTATGGGTCCAAGTTCATTCTTTTGCAGGTGGATATCTAGTTATTTCAGGAAAGGATGTCTTTCTTGATCCCTCACAAAAACACCATCTGGACTGTGGTGGGCTTGTTTGGGTGCATTTAAAGAAGATGAGGGTCCAGAATAAGAGGAATTGGTGATCTGAAGAGAAATAGCAGGATTAAGCCAGGACCTCAGTGGAGAGGCTTAGAAAAAAAAAAGACAGAGGGAAATTGCACATTGAGGGGACTTCTCAATGCTCATCTGTAAGAGGAGACATGGACTTAAATGGGACAGTGACCTGAATGGATCAGCTAGGTAATTTTATAGCATCCTCAGGACTTAGGGTACTTTCTGGATCAGCTAAGGGTAAAATTGGGTACTTGGTAATTGGGCAAATCGTGTTCTTTTCCAGGCATTGTGCAGATTAAGGGCAGAGTTACATAGGCACAGAGAAATGTAAGAAATGTCCTCAATAACTTCATGAATAATGTTATTACTCATTAAGACATTTTCAGATTTGTTATTTATCCAGCCATTTACACTTCAAAAACATACAATCTAGATATATAATCATATCACTGGAATAATACAACCTCTAAGATCTTATAAGCCTTATAATTCTGACTTGGTATATCACCTGTTTTTTAAAGACATGATTTTTTTTTTAAATAACAATTTCAACCAAACTCGAACATACTTATGAATCTAATAATTCTTTCCCCATTAATTTGTGATTTTTATATCATGGCGCTCTCCAAACATGTGTTATCCAATGAGTTTTCGTGGTATTTTATAAATATGTTTATAGCCATGGTTTTATATCACCCTTAATGAAGTAGGTGGCTGAAGAAATTATGCCCGACATGCAAATGGTAACAATTATGCCAGGCACACAAATAAATATTTGTTGAAGGAATGATTTACCTACAAGTAACACAGCTGAAATCTCTTGTCCTAGTAATAAAAACAAGAGAAGAAAGAGGAGACTAGAGGGAGGATTGCACAAGAGTGAGAGATTACAGGATGGGAGATAAAGGCTTGACCACAGCTTGACCTGTGGCAGATGATTACTATCCAGTCTTTTCCTGGGGTGTACCAAAGCTTTGTCTTTATTATGGCCGGAAACAACAATAACAACAGCAACATCTACCAACAAATTAACCAATAGCCATTTGACAGAATAAAGTAGTGAAAAAAGGCATATAAGGTGCTAGAAACGAAGGATTTTAAAATAAAGCATTACTCCCTCAACCACTAGAAATATTGCAAAGGGCTGTAAGTCCGAGTTTTCCTACGATGACAATAAAGCATTTAGCACAATGGTAGATACTCTCTGGACTCCAGAGCTGTATTTGAGCTTAAAGTTGAAGCATTAATTTAAATTTTAAATATAACAAGACAATGTTGAATGTTGATTCTATGGACCAAACAATGTACTGAGTTGTGTACCCACAACACTAAAAACTTGACTTTAGAGATGATCTTTGTTCCTAACAAGCTGGTAAAAATGTTACATTTGAAATGAAAGAGCAAAAAGTCAATGTGATAAAATACAATAATAAAATCAGATGTATAAGATGGCCCAGAAGAAGGACAGTTAATTCTGTGGGGTGTTTGGGGTTAGAACTCCTGAAGAGCACATCAAAGGGACGAGACAGTCAGGATATGGGTGAATGGGTGATGAACAGGTGTGAGGAATGACAGAGGTAGAAGGAGAGGAAATTAAGTGGTCAGACTCTTAAGTGGCTCCTCCTATCATTCTTAGTTACTGTCCTTGGCCATATTCTGGATCCAGAGGTCAGGGAAAGAATTATTTTTGAGATACAGAGGATGGCCATGGGGGAAATTTACTAAAGTAGAGTTGAGGTTAGGTTTGTGGATGTAAAGTTCAAGTTGCTGAGACAGATGGACATTGATAGATGAACATACAGACTTCGAATTCACTCCGAATAAGGGCAAGAATTGGAGAGGAATAAAAAAACATGAGCCAAGTTCTAGGGAATTATCTGGAGCCATTAGAGGACAGTAAAAAGAAAAGACAAGGGTGGTTCAACCAGATAAGATCAGGAATTTGGGTAAAAAGGCAACAGCAGAACAGGTTTCCCTGTTCTGAAAGTAGAACGTGCCTATGAAACCTTTCCATATGCCAAAATGGCATAAAATGAAAAGAGACCACCACTTTCCAAACACTTTTACACAAGTACCTATTTTTGCTGACTGAAAGAAATCTAAAGGACATTTTTTTTTTTTTTGCTTTTGTGAAGAAAGCCATTCCCATATGAATGTAAGTCTTTTGTAAAAGTGAAATGGCATTTTGTGAGCTATTGGAAAGAAGGGGATACCTGTATTAGGACAGGAGAACATTGATCTACTCCTCTGGCCCCTCAGCATCTGGAGATAGGAAAGAGCAGCCTCTTTCCCTGAAGGAGTTTCTGTGAAGCCATGTCCTTCACAACTCACATGTCTGCTAAGGTGAAGGGCAGCTGAAGGAATTCTGTGGAGGTCCTGAAGTTGCAGGGTGCCAACTTTGTGAGCAGCTAAATGAGAGTTCTCCAGGTCAGAGGTCCAGAGGGAGGTTGGCACTGAGAAAAGCCAGTTGGCAGACAAAGTACTGAACAAGGTGTGATACCCAACACATGCTGCTTGGGCTCCAATGATGTGCCAGACCCCGTGCTGAGTTTGATCCTAGTGATGCAATCATGCACAAGTCAGCCTCAGCTCCTGCCTTCGCATTAGTACAAAGGATCTTCATTTGGCCTCCTCAGGATGAATGAAAGGCATAGAAAGAAATGACTGACCTCAGGGTCCCCAAAGTGTGGAGTAACGGGTTTCCCCTAAGCTGAGACCGTACCATATAGAGTTGGAGAAGAGAGAGAGACTGTGAGATAGAAATATGTGTATATGTTGGTCTCTGCCTCACATCCCCTCTGTTCCTGGCACAGGCCTTGTAATTTCCTAAATGATAAGAGCAACAAAGGCATCTTTTGGTTTAGTATTTGGCCTTTGACCTTGGTTCCTGACACAGGACTTTTAAATCCCTTTGAATTTCCTGGGTGATAACAAAATCTTTTGTTCTCTGTGGTGACTCTTGGTGGGTTCCTGAAAGGAGGCTGGTCAACAGCAAAACCAAGCCAGGATCTTGGAACTTTCAACCCCAAACCTGTCTTCCAGGAAGGGGAAAGAGGTTAGAAATTGAGTTAATGATCCATCGTGCCTACATGATAAAGCCTCTTTAAAAATCCTAAAGGTATGGGGCTCCGGGCGGCTTCTGGGTTAGTGAGCATGTAGAGTGGCTGGGGAGACTGGCCCAGCTGGGGAGGGCAGAGAAGTTCCACGTCCCTTCTCACACACCTTGCCTTAGACATCTCTTCCCCCTAGAGGTTATCTGTATCTTTTATCGTATCCTTTTCTCAAAAAACCAGTAAACAGTAAGTAAACTGTTTCTCTGAGTTCTTTGAGCTGCTCTAGCAAATTAATCAAACCTAGGAGGAGGTCGTGGGAATCTTTGATTTGTAGCAGATTAATCAGAAGCACAGAGAACTGCCTGGACTTTGAACTGGCAGCTGAAGTGTGAGAGGGGCAGTCTTGCGGGATTGAGCCCTTACCCACTGGGATCTGACTCAGTCTCCATGTAGACAGTGTCAGAATTAAGTTAAATTATAGGATATACAGCAGGTGTTACAGAATTGCATGGTGTGGGGAAAGTACCCATGTATCTGGAGTTAGAAGTGTTGTGTGAGTGTTGTTGTACAAGAGGAAAGGAGAAACACAGGAATGGTGTAGGTTTTCTTTACAGAGTTTTAAAAGCTAAGACTTCATCTTTGGGTTCTTTACTTTTTTAAACATAAAATCCATCCACACAAAATTTATAAAGCTAAAATCTTTTATTTTTCCTTCTGTTTGAATCACAATTTAAAAAAAAAAAACTTGGATTTCCTTTTCCTTTGTTTGAATCATTATGAAAAATGATTAAATTATTTGTAAGCAGGCAAGGACATTCTTAAATGTCCATTAAAAAGAGTTTATTGACTGTGTTGCTTTGGGCTACAAAAATCAGACTCCCGTTGTTGGGGCAGAATACTTGATGGTAATGTTTTGGGGCTGTATCTCCGGAGTCTGGAAACCCATAGGCAATTTATAAATGTTTGTGGGATAAATAATTTAATCTTGCAAAGATTCAGCAAGGAGGCAGGGTAGGGGAGCGCATGTGTAATAGGAGAGAAGAGGTGTCAGTTTGAGAAGGATGGCAAGTAAGGACAACTTCCCCAATAGGAATTAGAGTCAATATGAATTAGAGTCTCTTTCTGGCCCTTTCCAGGTTCAGGGATGGAATGAAAAAAAGGTGTTCTTTCTTGCTTGCTCTGCACCTTTCTTTCTCCACTAACTGGTACTCCGTTCATTACCCAAAATGAATAAAACTACGCAACATGAGGAAGGATCTTCAAATGTCTGGGCTGTATTAAGAATCTAGTCATTTGAGAACTAGCCTCATTTGGTCAAGGTAGTACTGATGGTGGTGGGCACTTGGCAGAAGGCTCAGGACTGCAGCAGCTCCCATCAGGGGGAAGACCAGATGGCAAGGCAGGAGAAGGTAGACAAAGATGTTGTATTTGACAAGACCCAGCAAAGGCAGAAATGATTTTACCTTTGATGTACCTAATTTGTTAAGACAGATCAATCTAAGTGACTCTTTTAATTTTTGTTTTAAGATTTTATTTATTTATTTGACAGAGAGAGATCAGAAGCAGGCAGAGAGGCAGGCAGAGACAGAGAGAAGGAAGCAGGCTCCCGGCTGAGCAGAGAGCCCGATGTGGGGCTTGATCCTAGGACCCTGGGATCATGACCTGAGCTGAAGGCAGCGGCTTAACCCACTGAGCCACCCAGGCGCCCCTATCTTTTAATTTTTAAGAACAAATCTATTTTGTATAGTTGTATACCTGTGAATACAGGGACCAGAACCATTATCAGGACACATACTTTAAGTTATTCTTCCAGTAGTAGAGGCTCTTTATATAAATCAATAGAGAGAACATTTATGCCCATTTTATAGGAAGTGAAGCAGAATTTTTATGTTTTCATTTATTATAGAGGTTTATAGTCATTATAATTTTTATTTTTATGTCATACTCTTTGTCTTATATATGGATTTTTTTGCTGCCAAGCCTTCTTCATGGACAAAATCCCCCATTATAATATATTAGAATATATGATCTTCTCTGTAATGTTGTACTGTATGTTCACTTTTCAAGGGCAGACTATGGTCCTTAGTAAACACATTACTATTGCAAAATATTTCTTGATTATTTTCCAGCAGTTAGCCTTAGCCTGAAATGTAGGAAGGAAAAGGTGGGCAATCTTTAGGGTGATTTAAGTGCTTAAAATTAGGTCTCAAACTTAGTGTACACCAAATCATCTGGTTAGCTTGTGAAAATTGTAGATTAGCAAATCTTACCACCAGAGAGTTTAAGTTGAGAATTCTAGAATGCAACCTGGGAAAATGCACTTAATAAACAGTCCAGTTGATTCTGCACATGTCGTCTTAGGCCATGCACTGAGAAACTCTGGTGGAAGAGAATGTAAATACTTACATGGTTTATGAACCACAAGCAGAAAGCAGGAGAGATCCATTCTCTGGCATGGATTCCACAGTCGATCCATATGGCATTTTTGGCTGTTCGTTCTTTTCTAGAAACCTGCCCAAAGAAAACCAACAACAATAACAAGAAGCTTCAGTATAATACTTCCATTTATATAGTGCTTATATTTAATTCTTGCAACAAATCTGTGAAACACACATTATTCTCTGCATTCCTTTGAGGGTTTCCTGGGGACATTAAAGGGTGGTGAGATTAAAGGATACTAGTTAATGTCACACAGCTGGTGAGAGTTGGGACTGACATTTGCACTCAGAACTTTTGATTTAGGGCCCTCTTGTTCTTCCACAATTACTTAGTCATACCAGAACTGCACGTGGAAGTGTGGAAATAAAGACCACAGTACTAGAAATTCAGCTGTATTTTGACACTTCCATGAGGTAAATAGGTCCATGGAGTATGGGCAGCTTTCTGTAGGAGACGGAAATAAAGAAAGGTTTGGGAAGGGAAGCCAGTGATGCTGAAGATAAATTTGGACTCCCTTACCATTTCCCCCAGGGTGCATACTTTTTATGTATAGACTATTACCCTCATTTCACACAAAACGAAGCACACATCTAAGTTCACAGAAACTTATTACCACCAGGCCCAGGGACAGAGGCCTCATTCTGATTCATGGTATGGGAGCTAGTGCAAGTTGCCATTCTGGAATAAGAATTCCCAATCTGTCCTCAGTGATGGACTTTGGTGTCTTCAGAAGTGTTCTCAAGAAAATCTCCACACAAAATGAATCATGGTTCGCATGCTTTTAAAAATCAGTTTCAACACAATGAGGGTATAGAAGGGTGGGAGCGGAGTGTTATAAAATTAAACAAATATGTGGAGTTGAAATTCCAAAATAAGAAAAGGAGAGAGTTAGGGGCACCTGGGTGGCTTGGTGGGTTGAGCCTCTGCCTTTGGCTTAGGTCATGATCTCAGGGTCTTGGGATTGAGCTCCGCATCAGGATCTTTGCTCGGCAGGGAGCCTGCTTCCCCCTTTCTCTCTGCCTGCCTATCTGCCTGCTTGTGATCTCTGTCTGTCAAATAAATAAATAAAATCTTAAAAAAAAAAAAAAAGAAAGAAAGAAAAGGAGAGAGTTAAATGTTTATTGCCATTCCACAACACTCAGGGAAGTTTTTTCTTAACTAACCTGGAGCTAGTGATAATCCAGTAAGAAAGCAACAGAGAAAGTCAAAGGGCATTGGCTTCCAAGAATGAAATAGTACACAGAGAAGAACTATCTGGCTGATTGAATCTACGCAATTAAAAAAAAAAATCTTGAGTTGTCTAGACGAGTTGCCGGACTCAATTTTCTGTCTAACGGTGCCAAGCAAACTCTCTTGGCACTGATCCTGAAGGATCACCGGGAAATGAAGGAACCCCAGAGACTCCCATCATATGCACGTCCTTGGTCAAGTAAGACTGGTACAAAGGCATGCAAGAAGCATGATCTTCTAATGTGTGAATCTGGGTTCCAGAAACATAAGTGCTGAAGAGTATACACAATAGGGCCGAATGCAAATTCCATAGATGGGTAGACCACAACTGCATGGAGTTAATTTGATGGACCAACTCAGCTGTCAAGAGGACCTGATGTTTCATACCTTGAGTTTGCACTGCAGGTTCTTAACAAAATGAAAACCCAGGAACCCTGACTCAAAATTTTATCTTTGGATGACTAAAGACTCTCACCTCTCACAATTTAGATAGGTAATGTTGGGAAACTATATGTAAATTAAATGTTCTTAAATCAAATTTATTTTTCTGATGCTTACTTTTTTCCTAGAACTGCTTTCTAAGTATTTGGATGGGAGGGGTGCCAGGGAACTGCTAAAAAAAAAAAAAGAAAAAGAAAAAGAAAAAAGAAAAAGAAATTCAGAATTAGAAATTAACAGCAGGAATTAGCATGGTTTCCTGGCTCCCAAAAATTCTTTCTTTGACCATATTCACAGACTTTTACAAAGGCTAATTTATTCAACTAAAAAAAAAAAAATCCAAATGGACAGGTATTGGAGCAGAAGCTTTCATATTAGTCCTACCGCCACAGTCCCTTTTTTCCCCCCTGGGTTTGGTTGCTCAGCTGTTTCTTTGGTTCCCAAAACTAGATCAGTATCAGTGTTTGTCTGACAACAGATTTCTCTCCATTCCCCCTGCCTCCCAGGTAAGCCAGTCAGAGGTGGTGGTGGTGGGTGTAAATAAATAAGGTACTTGAAAAATAATCCAAATGACTCCCCTCCTTTTATGAGGTGAGCCAACAAAGCTCAGGAAGGTTAAGTGGCTTATCTATGTCCCATAGATAGAGACAGAGAGAGCGTAGATCCCCCAAAATAGGATTTTTACTCTCACGCCAGCACTGCATTAGTGAAAGAAAGAATGTAAAGGTAATAACCAATCCCCAAATAGCTGGATATTAACATTGAGGAACACTTGCAATACAGATACTTCTATAGCTCAAAGAAAAAAAATCCCAGTTATAACAAGCAGCAGTGGAGAATTAATACATTCTCCAAAGTTGAGAGATGAGTGACTCTCCCCACAACACACCTTTAAAATATACAGTGGGTACTTCTCGTATGAGGATCCAATGTGGATTTTTTCAAGCATATCAGGATACTTCTCAGTTATGATTTCCATCCAAAAATAGATCTATCAAAACAGAAACCAGCAGTTAGTCACAGAGCAAGTTCAAAGCATTTCCCTGGGCAAAGGAAGCAGACAACTTCTGCAAGGCAAGGTGATCCCTTTAAAACCTTTGTATAAAGAAAGAGGGAGGAATCAAAGGAGTTACACCCTGGTGTTTCTTCTGCTGTTTAGGAAAATCAATAAAATTAAAATTTTCAAAGGTATCAAGGTTTAGAGGAAGAGTAGAAAAGCACTAAGAAACTTATGACAAAGCAGGAAAATTAATCTTTAGAATAGATCTCCTGAAAGTTATTTTTAAAGGCTTATCACATCGAATCCCTGTCTCTGTGTGTCCAATCTTCTTTACCATTCATTCATGAGTTCACATTTCTATAGGACTTTTTTTTTTTTAAAGATTTTATTTATTTATCAGAGAGAGAGAGGGGGAGAGAGCGAGCATAGGCAGACAGAATGGCAGGCAGAGGCAGAGGCAGAAGCAGGCTCCCCGCTGAGCAAGGAGCCCGATGTGGGACTCGATCCCAGGACGCTGGGATCATGACCTGAGTCGAAGGCAGCTGCTTAACCAACTGAGCCACCCAGGCGTCCCAGGACTTTTTTTTTTTTAATATTCACTTTTCAAGGGTAACCCAAGGAAGTCCTGGGCACTGTCTTTGTGCAGGATAAATAGCAGTGCCATTGTTCCCACTAGAGACTGGTATACTCACAACAAGTTGTGTAAAGTGAGAGGACACGAAGATGAGGACAATCTGGAGGAAACATTCTCTCTTTCTCTGAGAAGTTTGATTCAGAACTTTTCTCCTGGCTGGAAGTCTAGTGGTACTGGTGATTCTGTCAAGACTACAGTGGAAGGAAAAAAACCAAAACCTTCTGGCCCTGACTTTAGGCTAGTGTCCACTTCAAAGCACAGTTTGAATGATGGAATTCAGGCACGTTTTAATGGAGACCAACTTCTCAGGGGCCACCTTTGTAGTTTTATACCTTCTGAAAAGTTTTATACAGTCTTTGGTCTCATCTCTGGGACCTTAACAAGAGGTAATTTCAAACTGCAATCCTAGCTGATAGGAACTGGGGCACCATTTGCCCATGGATGCTCTTAGAGTAATATCACTAGGGTGAGTGGTTGTCCAGTGCTGGGAATTAAGATGTTCTTGAAAGGCCTACCTGTCACCAAATACTAATGCTGCCAGTGTCTGAGGTGTTGGCTGTCTACCTATCAGAGGTTTCCTCACTGGGGCTCTGTTTACTGTGCTACTCTTCTAAGACATGAGTGCATCTGAAAGAACTACTACATGAAAATATTTTGTGTCACAGTATTACTGGTTCAGGGGGTTTCCTGAAACTATGGAGGCTGTGTTGGATGAAGGCAGCCTTACAGAAAGCTTGATTCATTTCACAATCTAATCTGGGTTAATGAAGGTAACATCCTTTGAATAATGCTCTTCTTTTGCCATTTGTTTTAAGAAGTATTTTTTTTGCCATTTGTTTTTCTCCCTACCATGGATTAAGATTTCCTAGCTAGACATACAAACGGCTATCAGACACATGAAAAAATGTTCATCATCACTAGCCATCAGGGAGATTCAAATTAAAACCACATTGAGATACCACCTTACACCAGTTAGAATGGCCAAAATTAGCAAGACAGGAAACAACATGTGTTGGAGGGGATGTGGAGAAAGGGGAACCCTCTTACACTGTTGGTGGGAATGCAAGTTGGTGCAGCCACTTTGGAGAACAGTGTGGAGATTCCTCAAGAAATTAAAAATAGAGCTTCCCTGTGACCCTGCAATTGCACTACTGGCTATTTACCCCAAAGATACAGATGTAGTGAAAAGAAAAGTGTACCCCAATGTTTATAGCAGCAATGGCCACGGTCACCAAACTGGAAAGAACCAAGACAACCTTCAACGAATGGATAAGGAAGATGTGGTCCATATACACTATGGAGTATTACGCCTCCATCAGAAAGGATGAATACCCAACTTTTGTATCAACATGGACAGGACTGGAAGAGATTATGCTGAGTAAAATAAGTTAAGCAGAGAGAGTCAATTATCATATGGTTTCACTTATTTGTGGAGCATAACAAATAGCATGGAGGACAAGGGGAGATGGAGAGGAGAAGGGAGTTGAGGGAAATTGGAAGGGGACATGAACCATGAGAGACTATGGACTCTGAAAAACAACCTGAGGGTTTTGAAGGGGCAGGGGGTGGGAGGTTGGGGGAACCAGGTGGTGGGTATCAGAGAGGGCACGGATTGTATGGAGCACTGCGTGCAGTGCAAAAACAATGAATACTGTTACACTGAAAAGAAAAGAAAAAAAAAAAGATTTCCTAGCAAGAATCAATGACAAAAGAACCCCTCTGACCCACCAGGTGACCTTGTGGTGAGGGCTGAAGGAGCGATCAGTGCTGAAGGGGAAAGAAGGACTTGGTGGAATTTCCTGAACACAAGATGACCATCGTTCCTATGAACCCTAAGGACTGAGGGCGGGAGGGAGGAGAGGTGCAAAATGTGTTCTGCAATGTCATTGTTACAAACGGAACTGTGTTCCCCTCCAAATTCACATATTGAATCTCTAACTCCCTGTGGCTTAGAATGTGACTGTATTTGAAGATAGGACCTTTAAAGAGGTAATTAAATTAAAATGACGCTGTTAGTGTCATCCTTAATCCAACCTGACTGGTGTCCTCATAAGACATGGAGATTAGGACATAAACATACACAGGAAAACCAGGGAGGTACACACAGAGAGAAGGGCATGTGAGGACTCAGTGAAAAGACAGCCATCTGCAAGTCAAGGAAAGACACTTCAGGAAAAACCAATCCTGCTGACAACTTGACTGTGCAATTCCAGCCTGAGAACTGTGAGAGAGTACATTTCTGGGGTCTAAGTGACCCAGTCTGTGGCACTTTGTTATGGTTGACCAACACAGTCGTGTCTCCCCCCCTCCCCCCATGTCTTTCCTGGAGACAAAGTAAGAAAAAGTAACCTTCTTCTAACAAAAGAATTAAAAACTACTTAAAAACTACTTAAAAATACTTCTTAAGACATTCCTCCCTCCCCACCCAATTCAAGACAGCCATGACGTATTTATCTTCCCCATTTTGCAAATCATGCTGACGGAGCTTTGCAACCACTGACATCAAGTTTGCTTCTGCAGGGCTGATGATGGACGCTGGAGGGAAGAGGTCTCGGCCGAATAGAGACAAGAGAGGGGAGATAAAGGAAGGGGATGCAATTTTAAGCTCCCCATCAATCAGCCAAGCACATTGATTCTAGAAGCAGGCTGAGTTCTGGTTTAACTAACTGGAAAGGAACAGATGCTTTTGAAGATTAAACAGAAAATTGATTCTTATTTCTTAAGTCTTAGATGTCTTAAAAACATGGATATGGTCCTTAACAGTTTCTGGGCACCTAGCCAAAAACGATAAAAATACTTATATTAAGCAATAGAGCAGCATGCTCCTATGAAAGAAAAAAGGTATCAAGGGATTTTTATTACTTGGAGCAAACTATATAAAAAAGGAAGTCCTCCAAAGAGTTGACTCTTTCAAATAACAAATATGAGGATATGATTCTTAGAGGATTACATGAAAGCTTATGTCAGTCAACTGAGCCCCAGCATCTTTCTCAGGTTCCCTCTAGAAAAATTGGAACAGGTAAGTACTGATAGAAAAAAAAAAAGTCAACTTTTTGATTAAAATACAGGTAGTGAATGATTAAAATACAAGTGTTGTTGTTGTTGTTGTTGTTAGTTTAAATAGATTCCTCCTAAGGGAAATAAAATGTGCTTAAGTGTACTAAATGTAAGTGAATAAATTCCTTTAATTCAGTGAGATAATGTTGCCATTATTCACTAAGAGTACAGTCAGGGTAATGGTCCAAAGAGACATGATTAACTGGATTGTTAATTTTTTTGTAGCAGTTTCAATAAGAAGGTCCTATTTTTTATTTCTTGTTATTCGTTAGCATGCAGTATTACTCCTAACAGAGATACTCCCAGCTATGGACAAACAGCCTGCTTAGAGGCAGTTTACAAAATACGATGCAATCTTCTCAGGGAAGACATCTACAAGAGGATAAGTTACCACCATATAATCAGCCTAATCACGAGGTTTTTTTAACCCTCTTCCACTAATTATGTTTCTTTAATAATATCCCATGGTTGAAATGGCAATGCTAATTAAATGAAAGTAGTAATTTTGGAGAGAAATGTAATGACTTACCTCATTTAGTGGGTGATAACGTTCATAATATGAGGAAAAGGTCCGGGGGATGACGGTGTCATTGAGAGTTTGCTGTTGGATAAGATCTTTCACTTCTTCCACCAAGATGCTGGGGACAAAACAGGAGAGCTGATTCCCAAACAGGACTCTTATTTCCCTGCCCACTGCAGGCACAACAGGTGAGCATGGGGAAAAATCATGGAGATATCTAACAAGCAAAAGTCACCAAGGTGCAAACAATAACCCAGAATATTGTACTATGCTGAAATTCACAAACCTTCTTGATTAAGCCCACATGGGTGTTGGAGAGAAAGCGGATCCTATGTGGTATGTTTTTAGGGCTTCCAGAAACTCACCCTGTCCGTACCATTACCAACATTCCTCGATTGAGATTTATCAGTGTCTTTAACGTATAGGTTAATGGACAACTTTCTTAAATCCAGAGTAACATTGGTTATTATTCTGTTTTCAGTTAAGGACCAAGGAGAAGCAAAAAGCCTTTTCTTTTTGTTTTTCATTGTGACAACCATTAGCCTATACCAGATGTTCTGCATAGCCAAAGATGGTCAAATCTCTAGAGAAATCATAGCACAGGGAAAGGAAGAATACCGGAAAGTCACCTTGTTTAAGTCTCTTGAGAAGTATCACCTTGTAAACTAGGCAAACATTTTAACTGAATTAAGCTTTTCCTTCACTTGGGATGAAAAGTTTGAAAGTTAGCTATCATTTTAATATCATTTTCCTTTTTTACTTAAGCCAACAGACAAAAGCCAAGACTTTGCCTTCAGAAGAGTCTGAGTTCAACCCTTAGCTCTGCTATGTTCTATGTGGTATGATCTTGCAAGATTCCTTTGTGAATACGAAACATTTTTCCATTTGCATAATGAGGATAGTATCTCTCTCACAGAGTTAAATAAGAGTTAAATGAAACAATGTATAGGAAGGTTCAGCACGGTCTCTGGAAGGCAGTAAACACACAAAACATATTATTAGTAATTATCATAGTGGATTATCCAAAGGCTGCCTGTTGATACACAGAAAAGAGCATGGCCTCCAGGAAGTACTAGCATAGCAGAAGGAAGACTGGCTCTTGGGCAGTGGATGCAGGAAGGAGACCCTGGACAGGAGAATCCAAGAGGAAGGGGACACGAAGTCTGAACAGAAATTGCCTCTGATACAATGTTTTATTTAGGACCAGACATTCAGAAATGTTCCCTGATCCTGTGAAGCAAGGGAGGAAGCCAAATCCCCTTTAGCAGCTGCTTTTTCAAGAGATACGAGAACACCTGCCAAGGTGAATGACCATTTTGCTTCCCACGTCTAGGCACAGAGTAGAGGGACCACAGGAAGGAAGGAACAAGGAGGAACTCGAAGGGTCTCTCCAGATCCCTGAGTCTGAGGCATTTTCCTGTGAGATTAAGCCACTTGTCCAAGGTCACAGAGCTAGCCACTGGGGCCTCCTCACCAGTCCACTTCAGAGATTTCCATGTTGCCATGTTCAACATAAGTGTTTATTTTTCCTGGAAGATATCATACTGTCTGCTAATAAAATGCATCATAGGTGCTTATAAAGGCTATTCAGTAAATATTGAATGCCACCTACCTGAATTGGATTGTGCTGTCATGTAAATGGGCTTTCACAAGGTTTACATCAGACACATTCACAAAAAAATGGACTTCTTTCTGCTTCGTAATTAAATCAGCTGTTACTGGCTGCCAGAGAACAATCTGAATTTTCAAAGGGGGAAAAGGGAAAACAAAAAAGGTCATTCACCGTTCTGATCCATAGCTAAAGCCATAAGAGTGTGTTGATAGGAGAAATGAAAAAGACATTTCTTGGCCACTGGTCACCCATCACCATTCACACATGAGGCAGTGGAAACATTTTTCTTGTTGAGGGCTTGTTTTACTTCTTCTCTGCAACCCTCCTTGCTAAAGAGGGCCTGGGACATACAGGGCTCTCAATAGATACTTGAGTATTGAATAAATGAGTGAATGAACATATTTATGACCCCACTCTATAGCTGGCTGTGTATGTCAGATGTGTAAAGGAGAAATGAAATTCTGTCTAGAGAGAAGGTTAATCATAGTAATCATGTGTTGATCTTCTTTAATAAAACATCCATGTCCCTGATATTATTAACCTTTTCTTTCATCTGATTATGGATTTTGGGCAATGCCTTCCAATAACATTTACATTGTTTTTCTATTTTACTGTGTTTTTCCTGAGCACTTTTATACTCCTTTCCTTTGACCATTATAATTACACTTTGCTATGGGCTCAGCAATTTTTAGTTTTTTTCATTGTTATCATTTCATTGGAAAGAGTGAAGAAATTAATGCTCATAGCTTACTTTTCTAAAATCATACATGTAGGGTGCCTGGGTTCCTCAGTTGGTTGAGCAACTGTCTTTGGCTCAGGTCATGATCCCAGAGTCCTGGGAAGAGTCCCGCATTGAGCTCTCAGCTCCATGGGGAGTCTGCTTCTCCCTCTGACCTCCCCTCTCATGCTCTCTCTCACTCTATCTCTCTCTCTTTCTCAAATAAATAAATACAATCTTTAAAAAAAATCATACATGTAGGAAGGGGCAGAACAAGAACTAATATTCTAAATCTCTGAGGCTTCCTCTGGCCATCATGTGGTGACATGAACACGCACCACTCAGTTCTGTGGAGAGGAGCATAGCGGAGTTCCTTTCACAGCCCCTGCCCATCTCGATCCACTGGAGACAGGGGCTGTGCTGCTCCCAGGCTGCAGCCAGCCACTGACTGAGAACCGAGGGTGGATTCTTGTAGACCATTTCTGCAAGATCTGGTTTTCCTCCTCCAGGTGACTTTAGCTTAAGGACGCCCCACTGGTCTAGCCAAACCTTCATCAGAACTGCCCTCAGTCTAAAGAGTCTCCATTTCTGCACAAGCGTCAGAGCTGTGTCATGGTCTGAAATTGCCCATTGCTATCTCCGGCTTCCTCCTCTTCTTCCATCACAAGCATCCTCCCCTATTCCTTCCCTGGCATCTTTAATCTGGTCTTGGTGTCTGTTTCTTGGAGAAACTTCGCTGGCAAATAGGGAGCCATCAGTTTTCTACCATGGTCTTAGCTTTCTACACCTTAAGCATTCTGGGGATATGGGACCCAGGGATGAAGATTTTAATAAGGGTTCCCTTGTGGTTTTGATACTTATTCCTTTTACAAACCATTGTTTTATAAGCAGAGTTCTAGTGGACTTCTGTTATCACAACAGCTTTGTTAGTACAGACTTTTATTCCCAAAATACTATTATGAAATTGGCTGAAAAGCCAATAACAAAAATGAAGTTCTGATTTTAGTGACCAACAAAATCATGGATTATATAAAGAGGGAGAAGGCTTTCAGAAGAGGGGTTGAAGGGTGGCTGGGTGGCTGGGTGGCTGAGTTGGCTGAGGGTCCAACTCTTGACTTCAGGTCGGGTCACAATCTCAGGGTCGTGAGATTGAGCCTTGTGTCACTCTCCATGCTGGGTGTGGATCCTGCTTAAAATTCTCTCTCTCTCTCTTCCTCTGCCCCTCTGTCCTGCTTGCTCTGTCTCTATCCCAAAAAAGAAAAAAAAAAAGAGGGGTTTATACCAGCTATGTGAATCAGACAACATAGAACAGAACATGGTACACGAAATTTACATCTAGTGAAGCTAATATACAGCTAATCTTTGAAGACTGTGGGGGTTAGGGTGTCGACTCCCATGCAGTTGAAAATCTGCATATAACCTTTGACTTCCCCAAAACTTAACTACTAATAGCCCACTGTTAATTGGAGCCTTACTGATAATATAAACAGCTGATGAACATGTATTTCATGTGTTGTATGTATTATATACTGTATTCTTATAATAAACTAAACTAGGGAAAAGAAAACATTATTAAGAAAATCATATGGGAAACACATTTACAGTACTATACTATATTTCTAAAAAAAAAAAAAAATCTGTGTGTAAGTGAATCCCTGCAGTTCAAACCAGTGTTATTCAAGGGTCACCTGTAAAGATAAATGAGGGAGAAATTACCTCATATGTTGTAGTAAGATTCTGTAGAATCTGAACTTGCCTGGAAGTTTTAGGAAGAGCAGATAAAACCTGGCCACTGGGAAAAAATAAGACAGAATTTTGACGTTAAATAAAAAAAGTGAAAATGAGATAAATTATACTGGGAGGGGCTTTGAGGTAACTGCATAGAAAACAAACTTTAAATGGTAAAAGAGGATTTTGCTACAGACAAAGTGTTAAAAAAACATATACTTGCCCATCCTTCTGTTCCTGAGCAGCTGCCAAATCAATAACTCTCTTGAATGGGAATACTTACTTCTTTCTTGTGTGTGTGTGCAAGCATGGGTATGTTTTAATATTAAAAATTAAATATTTAAGGGCACCCGGGTGGCTCAGTCATTAAGTGTCTGCCTTCGGCTTGGGTCATGATCTCCTTGGATCGAGCCGCACATTGGGCTCCCTGTGGCAGGAAGCCTGGTTCTCCCTCTCCTACTTCCCCTGCTTGTGTTCCCTCTCTCACTGTCTCTGTCTCTCTCTCTTTCTGTCTGTCTCTCTCTCTCTGTCAAATAAATAAATAAAATCTTTTTTAAAAATGTTAAAAAATCAAATATTTAATGCATAAGGGAATATTTACATGAACATTCACTGATTACATAATAAAATGAGTACCTGGGAACCCATTATGCCACTTAAGAAATCCAATGGTTTTGGGTGTCCTTGAAGCTCTATGTGGCCTTGTCTCTACTCTATTTCCCTGCCACATTCCTAAAGGTAACTACCTTAAATTTTCACTTTGCTCATTCTCTTACTTTTCCTTAATAGTATGGATTCTTAAATACGTGCATGAATTCTTGAATAGGTAGTCTTAAGATACCCTTAGATTTAACTCTGTAAAAATGGTGTACTATATGTATCCTTCTGTATCTTAGTTTTCTCATGCAACATTGTATTTTCAAGTTTATCATCTGCATTGAAGAATGTAGCCATGGTCTACACATGCTGGAATTTGTCTATAAGTTGAATTGCTATTTCTTGGGGGCTAGACACATTGTAATTTCATAAAACAGTATCAAATTACTTCTCAAACTTTTTGTACCAGTTTGTATTTTCACCAGTAGGGTAAATGATTTCCTATAGCTCCTCCTCCTTGCTAACACTTGATGACTTTAATTTTTCCAGTTGAACAGTTGAATTGAAATGGAATCTTCTTGCACTTTTAGTTTTAATTTTCTGACTTACTAATATAGTATAGTTATTTCCATTCAATTATTTTTGTGACAATTGACTAGTAGAATTTCTTTTTATAATCTAAATACTGACTGGTTGTCAGTTAAATGTACTGAAAATATCTTGTACCAGTTTGTTTTTCTTTTTTCTTTCTTTATGATGTATTTTTATCCATCATTTCCTTCCAGGTTTGTTTTTTTACTGTGTGTTACGAACTCTTTCCCAATCCCTAGGTCTTAAAGATAATTTCTTACATTTCTTTTGCCTTTCTTCTTTTTTTAATTTGAATTCTAGTATAGTTAACATATAGTGTTGTATTAGTGTATAATATAGTGATTCAAAAATCTATACATTACTCAGTGTTCATCATGATAAATTTACTCTTAATTCACTTCATCTTTTTCACCCATTCCCTATTCCAACTCTCCTCTGAGAGTTTATTCTCTATAGTTAAGAGTCTGTTTCTTGTTTTTTCTTGTTCTCTCCCTTGTCTTCCTTTGTTCATTTGTTTTTGTAAGTTCTACATGTGAGTGAAATCTACGGTATTTGTCTTTCTGATTGACTTATTTCACTTAGTGTTATACTCTATAGATCCACCCATGTTGTTGCAAATGGCAAGATTATATTCTTTTTTTTATAATATTCTAAATAATATTCCACTGTAGACACATGCTGGAAGGGGGAAAAGATGGAGGAGGAGTAGGGGACCTTATTTCAACTGGTCCCCTGAATTGAGGTGGATATCTTCCAGACCATTCTGAACATCCACGAAATCAGCTTGAGATGTAAGAAGATATATCTGGATCTCTTCAAACAACATCTCCTGCAATTGGTCTCAAGTTATGAAGCAGTGAGCTGTGATTCTATGGGCAGATATCAGAAGATAAGTGGACAGGGGAGAGAGTCTCCAGAATCTTGCCCTGGAGCGCAAAAACCTCCTGCACTGGGGAATGGGCACAGACTTGGAGACTAGTTGCGGTGGGGAAAGAACTTTAGGGCAGTCCCCCGACTAAAATGTAGAGCTGCAGGGGCATGCATGCAAACCAGGTCAGCTTGCAGTTTTAAAAGTACAAAAGGCAGAGACAAACAAGGGCTGGGAGTGCTGCTGTGGGGCACACAACCCAGGATTTTGTAGTTTTTAGCAGCACAGACAGAAACAGAGACGGTGTGGCCTGGAGACTCAGTGATTAACAGACTGCAGCCTCTCTGTTCTGAGACAGGGGTTTGTTCTGCTCTGACTCTCAGATGAGATGTACAAAGCTGCCAGGGAAAGCCGCCAGAGAACAAAAGTCCCAGAAAACCGTTTTTCACTGAACCCTCCCCCCTCCCCCCCAACAAGGGACAGGGCAACTCTGCCCAAACAGTGCAGCAGGCCCCTCCCCCACAGGACAGGCTGGAATAACAAGAGGCCAACAGTCCTAAGGTCCCTGTAAAAGAGGTGCATCTTGCTTGGATTGTGGTCAATAATTTGGACTCTGTACATCCCCTCAACCACCCCTCAACAGAATTACTAAAAGGGGAACCCCCAAAAGGGGAAAGAACCAGAGAAAGTGGCCTCTGCCACAGACTTAATGGATATGGAGATAACCAAGATGTCAGAAATAGACTTGAGAGTAACAATTACCAAGACGATAACTAGGTTTGAGAAAAATGTTAATGACTATATAGAATCTCTAAGGGCAGAAATGAGACCCAATCAGGACAAACTTAAAAATGTTATGAATGAAATGCAATCTAAGTTGCATACTCTCAGTGTAAATGAGGCAGAAGAATGAATTAGTGAGATAGAGGATAAGATGATAGAAAAGAAGGAATTTGAGGCAGCATGGGAAAAATAAATTAAAACCCAATGAATCAAACTGCAACATCAGTAACTTAATGAAATGTTCCAATATAAGGATTTTGGGGACCCTAAAGGGGTGAAGAGAGAGAGAGGTCTTGAAATATATTTGAGCAAATCATAGCTGAGAACATCCTTAAATGGGAAGGAAACAAGCCTTCATGTCTAAGAGGCAGAGAGGACCCCTCCCAAGATCAATGAGAACAGACTGATGTCATGACATATAACAATATAATTTGCAAATCTTAGATCTAAGGAAACAATCTTGAAACTGGAAAGGGGGAAGAGATTTCTTACGTACAGGGGGAGGAACGTCAGATTAATGTCAGACCTGTCCACTGAGACCTGGCAAACCAGAAAGGGCAGGCAAGACATATTCAGGGCACTAAATGAAGAGAATATGTTGCCAAGGATACTTTATTCGGCAAGGCTGTCATTCAAAACAGATGGAGAGATAAGAAGCTTCCAAGACTGGCAGGAGCTAAAAGAATATGTGACCACCAAGCCGGCCCTGCAAGAAATATTAAGGGGTTTCTATAAAAGGAGAAAGACCCCAAGAATGATATAGAGCAGAAACTTAGAGACAATCTATAGAAACAAGGACTTCACAGGCAACATGATGACAATAAAATTGTATCTTTCAATAATCACTCTCAATGCGAAAGGCCTAAAGGCTCCTATGAAAAGGCACAGGGTTGCAGATTGGATAAAAAGACAAGACCCATTCATCTGCTGTCTATAAGACACATTTTGAACCTAAAGACATATCCAAACTGAAATTGAGGAGATGGAGAAACATTTTTCATGCCAATGGACCTCAAAAGAAAGCTGGGGTAATAATTCTTATATCAGACTAATTAGATTTTAAGCTAAAGACTATAGTTAGAGATGCAGAAGGACACTATATAATGCTTAAAGGGTCTATCCAACAAGAGGATCTCACAATTGTAAATATCTATGCCCCCAACATGGGAACAGCCAACTACATAGCCAACTGTTATCCAAAATAAAGAGACATATTGATAATAATATGTAAATAGTATGAGACCTCAACACTCCACTCTCAGCAATAGACAGATCATCTACACAGAAAATCAACAAAGAAACAAGAGCTTTGAATGGCACACTGGATCCGATGGACCTCACAGATATAAAACAACAGAATTCATTCTTCTTGAGTGCACATGGAACATTCTCCAGAATAGACCACATGCTGGGTCACAAATCTGGTCACTATTGATACCAAAAGATTGAGATTATTCCTTGTATATTCTCAGACCATAATGCTTTGAAACTAGAACTCAATCACAAGAAAAAATTAGGAAGGAATTCAAACACTGGGAAGCTAAAGATCATCCTGCTTAAAAATGTTTGGGTCAACCAGTAAATCAAAGAAGAACTTAAGGGCACCCAGGTGGCTCAGTTGGTTAAGCAACTGCCTTTAGCTCTAGTCATGATCCCAGAGTCCTGGGATTGAGTTCCGCACTGGGATCCCAGATCCAGGGGAGTCTGCTTCTCCCTCTGACATTCTCACCTCTCATGTTCACTCTCACTCTCTCAAATAAATAAATAAAATCTTTAAAAGAAAAAAAAAAGGAAGAAGAACTTAATTGATGGAAACCAATGAGAACAAAAACACATTGGTCCAAAACCTAAGGGAAACTGCAAAGGCAGTCCTAAGGGGGAAATACTTAGCCATCCAAGCCTCTCTCAAAAAAACAGAAAAATCCAAAATACACAAATTAGCTTTATACCTTAAAGGACTGGAGAAAGAACAACAAATAAAGTGTCAGTCACATATAAGAAGAGAACTAATTATGATTAGAGCAGAGATCGATGAATTAGAAACCAGATATATAGTAGAGCAGATCAAAGAAACTAGAAGCTGATTTTTGATAGAATAAATAAGATTGATAAACCACTGGCCTTGAATAAAAGAGGAGAGATCATGACTAACACCAAGGAAATAGAAACAATTATTAGAAATTATTATTAACAACTGTATGCCAATAAATTAAGCCAAGTGGAAGAAATTGGTGCCTTCCTGGAAACCTATAAACTACCAACACTGAAACAGGAAGAAATTGACAACCTGAATAGACAAATAACTGGTAACAAGATTGAAGCAGTGATCAAAAACCTCCCAAAAAACAAGAGTCCAGGGCCTGAGGATTCCCTGGGGAATTCTACCAAACATGCAAAGAAGAAATAATACCTATTCTCCTGAAGCTGTTTCAAAAAATAGAAACTGAAGGAAAACTTCCAAACTCATTCCATGAGCCCAGCATTACCTTGATCTGAAAACCAGGCAAAGACCCCATCAAGAAGGAGAATTACAGGACAATATCCTTGATGAATATGAATGCCAAAATTCTCAACAAGATCCTAGCTAATAGGATCCAACAGTACATTAAAAGATTATCCAGCACGACCAAGTGGGATTTATTCCTGGGATGTAAGGGTGGTTCAACATTCACAAATCAATCAATCAATGTGATAGATTACATAAATAAGAGAGGAGACAAGAACCACATGGTCCTCTCAATTGATGCAGAAAAAGCATTTGACAAACTACAGCATCCTTTCCTGATTAAAACTCTTCAGAGTGTAGGGATAGAGGGAACATTCCTCAATTTCATAAAAACCATCTAAGAAAAGACCATAGCAAAAATCATTCTCAATGGGGGAAAGCTGAGAGTCTTTCTCTTCAGATCAAGAACATGACAAGGATGCTCACTCTTGCCACTATTGTTCAACGTTGTAGTAGAAGTCCTAGCAACAGTAATTGGACAATAGAAGAAATAAAAGGTATTCAAATAGGCCAAGAAGAAGTCAAACTCTCTCTCTTCACAGATGACATGATACTTTATGTGGGAAACCCAAAAGACCCAAAAGACTGCAAACTCTAAATTATTAGAACTCATACAGCAATTCAGTAATGTGGCAGATACAAAATCAATGCACAAAAATCAGTTACTTTCCTATACACTAACAATGGAACTGTGGAAAGAGAAATTAGGAAATCAATTCCACTTATAAATTCCATTTATAATACTAGAAACCATAAGATACCTTGAAATAAACCTAACCAAAGAGGCGAAGGATCTATACTCAAGAAATTACAGAAACTTATGAAAGAAATTGAAGAAGACACAAAAAGATGGGAAAACATTCCACGCTCATGGATCAGAAGAATAAACATTGTTAAAATTTCTAAGTTGCCCAGAGCAATCTATGCTTTCACCACCATCCCGATCAAAATACCAATGATATTTTCCAAAATTCTGGCACAAACCAGTCCTAAAATGTGTATGGGACCAGTAAAGACCCTGAATCACCAAGGAAATATTGAAAAAGAAAAACAAAGCTGAGGGCATCACATTGCCTGATTTCAAGCTTTATTACAAAGCTGCGATCACTAAGACAGCATGGTATTAGCAGAAAAACAGACACATAGATCCATGGAATAGAATAGATAGCCCAGGATTGGACCCTTGACTCTATGGTCAACTAATATTGGACAAGGCAGGAAAGAATATCCAATGGGGGGGGGAAAGAAAAACAGTCTCTTCAATAAATGGTGCTGGGAAAATTTGGCAGCTATGTACAGAGGAATGAAACTCAGCCATTCGCTTACACCATACCCAAAGATAAATTCTAAATGGATGAAAGATCTCAATGTGAGACAGGAATCCATCAAAGTCCTAGAGGCGAACAAAGGCAGTAACCTCTTCGACATTGGCTACAGTAACTTCTTTCAAGACACATTTCCAAAGGCAAGGGAAACAAAAGTGAAAATGAATTTTTGGAACTTCATCAAAATAAAAAGCTTCTGCACAGCATAGGAAATAGTCAACAAAACAAAGAGGCAACCCGCAGAATGGAGAAGATATTTGCAAATGACACTCAGGTAAAGGGCTGGTATCCAAGATCTATCAAGAACTTCTCAAACTCAATGCCCAAAAAACAGATAATCAAGTCAAAAAAATGGGCAGAGGACATGAACAGACACTTCTCTAAAGAAGACATACAAATGGCTAAAAGACACATGAAAAAATGTTCAACATCATGAACCATCAGGGAAATTCAAATCAAAACCACAATGAGATACTACATTTTACCAGTTAGAATAGCAAAAATTGAAAAGAAACAACAAATTTTCAAGAAGTTATGGAGAAGGCACCTGGGTGGCTCAGTTGGTTGAGCAACTGCCTTCTGCTCAAGTCATGATCCTGGGGTTCTGGGATTGAGGACCACATTGTGCTCCCCCTGCACTGTGGGGAGCCTGCTTCTCTCTCTCCCTCTGCTTGCCACTCCTTCTGCTTGTGCTCTCTCTCTCTCTGTCAAATAAATAAGTAAACTCTTAAAAAAAACTTTATGGAGAAAGGGGAACCCTCTTACACTGTTGGTGGGAATGCAAGTTGGTACAGCCACTTTGGGAAATAGTGTGGAGGTTCCTCAAGAAGTTAAAAATAGAATTATCCTATGACCCAACAATTGTACTACTGGGTATTTACCCCAAAGATATAGATGTAGTGAAAAGAAAGGCCATATGCACCCCAATAACATCAATGTACACAATAGCCAAACTGTGGAAGGAGCCAAGATGCCCTTCAAGAGACGAATGGATAAAGATGTATATACAATGAAATATTACTCAGCCATCATAAAGGATGAATACCCCACATTTGCATCAACATGGATGGAACTGGAGGATATCATGCTAAGTGAAATAAGTGCAATTATCATATGGTTTCACTTATTTGGAACATAAAAATAGCATGGGGGACATTAGGAGAAGGAAGGGAAAACTGAAAGTAGGGAAATCAGAGGGGGAGACAAACCATGAAAGACTATGGACTCCAGGAATCAAATTGAAGGTTTTAAAGGAGAGAGGAGTGGGGGAATGGGTGAGCCCAGTATTAAGGAGGACACGTATTGCATGGAGCACTGGGTGTTATACTCAAACAATGAATCACAGAACGCTATATCAAAAACTAATGATATACTGTATGGTGACTAATATAACACAATAAAAATTATAAAAAATAATATTTCATTGTACATTGTATTCCGTATGTAGCATATAGGTATATACTGAATCTTCTTTATCCATCTATCTATTGAGGGACACTTGGGCTGCTTTCATAATTTGGCTATTGTAAATAATGCTGCAATAAACATAAGGGTGTGTACATCTTTTCAAATTAGTGTTTTCATATTCTTTGGGTAAATACATAGTGGAATTACTGGAGCATATGGTAATTTTATTTTTAATTTTTTGAGGAATCTCTATAGTGTTTTACACAGTGGCTGTACCAGTTTACATTCCCACCAATAGCACATGAGTGTTCCTTTTTTACCATATCCTTGCCAATGCTTACTGGTTTTGGTTTTTATTTTAACCACTCTGATAGGTGTGAGGTGATATCTCATTGTGGTTTTGATTTGCATTTCCCTGATGATGAGTGATGTGGAGCATTTTTTTAATGTGTCTGTCAGCCATCTGTATGTCTTCTTTGGAGAAATGTCTGTTCATGTCTTCTGCCCATTTTTAATTGGATTTGGGGGTTTGTTTGGGTTTCTACTTTTTTGGTGTTCTGTTGTATAAGTTCTTCATATATTTCTGATGTAAACCTTTATCAGATATGTCATTTGCAAATATCTTCTCCCATTCAGTAGGTTCTCTTCTAGTTTTTTCTTTTGTCTTTCTTATTTAAGTTTTCAAATCCGTTTGAAAATTATTTGTTTGTGCGTAGTGTAAAGAAAGAATTGAGTTCCTTTTTTCCTTCTTAGACTCATTTATTAATCATTAATACTTTCCCCAGGGATCAGCTATGCCAATTCTGTCATGTATAAGTTTTCGTACTCTTTGGCAGAAACAATGGTAGTTCATCACATCATTTTTCATTTCTGGGGATACAAAAGAAACCACATTTCCTAGCCTTCTATGAAGTTGTGTTGAGACCACGTGCCTGAATTCTTAACAATGGAAATGTGGGAGGAAGAGATGTGCACAGTTAAGAGCAGGCGGGGGTCTTTATGTGCTATGTGCTCTCTTACCCTGAGACTAGAAGCAAAGAACCCCAAGGAGTTGCAATAGGGAAGCAGCCCAGATTTTCAGCTTGGAGGAGAGGGTGAGAGAAAGCCAACTGGGTTCATTAATTGGTGATACAAGTGAGAAAGAAAACTCTGTTGTGGCAAGTCAGGTTATTTCAGGGCACATTAGTTATAAAGGATAATCAAGGATTACCCTTACTGATGTGGGGTGGTCTATTTCTTGGATCTTTTTCTTTTTCTTTTTAAAAATATTTTATTTATTTATTTGATAGAGACACAGTGAGAAAGGGAACACAAGCAGAAGGAGTAGAAGAGGGAGAAGCAGGCTCCCCGCTGAGCAGGGAGCCTGATGCAGGGCTCGATCTCAGGACCCCGGGATTATGACCTGAACCAAAGGCAGATGCCTAATGGCTGAGCCACCGAGGTGCCCTATTTCTTGGATCTTTTTATGTTCCATGGTTTTACTTGTCTATCTTTGGGCCGAAACCATTCATCTATGTGATCGTAGCTTCATATTAAAACCTAACAACCTATAGGATAAACTCCTGCTTCCCCTCTCCCTTGTTTAGTTCTTTTTAGACATTTTCTTGGTTGGATATTTTGCTTTTCCAAGTAAATTTTTAAAATCAGAGAGGAAAAAAATGAGACAAGAGGAAACCAGAGAAGACAAACCATAAGAATCTCTCAATCTTAGGAGACAAACTGAGATTTGCTGGAGCGGAGGGATATAGGGGATGTGGTGGCTGGGTGATGGACACTGGGGAGGGTATGTGTTGTGGTGAGCACTGAATATTGTGTAAGACTGATGAATCACAGACCTGTACCCCTGAAACAAATAATATGTTACATGTTAATAATTGAATTTGAGTTTTTAAAAAAATCAGCTTGTGGGACGCCTGGGTGGCTCAGTTGGTTAAGCAGCTGCCTTCGGCTCAGGTCATGATCCCAGCGTCCTGGGATCGAGTCCCGCATCGGGCTCCTTGCTCAGCAAGGAGCCTGCTTCTCCCTTTGCCTCTGCCTGCCATTCCGTCTGCCTGTGCTAGCTCTCTCCCTCTCTCTCTCTGACAAATAAATAAAATCTTAAAAAAAAAAAATCAGCTTGTTATTGTTCCATGAAAAAAGTTTGGATTTTGATTAATATTATTAAATCAATAACTTGGGAGATTTGACATTCTCCTGATTCTGAGTACCTTATCATTAACCCAATACATTTGTCTACTGGTTTAGGCATTCTTTAATAACCTTCAAAAAAATTTATAATTTTATCTATAAAAATATTACATATTTTTATATTCTAGCAAATCTCTTTTTTTCTTTTATAAATGGTGGTTTTTAGTATTCCATCTCTTAGTTCGTTCTTGTTGAGGTATAGAAATGAAATAAATTTTTAGATATTTATTTTCTATCCAGGTCCCTTGGAAGTTTTGATCATTTTAATGTAGATACTTTTTTGTTGTTGTTTTTCTTTGCAAGAAATCATTACAATTGCTCATACTAAATTTGGTTCTTTCATTTCAAAGCCTGTGGAATTTTTTTCTTGCCTGACTGTATTGACTAAGATCTGCAGTACAGTGTTGAAAAGAAGTGGAAATAAAATGTATGATGCATAATTTTTAAGAAAAACTTTGGTAATGTTTCACCATTACAATGCTTGTGGCAGGGTTTGTAGGTGCTTTTTGTCAGGGTGAAGAAGTTTCCTTCTACTCTATGAGTTTTTATAAGGAATGGATGTGGACTTAATCATATATTTTTATGATTTTCTAGTTTTCTAGCTTCATCTCTTAATGTGATGAATTACATCAATAGATTCTTTTTAAAGTTGATACCTGGTTTAATTTGTTTTCTCACTTTTGCTTTGTCATATTTCTTTCTACCTTATAATGCTTGCTAGGGCCATAGGGGATGCTTAGCAATTCTTGGAAAGCCAAGGCAATAGATTGGTGTGAATCAATGTAGATTGACTTTATTTTTACACACCACCTAATCAAAAGGGAAAGAATTTATTAATTTTCTTATACATGCAGCTCTCTATCCATTTTTGCAGGTGAGGGAGATTTGGGTAATAGAGAATGGGATCAGTAAGGTGAGGAATTGCAGATATATGTGGAATCTGTTAACAGCGATGGCATTCTCAAATTTCTAGTATACCTCTAAGTAACTGTTTTATTTGAATTAAAATTAAGCTATATTGGTGGCATTTGCCAGAGGGGGCCCATTTTTAACTTAAGGAATTTTTTCTTTTATTTTTAGACAAATATTATCCTTGAAATGAGGGATAAATATTATTTTAATCACAAAGAAAATATTTTGTTCTTTATTTAAAACGAATCTTAGGGGCACCTGGGTGGCTCAGTGGGTTAAAGCCTCTGCTTTCGGCTCAGGTCATGATCTCAGGGCCCTGGGATCGAGCCCTGCATCGGACTCTCTGCTGGGCAGTGAGCCTACTTCCTCCTCTCCCTCTCTCTCTGCCTGCCTCTCTGCCTGCTTGTGATCTATGTCTGTCAAATAAATAAATAAAATCTTTTTAAAAAAAATGAGTCTTAACAGGTGCCTGGGTGGCTCAGTAAGTTAGGTGTCTGCCTTGGGCTTACATCATGATCTCAGGGTCCTGGGACAGAGCCTCCCATCAGTTTCCCTGCTCAGCTGGGAGTCTGCTTCTCCCTCTTCCACTGCCCCTCCCCCTGCTCATGTTTTCTCTCTCTCTCAAATAAATAAATGAAGTCTTTTTAAAAAATTAAAATAAATAAAACTAATCTTGGTCTTTGGGGTGACCAGGTGGCTCAGTTAGTTGAGTGTCTGACTCTTGATTTCAGCTCAGGTCATGATCTCAGGGTTGTGGCATCTATCCCATATCAGGCTCTGCATTGGGCATGGAGCCTGCTCGAGATTCTCTCTCTCCCTCCCTCTCTCTCTGCTCCTCACTTCCCTGCTCATGCTCTCCCTCTCTCAAAACAAAACAAAAAACAAAAAACAAAAAAATCTTGGACTTTGCTTTTAGTCAAGATGGAGAAACAAGAACTAGGTTTACTCCCCTGCCAGAAATAAATAAAAAACTGGACCCTCTCTCTCTATCTATATATTTAATAAATTGAGTATCAGCAACATGATGACCAGATACAACATTGTATCCTAGATTAGATTCTGAAACAGAAAAAGGACATTAGTGGAAAAACAGATGAAATCCAATAAAGTCTAGAGTTTAGGTAATAGTAATAGTGTTAACCATGTTGGATTTTTAGTTTTGACAAATATAACATGGTAATATAAGACACAAACAGTAGGGGAAACTGAGTGAAGAGTATTCAGGAACTCTCTGTAATTTCCTGCAACTTTTCTGTAAATCTAAAAATATTCCAAATAAATTTTTTATTTAAAAAATATAACAAGATCTCTGGAAGTACAGAAGAGGTTATGACAACTTATGCTTGTCATTATTAGCAAAAGATTTATGGAAGAGATGATTGAGTAAATTAGAGTATGGAAAGACCCTGTGGCAGGAGACAAAAAGGCACTCTTGGGGAAATAGCAAACTGTCTGTTGTTGCCAAGTGGAATATGATAGTAGCTAAACAGAAATTAATTGGTTCTCCTCTAGAGAAGATTTTGAATGCACATTGAGAAATATGGTCTTTATCTTGTAGGCAGTTAGGAGTTAGGAAAAGGACATCACTTGTGATTTATGAGAATAACTTTGACAGCAGAATGGAGGGTGGTTTTATTTTAGAAATCCTGATTAAAAGATTTAAATTCTGGAAACAAGCCTATGGAGTCTTGATTTTCTGAAAAGGGAAAGACTGGCTCACAGAAAAAAGATACTAGGAAATTTTATGTCAATCCCTGGTACAGTTTCAGTGTACGTTATTCAACCAGTGCTTAAGGAAATATGTCCAAGGGTAGTTACTGCAGGATCATTCATAGTAACAATACCTGGAAACCACATAAATGCTTCTCAGTAACAGAATTATTGAATAATGGTAATGTCTGCACATTCCAGAATGCTTTGTAGCCATTATAAAGAATGGGTTAGATTTGTAACAGTTAACCTGCCAGAGATTTACATGATGTTCTAAGAGAAAGAAGCAAGATATGAAGAAGTCTTTAAAATATTACCCCATTTTAGTGAAAAAAATAAATAATAAAGAAAAAGGAAAGTCATATGTGTTGAAGGCAGGAGAAAAGTGATGAATGAATAAGCAGCACATAGTTAACATCGATTTGGGTGGTGGGGGATGGCTGTTAAAAGACTGGGTAGGTAAGAGAAGTGGGGGAGGAAATAAGATTGTTTTTTAAAAGGACTCTATAGTTCCAATAGAAGATCTGATATTTGACAAATGTAAAATTACACAAGGGTGTATATAAATGTATAGAGAAACACGGGAAAGAATGATCACCAAAATGTTAATGACATTTCCTCAGGGTGATGAAATTTCAGTGTTTCTCTCCCCAGTTTTATGCCTTTCCATATTACTGATTGACCAAGAAGAACGCTTATTTTCTTTAATCAGGGGGAAAAACTATTACAAAGTTACTCTGTGAAAAAGCCACTGCCAAGCATCTTAGACTGCTGATGACCCTTTTGCTAGAACATTCCTTGTTGTTTACAAATGTTCTCTGAACCCATCAGGGGAATATAATGGGTTTTCTAGTCTTTCATAATATTTTCATTCAAGCATGTCCTGTTCTAGGAATTTTTTAAATTTTTTTCTTTCATCTGCCATAATAGCTCTGACATTTCTAGTTTACTAAATGTAGGCCACGGTTTTCTCTAAGCTTCCAAAAAACGTCCTGGCACCAATTAGCACCACCTCTCAAGGATCTAACAAGAATGTCAAACCCTGTATCTTGGGCAAGTACACCTCTTTAAGGATATAGTCCCTCTCCTTTATTAACATACTCAGCACTTGAGCAGTTAGATTATGTCATGACTTAACCTTGGGGGTTGGGGGTAGAAGGTGAGGTGGGAGTAGATTCTGAGGGTTGAATGTAAGAGATGACATTACAGGACTGAGCTCCCCATAGCAATGGGGGTGATGAATTGTTACACAATAGAAGCCAGGTGGCAGTGTTTAACCATACTTGGTGGCAGTGTTTAACCATACTTGACAAGTTAGGCCCAGAAGAAAATGACCCATGGAAAGCTTAGAGTTAGTTAAGAGAACATAGAGTTCTCAAGGGCAAGATAAATGGCAGCCAACAATCGAAATAAATCAAGGATGAATATGAGAAAAGCTAAGGACAGCTATCTCTACCAAGAGTCATAGTGCATTGCCCAGTTTCTAGATGTAGCTTCTTAGACCTAGTTCTTGGACTCAGAATCTCTTTCCTGAAGTGGGGAGGCAAATTCCCACAAGGAAAGACCCTGCAACAGTATAGAAAGGGTAGATGATAATGACTTCCTTTGTTTCTTCCCAAAGAAACCTATGAAAATGGACTCTGCACACTGCAGAAAGGGATATGCTTAATCATTTTGAGGTCTTTTGGATGCAAGATCCAGGCTGACATTGACACCTGGAGGTCTGGAATCCTAGTATAGGTCCAGCTCTTGGTGGGGGCACTGGGTCTATGGACCTCCCCCACCCCTATGATCATTTTCCTGGTTCGCGAATGTAAAACTGAGATGGACACACAAGGTATTTGGTAGAACCCCCATTTCAGTTCCTTTCCTGTAAAGTAAGAGCTATAATGGTCGGAAAAGCCAACAGGTGAAACCATGCCCCCTCACCCTCACCCAGGAGAAGCCAAAAAACCCAGACAAACAAAAGAAGCATTCTGAGAGAAATGGCAGATAGTATTGTCACCCTTAAAGACCAAAAGATGCAAGGATGGTGGTTTCCACAAATCCACTTTAGATTCATTAGTCTGGCTTTCACAAAAACCAGATGGGTCCTAGTGGATGACAGTATACAATCAGACTCTACCAAATAGGGACAAATTGGAAGCACTTTGCTCAATGTGGTATCTTGGCTGGGCAGAGTCTTAGGTATACAGTATTCAGCTGTTGAGCAGACTGTCTGTATCAGAAAAAAGAATCACAAACAATTCACATCCACTTGATACAGTCACCAATACACAGTGGGAATCTTACTTCAGCTTGGCTTAATTTTTCCGCTAACTAGCCTGTCTGGATATCCCAAGTTATGATATCAAGGATATCACATGAAGCTTAGATCAGGTGAGCAAGAAATGCCAGGTGTGTTGGAGGTCTTAGTAAGGCACATGTGCTCCCAAGGTTGTGAGTCTATGTCTGTGTCTGTGTTTGAGGGGGTGCTAATACTATAAAGATTCGGGGGACTGTCATACTAGGGAAATTTTAAAGGCCTAGAGATCTGGGATAGGCCGGGAAATTCACTCCAAATTAAGGACAGAATTTATATCTCTCCTGATGAAGAAAGGAACATTGTTTCTGGTGAGTCTCTTGGGTTTGGGATATACCTCATTTGGAATACTGCTTCAACCCATTTATTGGGTGACAGGAAAGACTATCACCTCTGGAGAGGCCCAGAGCAGAAAGGTTCAGGCTGTGGTACAAGAGCCCCTGTCACTGGGCCATATGGCCTGGGTAGGCCATAAAGAATTAGAAGTGTCTGAGGTGGGAAAAGATGCCACTTAGAGGTTTTGGCATGCTGCAACAGGAGAATTACAATGTAGATACCTACAGCAAGGCCATGACATCTGCAAAAGAGAACTACACATCTTTCAAAAAACAGTTTCTGACATGCTGTTGGGCCCTGGTAGAAATGGATTGCCTGGCCATGGGTAACAAGTAGTCATAGAGCCAGTCTCATCCATCATGAGCTGGGTTTTATCATATTCACTACGGTAGGCAGATTGATGGCCCCCTAAAATGCCCATGTTCTAATCCCTAGAACCTGTGAACCTGTTGTCTTACACTGTAAAAGTGACTTTGCAAATATAGCTAAGTATTTTGAGATGGCGTAATTATGTTGGATTATCTGGATAAGCACAGTGATTTTTCAAAGATTCTCAAAAGTGGAGAAGGGAGACAGAGAGTGAGGCAGAGGGAGATTTGGTCTAAGAATAGTTCAGAGTGATCCAGTGCAAGAAGGATTCAACCTGCCTTTTCTGGCTTTGAAGATAAAAGTTTGGGGTTGCAAGCCAAGGAATGAGTGTAGCCTCTAGAAATGGAAAAAGCAAGGACGCAGATTTTCCCTTCAAACCCTCTAGAGAAGAAACACAGTGGTGGCCAGCACTTTGATTTCAGCCCAGTGAGACCCATTTTTAATGTCTAAACAATGGAAATGTAAGATAATAGATTTGTGCAGTTTTAAGACTCTGATTTGTGTTAATCTGTTACAGTAGCAATAGGAAACTAACACACTTGTCATGTCTTGAGGTTGGGCAGGCCAACCAGAAATCCATCATTAGACAGAACTGATACATCTGGGATCAGGCACAGGTAGGATTTGGGAACACAAGTGAGGTGCACGAGCAGGTGGCCCTTCCTCTCAACTCATACTGACACCGGCTACATGTGGATCAGCTAATGGAGCAGTGTAGTAGCCATGAGAACACACCTCTAAGACCTCCAGCTCGAAGATGTGTAACTGATGGAAGGTCCCAGCTACTGTGCTTGAGTTCTGTCCCTATTTAATGCTAAGGCCTTATTTTTCACTAGCTGCTTCCAGCTAATAACTGAGCATAGTAGGGATACCAAGACAGGCTCATTACTGAAAGATGGATGGCGGGGGGTGGGCTCTTCTGATAGATGACATTAGCTCAAGAACTATCATATCAACTTCGCAAAAGTTTTCTTAGAATTGCACTACAATCTAAGACCTTCTGCATTCCACCCTCCTTCCTTCCCTTTTTCCTCCACAGGGATTACACCAGCATTGCAGTATGTCTTTCTCGAGAGCCTCTTCTTGTCCCTTCTTCATTTATTCCTCTCCAGCATTTTTCTGAATACATTTCTTGTACGTCTAATTCCATCTTGGTGTTTGTTTCTTGGAGGAGTAAGGAAGTGGGACCAAAGTGTGGAGATCTTTGTAACACCTAACAGAGAACACCCACCGAACAATAGGCACTGAGTAACTATGTAAACAAAATGATTAGGCAGTTGATGTCAGCCAGCTTCTGTTAACAGTCACCCCAGGGCTGGCACAAAGGCACATGAAAGAATAGCCTTGATGGCAAGGATGAGGTTTTGCATGGTCAACAGGATGGGTTCCTACTCACCAAGGTTGATAGAGCACCTGTTGCTGGCACATGTCGAGCTTGACAGCAACAGAAACCAAAACCAAACCCTTGAATCAGCACCATTCCATGAAGAAACCAAGCAACCACTTGGTGAGAAATTGCCTACTTTGGGTCCTTTCTACTCTGGGTCTGGATTTGCCTCTTTTACCTACAGGGCCTCAACTAATGTTACCATACAAAGATGTTACCATATAGTGTGTGATCCACAAAGGATCCCATCTAACACTGTATCTGATTAAGGGATCCACTTTACAACAAGGGAGGTACAGAATGGGCGCATTACCGTGGGATCCACTGGGCATATTACATACCATACCATGCAGAAGCTGCTAGACTCATACAGAAATAAGAATGGGTTAGCTGAGGTGCTAGCTTGGAAAGGGGCAACGTGTTCCAAGATGCAGTTTTAAATCAACAATCATTATATGGTGCAGTGCCCCCACAAGTTAGAACACATGTTTCCGGGAACCAAGTTGAAGAGGCTTTATTCACCACCATTCCAGGTGAATAAGGGGAATTTGTACTTGCAAACTACAACTATGGCTCTATAAATTTAAAAGATCTGCTTCCCAGAAGAGAAAATCTCCCACAAGAGTCATGGAAAGAGTCTTATTAAACTGACAGCTGTTGCTGCTACCCAGTCACTTTAGATTCCTTGGCCCTAAAGATTATCAGGAAGGAGAGGAGTTATGCTGGAAGGGGTAGGTGACCTCGATCATCAGGAGGATATTGAGGGCCGCATTCACACAGTTAAGCTGGCAGGGAAGAATACATCTGGTACACAGATGATAAACTTAGGCATTCTATAACACTCCCTTGTTCAATTTTGTTGTATATTGACAGATGCAACAGTCAAGGTCCAAAAGGACATGGTGAATGGAGGCTCAGACCCTTGAAGGTCAAGGGGCTGGGTCATCTCACCAGGTAAGTCACCTAGACTATGGTAAGTGCTGGTGAAAGGGAAACAGAATGGATCGGAGAAAAGGAAAAAAAATGAGTATTGGTTATCATCTCAACAAGACTAGGTATAGCTGTGGTGGGCTGTAGTTAATCCCACTGATGTTCCTCTTGTGTATTTCTTCCAGCAAAAGAGAGCAACCAGAATCCTGAGGAGCTGCTCCCAAAGCTTGCTTTGGAAGCAGATCGATCTGAGTGGCAGGACTATAGGAGATGCTATGTTGCGCTTTCCAGGTCCCCAACCAAGAATGAATGCTCATTTTCCCAGATTCTGCGAGTGTTGGCTGCTGTCACTCAAGTCCCTTTCCAGGAATTTTCCTTGACCGAAGAAAGACATGTTGCCAAGGTCATGCCTCTTCCCAGGTACGGCCCACCTCCAATGACTCCTAAATACCCCAGCCTGGGACAACCCTGCAAGGACAACTGGCTTTAGGGATCCCAGGGCTTCATGTGACTGCATCATTTTTCAGTTTCTCCTCATCCTAGGTCTCTTCCTTTCATCCCTGCACCACTGTTGGTCCCAAGATCGCTTCCCAGGAGACTTCCTAAATGCAAATCTCTATCTCAGAGACAGCTTCCTGGGGAAACTAACTGATGACAAATACAAAGGTCTACTACCTGGGATAAAACCTGTAAAGTGCTCTATGAGTTTGTATTCTGTTATAAGAATACAGAGTCAGAAGTTATTTGGGACTGAAGCCATCAGAGAATAGAGACACTTTGAGCCGGACTTCTGAGATGGTCAGGATCTGGTGAATTATACCATTAGACTGAGAGAAGTAGAAGTTTGGCGAATGAATTGGAGAAAAAATGGCTCTGATACATCAGTGGAAAAGCAAACGCAGAGCAAGTGATCTGGGTGGGCAGGAATATGGGGTTTCTGCTGGGCTGAACCAGGAAATAAAACCAGGATGAATGGGTGAGGCAGGACCTGACCACAGAGGGTCTCAAAAACTGGGGTCAGGGTTGTGGCCCTAATTTATAAAGTCATTGGGCCCCATCTGGGGAATTTGAGCCAAAGAGTGAAAAAGTCCAAGCTCTTTTTTGGTATGAAATATAAAGAAGTGGTGACTCCTATAAGTAAATCATAATTTGAGAGTGAACTCCCTAACAGCTTAAGCTAACAACAAAATGGGATGCCTTTTACACAGTAATGAGCTCTCCGTTATTCAAATGGGCTAAATTTCAATCCCACATAAGGGAAGGATTGTGCTGACTAGAAGATAGGGGCATTTTTCTAATGTATTTGACTGAATTTAGTCAACAGAAAAGAAAAAAAGAAAAAAAAAAGAGGAAAAAAAGAAAAAAATGTGTTATCCCAATGGGTCTCTTTCTTTTTTTAGAAAGATTTTATTTATTTATCTGTTAGAGAGAGAGCACACAGAAGCAGTATGCAGAGCGGCAGGCAGAGGCAGAGAGAGAAGCAGGCTCCCCGAGGAGCAAGGAGCCCGATGTGGGACTCGATCCCAGGACCCTGGGATCATGGCCTGAGCCGAAGGCACCGGCTTAACCAGCTGAGCCACCCAGGCATCCCAATCCCAATGGGGCCTCTTTCTTAAGGAGAAAAAATTTCAGGAAATATAGAAAAATAAATTGGGAAATGGGGAGGACTAAAATTAGGAGGGTAAAAATGCACCAAAAAATATATTAATGTATCCGGGTTCCAGCTGTGGTGAGCTGGATCTTCCTGTTTCCACGTGCTTGGCCCAAGCACCAATACAAGAGAATCAGGAAATGGGATGAGGGTCAGTCAGGTCACCTTACGTAGAACTTAGTTTCTGAAATTCAGTTTCCTGACTCGATGCCCCCTTACTTCATCAGAAAGAAGCTAGTGGTCAGAGTGGAGAAAGAGAGAAGAATTGTGTCAATATTTCTTTGGAGCAAGTTATTACATTTCTGTCAGTGCCCTTTCTCCCGAACGGGATGGAATTTGGGGGTGTTACGTCCCTCATCTCTGCCTAGTAGGAAAGACTTCCAAGGAGGGTAATGGAGAGTCTGAACATGTTTCCTCAAGTTTAGAGACAGGTGCCTGGTTTGTTCCTGGCTTGTTCCCAAGGAAGCTAACCATGTATGTGGCTGGTCCCCAGTTGGATGGACAGTAATTAAAATCAAAAGAAGAAATACTTCATGGGCACGTAGTTATAACTCAGGTGGTGTCAGATAGCGCCGCCTACAGGGATAAGAATATGGGAGTGAATGTAAGATCCCTAGGGGTGAAACATGGACTCACAATGGACTACCTAGTGAGAGATGCATCTCTCCCTGGTCTGGAGAATTCCTCAGCAAAGGAATCTGAAAAATTCCCAAGAAGTTAAAACCCAAGAAAAGGGCAAAAGGAAGAAGAGTCAGGTGTGTGTATGGAGAGGGGGTGAGGGGTTGTTTTCCTGTAAAGACTGACCTTTGAATAAACCTTGAATGGACCCGATACTTTGTTTCTAAATTGAGATTGTTTGCATGTTAACAGGACCCTAAAATTATCAGTTACTTTGAGTGGACTAAAAAGTCAGAATTTGCACACTTTCCATGTAGGAGTAGAGAAAGAGTACTCCACCACATGGAACATAATGGGGCAAAAGGAGACGAGAAAATAAATGTTTTTCTTAATTTATTTTTTTTTATTTTGAAGATTTTATTTATTTATTTGGCAGAGACAGAGAGAGAGAAGGAACACAGCAGGGGGAGTGGGAGAGGGAGAGGGAGAAGTAGGCTTCCTGCTGAGCAGGGAGCCCTATGGGGGGCTTCATGTGGAGCTCGATCCCAGGACACTGGGATCATGACCTGAGTTGAAGGCAGATGCTTAATGACTGAGCCACCCAGGCGCCCCTAAAGAAATGTTTTGATTGCATCTCTGAAGTGATAGAGGTAGAGGATTTAACAAATAGCCCGTTGAAAATTAAAAAAATAAAAAATAAAAAAGTCTTGCTCCAAATAACGAATAGGGAAAAGTGTAACCACAGTGAAATAACAGGTCATTTTACACACAAAAAAATAAACTGAGTTTCAAAGAGGACAAGTGAATTGTCCAACGCTGCATAAATAATAAGCCCCGGCAGCTCCAGGGCTATTTCCAGATCTGGAGATTTTAATACCAGACAACATTTCTTCTGTCACTTCCCCTCTAAGAATATGAAGATTTTCATCAAGCTCTGTCCCCTGCTACGTTTACAGGAGGAGGCTCACATTTGCCATAGTTCTGCAAGATTATTTTTGAATTTGAAAAGCTGGTGAGATGCCTCTGAACAGTGGAAGAGCGCTCGAGGCTGCAATTTTGTTTTATGCATCACGACATTTTAAGACCACCAGTGCCCTGTTCTTTAAGATGAAAATAATATATCAGGGGGAGCTAAGGGAAAGACGATAAACGGGTCTCCAGGTGGCAGATAGTATATGAAGTTGACAGAAGGATCAAGTCCTGTGGTCTATTAATAATTCAGAAGCCCTCTCTCCTCAACCATTCTGATTCTTTTTCCTTCTTTTCGTACTTTCCCCCACTTTCCTATTTCAAATAAATTGCCTCCGCTGACAGGTTGCCCTTAGCTCATCAGAGCCCTATACAATGAATATCTCTGTTGACAAGGTTCTTGCTAGGGTTTTATTTTTGCCCTTTACGGTTTGCCCTTGAACAGCAAGTGACTACGGAGACAATGTTTTGGTGTTTGTTTGTTTGGTTGCTTTTCTCTTTGGCATATGGTATTAATGCCTTTAAAACTTTTTTCGTTCTCGGGTGGGGGCATTTTAGGGATGAGACATCTCAAAATGCACCTACAAATCAGCCAGTAAGAGATCGCCTGAAGACAAAGTGTTGTTAGGAAAATGATCACGACAAGAAAACAGTAACAGAGACCAGCTTTAGGGAAAAGCCAGCCCATAAGCTCTTTTTAGGAGTGATTGTATTCTTGCCCCCAGAAATAATTCATCAGAGTCTCTCACCCTGAATGAAATTTGGTTTCCCGTTTAGCTTCAGTAATGGGCTGTTCCTGGAAAAGCAGAGCTCAGAAACAGTTGGTTAAAAAAAATTGTTTGTACTCACGGAAAGAAGAGTTTGAAATGTTTTTTCTAGTGGAGGCATTGGAGGGAGGAATCAGGTATATACCTGCCCACACAGAGTCAAGTCTCCCTTCCCCAATACACACAGACAATATTTTCAATACCATGTGATTGGTTAAATTATAGCCCTATTCTTATTCCCCCCTTCAAGCATAGGTATCGATCAGACTCCAAAATATATGCTGAAGCAAGAACAGTAAGAAAAGCCGTGCCTGAAGAAATATTCTCATTCATTTCTTTGCTATTTGTGTGTGTGTGTGTGTGTGTGTGTGTGTGTGTGTGTGTGTAAGTCCTTTATTTGCATATTTAGTTCACTAAACTGTTACACGCTTCCTCATTTTGAAGCGACATGGTGAAGCTTTTGAAGTATTTTGCTAAGGATCATCTTATCTAGGAGTTCAGTTCATGATATGATCCAGGCGATGGTGTGTGGGTGAGCCCTCCAGGCTCTACAGCAGCCAACTGCCAAGGGGCGGAGCTACGCCACCAAACAAGACCCGCTGCCAGGTAAGGACCTTGACACTGAACTTCCAGCCCGGCTCTCTCCCAGGCTGCACTCTGGATGGCCTGTCTTCTTTGCAGACTCGGGGTGACTAAATCCGACCTCCATCAGATGAGCTCTCTTCCTAATTCCCAGATTTTACAGGCAGTGCGATTCAGGGAAGCGAGTTGAAATGAAGCGAACATGGGTTTGAATTCAAACTCTACCCCTAATGTTTGATTTGGGACAAATGATTTATCCTTCCTATAGGGCTCAGTTTCCTTCTCTGTAAGATGTCACCATCAAGATTCCTAGGGTGTAGCATTATAGGCATTTAAAGAGATGGCATTACTAAGTGCCTGGCCCAGTGCTGAGGCAACACATGGTGCTAAATAACTATGAGTTCCTTCCCTTTCCACTCTCTGTGGATGATACTGCCAGTGTCTACCGTTCCCAGCCTGACGTGTTGATACCAGATTTCCTCCTTCCCTCTTCCCTACCTTTAATTAAAGCCAATCACCAAGTTATGGGATATTAGAACTGGCACGGACCTTAGAAATTGTAGGCATCTTATTTATTGATAACCACAGAGATATAGGTCACCAGTTACTCCAGCAATCTGACTCCCATGTCAATTCAATAACAATCATTATTTGGTGATGGACCTCATTGCATGACACTTGACAACCATATTGAACAACAACAAAAAAAACCAGTGATGATGTACAAACATAGCATCAGGCTCTCAAGTCAAGCTCTGTTTTCTTAAATGCTATCCCATGGCTCTTTCTGACTCAGAAAAGTATTTTTTTTTTTTTTGGTACAGATTTTATGAATTTGTACAAATAGGGGAGGGGAGAGGAGGGAGGAGCAGAGGGAGAGGGAGAAGCAGGCTCCCTGCTGAGCAGAGAGCTCCACACAGGGCTTTCTCTCAAGACCCCAGGATCATGACCTGAGCCGAAGGCAGATGCTTAATCAACTGAGCCACCCAGCCCTGAGATAAGTATTTCTGACAGAATCTTCGTGTCCCTGGTTGATTTTTTCACTCTTTACTATTCACTAAATCGGGAGAGGCTTTTGTCTTAGAGGTAATTGGAGAAGAAAAGAACCACAGAAGCAAAACAAAGGAAAAAAAAAATAAGATAATTCCAAATAAATAATAGCAATTTTAAAAGTCTATGAGTTTACTAGTAAATACATCACAGTATTGGGACGCCTGGGTGGCTCAGTTGGTTGGATGACTGCCTTCGGCTCAGGTCATGATCCTGGAGTCCCGGGATCGAGTCCCGCATCGGGCTCCCAGCTGCATGGGGAGTCTGCTTCTCCCTCTGACCTTCTCCTCGCTCATGCTCTCTCTCACTGTCTCTCTCTCTCAAATAAATAAATAAAATCTTAAAAAAAAATACATCACAGTATTACACATAGCTGGGGATATTTACCATATATTATATATATTAGAAGACAAGATCCATTTGTACTCTTCTAAGCAGTTTATGTAAGAACTCTCTAGGGAATCACTCAACAAAGCAAAATAAGAATTAGATATGTTCATATATGTGTTCCTTATAACATAACTCTTCTTCCTTTCATATCTCTTGTGAAAACCCATGCATAACCTAAACCTCCTGTTTCATACCTTATCCTCCTCTTCTTCCTCTGTTCTATGTACAAGAGGAAAATATTCAGTTACCCATAATTGTATTATTCATAGTTAATACAAATTACCCAGTTAATATATTTTGTGTATGAAGACCAAAAAATATAAATCATGTGATGTGTTAGAGTATAAATAATTATTTTTATAAAAGCTTCCGTTTCTTTAATCTTCCTAGCCACTGAATACACATATCATCCAGCTTTCTCTCAGTAATAGAAGTAGAGACAGAAAAGAAAGAAAGAAAAAAAAAAAAAAGGACCCTGAATCTAGTGAGAGCTTTATTACACTGAAATGTACTATTTGTCAGGACAAATGGAAAGTTTCTGAAAGAGCTGACCTTCAAACTTTTTAACATTTTGCTCCCCAGGTTAGTGCACTGACTAGATTCCATGTGGGGCAAACAACCGAGGAAAATGGCCGCCCACTATTTAAGGTTCTATTAGGTTACCTCTGAAAAGCGAAGACATGCTGCTCACACAAGAGGAAGATGGCTACGAGGACTCCAAAGCTATAAAGCTTCATCCCAACAGCACTTTGCTGAAAAACAAAATTCTCCTGAGAGAAGGGCCAGGATGACTGGTTACATAAGAGCCTTCTTTACACACTGGTTAAAATATAATGGCATGTTCCCTCTCATTTCTGTGATCAATTGACTCAGCTTCTACTTTCACCCTTAAAAAATAAAGTGCAATGAGAGTTGTTCTTACGTTCGACTCCTAGAAGATATTTAACTCCTCAGGGAAGACAGATGGAGAGTAAAAGTATAGTAATGTTGCAGAAATGCGTCTGGTTTTTTGAAGAACAATAGCCCTAGAGTATTAATTCATGGCTGTAAACCGTGCTGTGGGAGGTCTCCCATGGAATAGAAAGAGGTCTTCCCTTGTCTTTTCAACATTTTCAACTTAGATGAAGACATAGAAGGTGAGTTTCTCAACTTTGTGGCTCTTACAAGGCTGAGAAGAAGAGCTTGTGTGGAGGATTGTAGAATCTCCATTTAAAGAAAATTTTCTTTGTTCGTATGAAGTGATGGGCCCACCTATAGGAGAATAGGAATATTATGTCCTAGAGCGTTCTCTGGCCAAAAGAAAAAAAAATCGGCTTGCTTTGAATCATGTTTATTTAGGAAAGGTCACCATAAGAGCCATTATCTAAATCAAAGCTCATCACATGTCATTCTGAAGGTAGCATCTGACTTACGGCATTTTGTCTGGTATGAGGCTACAGCTTACCTCTGTAAGTGGATGAAGCCCAGATATTATCTCCAAATTCCCGCTGGTCAGTGGATTAGAATGTTCTTAAGGACAGGGCAGGCAAAACTGCAAAATAAAACAAACTTCCCACAACAGACTTCTGAGAAGGAAAGGATTGAGATTTCAAACTTTGCTCTCTGTGATTCAAAGCTATTAAAACATAATGGATGTTATGGATGAAGGTGGCACCAGTGAAACTACCTCTTATATAAGAAGGAAGAAGAAAATGGATATACACATGTATCTGACCACTTTTAGAGAAAGATACATGGGAAGACTGGACCAGAAATCCATTAGACTGTGGTTACCTACAGCAGGTAGGTAGAAAAACTGAGTGGAAAAGATGCAGGAATAAGAACAGGGTAGATGAGATGGGAGGAGGGATGCTTTTTTGAGTAAACATCTTTGAATACTTCAGAATTCGAAAATACCACAGAATTTTAGAATCACAGTATTTTTTCACTTACTTAAAACCAACAAGTAAATAAAATGAATACAAGCAAAAACACATGTTTTTAATGAGTGACATAACTACACTGAGGGGAGTGAGGAAAAACTAATCCAAGGGCTTTTACCTTGTTTTTTTTTTTTTAAACACAAAAAGTAACTTTAAAATAACAGCCAACAGTGGCAGTTTACTAACAAATTTTATCCATTTTTGTGCTCCCTATTTAGTTTTATCCTGTCTCCTCTCGGTTTACATTTTTTCTTGCTGAGGCAGTCTTTGAAAAGTTGCCTTAGTGAAGATCTGTTGGTGGTAGATTCTATTGTGCTCCATCTGTTGGACGAGAATTTCATTCTGCCCTCACCTCCAAAGACTAGTTTAGCCAAATGTAACATTCTAGTGACAGTCCTTCCGTTGTCTTTTGGCGTCTACTGCGGTAAGGTAGGAATCTGCTGTCACGTCTTGTTCCCCTACAGATCAGCTGTTCTTCCTACTAGATGACTTTTAAGGGATTAAGGATTATCTTTATCTTTAATCATCTTCAGCTCCATTACTCTTGTCGAGATGTGAATTTATTTTTTATTATCTAGCCCGGTACATGGAATGTGATTTGATCTGAGGATTTAGATATTTCTTCAACCTGGGAAAACCATTTTATTATTTCTTCAGTTATTATCTACTAGTGCTTTTTAGGGGCTCCCTTTGGAGTTCCTTGATCTACCTTCCATGTCTTGTAACTGTCTTTTCATGTTTTTAAAAATCATAGTCTGTGTCTCTGTATGCTGAATCCTGGGCAAGAGTTTCTCAGGACCATCTTCAAATTCACAAATTCATTCTTTGTGTTTAGTTTAGACTACATAGTCAACTGACCAGTGTTTTTTTTTTAATCCATCAAAAAAATTTTATTGGAGAAATTGTGACTGAGAAATAGTAAGATGCCTTGGAATTGAACACAAGCGTCTAAAATAAGAGCAGAGTTCAGGATTGTTGTAATTGTGTGTGTTTTTTTTTAATAACTTTACAAATCTTTTCCAACTTTTACAGTTGCTTTTTTCACATTTATCCATTTTTATCTTTTAAAAGATTTTATTTATTAGCAAGAGGAAGAGAATGAAATCATACGTTCAGGGAGGAGCAGAGAGAGAGGGAGAAGGAGAGGAAGACTCCCCACTGAGTGCAGAGCCTGTTGGGGAGCTCAATCCCAAGACCCTGAGATCATAACCTGAGTCGAAGTCAGCTGCTTAACTCACTGAACCACCCAGATGCCCCCATTCTGCTTTTGTATCAGTATTTTTAAATATCATTTTAAAGCACTTTGTTGTTTAATTTTTAATAGGTATGGTTCCTTCAGAGCTCTTGCTGACAATACTTAGGATACTTATTTTAAAGTCTGTGTTAGACTTGAGCTAAAGGATTAGTTGTATTTTAGATGAATTCACGCTCTGAGTATTGATTTTTGTTGACTGCCTCTCTTAGCATTTGATTTCTTCTGTAATTTGGAACCTTAGTTTGCAGGCTCATTTTGAAGTCTTTTGTTTTCCTTTCCTGCCTTTCACCTTCTATGCTTACTTTTCTCCATTCTCCACATATGTCCAAGCAGCCCCTGGGTTTCCAATCCAGAACACTGTCTTAAACTAGCTTTTGTTTTTTCTACACCATGATAATGTCATGGCTTTCAAAGATCTAGTCACCAGTAAAGATGACTTAACTTAGTTACCGGCTTAGTCACTCCTAGCTTAGTTACTCCTCTGTCTTCTACAAACCAGTAGATGCTTAAGAAAACCAATCCTAGGCAGCAGTGACACTATCTTTTTAAAACCAAGGTACATATATTAAAATGCACAGATTTAAGTGTTTGAGCAAATTAGTCTTGAAAAACACATATACATGAGTAACCCACACCTCTATAGAGTATAGAAAATTTCCATCATTCAGAAAGTTCTTTCATAGCCCTCCCAATCAATTTCCCCTTTATTCTAGCGGCCTCTGTTCTGATTTTATCATCATAGATTAATTTTGCTTATTTTAGAACTACATGAAATCATACATTATCCTAGTCAGTTCAGGGTGTTACAGCCAGAATACCATAAACTAAATAGCTTAAACAACAAACATTTATATCTTACAGTTCTGGAAAGTGGAAAGTCCAAGATCAGGACACAGATTCAGTGTCTGGTGAGAATCCACACCCTTGTTCACAGATGGCTGCCTTCTTGCCATATTCTCACATGGCAGAAAGTGAGAAAGTTCATGGCAGAAAGTGAGAGAGCTCGTTGGGGTCTGTTTTATAAGGGCACTAATCCCATTCATGAGAGATCCACCATTATGATCTAATCACCTCCCAGAAGCGCCGTCTAAACACCGGCATACTGGGGATTAAGCTTCAGCATATGTGTGAGGGATGGGGAGGACATAAACATCCAGTCCATGGCTTAGAGCATGTACTCCTTTGTGTCATGTTTATTTTGCTCAGCATTTTTTAAAAAAATATTTTATTTATTTATTTATTTATTTATTTGCGAGAGAGTGTGAGCATAAGCACTGGCAGGGGTGGGTGGGGGTTGGAACAAAGGAAGAGGGAGAAGTCTCCCTGCTGAGCAGAGGCGGGATATGGGGCTCCATCCCAAGACCCTGAGATCATGACCTGAGCTGAAGGCAGACATTTAACTGACTGGACCACCCAGATGTTCCTAATTTACATTTCTATGATGACTAATGATGTTGAGAACATCTTCTTTGCTTCTTGGCTGTGCGCATGTACGTGTGTGTGTGTGTGTGTTCAGATCGTTTGCTTGATTTTTAGTCATACTGTTTGTCTCACTATTGATTTGTAGGAGCTACTTACTTTCTGGACATTAGTCCTTTGTTGGATAGAAATATTATGAATATATCTTCCTCTGGGAAGTATCTGTTAGTTTTTGACCATTTTGGAAAATTCAGTTGTTCCTCTTTTTGTCATAACTTTTTATCCTAACTTGTATGACTTCTTTATATACTCTGGATATAGCTACTTGGTCTGATATATGTTTTGTGAATATTGTTTTGCCCCTTGGTGGCTCACCATCTTCTTATTGGTGTCTTTTGAAGAGCAGACATTTTAAATTTTGGTTCAGTCCAGTTTATCAATTTGCTTTGGTGATTGGTACTTGTTCAAGAAATTTTGACTAACTCAAAGTCCTCAAACTGTTTTTGAAACTTTATAGTTTTGGTCTTTACTTTTAGGATTAGAATCCACCTCAAATTAATTTTTGTGTGCAGTATGAGGCAGGGATTGAGGTTCTTTAGTTCTTATGACATCCAGTTTTTCTCACACCACTTCCTAAAGACTTTCTTTTCCCTGTGGAATCACTTTGTCAGTTTTTCTTTCTTTCTTTCTTTCTTTTTTTTTATATAAAAAAAGTGTGAACCTAAACCATTAAGTTCACAGTATTTTTTTTAAACACAAAAATAACTAGAAAAGTTCTGTGTTTTCTTTCTTAGTTATTCTTTTTCTCTTTGTGCATTGGCGTGTATACTTTCTAGTTCACTTATTCATTTCCCTGCTATTGCAGTTTGCTGATAAGTCCATTGAAATAATTCTTCATTTTCATATCATGTTTTTCATATCTGATACTTGTATTCATATTTTTTTTTGAATTTTCTTTTCACTGCTGCTCATGCACAGCAATTTCTGTATTTTTTTTTTAACCATTTCCTCTCTTAAAGTTAGGTCACATGCTCTTGCTTTTTCACTTACTTACAGTTTTTTTTTTAATTGAATCGGAGATATTATGTATAAAATGATAGTATGAACTATAAGTAAATAGTATTTATGCCCATAGTGGTCATATATCTTCTTTGTCAGGCCACTAGTGTGAAGGATTGAGCCAATCTAGGCTGCAGTGGACCGGGTTTAGGCTTTGCTTTTATTCTCATGAGATGTTATTATCACAGTCTCAAATTACTTAAAAACAGGAGCAGGTCCTTCTCTTTCACAGGGATTAGGGTCTGATTGCCTCAGGATCTGCCAACTTTCCTCTCCGCCCTCAGCCTTCAGCAGCATAGGAGAAAGCTCTCAGGTCTCCTGCCTCTCCCCGCAGTAGCAGGTGGCCAGTCTGTGCTTTTTATAGATTTACACCTAAAGTAAGATGATTTATAAAAGCTAAAGATAAGAGGTATGTAGAATGAGACATCAACAAAACAGAAACAAAAGCTAGCATGGAGCAATAAAAAGTAATGAGCTATCAAGCACAGAAAGACATGGAGGAAATTTAAAAGCATGTTGCTAAGTGAAAGAAGCCAATCTGAAAAGGCTGCATTGTATACGACATTCTGGCAGAGGCCAAGCTGGAGACAGTAAGATCTGTGGTTACACTGGGTTGAGGGGAGGAGAGGAGGATACATAGGTGGAACACAGAGGGTTTTTAGGGCACTGAAACTCTTCTGTATGACACTATAATGAGGGAGACATGTCATCATATTTGGTTAAATCCATAGAAGGTACAACACAAAGAGTAAGCCCTAATGTAAATGATAGATTTTAATTAATAATGTATCAATATTGATTAATCAATTGTAACAAATCAAATCCCACAAAGATGGAAATGAGGGCAACTGTGGGAATTCTGTATTTTCTGATCTATTTTTCTGTAAATTTAAAACTTCTTTAAAAAATAGTCTATTAATTTTTTAAAGTTGGTAGTGTTCAGATCAAACAAAGCAAGCTCAATCAACACAAAAGCATAAAGAGAACAAAGATCAATTGGAATTGATAACAGGTATAGCTAACATATAACAGTCATTAAACATTATGAGTTGAAAAATACCACTAAAATATAAAACAAAATGTGATAGAAATACAAGCACAAATGCATAAAAACATAGGGCAGATAGGGCAGATTTTTCCAAGATAGTTTAAATACACCAGGGGAGATACAGAGAATATATAGCCTGTGATCCAGTGGGGAACAGATGTTTCTGCATGAGAATGTGACTTTCACTTAGCTGTTCCCCTAAGAACTTGATGAAAGTAACATGTCAACTAAGTTTAAGGTGATATTGTTTATGGTAGAAATAACCCTTGCTGGGTAAATACAGTCTTAGGCTTCTATAAATGTGGTGACTTTTGTATCTGGGCATGTCTCTACAGGAACCCAGTTATAGAATATTGGCTACTGGGGGCATGGGGCTTCTAAGCCAAGGTGATTCTTACACCTGCCCAATGTAAATCTCATTCCTTCACACTGAAATGTCATTGGGGAGACTGGCAAGCTGTGTGGATTGTTTTAGGGACTCCTCCAAGAACTGCTCAATGCAAGAGGAACTCCTGACATTATACATCTCTGAGTGAATGGTGCTGAAGGAGGCTGGTGAAGGTTTTGTGAGTCTGAATGTTTTATATATATATATATATATATATATATATATATATATATATATATATATATATTTATTTATTTATTTGACAGACAGAGATCAGAAGTAGGCAGAGACACAGGCAGAGAGGAGGCAGAGAGGAGGAAGCAGGCCCCCTGCTGAGCAGAGAGCTTGATGCGGGGCTCGATCCCAGGACCCTGAGATCATGACCTGAGCTGAAGGCAGAGGATTAACCCACTGAGCCACCCAGGCGCCCCGTGAGTCTGAATGTTTTGTGGAACCCAAGAAGACTTCCTGGTGAATATTGCAAGATCGTATACTCAACTCGGTTAATTTGTGGGCAGTTTAATAAAAGTATTACTTACACTGATGTTGGTGGGATATAGGGAAATTATAAACGATCATTGAGTACACCAGGACAATAACAACAAGGCAGTGAAAGGATAAGAACCTGGAAATAGAGCCATAGGCAGAAGGCTCAGAGACAGGAACTGTGACTTCTTGAGAGACTCAACCAGTTTTTCCTAATCTTGCAGGGAAGGAGCTAGAAGAAAAGAAATTCTGACCTCACTTTCCTCCTTTCCTTTGTTTTCCTGTGGGGGGTTTCTTATGGCTGAACCCAAAGAACTTGAGTCAGGCAAAGAATTTTTTGGATAGAGCATAAAAAAAACACAAATAGCAAAAGAAAACGAAAAACTGGACTTCATCAATATTAAAAGACACTTTCAACAAAATGAAAGGACAAGCTATGAACTGAAAGGAAATATTTTCAAAACATACTGGGTATAAGGGATTTGTATCAAACATATATAAAGAACACCTGTAAATCAAGAGTAAGATAAAAAAAAAATTTTCAAAAGGCAGATTATATAGACACTTTCCCAAATATACAAATGGCCAGTCATATACACACCAACACCATTAGTTATTGAGGAAATGCAAATTAAAACCACAATGATACATCACTACTCACCTCTGGTATGGCTAAATGAAAAAGGCGAACACTATGAAGCAATAGTGAGGCTATAGAACACCTTAAACACTCACACATTGCTTTTGGAAATGCAAAATGGTATAGCCATTTTGAAAATGTTTGACTATCTTTTATAAAGTTAAACATACTTACTGTATATGTCCCAGAAATTCAACTCCTGGGTATTTATCCAAGTGAAAGGAAAACAATGACTATGCAAAGACCTGAATATTCACAGCAGCTGAATAATCAAAAAGTTGAGTGTTTCTAGCAGTTTTATTCATAATAGAAAGGAAGAAAGAAAGGGGAAGAAAAGAGAACTTGAAACAATCCAATGTCCATCAACTGGGGAATGAATAAACAAATTGTGGTACATCCACACAGAGAAATGCTCCTCAGCAGTATCAAAGAAGAGACTACTGATCGTGCAACAAGCTGTATATCTCAAAAGCATCGTGTCAAGTAAAACTGGCAGTTACTACAAGATGGATAATGTATGATCCTGTCTCTATGACACACTATAAAAGGCAAAACTACAGAGACAGAAAATAGGGTCGTTGTTGTCAGGGGTTGAGGCTGGAGAGGAAGGGATCAACTTGCAGAGAGGTACAAGAGCATTTTTTTGGAGTGGTGGGAAGATTCTGCATTTTGACTGTGGTGGTAGTTACACAATTGTTTACAGCCCAAATTCCTCAGACTTTACACTGAAAAGTTGAGCTTATTTTGTGAAGAAAAAGAAGGAAGGAAGGAAGGGGGAGGGAGGAAAAGTGGGAAGGAAGAAGGAAGGGAGAAAGGAAAGAAGGAAAGAAAAAGGAAAAAATTGGGGGCAAGTTCTCATTCTGCATCTCTCCTTGAGATTTCTGATCTTGGCACCTCTTGTGAAGAATGAAAAGAACACAAAGTTTGATCAGATGGACGCCACACTTAGCTCACAGGTGAATTTCTTAGACTCTCAGAGGTGCAGTTTCCCCTTCTGAAAAATGAGATTAATAATAACTTACATCAGAGGGCTGTTGTAAGGATTCACTAGGATAACATGTGAAAGCAACTGGCAGAAACAGGTGCTCGAAATGTCCCACTTACATTAAAAAGATAAACCAGGAAGGGGACTGGTGGGGGACCAACATGTTCTCTGCCCGGGGCTTTATCTAGCTCATCATGACCTTGGGTACAGCTTGTCCCTTTCCTCTGATGCTCCCAGAGAGTTAGGAGATGAGTTGCCTCCCCAGAAGGCAATCTACTTCTGGGGAATCTATTTAATTGAATCATGTTCCCTGGGGCCCATTGGATTTATACCTTTGTTCTCCAGTCATTTTGGAACATTAGCTGGCAAAAATAATATGGCAAGTGCTTCTTCAATAGCCTTACCCCTCAGCCTTTGTTAAGGCTGCATAAGAAGATAATTTCCCCTGTGAGGATGGTCTGCTTTGTCTTTCTCTCAACGGGAGCAGCCTGAGGATCAGGGTAAATGCCACAGAGATCTTGGCTGGCCTCACTTGGATATACAGCTCGGACTTATTGTTGGGTAAGCACTAAGAGAGTCAATTAATTTAATGGCTTTTTATTATGAGTTCAGGTGCAGTTCAATTTACAAGTTTTCCTTTCAAAATCATTCAGCCATTAAAGCCCCATAATCTTGGGAGGTTTTGAAGACACTTAATTGATAAATGTTTTTTCTCTCCACACATTATCTCTCATGTTTATTCATGAAGAGTGAAGCAGTTTTTATAATTTGCATAAAGGTTTGGCGTATCTGGCCAAACCTTTCTGCAGGGGAGAAAGGGTGATGCCGTCTCCAAGGCCACTGAAGAGGGGGATTTGAGTTGGAAAGGTAGAGAACTCTACCTCAGGTTCCAATTCCCTTGCTTTGGCTAGCAAGAGCCTGAAACGTGAGGCACTGAGGGGCTTACTTGGCACCCAGACAGGCAAATGTGTGTTGGCTGGATGGCTAAATTGTGAACAGAGCAAGGTTTGTCCTTGGAAATTTCCATCCCTTCATTCCCCCTTTTTAAATCATCATCCCGGGACGCCTGGGTGGCTCAGTTGGTTAAGCGACTGCCTTCGGCTCAGGTCATGATCCCGGAGTCCTGGGATCGAGTCCCACATCGGGCTCTCAGCTCCATGGGGAGTCTGCTTCTCCCTCTGACCTTCTCCCCTCTCATGCTCTCTCTCTCTCTCAAATAAAAAAAAAAAAAAAAAAAATCTTTAAATCATCATCCCTTGGGGTGCCCGGGTGGCTCAATCAGTTAAGTATCTGCCTTTGGCTCAGGTCATGATCTCAGGGTTCTGGGATCAAGCCTTGTATTGGTCTCCCCACTTTCTAATGTGCTTCATCCACCCCTGCCCTTTGAAGAGTACACCAGGCTACAGACCTGTGTTTCTCACACTTGACCCCACAGAGGAGTAATCTGGAGATCTTTCAAATATCTGGCTGCCTCAGGCTGTACCATCACATCAATTATATTAGAATCTTGGAGGGAGGGGTATAGGCATCAACAATTTTTTTTTAATTCCCCCAAAGTAATTTCAATGTGCAGCCAGGGTTGGGAACAGCTTCCTTGGACCAGTGCTTCTCCAGGTATGGTCTGTGAGTCATGGACTCTCCTAGGGTATTTAGTGGCGAATGCAAACTTCCAGGCCCATGACCTCTAAAGGCACTGAATCTGTAGTGGGATCTGGGAGATTTGTGTTTTAACAAGATCCCCAGGATATTCCTAAGTGTCCCAAATGTCTAATGTCTAGTGTCTGGTTTAATTTGAAGCTGGTTGAATTAAGTACCTAGCAACTATAGGTCTTTTAAGGGGGCTTCTATTCTTTTAGGACAGTGTTTCTCAAACTTTAATGTGCACATGAATTACCTGGGAATCTTCTTATATTTTATTCTTATATATGCAGAATACTGCATATTCTGATTTAATAGGTCTGTGGCAAGGGCTAACCAGTGTCCAGGTCCCCCTGACCTGAGCACTACCCTTTGAGTAAGGAAGTTTGATTATTTGGGACTCATCATTGGGCCCTTGATAGCCAAGTCCAGGAATACCTGCCAACTTTTACATTATACTACACATGGCTTTATTTTTTTTTAATTTTTTTTATAAACATATATTTTTATCCCTTTATTATTTTTTAATTTAAATTCAATTGGCCAACAACATATAGTACATCATTAGTTTCAGATGTAGAGTTCAGTGATTCATCAGTTGTATACAACAGTCAGTGGTCATTATATCATGAGCCCTCTTTAATGCCCATCACCCAATTGCCACCCGCCCCCACCCCAGCAACCTTCATTTTATTTCCTAGCACTGAGAGTCTCTCATGGTTTGTCTCTCTCTTTGATGACTTCCCATTCAGTTTTCCCTCCCTTCTCCTATGATCCTCTGCACTGTTTGTGAAACCATATAATTGTCTTTCTCTGATTGACTTATTTTGCTCAGCATAATACCCTCCAGTTCCATCCCATTGATGTAAATGGTAAGTATTCATTCTTTCTGATGGCTGTACAATATTCCATTGTATAAATATACCACATCTTCTTTATCTACTCATCTGTCAATGAACATTTAGGCTCTTTCCATATTTTGGCTATTGTGGAGATTGCTGCTGTAAACATACAGGTGCACATGGTCCTTCGGGTCACTATGTTTATATCTTCAGAGTAAATCCCAGTAGTGCAATTGCTGGGTCAAAGGGTAGTTCCATTTTAAACTTCTTGGAGGAACCTCCATACTCTTTTTCAGAGTGCCTGCACCAGCTTGCATTCCCACCAACAATGTAGGAGGGTTCCCCTTTCTCCGCATCCTGGCCAACATTTATTGTTTCCTGTCTTGTTAATTTTAGCCATTCTGACTGGTGTGAGGTGATATCTCATTGTGATTTTGATTTATATTTCTCTGATGCCGAGTGATATGGAGCATTTTTTCATGTGTCTATTGGCCATCTGGATGTCTTCTTTTGAGAAATACCTGCACATGTCTTCTGCCCATTTCTTGACTGGATTATTTTTTTTTTGGGTGTTGAGTTCGTAAGTTCTTGATAGATCTTGGATACTAGCCCTTTATCTGATATGTCATGTCTTCTCCCATTCTGTTGGTTGCCTTTTAGTCTTATTGACTGTTTCCTTTGTTGTGCAAATGCTCTTTATCTTGATGATGTCTCAATAGGTCATTTTTGCTTTTATTTCCCTTGCCTTTGGAGCTGTATCTAGCAAGATGTTGTTGCAGCTGAGGTCGAAGAGGTTGCTGCCTGTGTGAGGATTCCTGTCTCACTCATCCATTTTAAATTTATCTTCGAGTATTACACATAGCTTTATAATTAAATATTTGCATGCATTCTAATCCTCTAAATGCTCCTATTCCAAAAATGATGTATGATAGCTCTCTTAACTAAAATATCAGTTTAAATGGAAATCCCCAATTTTGGCATACCAGTTAACAAAAATTATCACCATTTTTTCAGTCTGCCTGAGTTGTTAATGTGGAGACAGTAGGTATTGACTAAATTACCTGTTTTTGTGCTTGACAAAGGTGGATATTAAATATATGCAGACTTCAGAAATGAGAAAACATTGACACAATTTTTTTTCCTTTTTTATTTTTTTTGAGGGGTCACTCATGCACAAACTCAGTTGGTAAACTTTTCCAGAAACAGGGAGACACGACCCTGAGTAAGGTGTAGTCTTTGACAGCTACCTTTATCACTGGAATTTTATTAGGAAACTGTCAAAGCAACTAGATTTCACAAGAGGATCAGTCAATGCTAACTTGTCCTGAGCATCAGCTCTGGTTTTGGATCACGAAGCTTGCAAGGACATGCTGGGCAAGATGTCAAGTTCACAGAGAGTTGCTGCCAGCAGTTAATCCAAGTGTATTGGGTCACTGGGGTAGACAGAGAACAAAAGTCCATCATATCTCAGCAGCTGCTGTGTGACAACAGGCAGAGTAACTGTAAAGAAGGTTGGAACAGAAACCATCCAAAGAAATGTCTGTTATGCATCAAGCATCTGTCCGAGTCAGGCTGGTGTAGAACAGGCTGAGTCTATGTAGTTTTTTAAAAATCAAGACCACGGTTTTGCTGCCAGAAACAGACTAGATAGTGTGTGTCTGTGTAGGTGGATAAAATTGCTCAGTTGGCTGAGACTTTAAAAGCTCAGCTAGTCCAACATATTGCATCAGACAGACTTGAATGTCATAACTTCCAGACACACAGGAACCCCTTCCATTCTAAAATCTCGGTAGGTAAGTCTGTTTCGCCACATTTTCCCCACCTCTCTCTGGCATCTCTCCTGGTCAGGAAACACTTATTTATGTTTAAAACGAATCCATTTTTAAAACATTTATTACCTTTCTTATGTTTAATAATATTTAAAAGGTTATTAAATATCTAGAAAAGTCCTTGGCATTGTAGGAGATTTCAACATGTGTAAAGCATGGTTCCCCTCACATTCAGTGGAGCTCAGTTCATCTGCCAACTTTGGTAACCCTTCATCCAGAATTAATTTTCCCCTGAAAATTTCCCCATACTTTATTCATGAATTTATTATAGCATTTATCATATTCTGATTTTTTGTTATGTATTGCATGTACATGTATATGTCCATTATCTCCTTGTTAGATCAATAGGGCTTCTATCAGCATAAAATGGAGAAGTTGGCATTAGCTCGAGGGGCTGTTTTGTCAAATAATTTGAAGGAACTTAAGGATCTATTTTTTTACTGTCTGATGTTAATAACTTTGACAGAGCAGAAATTGATAGATATCTGTCAAGTTAAAATAAACATTCTGTGCACAAGAAGTAAAGTCTTATACCCTATGACCTTGTTTGCTGAGGCAAACAAACAGCCTAAATATCTATCTGTAAGCCCCTGGCTAAATGCAGTTTGGGATACCTAGATAATAAAATACTATAACCTACTGAAAGGATATGGGAGCAGGTCTACACATACCAACCTGGAACATTCACCAAGATATGGTGTTAAGTGAAAAAAGTGAGATGCAGAATGATGGGTATGGAATGCTAACATTTGTAATTAAAAAAAAAAAGTGTGTGTGTGTGTGTGTGTGTCTGTGTATTATATGCATAAAATATTTCTAGAAAGATACAAAAGGAATGAGTAGCAGTGGCTGCTGACCAGGAGGGCTCCTGGGGATGGGGCAGGGGGAGTGGTGGGTTGATAAACCACCTCTCGCGGGATAAGGAAAAAAAACCCTATGAGTAGAGTTTGATCACAGCTGTGATGTAAATACCTCCATTGTGGCCCAGTGCAAGTTCACAGTGACTTAACAATGGGCTCACAGTGATGTGATATGAGGTGGCTTCAAAGCCTATCTCCCTACACAGAGGTGGGAAGGTGTCCTAGTCCCTGTAGCCCCTTTGGTACAATTTGAATTTCTGATGCCACACTTGGATTGACTATTTAAAATGTAACAAACTTCTAAATTTAGAAAAATCATCGTGATTAGATTGCTATATTCCATTAGCCTTCTCCTCTCCAAGAGCCAGTTTTCTTTCCTTGAGAGTAACTGTTGGTTCTCTTCTGTACTGGTCAGGTGATGTATCAGTGCAGTCTTGCACAAAAGGGAACACTTAAAGATTTGTAGCCTCTTGGTCTGTAGAAAAGGCAGCTACCTCCTACGTGTAGAAGCTGCAGGAATGTTCAGGCTAGGAAAGAGCCACTTCCAGAAAGAAGCTGCTGGTGAAGCTGGGACTCATGGCAGGATCACAAAACCCAGGGTCCTAACAGCCGTGTGGGTGTGGATCCTCAGCTGGTGAGGAGGTAACCAAACAGATGCTTCTCTATCACAGCAGCCCACCTCAGAGGATGCCAGCAGATGCAAAATTCCTCAGCATCTGCCTGATGCTCCTCCCTCACCATGCCCCGCCCAACCAGGCTGGAGAGCGGACATCAGTTCCTGCCAGCCAAAAGGATTCCTTCCGCAATCTCTCTAGAAGCCATCTTGCACCAATCCCCACATCTGGTTTTTGTTCATGACTGGGCTCAATGTGTCTAACACCAGCTTACTCTTCGGTTTTTCTTTAGACTGTTTTCTCCGTTACAAGCTCACCCTGCCCTTGTATCACTCACCACACCTGAGAATTTATTGAACCTGCTCAGCCGAGCACAGTGCTGGTCTTACTTAGATGGTATTTCTAAAACCTTGCACAATGCCTACCACATATTAGGCGTTCAGTGTGTGTTGGCTGAATGAAGTTAATTAATAAGTCATGCTACATTCTAATGGAACTGTCAAAAGGAAACATCCAGAGACATCTCATAAAGGGAACATTTTATTTGGAGAGATCTTGAGCATTATTTTATCTTCATTTCCTGTTAAGGCAGTAACAGTCTTCCTGGAGGCAGGTGGGGGAGAATGATCTGAGGCTACATTAAGTTCAGTCTACGATGAAGCCAACCTCTTTGTATTCAGATGCGGCAGAAATACAGATTACGGGCTAGGAGAGGCCACAGATTGGCTTCTCGAACGTGCTGCCAAGGAACAGATCCAGGGCGAGGCATTTCAATTGCTTTGCAAAATGGCTAAGTTCCATTACATGCCATTCCTGAAGAGGATACCTCGTGGATGAGCCCATTTACCGGGACGGAGGGAGTCTAGTGTTGGTTCACAGTGCTCTGTCGCTTCCTAGCCTTCGGTAGGTTTTTATCATCTATTAGGGTGGTTCAGATTCACACTGCTCCTCTGGTTTTGTTTCAGAATTCTTTAAATGTCATATGGATATGACTGTGTATTGTGGGGGGATAAGGGGTGGGATGGGGGTGCGCTTTTCATTGGCACATAGTGCCCCCTTGAGCTTGGGGGGGTAGCAAAAAGCTTCTACACTACCAAAAAAGTAAACATTGATAATATGGCCTTGCAGCAATCAGATGTACTAAGATCTAACAGCAAATGAAAGCAGAGCCGAATTGCTTCTAGTCACCAGATAAGTTAGCCAGACCACATCAAGGAGAACAGGCAGGGCTAAATGCATGGAGAGCCAGCACCCTGAAGGCTGGATACTTTGCTGTGGCTCCACACTGCCCCCTGGTGGTACAATGCTCAATTACACCCTCCTTGGATGTAAGCTGCCCTGTTAAGAATCTGAGGACATCGTGTGCAAGATGTTAGACCAGGTCTCAACCCAAATCCTAGAGTTAAAAAACAGAGACTTCCTGTTGACCGATAAAACCACAACTGATGACATTTGGGATTCTAGTTCTGAGAAGAGGTTCTGATGATGTCCTACTTCTGCAAATCACCAGACTGTTGGGACCCCAACAGCCTGACTGATCTGTCAGATGCTCCAAAGGGTCCAGATACAAGAATGGGAAGCAGAGGTGGGCCACAGAAGAAGGCACAGCTCTGAGAGCGTGTAAAGCAGAGCTACGGGAGACAGAGTGTAGGGGACGGGGAACAGAAGAGGCTTGTAACAGATCAAATGCTGGCTGCCAGAAATAGGCTTTAGGACTGGTTGGATGATTTCCCCTCTCCTGGCTCTCACCTTGAACAAAAAAGGTAGCCAAATTAAGCCAGTTTGAAATATGATTAATAACAGTGCAGCTTCTATACTTGACTAATGGCAAAAGCAGGAAGGGTGCCTGGAAGAAAAGTTTTTTTCTTCTCTAGATTTTCAAGGCAGCAATAAATTCAACAATAAAAAAAGATTTGTAAGAGATTGGATTTTGTTTTTTGTTTGCAAAGAATGAAGCATTTTTGTTAAATACAGGAGAAGCTACCTGGCTGAACAAACATATACTTTCTGGAATCCTGGATAACGTCACCAAGTTGAACACTTTGGAATGGCTTTGACTCGTCCCCATGCTTCCTGTAGGTATCCCATGCTGAGCAATCAGGAATGTGCATGTGGCCTCCCCACTGGGATCTACACCCTCTTCATTCCTTTCCCCATGAGGCAAGCAAACACCGTCATGACCATTTTGGGGTTCACTTCAACCAGATCTTCTGGAAGAGCATACACTCTGGCGCCAATTTTTCGGGCCATAGAGATGGCATATCTAAAAGGGAGGAAAGAGGAAGAATGAGGGGAGCCTGAGCAACACAATATGAAGGGGACCCCTCAGGACCATACGCATTGTCATCCCACATACGACATACCACGTACCACACACCACATCTATATCCCAGATACTCTGCAGAACTCATTTTTGGGATACTTGGAGTCCGTCATGGCGTCCTCCCATTTTTGTGGGCAAATCTTGGCCCAACAAAGCTTCTGACTCTTATCAGACTTGCTGTCTAGACTCAAGATGATTACAAATGTATTATCTGTCCTTAGAGACCCCCTGAGCTCTTGCCATTTTTGGTGCCTTCACCATAAGTATTCTCTTGGGCTGCAGAGCGGCAGAAAATGTCATAGAACTGAACAAGAATGTGTGCTGGGAAAGGTTGGCAGACTCCATTTCCCCTCAGAAATATTTTTACAAGGAAGTAAAATGGGGAGATGCATCGGTCATACTTCAACCTCACACATCAGTTTTATTCCTTGTTCCATTCCAGTCTTTGCCCACATAGGCATGTATTTATTTATGTTACTATAATACTGGTATAGCAGAGTTTTATATTACACATTTTCCACATAAGATTATTATAGCTCCATTGGAACATTTTGCTCACTTTTTAATTATAGGAAGATAATTTTTATGAGTTGTAATCTATTTTCAAATAAGCCCACACTACTACCTGGCAATTCTTTTATTCACCTCATTTATTATCATGCAACCTCTTATAAGGACTACTCTAGAGATTCCCATTCTATCTAAGGCCCCATTATTCTCTCTGCTCTATAAACTAACTTTATTCTTTCTCTACTGATCATATTAAATGAAAAGCATCAGGCAGGCATAGTCCCCATTCTTTCTCCTTGACCATTTCTCAATCACTTCCTCTATATTGATTATTAATGAAACAAAAATGTACTTTTCTATTATAAAATACAGAGGGAAGTTGTTGAAAAATTAGAAACAAGAGCTTCAAGAAAATCATGCAAACCTTGCCACCAAAACAGAACCATTTTTAGCATTCTGTATAATCCCTTTTACCCATTTTTCAAAGGAATTTTGGATCATGCCTGCAGAGACGAGGGCTTGGGGGGTGGTGGGGAGCTCTGATATCAGACTTTGGACCTCAGCCTAACCACTTAGTAACTCTAAGACTTTGGGCTTTGTAAACTAACTTAAGAACTTCAAGTTCTTTAAACCTAATCACATTCTCCTTGAACAACTAGGCCCACGTTTTTTTTCTAATTTATTTTGTTTTAATTTCTAGGTTTTCATATGTATCCTTTCCTCTACCTGAAGTATTCTTTCTCCCTCCTTCACCTGTCTACCCCTAGCCTCCTTCTTATTGTCCTTTCAATATATCTCATCTTAGATGTTACTTGCTCTGATGATCTTCATTTCCCTTCCTGTCTCTTCCATAGCACCCTGTGTCCCTCATCTACCCCATCCTTCTATTGTAGTTACCATTCATAATTCCAGCATACAAGGAACACAGGCCTCCAAATTTCCCAAATTAGGAACAGAAAGAATACTGTTGAGAATATATATATATATATATGGCTGCTGGGCACTATTCAACTTGTTAATTCTGGAACTTTCTGATGGATTGAATTGTGTCCCCTCCGCCCCCCCCAAAAAAGATATATGGAAGCCCTATCCTTCTAGTAACTCAGATTATGGCCTTCTTTGGAAAGTTATTTGTTTCAGGTATAATTAGTTAAGATGAGGCCATGCTAGAGTGGGGTGGGGCCCTTATCCAATATGACTAGTGCCTGAAGAGACCCAGACACACACACAGAAGGGAGACAGCCATGTAAAGTCACAGACACATAGGGGAGGTCATGTGAAGACAGAGGCAGAGACTGGAGTGATCTATCTATAAGCCAAGGACTGCGGGCCATCAGCAGAAGCTAGGAGAGAGGCAAGGGAAAGATTCTCCCTCACAGGCGCAGAAGCCACCAACCCTGCCAACTTCTCAATCTCACACTAACAGCCTCCACAACTATGAGAGAAGACATTTCTGTTGCTTTAAGTTGCCCCGGTTGTGGTATTTGGTTATGACAACCCTAGGAAATAATACAACCGGCTCTGAGAAAGTCACCACTCCGGAGTATGGGTCAGCAAAATTTCCATTAAAAAAAAAATAGGGAGCCAATATTTTAGGTTTTGTGGGCTTTGTCACAGCTACTCAACTCTGCCCTTCTAGTAGGGAAGCAGCTAGAGAACATATGTAAATGAAGAGGCATGGCTATGCCAATAAAACTTTATTTATAAAAGCAGACAACCATCCAATTTTGGCTCATAGACTGTAGTCTGCTGCTCCTCACTCTACACGGTAAAGCCCCCCTCAAGCAGCTGCTCCCCAGCTGGTAAAGACTCTGGTCTTGAACCCCAGTCCTGCTCGGTCATATCTACGGCTAGTCACAAATGGGGTGTGTTTATATTTGGGCCTGGCACGTACTTTATTTAGGAAGTCTCTGATCGATCACAATTAGAAAATGGGTTTTATGAAACTAGAGGCTTGCTTACCAATTGGAAGAATATTCTTGTTGTCCTTTATCTTGCTCCCATTCTAACACTAGGAGTCTTAAACTGCTATTGTACAATATCTAAAGTAATGATGATGGGACACAGTAAGTAATGAGAAGAAAAAGCAAATAGCGCAATAAACTGCCCAAAAGGCACAAACAATAGACTTTATAGCTATCATTGCCAGTTGGGTCCTCCCCTCCCCCACCTCGGGCTTATTAACGTACTTGGCATTGTTGAGTTTCTCTTCATCATTCAGGTTTTCTGTCTTTAGAAGGTCATAGTTGATGGAACCTGGTTGAATGGCATCAATGAGATCCAGAACAGGCAGACTTGTGCTAATCTTCGGGTCCTGCACAGAGAGAAAGAGTTGGTTTCATCAGTATGTCCCCAGCTTACCTGTGTTTCGCTCAAGGGAAGTGGATGGTTCTCTCCTCTTAAACACAAAAGATACACAGCCTGGTTTGGGAAATGCCACAGTGTTCCACATGGGCTTTCAAGTCAACTGTCCTTTCTGTAGGTAGGGGTGTCACAGACTTCCCAGTGTCTCTGGAAGTGGAGGAAACCCATTGTCTGCCAACAGGCAGGGAGTCGTTCTCATGCAGTGAGTGGAAGGGAGTCTGCAGGCCATCCTGGGGCTGACCGGAAGGGATCGTGACGAGGACCCAGCTGGACAGGAGTTTTGGCAGATGCTCCCTTCTTGAAGACCTCAGGGAAAGAACGGAGTCCGTAGGTCCAAGGAGAGGGTTCCAGCAGATGCGTGAGTAAATGCAACAATAGTAACTAGCACCTGCTGTGGCCTCCCGGCTTGCCCAGAACTTCTTGTAGGTTGCCTTTAGGTTGCCTCACTTGTCGCCACCAGCCTCAGGTCTAGGCATCAATGCACAGTGAATAAAGGGAGTTTCTGAGATTCAGTGACTTACTGGTAAGTGGCAGAGCTGCATTTGAACCTAGATACTCCAACTTAAGATCCTGGGCTCTTTCTTTGGCATTGTAAGCATTTTCATGTTCACGCCCAGAGCTGTGAGGGCGCCCATGTGCTCTCCCCTCTCCTGGGCACCTGTGAGTGCACGCATGGAGAGGCGACAGCACGTGGCCCTCTGAGCAGAGTCAAATCCATACACCGCACTCCTTGAGGGTCCAAATCAGAATGCATTCTCAGCAAGGAACAAGCTACAGTACCCTTGCAAGGTGCTAGGTCTCTCGCATCGGTCCTCTGGAGAAGAGGAATGATATTTTAAAAAATATAGTGGGTCCATTTTTATTTACTCCTTGGTAACGTGAAGACTCTTACAAAATAAAATGGCTATGTAATCATAATCCAATTTCCAACATTAGCCTGAGTTTCTATCTCTTTTGGAGAGCCACGAGGGAAACCAAATGGAGGGATCTGAGTTTGGATACCTTTCCTCCTTTCCGCCCAAAGTCTTGTGCAAGCGCTGACAGGTGGAGCTGGCTGGCAACTGGCAACACTCATAGATGAGGAGGGGACCAGGGCTCCTTCCAAAATGGCTACTCAAGAGTGAACTGTGTTCACTGTTTTCTTTCTAGGATTTCACTTGAAAGGAATGTGGGGCTAAGGTGACATTTTTCTTTTGTGTGTGTGTGTGTGCACGTGTGTTTAATCAATTCTATAATGACTTCATGAGAAGACAGGAGAAAATGAGCCCCGAGCAACACAAGGAGTAAAAAAGCTGTCAGACCTTCTCAAGAATGAGTCCCCACAAGAACCCCGCTGAAGCCACAGGGCAACCTCATGGGCGGCAGTGACAGCTGTTTTGTGGAGAGGCTGCGCGCCCCTGGGCTCTCAGCCCCATGGCTGCACAGTAATGGTTCAGTGGCCTATGGCTGCACGCTGCTCTGGAGCCTCACCTCACAGGTAAAGGCGCTTTCTGCTCACTGACGGATCACCTCCTGCAATTAGTAGCTGTACCCTCAGCCACTGCAGCTCCAGTGTCCTCGCCTCTAAAGTGAGGTGAACACCAAAGCTGCCTTCACAACATCTGAGAGATGACACGAGGCATGACAAGCAAGGAGCCCCTGTTGCTCGGGGGGCGTTCCCTATTGTGAGTGTTCCCAGATTTGGCCCTTTGTCTGCTTTTATAAATAAAGTTTTATTGGAACACAACCATGCCCATTCATTTATATATTTTCTACAGCTGCTTCCTTGCTACCACAGTAGAGTCCAGTCTCTATGACAAAGCCTGCCCTTCCAAATCTTTTTTTTTTTTGGAAGAACTTGCTTAAGCCTCTCACCAGCCTCTGTTCCTGTGTCTGCTCAGCTCTCCAGACTGAAGGGTTAGCTGGAGGAGAGACAAAGGTGGCCATTATCTGTGATGAGCTCCCAGGGAGGACGTTCCTGGTGCAGCACAACCCAGAAATACTGTCTACTCTTTCTGGTGGGGTGAAATTTTCATTTTTTTTTCTTGATTGTTTTCTTGATTTTGAAGCGGAAGTCTATATCATGACAAACTGTCTCAGCAATCATGTTAATACAAACTCTGAAGGGGTCCCTTCCCCTAATTCCTGACCTTTAAACCAAAGCAAAAACAAAAACAAAAACAAACCCTAGTTAAGACAGCACAGACATTATGAATCAAGTGTGCAAGTCCCTGGAGGAAGGATCCAGCTAATGTATGAAAGAAGAGTTAAGAAATTTAATAAAGCATAATGCTGTTTTTAATAAAAATGGGATTTGGATACATGTACACAACTGCTTTTCCCCCAAAAACACCACATGGGAGAACTTTGAGCATTTTTATATTCCACCATCGTTAGGATACTAATCTGAATCATGAAGCTGTGTGCATTTAAACAATATTATTGTATTTTATGTTACTTTGGAAGAAAAATGCCTAAAACAATGTATTTAAAATGACGGGTTCTTTAAATTAATTATTATATGGATGCCTGGGTGACTCAGTTGGTTGAGTGACTGCCTTTGGCTAAGGTCCGCCTTCGGTTAAGGTCATGATCCCAGAGTCTCGGGATCAAGTCTTACATCAGACTCCCAGTTCCACGGGGAGTCTGCTTCTCCCTCTGACCTTCGCCCCTCTCATGCTCTCTCTCACTGTCTCTCTCTCAAATAAATAAATAAAATCTTTTAAAAAAATTAAAAAATAAAATTAATTCTTACAGGAGAAAGTGACAAGAAATTTGTCAATGAAATAGCCTGTGACCATTAAAACAATAATGGGTCATTCAAGCAAAATAAAAATTGGAGGGGAAGCCTCAGACACCTCACATTGAAGGTCACTTTAAAATAGAGGGAAAACAATAAAGATAAGCACATAGCTCAGATGGCCGTGAGCAAGAGACTAAGACTTTTACCTTGAAACTAGAGATAGATGAACTTTTCGCCGCTTCCTTCAATGTTTCATTCACCCAGTTGACAATAATGTCATCATTGACCTTCTGCCCACCTCCAATTTCTTCAAGAATATTCAGCGTGTACCTGAACAAAATCAAGAATGATTTCTAGAGAAAACTCGCTAAGGAATTCAATAACACAGAAAGCAGCCAGGGTAGAATTGTTCTTTTCTTCCTTAGGTACGCCTCAGAAGATAGCCTGGACACCATTATGTTTGCAGGAAAAATAAAGTAAAATAAAAACATTATTTCCTTTTAGAATATAATTTAAAATGTAGCTTTGTGGTTATTATCCTGAGATGCAGAATACCTCCTTCTAAGCACGGTCATTGCTCTGGATAGGAAGGGAAAACAGAAGAGAGGGAAAGGAAAGCAAAGCAAAGGATTCAAACCAGTTGACACTTTTCTTAAAGGAACCATGAGGGCACCAGGGTGGCTCAGTGGGTTAAGCCTCTGCCTTTGGCTCAGGTCATGATCTCAGGATCCTGGGATCGAGCCCCACATCGGGCTCTCTGCTCAGCGGGGAGCCTGCTTCCCTTCCTCTCTCTCTGCCTGCCTCTCTGCCTACTTGTGATCTCTGTCAAATAAATAAATAAAATCTTTAAAAAAAAAAAAAAAGGAAACCATGAAAATGGAGGGACAAGTCAATGTTAGAAAAACCCAAGGGGCAAGCATAATGAAGGAAAAATATTAAAGAGTTTTCTTCTTATACCATACAAGTAGAAATATTAGGAACACACAGACCACAGTTAATCTTTAGTCTGAGCATAAGAATCACCTTAGATGCATACTGTTAAGAGAATTGGGTTTTTCGGGAAAAGCTTTAAAAGACACTTCAAGTTCTAGTAAGTGAAAGAGTCGAGTGGTAGGTGCAATAAACAGAACAACTTTCTCCCAGGGAAAGCAAGGAGAGAGTCAAGATGAGAAATGCTCAGTCTGGGCCCGGAAACCAGACCAAAGATTAAGGAATTAACGGATTTGAATGGGATAAGGCTCAGGTAGATTTTCCAAATAATCGTATCCTGGAAAAAGGCCCTAGTTTTGATTGGTTCATAGAGATGATATTTTATGGCATCACTGGCTTCCTGTTTCCTGATAGTTTCCTGATAGCATGGGTATTGAGTTTTGAGTGGTTACCATAACAATGAAGCATTTCCACCAGGGGAGTGTGGTAAGAAAAGGCAGGTGAGTGCAGGTTTCATCCATCCTGTCTACCACCTCGTGGGGCAAAGGAAGTTTGATCTGCTAGAGGCTCTGCTTGTCTCAGAGGTGAATTCTCACTTCCCTTCATCAGGTACTACTTTGTTGACAGGTAGGGTCCAAGGGCATAAAGATTATTTTGAGTTAAAAGCAATCAAAACACAGCAGATTTAGGAAAAGCTCCTTACCTCCCTCCAGATCTGCTGAAAAGAATTTGGAAGAAAGACCTGGTCCAGGAAGAGAGCTATCAACATAGAAAATTGCATGACACTATGAACAAGGTGTGGCAGATAGGGAGGAACCTAGCAAGGCCTGTTTGATCGAAGTCCTCTCTATGTCTCCATGTTTCTGAGTGGCCCACCAAACATCCGTTTACCAAACATTTAGTCTTTTCATCTTCCTGAATTGCATTCCTTTCCTTTGAAGTCCCAGATCCCTACCCCTTCTCCTTAGTTCAGAATGCTATACCACTTCATTTGGCCTGCCCATCTTTGGAATTTCCAAGTCTGTGTGGATTCCTGTTCATACAAAATTAAATTTGATTTTCTCCTATTAATCTGTCTCAGGCCAATTTGATTCTTATTCTGGAAAGAAGGACGCTGAAAGGCAGAGGAAATTCTTCCTCCCTGACAATACTCCCAAGTGGACAGAAGCTAGGGAAGAAACCAGTACACACAGGCTCACCTCAATACAAAAGTCTGTCGGTGCCAACAAAAAGGCACCAAGCAACAGGGAAACTGAGAGACATACAGAAAATCATGGAGGCAGCTGGCTGCATTTGGGGGTCTGAGAACAGCCCCTCACGGTGGCAACAGAGTTCTGAGGAGTACACAATTGTCCTTCCCCCACCTCAAGGGAGGTGCGACAGTTTAAACGGAATCCTATCCCCACCTCTAAGCACAATGGTAAAAACAAAAGGAAAAAAAAGATAGAAGGACATTGGAATCTCAACTCTGGACAGTCCAGGCAGCACTCGCCGTAGATTCAAAATTTTAAACACAAATCAATTTGGCCCATGTCTACCTAGGATTTTCCTTGTGAGATCATTGCTCCATACCATCAAACGTGTTTGGGGACAACAGTGCTTTTATTAACCTCCAGACAGGATCCCAGCATAGCATCCCTGGTGCTTGCACACTGCGTTGTGCTAAGAAGCCGACTGTCACAGGGAAAGGGTGTCATGAGCCCCAGCGTCAGCTGGTGCCTGATTCAACAAAAGAGGATGGATGGGGGGTGCACGCGTGCCGCGGGAGGGGCTGCGATTGTTACTCACTTGCCTTCCTGCCTTCCAGGGCTTGTTTGATTTATTTAACATTTGACCCAGAGGGACAAACCGTGCTGTTTTGTTTTACAAGGACCTATCCCAAATTCACCGTCCACAGCCTGTTTGATCGGCGGTGAATTCCTCATCTGCCTGCATCTTTGTTCATTCGCTGGAGTCTGACACGGCTGGCTGCTGGCAGCTTCCTTCCTTCCAGCTTTTGTCTCCAAATTTATACAGATGCTATTTGTCAGCTTTCTAATCTGAAAACGACTTCCAGGCTCCTGAAGGGGAAAGGGAGGTTCAAGCACGCGTCTCTCATTTGTTCTTAGAGGGGAAAATGACATGCCATTTATTGTCCAGATAAATGACCAAATTAGCACATCTGTGCAATCCAATGAAATAAACTCCAGCTAGAACTAGCTCTAAATTTAATAGATTTGTTAATGTGTGGAACACAGAGAAAAAAAAGGTCCCCTCTGGTGGCATTTCCATAATTATCAGTCATTCCATCACCTTCAACAGTAATATATTTCTCTGTCCACTTTCTTATACCATTCTTGAGTAAGCACTCATGAGAAATGTGACTTATTAGCCAGCTGGGGACAGCAGCTGCAGTCTAGACTTTATGGTATATACACCAGCCATCGAGTACAACATCAGGCCCTGTTTCTATAAGATAAATGGAACAAAGATGATATTACAAGGTGATTTTCAGGTATTAGTAAATTCAAAGTGGCATAGAGTGGGCCGGAGGGTTTTTTTTTTAATCATTAAAATAGAAAACATCAAAGCTTACATCATATTCAAACCTAAAAGTCAACTTAACCATTACAACTAAAAAGATTTGTTCATTTTTTAAAGAAATCAGTAGCCAAGTCAGCCTATTAAGAATTAAACACACACATGAAAGACAAGAGAGAAGAGGTCACGCATGTTTCTGAAAATACCCTGGTACAGCTGCTCTTAGGGACGTTCAGGGACATTCTAGATGATTCTAGACAGAGCTGAGGTTTCTTTAGCGTTGGGAGTTTTCTGTGCCAGAAGAGCCTTGTGAATCTGCCTTTAAACTTAAAGGAGACCCCGGTTTAGAGGTGGGTAGTAGAGCGCTATACTTGGTAAAGCCAGTGTGAATCAGGTAGCAAACTCCATTATGACCACTTCTGATTACATCCCATCACCTAGAAACACTGACACACTTACTCTGAAGGCCATTGTGAATATCAGGGCTTAGAGACAGTGGGTTAGGATTAAAGCTAGTGCCTAGAGACACTACACACCTTGTCTTTGCCACTCACTCATGAGACATCGTGTAATGTGACATGTGGTTTCTGGAACTTCCTTCCAGGTAGTAAGTGAATTAAGTCATAGTAACATAGGTTCTAATAAAAGGATGTAAGATTTCTGCCTGGTCAAGGCCACCAGGATAGGGGGAAAGAGTGAAGCATTTAAAAGTAAACTATTTTACACTTAAAGGTTTGTTATCTTAAATTCTTCCCAAGCTCATGCTTTTGCACCAAAAATCATTTATTTTTATTATATTTTCTATTTATATATTACATTCTACCTTGTTCAAATAACATTGCCACATGGTTCTCACATTAGTCAAGTCTGTATTCAATTCTACAAGGTAACTAAAATTATCTCGTGAAGAACTAGCAGGAAATTCTGCTTCTAGCCATGGTGCAGTAATAGGGACCAGCCTTCCTCTTCTGCCTTAAGCACCCAAACACAATGAAGAACATATGAAGCAGTGGTGCTCAGAGACACTGGACAAAGTAAGCATAAAACAGTGGTCCCTGAAAGAAGGAAGGCAAGCCTGCTGAGCCCTAAGATTATCCCAGCTTATTGTGTGAAGAGTTTCCAGGCTGCAGTGCAGAGAGAAGGAGAACCCAAGCAGAGCAGAGCACTCCCCCTGAGTTGAGAGGACAGGACTGAGAACTCAAGGAAACCAAGGTGCCTGAAATTTGTGGGGCAGAATACCAGAGCTGCCTGGAGAGGAAAGAGTCATCTAGAAAGAATGCTCCGGACATCTTCAGAAGGTTTGCCGTAAGTCTTTAGCTGAGTATTACTCAGTGCACGTGTGTGAGCAAAGTACTAGAGACTGGAACAAGAACAGTCAGAAAAGAATGGACAGAATGATTCTCAGAAAGCACACAGCACTGGAAATAATTTGGTTCCCACCAGTCAGAGTGGAAAAACCTCATGATACCTACAGCATCAAGTTCAGTACTCAGAGGAGATTATCTCAGTACAGAGAGACAAAACTAGCTCAAGCCTAATTAAACTTTTAATAAGCCCCAAAAGGAGCAGACTGTGTTTAAGTATCTTAACTGCATCCCAGGAAAAAATTAGAGAATATTTAAAGGAATACAGAAATATCAGCATGCAGCAAGGTGAAATTCACAATGCCTCACATACAATACAAAAGAAGTGGCACAAAGAAGTGGCAAAATATAATCCATAGTGAGGATAAAAGTCAATTAATAAGAAACAGACCAAGAAATAACAGCGACTATAATTATGTTCAGTGTGTTCAAGCAGGTGGAGGAAAGAGACACTGGAGATGCTGAAAAGACCCAACTCAAATTTTTATGCATGAAATCTATAATCTCTGAGATAAAATATATAGATACATTGGATGGGGTGAATGTAAGATTAGATAATCCAGAAGAAGAGATTAATGACCTTGAAGACAAAGTAATAGAAATTATCCCAAATGAAACACAAAGAGGAAAAATGAAAGAGAGGGGAAAACTGAATAGTGTCAATGAACCTAGGACAACTTCAAAATGACAAAATAGGTGTGTAGTGCATACCTGGAGTCCCTCCAAAACAAACTGGGGTGGGTGGTATAGGGAATATATTTAAGGAAATAAAGACCACAAGTTTTCCACATTTGATGAACACTGCAAACCTGCAGATTCAAGATGTTCAACTAACCTCAAGCATGAGAAAGACCAAAGGCCATTATAATTCACTTGCTTAAAAAGAGTGATAAACAGGGGTGCCTGGGTGTCTCAGTGGGTTAAGCCTCTGCCTTCAGCTCAGGTCATGATCTCAGGGTCCTGGGATCAAGCCCCGCATCAGGCTCTCTGCTCAGCAGGGAGCCTGCTCTCCCCCTCCCCCCACTCTCTGCCTGCTTCTCTGTCTGCTTGTGATACCTCTCTCTCTCCCTCTCTCTCTCTGTCAAATAAATAAATAAATAATATTAAAAAAACGAAAACAAAAACAAAACAAAACAAAACAAAAAAAAACAGTGATAAACAGAAAATCTGAAAATAAGCCAGAGAAAAAAGACGTTATATACCAAGGAATGAAGTTAAGAATAACAGCAGATTTATTATTGGAAACAATGACTTTTTCAGACATCTGGAAGCTGAAATGCTTCCTCCCCAGCAGATCTACACTGTTAGAAATATTTCAGATAGAAGGCAAATGGCATCAGATGGGCATCTGGATCTATGCCATGGAAAGGTAAGCGCCAGAAAGGCAAATGGATAAGTATAGCACATACAGCACATTTTCCTCTTATTTGGAAAGATTCTTTAATAGATAATTGACTGTCACTTACACAAATCTAAAAATAGAATGTTGGAAAAAGATATGTCATGTTAGAATTCATCAAGATAAAGCTGCAGTGGCTATATTAACATCAAAAAAGTAGATTTCAGAGAAAATATTATCAGGAATAAAAACAGTCACAACACAATGAAAACAGAAGTGATACATTAAGAGGACAAAACCATCTAAAATGTTTAGGAATCTAATAGAAAAGTTTCAAAATACCTGAAAGAAAACTTAAGGACCTGAAAGGAAAAAAAACAAAACAAAATAAAACAAAACCAAAAAACCCAGGAAAATTTTAAAAAACACTCCTTTGGTTTTAAGTTTAGCTTAAAATATTGTTCCGCTGGTTTAAATCACATTCCTGAACATTTGCTAGTATCTTTCCAGATCATCAATAATACACTCAATAAAAAGTCATTTCCCTGGGCTACGTTACCTTCTCATTAACTGCCAAATCAAGGCTAATGTTAGAGTGCGGTTTCCTTCGTTGAGATCTTGTCCCCCAATGCCAACCAGGGAGAACTTAGCTTGATTCTTCCCCAGCTCCACTGCATAGTTACAATTTTCAAGCTGTTAATGAGCAAGAAGGAAAACATGTCATCACCTCTACGATGAGAAATATAAGATAATAAAAATAAAGACACGAAATGAAATAAATATTGTCAGACTGAATCATCTCTCAAGTCTTGCCTGATTTTGCAATGCTACATTTCTAAACTAGTCAAAGAACTTCCCACCTTTTTTTTTTTTTAATAGAACCCCTCACTTCCACCAAAACATATTCATAGTGTACTCTAAGTGCAAAACCAAAATGAATTCATTATTATGAACACGGTCATGGCTATATCACACTCCAGAAATAGAGGGCCATGCTCGGTGACCCATCCATGACATTCCTAAAACAGCTGAAGGCATGGAGATTGTCATGGAAAATCTGGATTCTCCATCCCACCTGCACATAATGGGCTGACGTGTGGGACAGGGAAGTATTCCTATGGCAACGCTTGGATCATTGAGAGCCAAGGAGACAAGGAATGGTGAGAAATACATGTACCGACCCCATCATTGTTTTACCAAACAATGTGTTCCCACTGTGTTGACATTAGACAAACTATTGGTACCAGTCAAACTGTCAGTCCCAAGCTCTAATTCTTAAGGAAATTAGAATAAGCATCCTGCTGGTGGAAGAGCGACCCTGTAGCTCGGCTTGCTCTAATTATCTTAATTAGAATTTTTACATCATAATGTTTAAAGACATCCAACATGGAATTATAAATAAGTAATCAACTGAAATAATGGACTCACTTTAATGAAACCGTTCAGGCTTCTGATTGCTGTGCTATAATTTAATCCCTGGATAAACATTACTTATCTAGGTCTGGCCTCCTAATAAAGTATTCACAGGGTGCGCTCGAGGCCTGTGACTTCCCCTGCCTGTGGGAACATCTGGAGAGTCACTGTGTACCTTCTTCATGTTGCCTCCCAGTTTGGGGTATGGTGGTTTGTTTACTCTATTCCAATCAACAGGGACTTTAATCTTTTCATAGAGCTGGAAGATGACCAGGGCATCCGATAAGTCACTGGACAAAAACAAACACAAAAAGAATTCTCAGACAGCCACCACTGATTAAAGGCCTACCAGGGGCAGGCCCTTCCTTTTATATTGGCACAAGGAATGTTTGCAACAACCCGACAGAACTGGTATTAGTAGCTGCATCTTTAGAGGTGAAGAAACTCTGACTCGGAGAAACCGAAGAAACTTAGGCAAGGTCTCTCCCAGGATGACTATCTGTGCCCTGGGGGCCTGAGCTCGCTTCCTCCAGGAAAAGAAATATGGCTCCAATGAATGGCATAGGGGACACGTCACCGTAAACTCAACATTTTTTGTTTTGCCTGCTAAGGAGCAGGCCGCAGGGTTACAAGGTGTAGGAAATCTGTCCTTTTGCTGGGTTAGGATTGTGTACTGACCACAGAGCAAGGGTGGTGTGTGGAAGCGAGTCTCTCAGCTCAGTTTGGCAGTAACCCCCTTCTCATCAAGGTGCACACATTTGTGAAGAGAATTGCCCACCACAGAGATACTTGAAATCCTGGGGAATCTTCCAAAGTCTTGGTGTCTCTTGTTAAAGGTGAGTCCCCACACACTCTTACCTATACAAGTGATTGACTCGAGGGTTAACGCCCAAGGAGTTCATCCAGTTCCTAAATGTCCGTTCTTCTCTCGTCTCACCTAAATTAATGAAGACCTGTTATCTTTCAGACCCCTAGAAAATATGCCTCTTTTATGATCAACATTTAACTAACGAGGCTATAGTAAAAATTGAACCTAGAATGAAAAAAAAAACCCTTAATTCAATAAACCTTAATGGATTTGGATGAAGATTGTTATTCTGTGTTCATTTTTTCTTCTCTAGTCCAATTCAGTGAATGTTTCTATAACATCTATTAGTAGGACACAGGCTCCTGTGTGGGGAAGCAGTTCAGAGCTGGCCCCCAAAACGTCATATTCTTTACGGAAAAACAAGAATATAGGCATCAAAGCGAGATCACGCAAGCCCCGGGGTATGAGGTGGTATGAGGTAAATATGAGGGAAATTTATTTGCTATTTGAGTTGAAATAGGAGAGAGAACAGTTTGGGAGGGAGTGGAGTTTGAGCCCTACCTTATATATAGGGCTGGAAAAACCTGGGCCAGAAGGAGGAAAGAGGAGAGGATGTGAGGGAATAGGAAGTGGCGGGAAGAGAAGACAGCAGACACAAGGAGCATAAAGGAAGCCACCAATTGCACTACTGGGTATTTACCCTAAAGATACAGACGTAGTGATCCGAAGGGGCACGTGCACCCGAATGTTTATAGCAGCAATGTCCACAATAGCCAAACTATGGAAAGAACCTAGATGTCCATCAACAGATGAATGGATCAAGAAGATGTGGTATATATACACAATGGAATACTATGCAGCCATCAAAAGAAATGAAATCTTGCCATTTGCGAAAACATGGATGGAACTAGAGCGTATCATGCTTAGCGAAATAAGTCAAGCAGAGAAAGACAACTATCATATGATCTCCCTGATATGAGGAAGTGGTGATGCAACATGGGGGCTTAAGTGGGTAGGAGAAGAATAAATGAAACAAGATGGGATTGGGAGGGAGACAAACCATAAGTGACTCTTAATCTCACAAAACAAACTGAGGGTTGCTGGGGGGAGGGGGGTTGGGAGAAGGGGGGTGGGGTTATGGACACTGGGGAGGGTATGTGCTTTGGTGAGTGATGTGAAGTGTGTAAACCTGGCAATTCACAGACCTGTACCCCTGGGGATAAAATATATGTTTATAAAAATAAAAAAATTTAAAATAAATAAATAAATAAATAAAAATTAAAAAATTAGAAAAGGGAGCCACAGGCAAGGTCTGTATAAAAACCATTAGGAACTCATTTTTCAAGGATCTGTGTGATAGGTGGAGATAAGGCTCTTTGGTAGCTACAACCAGAAGTGGGGTTCTCTGAATGCCAACCACCAGATTTGGGTTGATATTTTAGACAACACCAGTCATTACAGGTTCTTTTTTTTATGATGACAATAAATTCTTGAGCAAGGCAGAGATACAATGAAGGCGATAGTGAGATGTGCCTGGAAGCAGTGTGCAACATTGCCGACAGGCAATGTGCATTTAAATTAAACACACAGAGGGGATGGTGTGTGCTACCTACACATGGGCACACTCAAATGGTTGATAAATGGAGGAACAGGCCCCCAAGACCTATTGAAATGGTTGGTGTCTGATTTAATAAGAGTCCAGAAAGCAGTAAGGAAAAAAAATAAAGATCTACAAGTCATTCTGCAGGAAGAACTACTAGTATTTACTCATCAGTAGACTCTGGGGTGGAGAAGAAGAAAATATCAAAGTGGGACTCAGGGTTTTGGTGACTGAAGAAAAACAAAGTGGTATGATTAATGAAAATGGAGAGTTTCTAAAGGACATGGGTGGGAAGCAGGGAGGGCAGAAAGGCACCGCAGGGAGGAGAAATGATCAATTGTGTTTGTAGATGCTGAATTTCCAGCGATAGCAAAGCAACCAAATGGGGATGCTCTAGAGGCAGCTGGAAGTGGGTGATTAGAGGGCTTGATGTATATACTTGGTAGTCAACAAAATGCCTGGACCCCTGACCACAATTTATCAAATGATACAAATGCAGCACTGTTGGAATACGGATTGATTTTTATACTTCCAGCTCAGGTAAATTATTGCAGGAAAAAAAGAGATCAATCAAAACTTTAAATCCAGATTTCCTTTCTTTAGTGATATTCATTTTGTATTAATTTTGTCTTGATTTTTTTTTTTTTTTTGGTGTCAACATTAAAACTCATTCATGAAGGAAAAAAGAAGAACCCGACGATAGCTACACCCTTTTAATCTGATGTTAGGGCTGTAACCCCCAAAACACAGCAGTCAGGGATCCTGCCTCAAAACTGAACTCCGCCCCACCCCACCTCCCACATCCAAATCAAAGAAACAGAACAAAAACCTCACTAAGCACCTCTTAGTATTAAGTTAAATATTTTTGGGTGACAAGTGGCTGCCGTCTCTTGCATGAGGAATTAACACTTCGTCCATTAAGTACATAAATTGGGTTTTTGGAACTCAGGATTTATTTTTACCCTATAATTAAATGCATTGTCTTCCCTAAAACTTTTAATTCTGATAATGGATGAAGCTTATGCATAATGGATGCGATATAATGGATTTTGATTATTCCTGCTTGGCTGTAATTGACTTGATTAATCTATTTATTCTCTTGGTTATATATCAGAGAATTGATGACCTGTTTGCACATCTTCCCCCAACGTGTGGCTTATATTTGCTTAGCAGGTAATTTCAAACCGCCCTTGAATTGGAATGGTGAATGCTTTCCCAAACTTCTAAGCAACAGGTTTCCAGTTACCTTCAAGAGCCCCCCAGTCGATGTCCTGGTTCTCAGGTTTGTGCAGGGCAGGGTATCTGTTAAAGAGGTTGGCAATGAAAGCCAAGTTCAACTTGGGGTTCCCTCGGACTACATCTGTGGCTGTGACAAACTGCCGGCAGCCCAGCCTCTCTGCCTGCTGCAGCATGCATTCTGCCCTCTGGATGTCATCCTTCTCCTGCAAAAGGGAAAAGGCCAGTTCAAGGTTGGGTCAAGGCTGTCCATGCAGAAAGGAGGTAGGAGAATATGAACAAGAAATGGGAATCTTATGGGCGCACTTGGTGTTTAACCTCAGATCGACACTTAATCATGGCATAGGATTACTTCTCTTTGCCTGAACTGAAATCAGCAAGTAAAAGGTATCTCAGAAATTGAGACATTGAGTCTCTTGTCTCTCTCTATACAGAACCAGGTCAGATGAAGGCTTGGTTGTCCTGTTCTTAAAGAGATTCAGCAGATTCTATATAGAAGTTTCTCATTTAAGCAGATCTTAATTATTTTCAACGATGAAACTTCCCTTTTATTATTTGCTTACAGATTCTGTGTGATTTCATCTATCAAAAGTGTCCCTTTATTGTCATAAATAACACTCCTATTATCAGTTCATCAGAGACATTCCCACCACTCAGTACGAACTTTCGATTCATAGAGCCACCTTTCCCACACGTGGAGCTGTTGTGCGTGTGACTCAAACACAATGAATGTGATCACTTAGTCGAGCTACACATGGTCAGCGATGAATCTGTAGCAGCAATTTGGCTTTTGCAGACTTCAGACCAGGGGCTTGACATGTTAACAGTCTGTTCAAATAGTTCTAGGGAATCTCCAGTCATCTGTAAGTAGACTCTTATCTGAACATAAAGTTTTGTTGAAAGGTGGTCCACCATTCTTAAAACGTTTAGGAGTCTATGACCCTACCAAGTTTCAGGAAACGGAACTTTTCATTGTTTATTAACATAATGCTTCCCTAGATACCGCTGCACATTACATACTTCATGAGCTTGTCATTTGAGAATGAGTTGACTTAAATATTAACATTGGATTTAACTCTAAACGAGGCTTAAGACTGGATAATACTCTCGAGGTGAGTATGAGTGGTGGCAAAATCAGTGTGAACATTCTGACCCATGCTGTGCGGTCTTTAAGAACTCTCAAACCAGACACATCTAAGAACTCACACAATCCTACCTAGGGTTTTCCTCCTGTTATCCGCCCCCCACAATGATGTGGTGATGTAGATTGTGGCTGGGTGAATGTTGGAGCCACCCTGGGTTTAAATCCTTTCTATACCATGACTCTGTGGTCATGAGATGACTACTACCCTCTCTGACCTTCAGCCTTCTCAACTATCGAGCTGGTATTTAACACTTAGCTTAGTGATATTTGCGACAGTTAGAGGCCATGTATGCAAAATGCCTAGTGTAGTGCCTGGCACTGGAGGGGGTGTTGTCTCCTTGTCATTACCAGAGGAGAAGGATCCAGCCTTGGATCAAATAGCTTCCAATAATCTATCATACTAAGTAATCCATCTGAGACTCAGCTTTTTCATTGATAAAATGAGAATTTATTTGTAAAAATATCCCACTGATTTCCAGAAATAATATTCAGGCACCTAAAAATAAACACAATAATACCTCTTGGTGTCCTGTGTCTCTTAAATGATGAGACATACAGACATGCCTACCATGGTGTGTGGCACTTGAACAGTATTAGTTTCTTTCTTTCCTGACTATTTTCAGATGTACTTTCCCACAGTTATAATCCCAAACCATGAACAGTTGTTAACAGTTTTAACAGGGCTTTAAGCAGACACAGGCACTCCTGGAAATCCCAGAGTCAGGGTCATTCAGGGCCACGGAACCACCAACGCAAGGACAACATCACATTCTCTAAACACAACTTGGGACATGGCCTTACCCTTAGTCCTGACATGTCAATAACAACGGCAGGGATACCTTCTTCATCTCCTTTTGGAGCCACCTGCTCAAGCAGGTGGTAATAAGCTTTTGAGTCCTATGAGAAATTAAGAAATTACAATTTCAGAATAGCACAGCTAATCACACACTTAGCACAACTATAATTTCCCAAAAGCAAACATATTATATTTCTTATTTGACTGTCATTCAAGAATGCAACTTAATTAACAAAGCTGGAAGCATTCACTAATTTGAATTTTCTATTTCTCTGTTTACGTATCATCTTTCTTTTTCAATGGAACATAACAAATATAGGACATACACAAAAAGCAACCCGAAGAAGCAAATGCTATTCTGTTGTTCTTAGGGGAGAAAAATAATTTATTTGTAGGTATTAAATTATATATAGGAAAATATATATACCTTTATATTGCTGTAGAAGTCAGTCAGCTAAGGTTTAATTAAAAAAAAAGTGACAGAAAAAGGAAGCAGAAGTTTAAAGCAGAGTTTAAAAACACATTTATATGGACAATCAGCAAAAGAAAAATAAGGATTTCAAAGACAGAAGGTTGAAGCAGTAACAAGCGATCTTTATGTAATAGGAGATATTAAGATGACAAGCACATTCAATGTCTATCAAGAAGTTGGAAAAAAATGGTTAAATTTGATGACAGCAGATTGGATACAGTTATTGAATTCTCACATTTTCCTAGATTTACAAATATGGTTATTGAAGAAAAGATTTCGCAGAATCCTAGACTTAGAATTATAAGTTCATGCTCATTCAATACAGATCATCAGGTAATTTATTTAAATAATTTAAAATCATCTTAATTTCTCTTAAAGACTGAAAAATCAGCTGTTGTTCTTTTTGTTTTAAAAACTGGGTGGGGCCTGGGGACAGCAGAGGTAGGCTCCCCACTTACGACATTAGAGACATTAGAACAAGAGAAAGCCTGCCACTGATGTTGCACCTGGGGAAACTGATTTTTATCCCTCCCTTCCACCCTCCCCTTCTCTTACTTTTCGCCGTAGCTATTTTGAAATCAGTGAAAGTTCTGTGCAGGTGTTGGGCACAAATCAAATCTGCTTGCCACGTGTTACATCTGGTTAGCTTTGCTAAGTCTCCTCTCATTTTCTCTGACCCTAATAGACCCTTCTCACTCGCTGTAGGGTGAGTGTTCTCTCCAAGTTTGCTGACTTGGTTGATTTCAGGGCGCCTCCCAAAGCTGCCAGATGCTCAGACACACATCACAGTGCTGACCTTGGGCACGTGCACCTGCCCCCAGTGACAGCTACCACCCCAGTCTCGGCTCAGCTTGTCAGTGCCCATGGTTATTATTCTAAGAAAGACAGCTTTAGAGGGATGAGAAATCACGCAAATGTATGGCTCAGATGAAGCAGCCTAATTTTGGCTGAAAAGCTTGAAAATTTTGGCTGAAACAGGTGCAGAGCTTAAGGGCTGGACACCGAGGAAGGTAACGCTGCTGTCTGACTCCTGTTAATCCCTGTTTGGTTGGTGGTGCTACGCCCTCAATAACCAGTGAAAGTGGCGTAGTTAGAAAAATGCATTTGGCCTTATTAGCTTAGGTGCTAAGGAATGGGGGACGTTCCATCTGGAAGCTTCTGTCTAACTAGCACCATGCCCAGCGGCCCCTGAGTCCACAGTAAGGGAAAGCTGTCAAAGAAACAGAAGCGTGGGAGACTCTTGATGAGTCATGTGACCTTTCGTGGACTCTTTCTCTTTGGAGATTTCTTTAACTTTCAAGAAAGTGGAGCCTGAAATGTTTTTTTCCTGCTGCCTCCCAGCATCTCATACCGTTCCTTAAGCTCCTTCTGTCTTGGCCCATCTGTCCTTAGTGCCAACAGCTGTCTTTCACCCTGACATGGGAATTCCAACAACTGGAAAACCACAGGGCAAGCTTCCCTCAGCCTTTCCACACCTTGGGTCTCCGCTGTAGGACTCCCTGCCCTTCTGCTTGCCCTGGGGGACATTCTCACTGCAGAGAGTTTCCAGAGTCATTAACTTTTAAAGACAACTCTGCTTTCTACAGAGGAAAACCTTGCAAGAAATTCACTGGCTGTTTCACAGAAGCACTATGTACGGTGCCCAAGTACAGGGGACCTTGGCGGCTGACGTGGGGCTTGAATCCTGACCCGGCTCCCCAGCTGTGCGAACCTGAACAAATTACTGAAGTTCTCTTCTACCTCAGTTTCCTTATCTGCAAAATGAGGAAACAATCATCTTTATCTCAGCGGTTTTGTGTGAGCATTAAATGAGCCCATACATGTGGAAAGTAGGTAGAACAGGTCCTGGTAAGCACCAGACACCATGTTTGATATTCTTAGGGTCATTAGAAGAGGAATCCTCATTTAATTTTTTTTTTTTTTTTTAAGGATTCCCATCTGATGCTCCCAGCAGACGCTCCCTGATTTTTTATAAAATTGGGACATCCCTGTCCTACGCATCCTCTCTTCCTTGAGAAGCAGTCTGACTCTCACCCTTCCTCCCTCTACTTGCCAAAGCTGTGAGCCCCGGGAGGGCCACGTCCCTTTGGTGCTGAGGTCAGGTCACCACGGGGCCCACAGGCGGAGCTGCACGGGGAGTCCTGGGAGGCCCGAGCTGCTCCCACAGCCCCAGCCACCCTCTAACGAACTCTAGGGCTGCTGAAGTGATGGAGCTGAGTCTTCGTGCTTTCTCCAGGAATGCCCCAGTTCCCCATCTCCTCGGCAGTTGGTCCTGCTCCGAGCACACTCCTCCTACCTTGATGTCGGTGCTGAAGTTGCTGATTTTGCCGCAGCCTGCGTTCTCCAGGTGGTAATTAGCCCACCTCAGCAGGAGCTCCTCGGGGGACAGCTTCATCAAGTCCTCCAGACTCTCCCCTTCTCTCAAAAGAGCAATCAGGGCTGAAGAAGGACAAAAGCCGAAGAAAAATAAATACAGGGGATGTTTGAAGGGATTAGTTAGAACTTCAATTGAGCTCCGCTGGAAAGCTGACATAGCAGATGTTATTTCTCTGAGGTGAGGGTACTTACAGCCCTTCCCATGGAACAAACACTTTATTATCATTCCCTTATCTATTATCCTCAATTTTCAGGTGGGGAAGACAAGTCACCAGTATATCTCAGTGCTATGCCCAAGAAGACCTCGGCAGAGCCACAGAAATAACCAAGACTGTCAGGGTCAGAAAGTTCTGCCGGGTCTGTCAGACCACCTTTCACCATATGACAACAGTTCTGCTTTTAAGAGATCAATTTTGTAATAATGACAATTGTCTTCTTGTCTGTTCCCATAGGTGTTTTATATTTCAGATGCTTACTTGCATAATTATAGCATCTCAAAAAGTATAATCAACTCTTTCCTCTATTTTCCCCAGCTAAATAAATACATTTTGCTCAGCTGGAAGGTTTAAATTGAGTCGAGGCTATAATTTGTAAATCAATTTTCTTTCTCGTGGGTTCTAAGTTTCCTATTTGCTTCTTCTCCTCTATATTATGTTTAATATATATCGGTTTAAAAATGGCAACCCAGGGTTCTTCACCTGTTATTGTGATTTAGAGATAGAAATTAAAAAGTATGTATAACTAAAGATCAGAATTTGGCTACAAATTGCCTATTGGTGGGCTCTGTCCTGGAAAGCTAAAAGGTAACTCTGTTTTTTATATGATTCTTATCATCAACTACTCCTTTTGTCTAAACAACTGGCTGCAATTGTTCAAATGCAGATGAGATGCAGAGAGCAGACAGAATAAGATTGGCAGCTACAATAATTAGTTGTGAACTCTAAAACCCTGCATATAATCTTCCATAGTCTCAGTAGGAAATAGATCAACTCTCTCCTAACCAGGAGCTAGCACTGTGAACTGCTTCATCAAAGAGTTAGAATGAGTCTATTTGTTACAAAGTATCTAGAGGTCAAGTAAACCCAGAAAAGCTCTTATGGATAGAGCCTAGACAGCTAGACTGAGCTCTAGGTTCTAAACAAGCATTAGTCTGTGGTCTTAAAAAGCTTTTGCTCTGTCATTTTTTAAAAGTCTGGTCAGTGTGGATATAAACTGTTACATTAATGCAAGGGATGCGATGCAACTGTAGTTCTCAAAAGTTGAAGATTCTGAGCTCAACGTTTCCTGACATCTTCCCCCTACAGCCCCCAGTCCATGCATTAATAAAAGGCCAGGCTACTCTTAACATCTGCGGCTTTGTACATACCTTCATTTCTACTGAGTTCGATGTCAGCAAACAATCCAATCTTGATGACTTGCCACAAAAGTCCCAGGACCAGGTAAGGCTTCCCCTCCTTTAAGTCCTCAGCCCCGATGTTAACCACATGGCATCCAATGGCTGAGGCGGAATTCAGAGCCAGGTTCAAATTCTCCTGCGGGAGAAAAAGTATACAAATGTTGATTTTGACTTTGCAGATGTCAAATTAAGGATTCCTGGATGACAACAATGCCTTGCTTCTGGAAAGTTCATAGGTCTAGAAGCATGGTCTTCACTAAATTTTGGCACTGAGAAAAAGCAGTAAATAACAGCTGAAAGAAAAAATCTGGGCATATGCCTCTTCGATCAAACCGGCACCCTGAGTCGAAAGCCCATCGTGGCCCAGATGAAACTAATGAGGGTTACAGTTTTCCATTTTTCCCTGTGATGGAGCCTATGCCCTCAATGTCCCCATCTGCCAGACATAAAGGGGCACCTTTGAGGATAGTCACTGTCTTGTCATTGGCTATCATTAACAGTGCAACTGTCAATGCAAATCACGGTCACAAAAAAAGAATAACAAAACAACTTTTTGACTTTCAGATTGGGTATTAAGAGAATGAAAAAGACACAAATCAAATTCCTAGAAAAGATAAGAGTACTTTTTACTGAGACAATTTATTGAGTATCCATGATATCTAAGGACCTGAAGTATAAACGCACCTATTCATACACACACACAAACAGGCACACACACATATAGACTACATGTTCTTATAACTAACAACAGTGTATATAATGTGTATATAACTCATACACAGTTGGAATAGAATCAATGACATTTTTAGTCTGGAATCTGTACACTGTTCTTGGGTCCAGATAGGAGACGATATTAGAGGCAGTGATGTATAGAAGTTGTTTTTATGACAAATTAAAAATAAAACCAGGCCACTAGTGAATTGGAAAGGGACTATCAGAAAAGTAGTCTTGGCTGGAAAAAGGACAGTCTCTTTAATAAGTGGTGCTGGGAAAATTGGACAGCTATGTGTAGAAGAATGAAACTTGGCCATTCTCTTGCACCATATACAAAGATAAACTTGAAATGGATAAAAGACTTCAACGTGAGGCAGGAATCCATCAGAATCATAGAGGAGAATATAGGCAGCAACCTCTTTGACATCGGCCACAGCAACTTCTTTCAAGATATGTCTCCAAAGGCAAAGGAAACAAAAGTGAAAATGAATTTTGGGGACTTCATCAAGGTCAAAATCTTCTGCACAGCAAAGGAAACAGTCAACAAAACAAAGAGGCAACTCATGGAATGGGAGAAGATATTCATAAATGACAAAACAGACAAAGGGCTGATATCTGAGATCTATAAAGAACTCCTCAAACTCAACACACACAAAACAGATAATCATGTCAAAAAATGGGCAGAAGACATGAACAGACACTTCACCAAAGAAGACATATAAATAGCTAACAGACACATGAAAAATGCTCATCATCACTAGCCATCAGGGAGATTCAAATCAAAACCACATTGAGATATCACCTTACACCAGTTAGAATGGCCAAAATTAACAAGACAGTAAACAACATGTGTTGGAGAGGATGTGGAGAAAGGGGAACCCTCTTCCACTGTTGGTGGGAATGCAAGTTGGTACAGCCTCTTTAGAAAACAGTGTGGAGATTCCCCAAGAAATTAAAAATAGAGCTACCCTATTTACCCCAAAGATACAGATGTAGTGAAAAGAAGGGCCATCTGTACCCCAGTGTTCATAGCAGCAATGGCCACAGTCACCAAACTGTGGAAAGAACCAAGATGTCCTTCAATGGACAAAAGGATAAGGAAGATGTTGTCCATATACACTATGGAGTATTATACCTCCATCAGAAAGGATGAATACCCAACTTTTGTATCAACACGGACAGGACTGGAAGAGATTATGCTGAGTGAAATAAGTCAAGCAGAGAGAGTCATATGGTTTCGCTTACTTGTGGAGCATAAGAGATAACACAGAGGACATGGGGAGATGGAGAGAAGAAGGAAGTTGGGGGAAATTGGAAGGGGAGATGAACCATGAGAGACTATGGACTCTGAAAAACAATCTGAGCATTTTGGAGGGCCAGAGGGTGGGAGGTTGGGGGAGCCTGGTAGTGGGTATTATGGAGGGCATGTATTGCATGGAGCACTGGGTGTGGTGCATAAACAATGAATTCTGGAACACTGAAAAGAAATTTTTAAAATATAAATAAATAAATAGATAGATAGATAGATAAATAAAAGAAAAGTGGCGTTGGGGTGGCTGAGTGGCTCAGTGGGTTAAGCCTCTGCCTTCAGCTCAGGTCATGATCTTAGGGTCCTGGGATCGAGCCCCTCATAGGGTTCTCTGCTCAGCAAGGAGCCTGCTTCCCCCTCTTTCTCTGCCTGCCTCTCTGCCTGTGATCTCTCTGCCAAATAAATAAATAAAATCTTCAAAAAAAAAATAGAAAAGAAAAGAAAAGTGGGTTTTGCCCTAGTGTAGAGCTCAAATGATGAATGAAAAATCTCCTTCCTATTTATGGCCAATACTAAAACATGACATCAAGATGAAATTTAACATGAAGTGCATTCATATAGGTTTAATCATTGTTCTCACTTTGGTTACCACTTCCATTTTAAAAGTACACAGTACTGCTTACAACCAAACAGCACAATATATTGTTCATGATTTAAGGAGTGAGACATGCTTTCTGAGCAAGGGAATTACAATAGTGTTGAAACACTGGAACATTACACAGAAATACAGCTTACTTACTACTGGTTACTGTTCCAGTTAATCAACAAATTGAAGGCATAAAACCAAGTTATATTTATCACACTGGTGGCTGTGGCCAGTACCACCGTGGGCTCCTAGAGGTCTTCCTGTTTGTCGCCCCCTCACTTCTTAGAAAGGCTTATCTTTTCAGCTAACACGCTGTGGATTTGGCATCAGCTCGAAGATAAATTGCAAGGGAAAGTGGAATTAAAACTTTAGCCAACATGAATTTTATTCATAAGTGGCCAAAACAAAGAATGCCCCCCCAACTACTAACATCCCACCAACATTCCCCAGCCCAGGTCCCCTGTTCTATTAATAAAAGATACAACTGTCTCCCTCGAGTCATGACGAATCACCAGCTGCAGAGCCGAGTTTGGGATTAATGTCTGAGCACCTGGGGAAGACTGGCTCCTCCTTTCCGGGGCTCATTCATTCCAAGCACACTCTTACAGCTTAGTAACAGAGAGAAGGCATACCTGAATGGTGAAGGGGGTGAGTTTCTTTTTGTTGATTGTCCTTTCATCAATTGTGTCTGGCACTGACAGGTTGATCATTTTACTGGGGAAAAAAAAAAAAGAAAGAAACAATTAAATTAAAGAAAGCTGGCCTTGGAATAACAGAGTCCAGTGACACTGAATTTAAATTCTAGCAATACTATCACCGAATAAGGCAGCAATATAATCTGTGTGGTCCAGTGTTTAGATAAAACATCAGTTATACAATTTTGATGAGATTCAAACTCTCTATGAGAAATGTCAATGTTACTGAAATCACACTAATATGTTGAGGCAGGAAATAAAGACCCAACTTCATTCATGCATGTAAGAGGCTGCAAAATCATCCTGGTGTCCTTAGCATATTAGGAAATTCTGGGTAGAAAACCAAGGCAAATCCTCCATAAATACTTTACTTTCTCAGCTGTGAAAATTGTATATAAATGACTATATATATATACTAATATAAATGACTACCTGTACACTTCTGAGCTGATATAATGTCTAAATTTCTCTCTGACACCTGGTGGAACTCTATACTGTTAACCAAGTGGATGACAAAATATTTTATATCCTGCTGTAGTCACTGTTGTATCAGTGCTTGGGAAGTATCACCCACGTAAGTGTCTAATACATTGATCAAATGTCTAAAGTAAGCAATTTTTATTTATAAAAAACTACTTTCACTCATTTAGCATTGGTGTAACCTCTTGGGACATCAAAAATAAATTTCCTTAGGTCACCTCCATCTTATTTAAAGAAAGGAAGTTGAAAAAGCAAATCCAAAGAACCCACAACAAATTCAAAGAATAGTAAACTTGACTGTGGTTATTTGTTTTTTGTTTAAAGATTTTTATTTATTTATTTGAAAGACAGAAAGAGACATGAGAGGAAGGAGGGTTCCAGGGAAAAGCAGACTCCCCGCTGAGCAGGGAGCCCAGTGTGGGGCTCGATCCTGTGACCCCAGGATCGTGACCTGAACAGAAGGCAGTCGGTTATCCGACAGAACCACCCAAGCACCCTGGCTACTTGTTTTTAATGAGAAATCAGCATTAACACTTTTTCCTCACAATTTTTTAAGCAACTGCCTTTTCTTTGGTGTTCTTTAAAGATGCATTTCTGTAACTTTGTAGTGTGTGTGTGTATATACATATATTTAAATAAAATACACTTTATTGCAATTCAGGCAAAACAAACTCTTAAGGCATTATTTAAAAAATCTGAAACTGTTGGTGAAATAGAAGCCATGGGAGATGGCAGGAGGGAGGGGTGACTTTAGCAAGCAGAAGGTAACCTTGCTCTTGAAAAGCTGATGGTGCAATGAAAGAGACAAAATATATGGACATGAAAAGTTACATGAGGATCCAACAGAAGAGCATTATAATGGCTTCCAGAGTACTACGAATACGTGCTTTGAGAATCCAGTGATGGGAAAGACCCCTGGGGGACTGGAATAGACCAGAAACTATTAGAGTCAAAGGATTTCTATAGGAGAAGAAGATGCAGAAGGGTATTCTTAAAAATAAAAGGCAGGGGCGCCTCGGTGGCTCAGTGGGTTAAGCCTCTGCCTTCGGCTCAGGTCGTGATCCCAGGGTCCTGGGATCGAGCCCCGCATTGGGCTCTCTGCTCAGCAGGGAGCCTGCTCCCCCCCCATCACCCCCCCCGCCCTGCCTGCCTCTCTGTCTACTTGTGATCTCTGTCTGTCAAATAAATAAATAAAATCTTCTAAAAAAAATAAAAAATAAAAGGCAAAGCCATAGTTGCAGTTATGAGCAGGATGGGGATGGGAGAGAGTAAGTATGGTTGTAGATGTCTTCATTGTTCACAGAGCAATTCACTCAGTAGCCTGGGCTGGGTACCTGAGTCATGGGTGGTCCCTGGAGATAAAACTAGAAGGGTATTGAGGAAAGATGATGGAGTGCATTGGATGCCAACCTAAGGAATTAGAACTTGATCCTGAGGCTATATTCTTTTATGTCTTTTTTTTTTCCTTTTTGGCAGTTGAAAGTTTTTAAAATGAAATATCTGTGTGCACTCTAATAAGTAAAATACCAAAAGCAGAGCTGTTCTACTCAGAGCAGGGAAGATGGGGTTCTAAGTCTTGTCCATCCATCCTTCCCTTCAATTCCTGCGCCCATCGGAGACTGGGCATTTCAAGCCTTTTCACTAACCACATGTGTGACAGCGGTATCAGAAGCTGCTAAAGCCAGAGCTACAGAAGCATTTCAAAGACACCGCCATGACTATCTGTGTGTTGAGGTCTTCCACAGACTGAAAACATGCCTCTTTGCCAGGGGTCCCAGCATTTGCATTGCATGCTTTTATGAACCCCCTCAAAAGTCCTTTTGCTTAAGGACTTGCATTGGGTTTCTTCAGTGGTCATGCTGCTATTGTCAATCTATCTATTTTCTGGGGTAGGTCATGTTCAGATCAAGCCAAGTGGCATATAATTTCAAAAATAATTGCTTTGGGCCTTGTATTATTGCATCGTTATCTGTACATATTTGTCTCTATGCTGCCCATCCCTCTCCTCCAACCAAGTAATAACAGTTTTAAGTTTCTCATTATACGTTGCTTTTGAAATTAGTTTGCTTTCCAAGGAACTGCCAAGTAAAAGTCCGGAAAGCATTTTGGGTCCCCCTGAGTACCAAAGGAAGCTGGTCTAGAATAAACCCAATGAATCATTGGTATTCCTGAAAATTCCAGGAACCCCTTTGGAAAACCAAGAAGGAAGCGTTATTTACCAAAGGACAATGCCATCCCCAACGGCACTGAAGAGATCATTTGTGTTCGGATCCATCGGAATAACGTGCCGACAGTCGGGGTCATTCTCCAGGGCTTTGTTGATCCAGTTGACGAAGGCGTACTTCTCTTCCTCTGCAAGTAAATGATAAAAATGATTTATCTGCAAAGTGAAAATCTGACCTAAACACATAAACACAACTGCACACATGGAAAGACATTGAGCTATTACCTGGTCCCTTATCCTATCATCTTCTATTTTTTGACATTAGAAAATCTCAGATGACTTGGGGAATAGGCACAGAATCTCTGTTCACTCCAAGTCATGAAGTATATGGCAGGCAGATGGAGAAATTATATATATCATACATAACTATCATATGAAACTATATATATAAGTAATAAAGATATATTTTATTTCTATGCAGATACAATTTTTAAAAAAGAATTTATTTATTTATTTGACACAGGAGAGAGATCACAAGTAGGCAGAGAGGGGGAAAGCAGGCTCCCTGCTGAGCAGAGAGCAGAATGCAGGGGTGGGGGGGCGACCCTGAAATCATGACCTGAGCAGAGGCTTAAGCGACACAGGCACCCCTGTAGATACAATTTACATATGAATGTGATCTCATGCTTATAGGACAAAACTCAGGCTGCTGATAGCCCAGCCAATTTATTTATTTATTTTTTAAGATTTTATTTATTTATTTGACAGATAGAGATCACAAGGAGGCAGAGAGGCAGGCAGAGAGAAAGAGGGGGAAGCAGGCTTCTGCTGAGCAGAGAGCCCGATGTGGGGCTCGATCCCAGGACCCTGGAATCATGACCTGAGCCGAAGGCAGAGGCTTTAACCCACTGAGCCACCCAGGTGCCCCCAGCCCAGCCAATTTAAATGAGGGATAATCACAGATAATTCCTATAACATTTCTGAGTTTCTTTATATAAGACAGTGAAATTGCTATGAAATACAATCTTTTGTCCTATACACTTTCTTTCCTATCAGTAAAGCTGCCAGAAGTTGATTTTGGAAGTTTAACTAAAACCTCAAGTTATGCCTTACAGCCCAGCACCGTGTCTCCCAAATTGTGTGTCACTGAAAACAACAGCATCGCTAGAAGAATCCTGAGTCACAAAAGTTTGGGAAGCACTCCACAGTGCATCACTGTCTTGAAGATTCAACATGTATATTCATATAATTTCTGTCTTCGAAAGTCAAAGGTTAAACGCGGTCTCCGCAATTACAGACCATCCTTAACCATGAACATTTCGTTAAGACCAGCTAATGTTTTGAAGAACTCAATTTGGGATTTGTTGGATGACCATCCCATTTGAACTTTGAGTTTCCATTAAGGCTGTTGGATGGCAGCCTTCAGCAGAAATATACAACTTCCTTCCAGATCAGTGAAAACACAATTTTTGGGGGACCAGTCAGCAGGCACTGAGAAGAATGACAAGGTTTGGAGGACATAGAAGCCTAAGCCATTCATATTATGCCTGACATTGACAAAGGAATTCTGACAGCCTTCATGTATTTTTTTTTTATTTTATTGAGATTATTTGGTATTGGACTCTGCCTAGAGTTAGGATCGCTCTTCCTCCATTATGTCCCTGGAACCGACCCACCAACCACAGGACAACAGGCGGTAGTCAATAAACTTGCGTTGGCTTCTTTGTACCCCTTAGGTGTGAAAACCAGGTTCAGACTCTGTAACCCTGGAAGGCACAAATCCTTTCCACTTCCTACTACCCCACCAGTCTTCCTACTACCCCACCAGTCTTCCCTCATGCCAGCACCCACCCGACTTCCGCACCCACGGGGGCGACCTACCTGAATAGGAGTGCTGGGTGCCGACACTAGACTGCTCCGACGTGCCACCGATTGCACAGATCCCTTCCTTCTTGTTGATCGCCTTTCTAAAGGTCTTGGCAACCTCTGTGCTTTTTAGGCCATGAAAAACCTGCCAAAATGTAATGTACCTTTAGAAACCCAATCTGTGGTCAAGAAAGCCATAAAGCAAAGAACACGGAACATTGAAGCAAGGAGGGTGGGAATGTATTTCTGGATATTTTTTCCAGTGGAAGTCCCAAGTGTCAAATGCATCTCCTGGTATTCTGCATCGTACTTACCTTGATGAACTCATCAAAGCTGATCCTCCCATCCTGGTCTAGGTCACCTGTAGCCATCAGGTTTTCTGTGATTTCTCTCACTCTGTACCCAGGCAGAGGCAAGCAAGCAGCCTTGAACAAGTCATTCAGCTCATTGCAGCTGATGTACCCGTTGCCGTCGGTGTCTGCAAGGCAAGCGACCACCTGAAGTTTCAGGGCAATTCGGGGACCAGGATGAAGAGGTGAGGGAAAGGTGAGATGGGAGGGGCGTGTGCTGCAGAGGCAGTCATTCAGCGGCCCCAGCCCGACCCCAGGCAAGAGCTAAGTCTCACGAGTTTCTATGAGAGAGGGGCATTCATGTTACTTTCAACTTCCATGGGTCACCATGTCACAACAGAGATTCTGGAAGCAGAATCCAAAGAGACTTTCGTAGGAACAGATGGGAAAATAAATTACAAGCTTAGAGATACAAAGAAAAACTATGGAATAGTAGAAAAACAGAGGAAACCAAAGAAAGCAGACAAGATAAAAACAGGAGAAGAGCTGTAGGTGTCAAGGGGTCCATTCCATGTTTTGATAGAGAAAGTAATTTTCTTAAAGTAGACCTTTCAAAATGAAGTTCCCCCAGCTCCTCTGGCCAATACCACTGTATTCTTTCCACGTGTACCATTTTGCTTATGTTACCATTTCATCGACTCTCTCCTGAAGCCACTCAGTAAAGAGGAGAATTACGGGATGTGAGCTGCCTGGTCTACTTACCAACTTTGGCAAAAGCCTCTCTGAGCTCCATCATTTCTTCGTCGGACACTGATCCTCTGGCCATTTTTATTGCTTGAGGGAACAGATCTGGAGAAGAAAAAGAACATAAGGAATGACTTCTGTGCATCTTAGTTCTTAAAGTACCACATTAAGCAGCAATCTCCACTTATTAAATGAAGAAATATCCCTCTGCTTCCCTCATGATTTATAACTATCTTTCCAATAGGTAACAGGGTATTTTCAACCCTCCATGTGGTGGTCTCCAATTGCCTCTCACCACTTTCTCCTCTACCTGTGTATATAGACTGCTCCTCACATCAGGAGCTGAAGCTGATTTCTCTCCCCTTGAATCTGGGCTGATCCTGTATCTGCTTTGACCACTGAGAAGGCAGCAGAAGCCATGTCTGGGACTGGAAACTTCTGGTTCCTTCCTTTTGGAATGTCCATTCTTAGGATGTTCCCTCTTGGAAACTAAGTGCCAAGTTATGAGATGTGCAAGTTACATGAAGAAGCCAATGGCTGGGTGATTTGGTCCCTGCTGGGCTCCCAGCTGACAGCCAGCAATCAAGTGCCATGCCCCAGAGTAGGTCAGTTTATTTTATTTTATCTTTTGAAGATTTTATTTATTTGTAAGAGAGAGGGAGAGAGCGAGCGAGTGAGCACAAGTAGGGGAGTGGCAGGCAGAGGCAGAGGAAGAAACAGGCTTCCCACTGAGCAAGGAGCCCGATATGGGACTCGACCCCAGGACTCTGGGATCATGACCTGAGTCGAAGGCAGATGCTTAACCAACTGAGCCACTCAGGCATCCCTGGAGTGGCTCATTTTAGATGTTCCACCTGATTTGAGACCCTGGATGTCCACAGTCCCAGTCAAATGACATGGAGCAGAAAAATCATCTAGCAGTGCTCAATCAACAGAATAAATCATTGCTGCTTTAAGTCACCAAGTCTTGGAATAGTGTGTTACATGGTAATACACAACTGTAACACTTAACTTTTACATAAATGTCTTTTTTAGAGGTGGCGTCATGTTCATGTCGAAAATAATTATGTTGGGCCAAGCCAACAGATAACTTTTATAACTTCGGAGAGAGTTTTCCAAGTTCTCTAAATATTTAGAGAAGGAGGAAGGGAACCTGACCCTCTAATAACTCATATATGGGAATCTGAGGGACTTTTTAGGTGTTCTTTTTTCAGAAAGGCTAGTCTTGCTGAGAAAAGTTAATGCTAGGGCTGGAGTTATTCTGCTTTTCCTGCGCTTTATTGCTGCCCCCTAGTGGGTAGAAAAAGAATGAAACAGAGCATGGATTATATTCCCCATGCCCCTGGCTAATTCCCACCAGATACTTCAAATCGGGGGTTCCGCTAAAGTTTACAGGATTTCCTGGTGGGGAGAGGATGAGTGAGTGGGGTGGTAGTGTGGATGACGGGGTATTTTTTACATGGAATTAAAATTTGAGCATTTTAGTGAAGTTACTGATTTTTAAAACCATCTTACGTTTGTTGCGGGATATTGTTTTAAACGAATTTCCTTTTCTGTATAGTCATAGCATTCTCTAGTGCTGTGTTTGTTCTCAGTGGCAACCCAGCAACCACAGAAAACAACAGTTTTAACACTTATACCTAGAGGCCAAGAATGCCTTGTGCTCAATTTTGCAAATCCACATCTATTATCCACAAACTATTTTATGTCATGTACCTTTATCAGAGGCTTCAAACTTTTATTTCCCCCCAAATCCTTTTTTAACAGAAGCTTTACATATAGATAAAAGTGAACAAGTGAAAAAGAACAACTCTAAGAGGCTTTGGTTGAAAAATCCCAAATGTCCCCTTGCTGCCACTAGCCCTCTTCTTGTCACCGTATGCACCTGTGGGAACCCAAGGGAGCAGGATTTGAAAGTCAGAGAATTAGATACTATTGCTATTTCAACTCCTCTACAAATATGTTTTATTATCCATGAAAATTTTATTATTTACCTTATGTATCTAAAAAGTTTCCCTGGGGGGCACCTGGGTGGCTCAGTGGGTTAAGCCTCTGCCTTCAGCTCAGGTCATGATCTCAGGGTCCTAGGATAGAGCCTCGCATCGGGCTCTCTGCTCAGCAGGGAGCCTGCTTCCTCCTCTCTCCCTCTTTGTCTGCCTCTCTGCCTACTTATGATCTCTCTTTGTCAAACAAATAAATAAAGTCTTTTAAAAAATAAATAAATAAAGAATAAAAATATTTTTAAAAATAAATATAAAAAAATAAAAAGTTTCCCTGGATTTTCTGAAGGTAAAACTGTGTAGAACTTAAGGGTACAAACAAACATCAGTTACACAGCATGGGGATCCTCGGGGACAGACAAAGCTAGCTGACTTCTTGCCATCTTCACTCCCTTTCCTTTTTTTGTCTGTTTTTCTCTGTCTCCCTTCTCCTTTTTTCTTTTTTCAACCTCTCCTCCCATCCATCCTCCACCTACCCCCCTCCCACCAAGCCCTGTCCCCAAAACAATTTGAGTCAGGTTACAAAATTACATCCATAAGAATTAAATGAATAAAATCATATGAAATTTTTTGCTTTTTGATATAACTTTGCAAAAGATATTTTATTTGAGAGAGAGAGAGCATAAGCAGGAGGAAGGGGTAGAGGGAGAGGGAGAAAGGGGCTCCCCACTGAGCAGGGAGCCCCCGATGCCAGGCTCCATTCCAGGACCCTGGGATCATGACCCGAGCTGAAGGCAAATGCTTAACTGACAGCCACCCAGGCACCCCAAAATCAGTTCAATTGTTAAAAAGAAATAAGTATGGGCAAAAATAAGATAATGACAGAGAGGAGCTTTACTCCTCCAAATTCAGAGTTAAAACTACACATTTTGCTAGAAGGAAGCTGAAAATCTAGCTCCAAGTTCTCCAGAAGCTAATGCAAAAAGGAAAATGTCATTAGTTACAGAATTTACTCTATCAATATAGGCCAAACAAACCAGTTTTTTTAGGGCCACAGAACTGAGCTCTGATGGCAATCCCTTCACCCAGGCCTCAAGGAGAGGACACCTGTGGGATGCAATAATCACAGCTTTGTGTTTATTACAATGTCCCTCAATGAAATCTGATGGCATAAATGTACGTATTCCCATTTTGTAGAACAGAAAACACACTCAGCTAAGTTAGGACACGTATCTCAGATCACACAGCCAGGGAGGTGGGTAGCCAGGATTCCAATTCTCACGCGTTTTCTCTTCACTTGTGCTATCTGTTCAGATTCAATGCCTTCACATTTATGTTAGACACATTCATTTCGTCCACTCATTTGTTCACCCAGCAATTATTCCTTATCTGTCTAATATGTATATTTCCTGGGAGATTTTAAAAAACTATAACAGAGAACCTTCTAGCTGAAGAAGATCATGCTTTCACATGTTAGGAAAACAAGGCTTCTGGGTTAAGAAATTAGCACGTTAACTTTTTACCCTTTACTAAATCCTTGTGACTAATTTGGCCAGGTTCTCCCTTATGCCTTTACAAATATTCCCTACAGTCATGAAGAGAAGGCTCTCCTCCATCCTATTTTAGCAAGATCTTTGACAAAATCTGGTCTAAAGCCCTAAGCCGGCTGGACTTTCTTGGTTTTTAAGTGTCTTATCACTTCCTGGTTCATGGATGTTCATGGGATTACGAGAGACACTCACTCATTTACAAATACTTTCTGAATGTCTACTACAAGCCAGGCGCTACTCCTCATTTCAGGCATGGGACATCTACACTGACCTAGTTACCCTGAAAGCATGAAGCAATGTTAAAGGTAAGGAGACTGAATGGGATCTCTGAGCCTAAACTTAGCCCTATCATTCAACATAGAGTTTGAGGTTGTAAAGCATGGTAAGAGACTGGTGAAAAACACAAGTAAAGGTAAAAAGAAGATGACATTTTAAGGGCCAAGAGCAGGGCCAAAGAAGAAATGAAGGAGTTACAGTATTAAGCGAGAAGGAAAATCTGAAGATGATGCTGTAATGAAAAAGTAGAGAAAATGTTTTAGCATAGAAATCGCATGGCCCATTCAAATTAAAGACTTAGAAAGGGGGGTAAAAAAGTATTACTTTAAAGCCACGTGATTTTTAAACCACGGCAAGTAGGTCAAGATGAAAAACCCGAGCATCTGGAGAACTGTATCTTTCTGAGAGATTTATAAATGGGGAAGATCAACTTGGAGAAGCCATATAGAGAGATGGCCATCACATTTCAAAAATCCAAAATCCTTCAGTAATTAAAAAGCTAAAGGAAAATTTATTTGCAAAGGTGAATTGGATGGGGCGCCTGAGTGGCTCAGTTAGTTAAGCATCTGACTCTTAGTTAAGTTAGTAAGTTTCAGCTCAGATCGTGATCTCAGAGCTCGTGTGAGATGGAGCCCTGTGTCGAGCCCCATGCATCAGGGCTCCATGCTTAGTGGGGAGTCTGCTTGACCTTCTCTCCCTCTCCCTCTCCCCAGTAAATAAATACACACGTACATACAAACTTTAAAAAGGTGAGCTGGAGAAGGACTAGTCAACAGCCCAAGTTAATGTGCTACTGTGTTGTTTTGGGTGCAAGCATGAATAGCTATGCTATGAGAGGGTTTCATTTACTATCAGAATGAACAGAAAGTCCTGGAAACACATGTTAACTTCTAGAGGCAGAGGGAACCTATGAAATAATTTATTATGATTCCTTCATTTTATAGATAAGAAAACCAAAGTTTTGATGAGATGAAATGCTTTGTCTATGCACATGTTCTCGAAGCAAGGCTGGAGTTTTAAATGTAGTTGCTGGGGGTGCCTGGGTGGCTCAGTGGGTTAACCCTCTGCCTTCGGCTCAGGTCATGATCTCAGGGTCCTGGGATTGAGCCCCACATCGGGCTCTCTGCTCAGCAGGGAGCCTGCTTCCCCCCCCCCCCCGCCTGCCTCTCTGCCTACTTGTGATCTCTCTCTCTCTCTCTGTGTCAAATAAATAAATAAAATATTTTTAAAAATAAATTAAATTTAAAAAAATTTAAATTTAAATTTAAAATTTAAATTAAAATAAAAAAAAAATGCAGTTGCTGGTGAGCAGAACAAGAAGAGGATGGAGGTACCCTTAAGAGAGCCATTAAGGTCCATGACTGAGAAGAGACCCTTGAACTAATTGAACTGAATGTGCAAATCGCAGCACATTCACAAAACAGAGAAGCAGGAAGAGGAGGGAATTAAAAACATGCAGATCAGAATGTTTCTAAGAAGGATATTCCTGGGGTTAGAATCAAAGATTAGGTACTTTACACAGTCTACTAATGTATTTGCCTGGAAAAAAAAAAAAAAAAAAAAAAAAGCCCACTTCAGGCACATTTGAAGGTTAGGGTTATAATCATGGTAGTCAGATTCATAAGGATACTAAGTTAAGGTTTCAGTTTGCAAATTACTGGCATGTGGGAGGCAGCCTCTAGCAAGCTTGCTGCCCTGATGGGATGAGCTGAGCCCTTTGAAGCCTGAAGGAAGTGGCCAAGGAAGGCATGTTCCTTCCTGGTTCCACGCTGCTGCTCCTGCGTTAACTGAGGCCCCATTTTGTTTTTTCCAGTTTTACGGAGAAATCACTGACATACCTCACTGTGTCAGCGTACCACGTACTGCATGATAGTTTGATTTACATATGATCAGAAGAGGTTCCCCCAACATCCATTTTCTCATACAGATACAATAAAAGGAAAAGAAAGAAGAAAAGAAGAAAGGGAAAAATTTTTCTTCTTGTGATGACAACTCTTGGGATCTACGCTCCGCAGTTCTCCTGGGTATCACACAACAGCGCTAGCTGTGTACTTCGCAACCCTAGGAACCGTTTCTCTTGTGATTGGAAGTTCATACCTCTTGACCGCCTTTCTCCAATTTCCCCTCCCCTACCACCTACTTCTAGTAACTACAAGTCTGATTTCTTCTTCCATAAATTCAGTTTCAGTTATTTTCTTTTTTATTTTTTAGATTCCACATGTAAGTGAGATCAGACAGTATTTATCTTTGTCTGTCTGACTTATTTCATTTATCATAAAGCCTTTGAGGTCGATCCATGTTCTCATAAATGGTAGGACTTCCTCCTTTTGATGGCTGACTAATATTCCATTGCATATTCTTTATTCCTTATTAAGGGCTCTTGCAAATCAGTGGTGAATTTCGGAACCCTGTTTTTGAATCACTGCCAAATCATGAATCTAAGGGGACAGACTCACACCATTCATCTAAGTCACATTTGGCTGCTAGTTTTCCTGTAAGCACTTAAATTTATTCAATTCACTTAAATTAAATCAATACCTATAAAATCTCAACATTTGGCCAAAGAAAGTACTGGTTGTTCATTTTTCTGAAATTATTTCTAAAGTCTTAAGAAAACAAAATAATCCTCCAAATTGCCAAAGCCACAAAACCCGCTCACTTCCTTAGGTTGGTGAGTTTTGAGTCTTAGCTTAGAGGAGGCTGGTAGTTTCCAGATCAATAGTGAAAGAGAATTTCTGATAATGGCCACTTAGAATAAAAGCACCTGACTCAACTTCCCTAAAGTTGGAATACAGACACTATTTGCAGGAGGTTACTAGAGAACATAGTGCTGTGGAATTTACAGAAGGAAATACATTCTCTAAAAATAAATGCAAAAATGTAAGCTAAATTTTCTCTGAGGGGTTTCCTAAGTGACAATGAAAAGCAGCAGAAAGGAAGGGAAAGGTGACTTGCCCAGAGTGAGATGCTCACGGGCTAGATTCCTTTCCTAGAGGGGGTAGTGGTGAGCTGGTCAGTATTTTGGTTCGATATACTGACGCCCAGTTATGTAACTGTGAGGATCAGGGAGGCATCTGTAACCTGGCATCACATTGCCTGGGACTCTTTTGAATGTGTCCTACTTTTCCTGCAACTTGACACACTGGGTAAAGTAAAACTGGAAACTCAGGACCCAGATTCCTAGCTCTACCTCAATAATTTCAATACGCAGAGAGGAGAAAGCTATACAACTTGCGAACGTTCGGTCAATAATCCGAAACAACATATAATCAAGGATATCATTAGTACTGCAATCTTAGTGCTAGACCACGCTGCCCGAAGAAGAGGAACATAAAATACACAGGAGTCTGAAGCAAAATAAAATGCCCCTAAGTTTTTAAGAAGCCATCATGATAAACTGTGAGACAAGGGAGTAGCTTTGCTTCAGGTAATTTGGTCCCCTTCGTGTTACAAAGTTGCCCACTGCAGGGGATCTACCCGCCAGTAATTTACTCTATCTTCTTGGGATACTATTCCTCTATGGATACAGATATTCCAAAGTTTTACATAAAGGAGGAGTCTGAAAATATTTTTAAAATGACTTTGTTTTTAAGAGCCAAATCATGATGAAGAGCCTCAAATATAGGTGACCGTTTAAAGGAGCTCTTATGAATTCTTCTGTCAAGTCAAAAATCTTTTTTGGATGGTCGTTTTTCTCCCTGCAGATACACTGATTTCCCTGAGGGCTGCTCCAGAGCCCAGAACTCATGTCTCTGCAGCATTGGAGGTAAAGGTCCAGGAAGGAGTGATGGGGGTGGGCACAGACCAGGAAGGAGTAAGGCAGGGGCACAGACTCGGCGGCTCTCTTCTCTGGCTATCTCGGGCCTGTAAACTCTCCCGGGAAGCCAGAAGGCAAGGTTACTCCAAACCGAGTGAACATGCTGTTCTGGGTGCCTCTGTGTTCTGATCATGGTTGAGGGGCTTTGGAAGCTGTACAAAGCATAGCACACAGAACTCGGCTCAGTCACCAACCATGGAGTTCCCATCTCCTTCCCCCACCCCCTCCCCAGCACCAGCACACCCCTGATGCCACCTGTTTTCTACAGAGTTGCTCAGAGCCATTACGGATGTGATACAGAGCAAACGTCTTGCAAGCAGAGGGGATACCCAGGCTTGTAGATATGGAAGCCCTCAATGCTTTGTCATTTCTCTCCTTCCCTAGGCTGTAGACAATGATGCCTCTGGGGTTAACATCTTGAAAATCTGCAGCTACCCTTCATTCTGCATTCTACCACGAAGACTTTGAGATCCAGACTCTTCCCTACTGAAACGTCAGGGTATCCTTGGATCGTTTCAAAATGCTAAACATTATTACAGACTAGCAGATTACCTACTATTCAATTACCTCAATATCAGACACCATTCATTCATTGTTCAGTTACTCATTCTTTCTCATCCTCTATAAGACTAGGTGCAAAGCACCACTCTTATAGCTAGACTATGAGCACAGGGGTTGCAAAGCCTCGGACTTCAAGAAGCCCACAGTTAAATGTCAGGTTTCAAATGTGATGCACAGATTTTAGTTCACTTAATGCTTAAAGTTTAGTTCACTTTAAGATGGTTAAACAATGCAAAAAGTTTTGAAGATCAAAAACAAACAAGTGAAACAGGGCTGTGAGAGGAAAAAAGATTACCAAGAGTAAGAAATTAGCATAGAAACTCACCAAAAAGTAAAAAGAGCAAACATCTAAATCAGCCATGCAAAAAGGTAGCCAGATAATTTATACACATGTACATCTCCAAGGAAACCTTAACCGAAATAACTGAGGAGAATTGGGACGCAGAGCCCCACGTGGGGGCCTGGGAGACCTAGCGTACTGTATGAGGACTGTCGGGCTCTGATTTGCCTCCTTGGACCTCTGTTTCCTCATCTATAAATTGAGAGATGAAATCCCTTCCATGTTAAAAAGTTCCAAGTCTATTCACTAGCTGGTAAGTGTGTGCACAAGTTAGAGCCCAGAGAAGGTGTATTTCAAATGGGCCTAGAGATAGGGACGGGGCCATCAGGAGCCATGGCAGTCACCCCAATGGGCCTTTTTGGGGAGGCACAGTCTCTGAAAAGGACCTAGCATCTCCCAGCCCCTCCCAGCTCCTGCCCTTACCTCAGCGGCAGGTAAATCTCTGTCCTCATGCATTCTCCACACTGACCAAGGCAGATGCCCCTTGCTTGGTGGCTCAACACAGAGCAGCGAAGTTACCAAAGCAGCACATGGGACCTGCTTTCTGAGATGTCAAATCTGTGAACAGCTTAAGACATGCTGATCCAGTTCCCTCCCGGTTTCTAGGCAAGGCTGTATGCAAACTGGCCCAGAAAGACAGCCACCTACTATTTTCTTAAAAATATCCAAATAAGGAAACCCTATCACCTCTCTGGTGTCTCATATCCCTACCTGTAACCTAAATCTTTTCTGATACGATGAAAACTTGCTCTCTCTTGAGCTATTCTCAGAGGGAATTATAGAAGCGGCTCAATTCATAAAAATTCTGTCACATGCCTTAAGTGATCATCACCAAACCTTTTTTTTTTTTTTTTTTTTAATTCTTTTAACCTGTTTTTGGGGACTTATCTTCCAAACCTTTTCTTTGCTATATTCTGGGTCTATGGCAACTTCCTTAAATGATGACATAAAAATAACAGAGTCAGGGGCGCCTGGGTGGCTCAGTTCTAAAGTGTCTGCCTTTGGCTCAGGTCATGATCTCAGGGTCCCGCACCAGGCTCCCTGCTCAGCAGGAAACCTGCCTCTTCCTCTCCCAGTCCCCCTGCTTGTGTTACCTCTCTCACTATGTCTCTCTCTGTCAAATAAATAAATAAAATCTTAAAAAAAAAAAAAGAAGAACAACAACAACAACGTCATAGAATGTAGAGGAGAAGGGACCGTAGAGATCATCTATCTGGCCACCCTCTTCCTGCCACAGAGCGCGCTCGGATTGGAGTCTGGGTCTCCTTCCTTTTCCTCTTTCCGTTATAAGTTTCCAAACTCAAGAGGTCATGCTCTTCTTGAAGTAAGACCTGCTCAATATACAGTAACTTTAATTCCCCCATGATTTCAAATATTTAATAAATATAATTTCATGTGTTTCCTGTACATGAAGAAGAACTTAATGAAGAACTTAATGGAAACAAAACAAAACAAAACAAAACAAAACAAAAACCTCTCTAGGTATTGAGAAGATACTGTCAGGCTACAAAGGTCCTAGGTCCTGGGCTACAAACAACAGGTGCTAAATCCTATGTACACATACTATTGGCATCTTCTAGGTTAAAATGACCAAGGCTAGGTAAATGACTTCTTCTGGGTGTTTTTTTTTTTTTTTTCCCTTGACTTTGCATTGAGGGCCTCTGATTTTCCTTTGTAACCAAAAAAAGCAAACCCCATTAAAACAACTCACCCTGAGGCACCATGTTCAAAAGATAAAATGCCAAATTTACAGATAAAAACTAAAATGACACCCTCAGACTTCTAAAAACATCTGCATGGCTTCAGACACTCTGTTCTGGCTGTCAGTTGGGGATCAGTGAGCTTTTTCTACCCTCAGCTCTGTTCCTGACCTGAGCACGTGGCTTCTGGGTGCATATCCGCTCTTTCAGCAGACTGTGAGATCACCGCTGGACATCTAGACCGGAGGTCACCTCATGGAGCTATCACCTGGCAGGTAACCAGGTGAATGAACAAACCCATTAACTGATAGCATACAGGGCTTGAGAAGTCTACTCTTACCTCCTTTGAAGAGTTTAACGATAATATTCTTGGGCACATGCTAAAAATATCCCTCCGTGGAAAGGGACAAAGGCCTAGAGCAAGTGAGCGAATGTTTCAAATTTTGTGAAGCCATTTTGCTGGAAGAATGACCTTGCTGAGTTGCTATGGGTATGAAGAGAGGCTATTGTCCCTAGGCAGTCTTCCAACTGGCTGCGGAAGGCTCCCTGGCCCTGCCCGGCCAGTTGCCAGAGAGTTTCTGCTTGTGTGGTAGCAAAGCCTGGGCCTGGGGATCCTTCAAGCTGTCTCTGGAAACCCTGCTGGCTGCCTGTGATGCTTGGCAGTGGGTCTCTAAGTACAGTGTCTGACTTTGACAGGAGTCCTGCGGAGATAAAGCTGTGAGCTAAAGGAGGGGCAGAGCAGCTGGGCGGCTCCAAGTCCAGGAGCCAGAAGCACCCAGGAAACAGTGAGGAATGGGTGCTAGAGGTCCCCTGGATGTAACTTGCATGGAACAATCTGGACTATGAAAATATGTCTGTACATTTCCTCTTTCAATAAATATCTGCCAAATACCTGCTCTGTGCAGGTCCTGGGTTAGATGTTGGCAACACAAGGATTAGATGTGGCCCAGCCTGTCTAGTATGGAGGATGGATTCCAGTCACTAGAATATGAAGGGAAATTTAGATCCACAGGAAGGGGGAGAAGAGCTGTCCCCTGGAGAGCCAAGCACAGCGCCTGGAAGAAGTGACACCTGGATTTCCACAGATGAGGAGCCTTTTTTTCATATTCATACAGGATGATTAATCCTTATTCTCTCCATAGAATGTTCTCTCCATCTATGTTGGAGTCAGAGACAACAATAGCTAAAGGACAAATGGGAAGGTCAGCTAATGTTCAGTGAATGGTTAGTCAATGCTAAGTGTTTTATATGCATTATCACACTTAACGTTAGCCACAATCCTATGCAGCATTATTGTGATTTTCTCTTTGTAGATGAGGGAACTGAGATTTTAATAATGGGCTCAGGGTTACCCTGCTATGACCAGGGAAGCCTTACACTTACTCCAGAGCCCGGGGGGAGGGTCAGCAAGGGACACTGCCCCACACTGCAGGCCAACACCGTGTAGGTCTTACTGGAGGCACCTTTCCTTGTGCCTGTGACCACTGGATTTCTGCATCTTAAGGTTCTCTGCTCTCCTCTGGGGTTACGCAGCTCTGACCTCCTGTAAACGAAGGACACACACCCTTTGCAAGATTTTACCTATGGCTGGGGCTCTTCCTGGGCTCTTTTGAGATGTTCTAAATGTTTCTTCTCTGCAATTCTTCACCATCTTGAGGGAAGAGTTAAGAGTGAGAAAACACCTCAAGGGGGATCTTGCCTTTCCCTGCCCGCGCCTCCTGCCTCTGGTGCACAAGGGCTTGTCTTTGTTAGAAGCTCCACACCTGTCACCCAATCACATTTCGTAAAGCGCTGGCCTCCTTCTAGGTGCTGGAGATGCAAAGATGAAGAGGGGGAAATCCCTGCTCTTACATGACAACCTGTCCTGTGAAAGAAGAAGCCAGTGCATCTCAGAGGCCAGCCTGACCTCCACACTCCAAAGGGCTTATGATCATGGTGCTGTGGGAGCCGGGAGAGGGAAGCACTTATCTCTGTCCCAGAAGAGAAGGGAACTCTGTCCAAAGGCGGTGATACTGACCTTCATTGAGTTACATCTTAAAGAACTATTTGGAATTTTCCAAAAAGACAGAATGGAAAAGGACCCTCCGTTTCTCCTTACAGTGGTACCCCCCTATCTGTGGGGTAGACGTTCCCAGATCCCGAGTGGATGCCTGAGACCACAGATAGTACCAAACCCTACAAATACTATGTTTTCCTTTATATATACACAACTATGGTAAAGTTTAATTTACAATGTAGGCACAGTAAGAGACTGGCAATAGTAGCTAAGAGAACAATTCTAATACTCTGCAATAAAACTGATGTGAGTGTGGTCTCTCTCTCAGAATTTCTTACTGCACTGTACTCGCCCTTCTTGTGAAGATGTGTGATGATAAAATGCCTGTGAGACGAAGTGAGGTGAATGACGGAGGCACAGTGATGTACAACTAGTAGGCTACTGTTGACCTTTGACCTTCTGAAAATATATCTGAAGGAGGACGTTCTGGTAACTGAAACTGTGGACGCGAAACCATGGGAAAGGGGGGACTACTGGATAAGAGAAAGCAGTCCCACAAAGTGAGGAGACAAGCCCGAGAAGATTGCCAAGGAAGCTGCCGGGGTTTGGCATTACTGGCCCTGAAGGCAGCTCCCAGAAGAGTTTGGGGAAGTGCCGGCATGGCTGCCTTCCTCTTGTTTCTAGAAGAAAAACCTTGGTGGTCTAGGCTCTCCTTTCTATCTTCAGTCACAATGCTTACAGCATGTCCTCTAGGTAAGACACTCTCCAACCTCCTCAGGCAATAAAATGATTGCACCTAGAAGCCATTTCTGCCTTTTGTATGGACACCATCTCCCATCTAGAAAATACAGCCCTACAGAGTGAGGAAGGAACTGGACATATTACAAAATGGGAAATGGGGGCCCGGAAAAGTGAAGTTGCTCCCCAGAGTCTCACAGTGAGTCAGTGATTGGTCTGAAAGGAGAAGTAGAGCCTGGAGAATGCTAGTTTAGACTAGCCAAGATATGGGAAAAACAGAAGTTCATTCACATTTAAACTACCTAATGGAGTAAAAACAAACAAACAAACAAACAAACAAACAAACAAACCTGTTGAAATGCAAAGTCCATGAAATGTGCTTTATAGCTTAGGGAGGTAGATGGAGAGGAAAATGGGAGGAGGTTCTTCTCCCACACCTTCCAGAATGGCCTGGGCTCCATAGTTGACGGCTTCTCCCATTGCTACCCTGTCCAAGCCAGTAAAAAGGCATGTCAGGACATGGAGAGATAGAGAGGAGAAAGGAGTTGGGGGAAATTGGAAGGGGAGGTGAACCATGAGAGACTATGGACTCTGAAAAACAATCTGAGGGTTTTGAAGGGGCGGGGGGTGGGAGGTTGGGGGTACCAGGTGGTGGTTATTATAGAGACCACGGATTGCATGGAGCACTGGGTGTGGTGCAAAAATAATGAATACTGTTATGCTGAAAATAAATAAAAAATAAGTAAATAAAAAAAAATAAAAATTGAAAAAACAAACAAACAAAAGGCATGTCAGGCATCCCCTAAACCTCATCCAAATGCTAATGATCAGGTAGGGGAGTGGGTTAGCCCATGCATGGGTATTAAGGAGGGCATATATTGCAAGGAGCACTGGGTGTTATAGGCAAACAATGAATCATGGAACACTACATCAAAAACTAATGATGCACTGTATGGTGACTAACATAGTGTAATTAGAAATAAAGAAAGAAAGAAGGAAAGGAAGGAAGGAAGAAAGAAAAAAGAAAGAATAAATGCTAGTGATCTTGCCTTCCTTTGGGAAATTATATGTATATTTGTATATCTATAATAAATAGGAAGCAGCATGGTATGGTGAAAAAATGATGAGTTTCTATGCAACTGCTTCTTGCTATGTGTTTCTGTACATGTTCCTTAAGTTTTCTGAGCCTGAGTTTCTTCATATGTTCATATGTAAAAAAGGGACATTAGTAATGCAATTTACAGGGCTCACTCCATAGGGCTGCGTTAGAATTCAATGAGACAAAGGGTTTAAATTGTATACAACAGTGCTTGGTGAAGGAAGGAAGGACAGAGTCAAGAAATGAAGGGGAAAATTTAAAAAAAAGAACTTTCATAAAATTATCGTGGGGAACAAACTCAAGTTCCACTATAAATTATATAAAATATTATGTATAGTCACCACCTAAAATCCACACTTAACTGTATGTATGCTGTGTGTGTGTGTGTGTGTGTGTGTGTGTGTGTGTGTGTACAAATCTAGATTTCACATCTATGTTCTATCTTCAACTGTCCTTAGGTTGGCTTCTTTGGGCTCTTTTACTACACTTCCCATCCAGAGTCTTTGAAGGCAGTTTCAAAAGGCATTGCAGGAGTGATGGATGCCACAGATGAGAAGCTGGTGGTACTGGTACTGGCTGATCTCAGGTTGACTTGTCAAGGGGCTCTGGGCCTAGCCTCGCCTGAAATACCGACTGAAACACCGAAATGATGGAAAGTACCTACTAACAGTTGAGGAAGTGCGACCCAGAGGACGAAAATGTACAGCAACTTTAAAAGCCTGACCACATCCACCATGAGTCACAAAAAGAAATAAGACTATATGGACCATCGGCCCATACCTCCTCGGTCTCAGGGCTGTACCAGTGCCCGGCGACTGATTCCGTCATCCTGGACCCTACTTCTCTCTGCTCCCTGGTTCTCCAGGCATTTCCTCTATTACTGTTGGAGCTGGAAAACTACCAAGACAATGTGCAGCCCACATTTGTATATTAGCAATGACTTAATAATTCTTAATAATATGACCTCATTTTCTATAGGCTCCATGGGGTAGTTGTTCTAGAACCTCTAACGACAAGCTCATTCTCATAAAAAACAAAATGAGGACTAACAGATACACAAAGGCAGGAGATTTGTATTAATTTGATGGGCTATACTTATCTTCACTCTGTTGGAAGCCACGGTTTGGTTGGCAAATATTTACCAATACCAACTGACAATGGGATTTGTGATAACATTTCATTTGTCAAAATTTTAAAACACCTTTAAGAAACTGTGACTATAAAATGGGAAAGAGGCAGGGTGTAAATCTTGGCTCTGGCACATACTGGCTCTGGGACCTCAGATGTAACCTTCCCCAAACCTCAGTTCCGTCATCTGTTATAAGAATAGGACCACATTGACCTAATCTGGCTTTGGTGTGAAAATGGAAGAGTAAATATATGTCAAGGGTTTAGCGCGGCGCCTACCAAATAGCAAGGGGCCGGTCAGTCCATAGTGAGGTGTGTAGTAGAGTGAAGTGTGCACGGTGGCTGATGGTGCGGGGGAGAGGAAGAAGAAAATGAACCCAAGAACAGACCAAGGAAACAGTACTTCCCCCCATTTTACAGAAGAAGAAATGGAGACTTGCTCAGGCTCCACACTTAGTACAAGGCTAGAAAGTGAATCCAAATTTGCTCTCCTTCTGTATACCAATACCACGTTTCATGCAGAGAAAGGACAGTCCTACTCCCAAAGTTTAAAAAGCTAACATTAGATACAATGTTAAACACAATATATACTATATACAGTCTATATGATCACCAAACAGATGAAGTATTGTAATTGCCTTTCTCTGTGGTCGCTGGCAAGAAACAAAGAGTCAAGGATATTTTGATGAAAAAAAAAAAATCTTAATCTGAAAGACAATGAGGGAAGGGGAAAATCTGAAAAACGTCTGCAAGGTGACCATAGTATTCTGTCTTTCCAAAGGGTAAATTTTTTTAATGTTTATAAAGCACTGGAAACAACAGAGAAAGTTCGTTTCCCATTTTTAATATGGAGAAGGGGGTGTGCAGTAAAGCCAGCACCATAGATGTCACTCATTGTGTTTGTAGTTTCACTTAGCACATGTCACCTGGATTTCTCCTTAGGGACCCTTGTGGTGAAGATAACCTGAGCTGATGATGTTAAGGAGGTGTAGAGGACCCACGTTTTAAAATGCTACACCAGAGGTTAACAAAAACACAAGCTGAATTCTAAATTTTGCCTGAGAAATGGCAAAAGGAAGATGTAAATTTTATACAGATACATCTGTGCACCTCTTAACTTCATATATTTGGATACATAGCTTGCATAAATCTGGGTGCTGACGACCCAACTGGGGGATCAAAATGCAGGCTGTTGTTTAAACGCAAAGTAATTAGTCCATTAATTCACTTCCCTCTTGAAAGTACAACCAGAGAAAAAAAGGAAAACACATTATCCAGGAGATTGCAATTCACATGCATAATTCATTTGCCTGTAGAATTTGGTGTCTTAGCTTTTCTGCCTGTGGAGAACATAATCACTTTTCCACTTCAGCTCAGCCACTCAGGAAGGTGTGTGTATATGTGTGTGTGACCAAGAGAGAGAGAGAGGGGAGACAGAGAATGTCCATCTGTCATACAATTGGTGCTGGACTAAAACAAGAATCAAGACTGCAACCACAGGACTGCGGCTTTGCTAGTTGCTCAGTTTAACATTTTTCCTCCCAGACAAAAACGAATGACCATATTTGAGAAACAAGCCTCCTTTTAACTTACAAACGGGCCTGATGCATAGGTGTGGCTCTGAAGCTCACCAAAACTTATTTTAACTTTAAAAGTGGGTCACATTTCCTCCTCTATTTTCAACCCACAATTAAAACACTCTTTCATTCTTTCAGTTTGTAGGATGCCTGTATTTGGCCAATACTGTATAAATATGGATATATGGACTTCAGCATAAATATTAAATTATTTATTTGTGTCTATTGGTCACAACAATCAGAAAATGTGAAGACCATTTGACTGAAAGTATTATTCCAACCTTCAAAGATGGGGAACTTTTCAAAGATTTTGAGGTACAAGTCATGTTTTGTGACCCATGCAGAGATCTATAAATTGGTAAAAACTAAATATTAGTCAAGTGCACAGAGGTGCGGGGTAAATGCTGCTGCTGATGACGGACGAAGAATAAGTCTGTTTGACAAACGCCAATTATAATATAAATGTACTTATTTGGGATAGATTATGATTATTTGAGCTCAACTCAAGAGCTTTGGTACAAATAAGCCCCATGGTCACTGTCTGTTTATTCCAGGAGAATATTACTTCTCTTGGAACCTAGCAGTTATACAGAACTGATTCAGCTGAGGAAAATTAAAGTAATAAAATATTTGAATGCATTAACTTGTCTTCAGATATGAAGATAACACTCTAACCACCTCACAAGATTGTAGCGATGACTAAATGCATCAATATGGTTAAAAACACTTAGGAAAATACTCAGTCCGAAGTGAGTAATAGGTAAGTGTCAGCTATTATTATTAGGGTGAGAAATTGAAATTCTTCCATTCCCCCACTCTGCTATTCGCTGTGTCTTACAAAATGGAGAGATGATGAAATTACAGGGAAGACTGCTGTAATCACCAAACCTGGCAAACCAAAACAATGGGGACAGTCTGATAGTTTAAGGAAGTTGATTCAGGAGGGAACCGAGGAAGGCCAGAGGAGATGCCATCTGGGCAGCTTGAGGGAGGCGCCCCTAGAATGTGATGGCAACTTCTCAGAACTTCAAAATGGAAACAGTGTGAAATGTGTTTTTTTTTTTTTAACTTAAAGCTTAAACTTTAAAAAAAATTTTTTTTATTTTTTATAAACATATATTTTTATCCCCAGGGGTACAGGTCTGTGAATCACCAGGTTTACACACTCCACAGCACTCACCATAGCACATACCCTCCCCAATGTCCATAACCCCACCCCCCTTCTCCCAACCCCCCTCCCCCCAGCAACCCTCAGTTTGTTTTGTGAGATTAAGAGTCACTTATGGTTTGTCTCCCTCCCAATCCCATCAAGCTTAAGCTTTTTATTTTTAAACATTTAGTTATTTATTTTAAAGAGAGAATGAGTGCGGTGGGAGAGGGAGAGAGAGAATCCCAAGTAGACTTTCCAGTGAGCAGGGAGCCTGATGGGGCTCAAACCCATGACCCTGCAATCACAACCTCAGCTGAAATCAAGAGTTGTATGCTTAACGCACTGAGCCACCCAGGTGGCCCGAAACATGAGCACTTTTTTGATTTAAGTGCATTGCCACATGGCAAAATAGGGAAACATGAAACTCTTGGAATCGGTTGACGATGGTTAGTTTTATATTTTGGTGGGGCTCTAATTCTAATTTTTATGCCTCCAGGGTTCAATGGGAAGATGCATAGCCTTATTTCAGTTGATTTCTGAGGTTGGGAAACCAGCCGACAAAAAACCCTAAAGAGACCATGAGATTAATATAAATGATGTCACTCTGTTATAAAATCTACTATTAGTCATAAAATCCAGTACTTTTACAATCTTACTTTATAAATTGTGACCCTTCATTAATACAATCTCATGAGCGAGTTTCTTAATTTTATTTCACCTTAACTAATATAAAAATTTGTTTGCCTTTTCTCCTGTATACATAAAAGGTCTTTATTTTGTAAATAACAAGAAGTTGAGTTGAGAACTTTCTAGAATAATCCAAAGTAATTAAGCAAAAGTTAATGGGTTTCCAGTCATCAAAGAAGCCCACTGTTGGTGCAGTAGTTTTGCTAAGAGCAGTTAAGTTTTAGCTCAAAGAATGAAAATCATAATTTTGTCTGTTTGTTGTGGTCATCAGACAATTTCTTAAATACACTGAACTCGATATTTAGTGCTTTGAAGCTAAAATAAAGAATAGTGTTTTGGCAAAGAGGAAGCATGGTAGAATACAAAATATTGTATGATTACTGTAGCTTTTTTCACAGCAGTCACTGGGGGGTCTCAGTAAATATTAAGGGGTGAAGTCAGAGAAAAGAGTTCCATGCATATCTAAGGAGCTCACAGAAAATACTTGAGACAATTTTTCAATTTAGTCAGTGTCATTAGAGCAAGAGAAGGAGCTCAGGCTGTCAGCAAACAACAGTATGATTACTGCTATACTTACTCTAAGATCAAAGCCCTAAGCAGGCACACACAGGAGAAACCGTTAGTGGGGACAAGGGAGACAGGGGAAGGGTCCAGAAGGGAAGACCTCAAAAAGGACACGCTTCTTGAAGTGAGTCTGGAAAACTGACCGTAAGTTTTACAAATAAAAGAAAGCAATTGGAGCAACAGTTGGAGCTAAAAAAAAAAAAAAAAAGTGAAAGAGCTTGGAACTTTCTGGCGGCTTGTGGTCTTGTGTACGCAGAACGTGGCCAAGAGAGGATGGGGGAGAGCCAGAGCAGAAGGAAGTGACAAGAAATAAGGTTGGGGAAGTGGTTGAGGCAAGTTGGTGAAGGCACACAATTCTTTAGTAAAATGATAAATTAAAAGAGAATGCTTCTTTATTCTATTATTCCATGAAACCCACAATGATAACTCTTACTTATAAAAATAAAAATGCTTCTGGATTTATTGCCATTTTTTTTCCCTCTTCTCTCTCTCTCTCTCTTCCTCCCTCCCTTAAAATTGTGAGCACCAAGATCTCTCCAGTCAGCTTCTGAAATAAAAGTCTATAATGATCTACATGTGGGAAAAATATGCTGGTGTGGAAGAGGGGATCTAGAATAGACAGCTGCTTATTGAGAAGGAATATGGAGCCGACAATCCTGGCTATCTACCATCTCTCAACCCTCCAAATGCCCAGTGACCTTTGGCCAGTTTCTTCCATGCTGAGTCCACTCCTCAGGTCTAAGAGCAGTTGAGAGAATTACATGAGATGATGCATAAAGAGTGGCTTCACATTGGAAGGACATATAAATATGATAATATAATAATATTATTATTACTTGTCTTCTCTAAGTAGGTAATATTTGAACGAGACTTCACTTACTGGCCTCCTCCCCTTCTTCAAAGGGGTAGGAAAAAGAATTAGAAATGAGATTTAAATACTGAAATTGTTTGCCAAATTACTGATTGTTTCAGGCATATTCCCCATTATAAACTAAAGGAGACAAAATTTAAAATGTGATAATGAAATCATCCCTGAGATAGTGAATGAAAGGTCCCACCATAGCAGTGTTTGTTCAAAGGACAAGACCCAGAGGATTTTTCCCTGAAGTTACTAGGGGTGAGCTGGAATGAAGAGAAAAGGGTATTTTATAACGTATCTGCTTGACACTTTAACAGTCTAAACGTGATTTAAGTCAAGAGACTTTTTTTTTTTCTATTTTGAATTAACTTATCACATTCTGTTTTACTTCCTCACAAAGTAAGGAAAATACTGATACAACTTCACATTCTGATTTATTTTGTTCTCACTAATAGTTTTACTGGAAATAAGACAGAGCATTGTTTTTTAAATTTTTTGTTTTCTGGGATGCAGATCCTCCTCCCCAATTTCCACATGCTTGCTAGTGTGAAACCATTCAGGAAAGATGTGTAAAACAATATGGATAGCCACATTTTGCCACTTTCAGAAATTCACATTTATGGGCACACAACTAATTCCATTCAAATCTGCCTGTGCAGATGTTCTCTGAAAATGTTTATTTAATAAGAACCAGTTTATGATCAATTTATGTAAGTTTAAAATGAAGACATGGCAAATAAAACACCATTATCAACTGAGATGGTTTTTCTTTTTTAAGTTGTCCTGAGGAAATAACTTTAGAACACAAGTTGCTCTATTGAATCCTGCTAAATTAATCCATTTCCAGCCCCAATGGCTTTTTATGTTTACCCTCTGTCTATGGTTCTCAATAACTGTTGGATAAGGATAATTAAATGAAGGTTGATGCTACAAGACCCAAAGCTTACAATTTCAACAGAGCTTCTGGAGTGACTATCCCATATCAACTCTATCGGGATTTCTGGTTTTTATCAGTTATTTGGTCCTAAGCCTACCCAATAGTTCAGCCAATTCTGTAAAAACAGTACAATTAAGCAAGCAAATTGCTTTTATTTTTACAAAATAAATGAAGGAGAGGCCTCTGAGATGCCTTGTGGTTATTAAACACACCCATGAAAAACCGTTGGCGCCAAAATCACTCAAATACCCAGTAACACACTCAGTAACGTGTGACTCAAGATGTGAATATATCCACTCAAGTACGGCAAAGCAACTTTTTAGAAAAACAGAACCACAGGAGCTAAAATTAAACTATTCCCACTAGGCCAATGAGCAACACAATCTAAATGATCAATATGCACTTTCCTGAAAACATTTTAAGGCAGATAAAATCACAGTAAATAGCCTCCCTGAAAGGGACCAAGAGATAAATCAGAACATGGTTTGGTTTAAAAGGGGGAAAAAAAAGAGTCATTGGGTAAGCGGAGAAGAAGCCACCCCGGAGAACTGAGGGGCCCCCCCTCTGAACTGTAGCTTGGTGGGACAGTTAAACCATGGCAAGGCTCGCATAGGGCTCGAGTGACAGGTGCCGAACCTCTGTCCCCTGAAGGCAGAACCCACAGTCCACAGAAACAGAGCCACGCAATGAGCCAAACATCGTAAGCACTTAGAAACGACAAAAAGACATGAAGAAAATTTACCTTGTAGAAAAACTGTCCTCAGTGGTACTGGCGTGTGACCAGAAACCCCCTTCTTTCTGATCTGCAGAAAAACTTTGTCAAACCCGGGTGTGCAGTCACAAGGCAGGAAGTGACTAGAAGGACAAATCATCAGCCGGGAAAGAAATAGATTTTGTCTTTATAAGGACATTTTACCTAACTTTTTTTTTTTCCCCTTCATGTCTCCTCCCCCCACAGGAATCACCTGACAGAACAGGTCACGCTGAAATTCAGAACTCTCTTACCACTTCCTCTTTATAAAGCATTTCTCTCTAGCTGTCGCTTAGGCTCCCTGGGCTACTTAAACCTGTCTGATTTCCAGATAACGAGGCAAGGTCAGCCTGCTGCCTTTACTTCTTGCTCTGACCTGGGCTGCAAATGCAAAGCCCAGGTGCCTGGCTACTAATAGCAAAGACAAACAAATGATTGGTTTTTCGTGGGGTAGCCAGAGGGAAAGGTGGCAGGTACACCTGAAGCAAACTACAAGGGATTTCCTTGGGAAAGCCCCGCCCCAGCCGAAACCTAACCTCACTTGAGTGTCCCTGAACAATGATCTTATTGGAGCAAACAAAACAAAATGGTCTCTTTAAGGGGAAGGGAAGAAAGGCCACGATATTATTTACTCATTCTTTTATTTATAGAACATCTATGTGGTAGGGATCTCTTTAACCCAATTAAAGATTTCAATTATTTAGACGTTTTCTATAAAGAGCACCGGCGGGTCACACAAGCAGCTGCTAGAGTTAAATGGGTAGTTAGCTAGCTTCCTTCATACAGATCAGATTTATTTTTTGAATGCACATTTTATAAAATGAGCAAGAGAATTTAAAAAACAAAACAAAAAAACAAAAAACACCTCTACTCTATGTCTAAACCCTGGATGCTGGTCTTGAGGGTGAATTCCCATTTTCAAAAGTCAAGTGCTCAAGTGCCCGTGGCCTCACGGAGGCTGTGAAGGTTGTGTTAGTGCCTAAATCACATTAACTATACATTAAACGTAATCTCCAGATCACCCCCAAAAGCTGTGCAGCTCCAGTGGTCAGCTACTGAAGAATGAGGATTATGGTTGTGTTTTAATCCGATGATAACTTGATCATGCTTGATCATTCTATAGGCTTCTGTAGCTACAGGGGTCCTGGAACCCCCACTAGTGGGTACTCTGGTTGGGGAGCTGCCCTTACACTTCTTTTGCTTCTTTGATTTCTCCTCTAGAAAGCTCCTGCTTCTGACCTCAAATGTTAAACAAGATATTTCTGATTTACCTACATCATTAGCTCATGGTATATCAGCTTCTTGGTCAGAACCACATGGAGGCCATCTTGATGAAGAGGGTGGACAGTGTAATGGAAGAGATGGTGGAGATTTGGTCCATTCTGGAAGTGGTTCACCTCCAGAGAACTATCAGCCCTCTGGTGACTCCCGAGAAGATTGAGAGGGTGCATCAGACCCTGTTTTCTCCATTGCACAATTACTCCCAACTAATAGAATGCAGCGGTGTTTCCAGAAGCCCCTGAATTCTTTTGGGACACCAAAGAAACACCCGTGCATCATTATGATGGTACCAGTCATGCTACAAAGTGGCCAAATGCTAGTGGTTCCTGCTCTGGTGGGAGCAATCCCCATTCTGGGCCCTGCAGTCAGACTCTCCAGATAATGTCCTGATGGTTTAAGGATGAAAACATATGAAATATGGAGCCCTCCAGTTGGGTTCTATGTCCCAGGTTGGGAATGATGATGAAGGGGATAAAGACCCAGGAGTAACATGTCCTAAAGGGGAACAGAGACTCATTCATTGCATTTACCTGGGAGAAGGAGAGCAGCCCCATCCCGTCTCTACTGGTCTGGTCATCAGAGATGTGAGGAATTTGTGAGGAAGCACAAGATCTATTTGTGCCGCCATTCAACGAGCATCAGGGGCCTGTTTGCAGGCCCTGGGGATTCAGAGATGAGTGCGGTACAGTCACTGCTCTCAGGAGCACACAGTCTAGTCGGGAAGAAAACTGTGTACATAAACCAGTGCCACCTAGTAGGGAAAGGAGTGGAAAGGGCCGTGGAACACTGAAGCAGGTGAAGATGTGAGCAGAGCTGACACAGGAAGAAGGTGAAACACGTGCGGTGATAACAAGCCCTCAGAAGGATTCAGGATTCCAGACAACACCTAGTTTCTAGAAGATGAAAGCCACGGAACCGTGTCACTTTATCACCTGGCTGAAGGAGGTTTCTTCTCCTCGAGCACCAATGCCGCTTCGGCTCCAGCTCAGCCACCCACCAGCACCTCACCCACATCCTGGACTACACTTCTGTCAGAATCTTTTTATCTGCCTCCCAGCAGCATCTGTCTCCCCAGATACTGGCCGTTGTTTAGGTCTCAGATGGAGGCTTGTTCAGGGGGCCAGATTTTATCACTGTCGGGGTTGAGAACTTGCCTGTGCATCATGTTAGTAGGCAGAAAACTGACTTTTGGTTTTACTATTATTTTTCTGTTCTCTACAGACCACACACCTCTGACGGCTGACACCCAGAGAGGACCTCTCCCACCCTCCACCGTCCGTAAGCCTCTACTGCCACCTCCGCCACCTCTTCACTGGCCTGTCCTTTGCCTTCCCTCGACCGCTACTGCCCTCCCCTACTCCCCCCACCCCTGGGCTGCTCAGAAGCCCAGGGCCTCAGTCCCTAATTCCGTGCCTAATTCCGCATCAGCACAAGTCACAGAAATACAGACTTAGAATTCAGGCTTCCTGCCATCAAATTTCTGCTCAGAGGTACTTTTATTCAATTTCATTAGTTACTGAGACAAGCATTATTAACCGGGGTGTCTCTCGACTTCTAAAATTAGATGCCTAACCTTGTGTGTGTGTGTTCTTCCTGGGTTCCTCATATTACTTATCGTAGTATTAAAGAGATCACAGAGCCCTAGACGTTTGTTCCGCACCTCTCCTGTTGCCTCAATCTCCCACTCCATCCTCCTGCATCCTCCCCACCCCTTATTTGCTGAGATGATCCACGTCATCTGGCCTGAGCATCCTCATCCAGCCTCCTCTGCTCCCACAAGATCCACCTTTTCTTCCTCTTTGAATCTTTAGAGGAGGTGTTCTTGTGTCTTCTCAAAGTCATTTTAATCCTAATCTTGTATCAAAGCTCATTTTAATCCTAATCCTGTATCTTCTGTTTTCTTAAATACCTTGCTCCATCAACGACTGCATATTTTTCTGGTGTCTTTGATCTCTTACACTCCCTTCACTTCCCCTTCGTGCAGTGTGGGATCTGTACAAAAGGAAGAACACCTCTGCTTCATTCTGTTGTAACCCAACCTCCCCCCGACCCAATCTCTTGATGGGTAGGAAAGCAAAGGAAATAAGATGGGCACAATCCCTCCTCTCTAGAATGTCCCCTGTAGTCAAGGACACAGGAAAAGCCAAGTAGTACTCAGAGCGATAAGTTGAAAAGCGAAGTGCCCATGGGAACACACAGCACTAATCCAGACTTGGGGTCTGGAAGGCACACGGAGAGCAGTGGTATGTGTGTTTTGTTTTTTTAAAAGATTTTATTTATTTATTTGACAGAGAGAGATCACAAGCAGGCAGAGAGAGAGGAGGAAGCAGGCCCCCGCCGAGCAGAGAGCCCGATGCGGGGCTTGATCCCAGGACTCTGGGATCATGACCTGAGCCACCCAGGCACCCCCTATATGTGTGGTTAAGAGATAAGACAGTGAGCTGCTTGTCTGGCATGGGACTCCAGCTCTACAGCTGTATTTGTCAAGTGGCCTTGGGCAAATCACTCCTTTCACTGGCCTCAGTTTCCTTTTCTAGAAAATGGGGTAAGAATAGCATCTACTTTATACAATTGTTGTGTAGGTTCAGTTAAATGGAGAGACATAGAGACCACAGTAGAGTGCCTGGCACATAATAAGGGGTACGGAAGTGTTGACTCATCTTTTACTATTTATACCTGTCTCTGGACTAGACTCTGCACCTATATAATTTCATTCATTCCTCACAATGGCCCTTTTAATTTGGTATCATTTTTGTGTTTCCTTCATCTTTCTTTTCTTTCTTTCTTTCTTTCTTTCTTTCTTTCTTTCTTTCTTTCTTTCTTTTTTCTTTCTTTCTTTTTTTTCAGTATAGCTTCCAATTCTTTACTACCTCTTTGCTGTGGAATTCTACCCTGACATCTTTGCTGTGAGACTTTTCAGGACCTCCCACTAGGGTCGGTAAAGAAAGTAGGGTAAACCCACCCAGGCTTCTTTCATGTAACTTGCTGGGAACAGGGCATTCGAATGCTATCAGACAAGACACAAACCGGGGTCTTGAATACGCTTTCATGATCTGACCTGGTCTCCTGCGCATCGGACATTTACTGTGAAGATAACACACCTTGGTTTACGTGGAATGAGGAGGTGCTTGAGGTCAGCCCGAACCCAGCCCACAGCCCAGGACGAATCCAGCTGACCCACATTCTGAAGCAGAGCCATCCCGGCTGACCTATAAACCTAGGTTTGTTTTTGTAAAAAAAAGTTGAGGTTTGGGAGTATGATATTAATATTACTAATTCTTTACCAAACTCTCTGACAGAGCTCGAATACAATTTAAAAAATCAGGAGATGAATCTGTTTCTCTTTTTTTCCTTTTGGAGAGGTGTTTTATAGTGTTGTCTGTCTTCCTGTCGACTCCTGCTGCCCAGGTGCCATCCAGAAGCTCCCCTCTGTCATCACCCCGGGAATCCCCTTCTCGCCTTCTGGGCTGATTCTCCTGTTTCTATACCACACACCTTCCATCTTCTTGATCTACTTCCTTGTTTTACTAAGTACGTACTCTAGCAGATTCCTAAGATTACATGGGACATTAATTTCTTGAGATGCTTTATAGCTGAAAACATGTATAGTCTAGTCTCATTCTTGGAAGGCCACACTGGAAATCATTCTCTCTCAAAATTCTGATGGAACTGTTCCAGTATCTGATATCATCCTGATTTAAGGTCCCTTGAATGTTATCTTTTTTTTTCTTTCTTTCTGGAAATACTTGGGATTTTTATGTTATGCCTGACATTCTGAGATTTTATGATATGCCTTCGAGTATGTATTTTTCAGCCACTGAGTGCTAGGCACTCTGTGATTGCTTAATGTGGAGATTCAAATATTTCAGGTTCAGGAAGTTTTTTTTCTCTCTCTCTCTCTCTTTCTCCCTTTCCTCTGTTTTCTGTGTTTTCTTTCTTCGAGATTAGATTTATTTGGATGTTGGGCTACCTGCCTTGATCCTTTCATTTTATCTTTTTTCCTTCTATTTTCTGTCTCTCGGCCTTTCTATTTTACTGCCAGGGAAGTATTTCAACTTTTTCTTCAAAATTTCTACTGAACATTTTATTTCTTCTTCTTCTTTTTAATAGTCAAGGGCTCTTGGGCACCTGGGTGGCTCAGTGGGTTAAGCCGCTGCCTTCAGCTCAGGTCATGATCTCAGGGTCCTGGGATCGAGTCCCGCATCGGGCTTTCTGCTCAGTGGAGAGCCTGCTTCCTCCTCTCTCTCTCTCTGCCTGCCTCTCTGCCTACTTGTGATCTCTCTCTGTCAAATAAATAAATAAAATCTTTAAAAAAAAAATAATAGTCAAGGGCTCTTTCTTTTTCTCTGACTTGTCCTTTTTCTTTTATAGCAAGGTGGGCAGGGAGGATGATGAGGACGGTTGCACTGCTCCTGGTATAAACTGTCTACCAATCCTCCTGTTTTCCAGCTCCTTCTTGCACAGAGACCTTCAAAGGTATGTGATGCCTCAGGGTTCGGAGCTTTGCTAGGTGCATGGTGTGGTTTGAGATGCTTCTTGTCGGCAGCTCTCATTACAGGCTACAGTCCAGCTCTGTTGGGCGAGCTTAAGCACTTTCCACTGTCCTTCTAATTTATGGCTTCCAACATTCTGCTCACGTCTCCTGTCAACTCTTACCTCATTTGATACTGGGGTCTCCTCCTAGACTGGGAAGCCCATGAGGCCAACGGCTGTGCCTGCTTTATTAGCTTCTAAACACTCTATCTGACATTTTGAAAATGTTTGTTGAATAAAATGAAGAGGACTCAGCTGACTGGAGGGGGGAGATGGAAGGAAAAGGCAGAAATGGACTTTGGCCACAAGGGAACGGCATGTGCTAAACACAAGGGAACGGCATGTGCTAAAGATGACAGGGGAGAGAAAGCAAGCTCCGTCTAGAACCTGAGAGGGTCTGAGTACTCCTGCCGGGAAGACTGCAAGGGGGTCAGGATCAGGGCGGGGTGCAAAGAAAGAGACACGGCTGGGGAAACCAGCAGAGACCAGATCGAGGTGGGTCTTCGAAGCTGTGTTAGAGAGTTGATCTTTACCCGGAAAGAGACACGGCTGGGGAAACCAGCAGAGACCAGATCGTGGTGGGTCTTCGAAGCTGTGTTAGAGAGTTGATCTTTACCCGGAAAGGAATGGGGAGTTATTTAAAAGCCTCTCCTAGTCTCCTAGGGCAGCTGTAACAAAGTACTAACCACACATGGGTGGTTTACAATAATAGGTATTTATCGTCTCATGGTTCTGGGGACTAAAAGTCTGAAATCAAGGTGCCAGTGGGGTTGGTTCCTTCTGAGGGCTGTGAGGGACGCCCGGCCCGTGTCTCTCCCACTTTCTGGTGGTTTGCTGGTAATCCTTTCTTACAACGGCATCACCCAGGTCTTCATTATGCCAAACTTCCCCTTTCTGTATGGCGACAGTCACATGGGGTTAAGGCCCACCCTTCTGACCTCATCTTAACGTCATCATCTACAAATACCCTGTATCTAAATAAGGCCCCACTCATAAGCGCTGGGGTTTAGGACTTCCATATCTTTTGGGGAGGACACAATTCTTAGCAGCGTCCTAACAGAAAATGACATAATCAGACCCACGTTTTAGGAAAACCTCCCCGCCTCCAAGGAGAAGGGGCAGGGCTGGAGAAGGTAACGACCTCACCACCCCAGAGGCCTTTGCCTCCGGGTCCGTGTAGGGTGAGGACAAGTGGTGGTGGGACAGAGAGAGGTGGGCAGATTCCAGGGATGCTTGGTAATCGGGTGAGCAGAAAGGAGCCGACTAAACGCAGAGGAAGAAGGAGACTGAACAGAGGAGAAAAAGCAGTCAAGGATGACCTCATTTCCTAACTCCCCCACGGTCTTTACTGGGCTGCTCATCTCATGCTGGTTCTAAAACCGTGCCCTACTGGACTGTATTTAGTGTTCATGTCTTGCCTTAGGCAACATTTGACTTGGACACTGGTCACCATCCTTTCCATTTTCAAACTCTCTTTTCCCTGAACAATGATTTACATGTAATTGTAAAACGAGCAATTCTATATTGAAATCCCACTAGCATCCAATTATCTAAAACTGAATTCATTCTTCCTCTGACAAATAAGCCACTGGGCACCTCATCCCTTACTTCCTTAGCTCATTCAGGAGTGCATCACTGACGCAGCACAGTCCAGAGTCCTATTTACTCCTATTTTTTCCTCCTTCTTACACGTGGCCAAAGTTGCATCTCTTTTTACCTGATAGTCGTTCGCAATTTTGTGCTTTCCGTGCCTCTTCTACCTCATTTAAGCCCTTACCACCATACCCCAGCACTTTGGGTCAGCTTCCTGATTCACCACTTCCTACCTCATGCTACTTTTTTTTTTTTTTTAGAGAGAGAACATGAAAGAGTGGGGGGATGGGGCAGAGAGAGGCAGAGGGAGAGAGAATCTTAAACAGACTCCAGGCTGAGTGCCGAGCCCAACACAGGGCTCCATCTCACAACCCCGAGATCAAGACCTGAGCTGAAACCAAGAGTCGGATGCTTAACCCACTGAGCCACCCAGGCGCCCCCTCACTTCTCCTTAATACATCCCACACCTCCCCATCACACTCTTCTTCATCAAGCTCCATGTTCCTCCCCTCATTCTCCTGCTCATTAATCATCTGAGATTACCTATCTCTTCTACGGTAATGTTCAAATGCTGCCTCATCCGTCTTTCAAGCCTCCTACTACTTGCACAATCCCCTGGTGCTCTTGAGCTGGTCTGTTAACTATGGGACTTGCCCAGCACATTTTTCTTATGCCTCTCAGATTCCTGCGCTCTCTCTCCCTGCCTGCTCGGCCACTCTGCATTTCTGTAAATCTGATCAGTCTCTGAGAACCAAGAACAAGACTGGCTACATAACTTGCGGGCCCCAGTGGAAAATGAAAACATGGGCCTCTGTGTTCAAAAGCGATTAAGAATTTTTAGATGCTGACAACAGAACATTAAGCCAAGCGTGGAGCCCTTCTGAGCAGAACCCCTTGTGTGGCATGGATCACATGTCCACAAAGCAGGCCTTGCCCAAGAATCCTTCCTTGACCACCAGTTTATTTTTCATTCTCTTCCTAACACCTATAGTACAGTCTACAAAGCCATTCTTGACATTTGTTGCATGCTACCTTCCTTTGTCCATTAATCTCTATGTCCGTATGTCTGCATGTGCTGGTAGCATCTCTATTCATTCATCCAGCTCTTATAGGACCATACTATGTGTCCGGCCCTTAGAAAACAAAACCAAAAGACTCCTCTCATACACTCAAGGATTTCACAATCTGGAAGGTTACTAAACATCCTAACAATTATAATGCCGTGGGGTAACCGCTGTGGGGAGAGATGCCCAGGGTGCCGGTGACATGGGGAGGGGCTGCAGGCAGGAAGGTGTCTTAGAAGACGTGTAGCTGGGACTCCAAAAGTGTGTGGAAGCTGGCCAGGCCAAGCAGGGCAAAGAGAGAGATGAAGGTTGCTTCAGGTGGAGGGACCAGCACATACAAACTGTGCAGGAATGTTCCGTGCCTCGCCCAACTGAAACGTCAGCTTGTGGAGTACAGCAAACGCGCCCTCTCCGAGCACCTCATACAATTCATTGCTCGTAGTATAAATCCAATAAATATTTAATTAGTTGAGGTAAATGGATTCCATAAACAATGTGGGATTTAAAAGTTAAACCAAAGAACAAAAGTAATTAGAATTTTTAAATATGTATCTAAAATTCACTAAGCATGAGGGATCTTCCAGAGAATTTATATATGCAGCTACCCTATAAAGACTGATTTTTACATATACTTAACGCTAATTTTATTACCTCTTTCTGATCACAGTGCAACAAAAGCTAATTATGGCTTGTATTGCCAGGTAGAGTATAAAAGGAAGTGGGCTGTTCCTTGCTGCGAATTTGATTTTCATAAAACATCCAGTACATAAAAATGCTGTCCCTGCACTATTTTTAAGTATTAAAAAATTTAAAAAGTTGAATCTAGCCAACAATGCAGGCGATGACCATTTCAAAAGTAGAGACTTTGCATAACTTTAGTTTATAACAACGCTGTAGCTATTCACTGGCCTTTTACAACCCATTTGCACTAGCAGAGTCATTAAAACAGATGCAGGCTGAAAGGAAGGTAGGCCACTTACCTTCAGCTTCCTAGGTTGGAAAGACAATATTTCCTCAACTTTTGTAAACAGATAGGCTTCGGCTGCTGAGGGTTTGAGGCATTTCTAGCCACCAAGAACACAAACACAAGGACAAAGCTTTTTAAATAAGTGTACAGAAAATAATAGAAGAGAGGCGCCTGGGTGGCTCAGTTGGATGGGCGACTGCCTTCGGCTCAGGTCACGTTCTTGGAGTCCCGGGACTGAGTCCCAGGACTGAGTCCTGCTTGGGGCTCTCTGCTCAGCGGGGAATCTGCTTCTCTTTCTAACTTCTCCCCTCTCATGCTCCCTCTCTTGTTTTCTCTCTCTCTCTCAAATAAAGAAATAAGATCTTAAAAAAAAAAAAAAGAATAGAAGAAAAAGAATGTGTGAATCAAGCACTACAATGGAAAGTTATGAGCCACGCAAAGCTAAAATAAATAAAAAACAAAAAAACTAGCAAGAAGAATATTTGAGGAGCACGGTGCACAGGAAAAGCAAAAGACCTGAAATCTGCAATCTTAGCGACAAATTCTGATCCCTGTGAATGTCAGATCTTGAGCCAGGCGCTTCCCCTATACTTGGCTGAACTTGCCCGTCAACTAGAGACAATACTAGCTATGTCACAGAACTACCTTGAAGAATAAATGAGAGAAGGCATGCTAACACAGTGGTCCTAGCTAGTGCCAAATGTCCCTTGAATCCAAGTGTGTAAGTTGTGATCTACAGAAAATACTGAAATACGTCATTATATCAGGTCAGGTTCATTCATTCCAACAATCTTTTTTTTTTTTTTTTTTTATTACAATTCACCTGAAATTTCTTACATAGCCACCAGTGCCCAGTGCTAGGGCACATCACATGCAATACTTTCAGCAACCCCATAATGTGAGTGGCATTTATTCCATTTTAAGGTAAGTAAGTAAACTGAGGCCCAGAAGAAGAGTTGTTGTTTTTACTGTGTATCTGCAGCTGCATTATGAAAATGTTTCTGGTCAAGTTCTCCATTCCTTAAATAGAAATATGAATCAGCTGCTAATTCTCTGCAGAGTCGGCCAAACAGAGTAGCTTCAGTGAATTCATATGACACAGTTTCCATATTTCAGTCACTCCTTTATGAAGTAAGTATTTACTGTGTTTAATGAAGACTGTACTGTGTCTAAGACACAAAACAAACAAAGGTACAGAGAATCACGGAAATGTAAGCGCTAGAGAGTAAACAATGGAATGGGCTAGGCTGCATTAGATCAGTCTGGTGGCAGACAGACGGAATGGGGTGGACGGTGACAGGGAAAAAGGAGAAGGGTTAGGAGGCCATGGCAACCACGGAGGGAGGGGGCAACAGTGCCAGCCGGAGTGGCAGCAATGGGCAGCAGAAGCAAGAGACATACACAAGACTGTTTCTGAGGCTATGTGCAGAGGACAAATGAGAAAATGAGTCAAGAATGACTTTGAGGTCAAGCAGCTAGGGAATTCAGGGAAGAGGGTTGTCCTGGGTCGAAGTGTGACATTTTAGGAAGATATGGGGGAAATCCACTGGATCACAAAGGCATTAAGGCAACACTGAAAATGCTCAAGATTGCTCACCGGTGCAAAACGCAAGCTATGTAATGGAGCTGTGGGGCTAAGTCAAGGCAGAAGACACAGATCTGAGCCTCATCAGCATGGAGAGAATTAAAGCTTCGAGTCAGGGTCAGCTCTCTAGGAGGAAGCACTGAGAAGCAAAGGAGCGGACGTTCAAGGACTGACCTCCAACATCAAGAGGGGAGAACGAAGAAAGGCCAATTTGATTAATTTTTTGGCATGTAATGGAATATGCTTAGATAATATTGATTGGATTTCAGATTAGTTTAGATTGTATTAGATAATAGAGGACTATATTTTATTCTTGTTTTTCTGTCCTAGTAAATGTTAAGTATCAATAAAGGAGAAGGCATGTGCACTTTAAATTCTGTCCATTTTGAGAAAAATCCTATTCAGGGAAAGGAAATGGTTCAAAATGAAGTCTCTTGGACCCAACAAGAATATCAATAATCTCTTTCCATTTACAATAATGGGTAAGATCTCCTTCCATTGTCAAGACCCTGGAAGTGCCCAGAAAAATCTCAAAACTTGTTTCTACCTGCCACATCACAACATCCAAACTCATTCACTATTTTCCTCATTCATGCTACTTTTTACAAGACACTGAGACTACAGTGGTGGATAAAACAGGCATATCCTCTGTTCCTACAGAGTTCATAGCCTACCTCCTGACATTTTGCATCCTGCCTTTTTGCTTCCGATCCAAAGTAAACAGGATTGAACCTCCGTGACATTTAATTCACTTGCTTTTCTCATTGTCCTTTGGGAACAAACTTTTGACAGATGAAGGCTGATTGCTTACTAACCAGCAAACAGAGGTCTTCTTTTAGATGAATTAGATAGTAGCCAGAAAATGCAACAAAATAGGCCCAAGTTGTCTCACATTCTAACCTGAGCAGTTGAGTGGTTCCTGCCACCTCTCCAGTGGGCGGTGTCAGCTGTCTACACCGTGAGGGTTTAGCCTTCAAAGGCCTCCTAGTCTTTCACAAACTCCAGTCAGAGGAATGAGAAATGGGAAGGAGAAGGGTCCTTTGCCATCTCAGCTCCTTTCTCCTTGTCCTTTCCTGTTTATTTATTCTTTTAAAAGATAATATTTATTTATTTATTTATTTGACAGAGAGAGAGATAGACAGCACAAGCAGGGGGAGAGGCAGAGGAAGAGGGAGAAGCAGGCTTCCTGCTGAGCAGGGAGCCTGATGTGGGGCTCAGTCCCAGGACCCCAAGATCATGACCGGAGCTGAAGGCAGACACTCAATGAACTGAGCCACCCAGGCGTCCCTGTCCTTCCTTGTTTGAATCAAAAGAAATGAAGGATAAATGAAAGATAAACAAAAAATATATTTTTAAATGAAGAATAATAATTTAAAAAAAAAAAAAAAGTCCCTAGAATGAATGAAGCAGAAACTCTCCAAAATTGTTGTTGGTAGTAGATTTACTGAAACTACTGAATTTAAAAACTTTCATTTTCTAAGTATTCAGGAAAACAAGGCTCCAGAATAAGTGTGCCAACTCTGCCCACCCTAGTAGATGGCATTCATGGGAACACAGGGTTGTTTTCATCTAAGTCATTTTCCTGCCTGTGGTTTGAGTCAATCTCAAACACCTACAGGGACCAGGCAGGTGCTTAACTGGAGTGATGTGGCTGGGTATAAGTGACAGAAACTGACACCGGCTGGGAAAATAGAAGCCTTGTCCACAGGTAGTAGCAGAAAGAATACCAACTTGATTGCTCAGGAGAAACCAGAAGTCTGAATTTTTATGTGAAATCATCTGATTTTTAAAATATTGTCAATGGAGATGCCTGCCTTCAGGCATCTTAGACGTCTGCCTACAGCTCCGATCATGATCCCAGGGTCCTGGGATGGAGCCCCACATCACGGTCTCCCTGCTCAGTGGGAAGCCTGCTTCTCCCTCTCCCACTCCCCTTGCTTTTGTTCTCTCTGTGTGTGTGTGTGTGTGTGTCTCTCTCTGTCAAATAAATAAATAAAATCTTAAAAAATAATAAAGTAAAATATCATTAATGAATTTTTTTAAAAGATTTTATTCATTTATTTGACAGAGATCACAAGTAGGCAGACAGGCAGGCAGAGAGAGAGAGGAGGAAGCAGGCTCCCTGCTGAGCAGAGAGCCCGATGTGGGGCTCGATCCCAGAACCCTGAGATCATGACCTGAGCAGAAGGCAGAGGCCTAACCCACTGAGCCACCCAGGTGCCCCTCATTAATGAATTTTTTAAAATTACATTTTACGTCCCTAACTTACAGCCTCTGGGCTATGGCAGGTTTGCTGTGTTTGTACAGAAACAAGGAAGCTATGGGAGAGTCATCAACATGATTAACCTTCTCATGTGTAACTGGTGCAAGGACTCAAGAATGTTGAAATAGCCTGACAGAGGAGGTATCCAGTTATAATGGAGATGAAGAGAGAGACAATTGAAAGACTTAAGAATGGTGAGAAAATGGTGACTATTACTGTACATATGGGACGAATGGTTTGACAGTAAAAATGATACTGAGAGTTTGGTAATGAATTATGCAAGGTATTGAAATGAGCTTGACCTATGTTATTACCATTGTTGGCATCATCATCAGCTGGAGACGAGGGGAAAATCCCTGGTGTGGTTAATACTGGATGCCTAGCATTAATCCAAAGAAGGCTGGGAATGTGAGGAATTAACATGCCATGGTAAATTGCTGCTGAAGGCTGTTGCAAGGCATGGAACATTCCATGGGTTCAAAGCCCGTTGTACCAAAATTTGAGGTTCTGGTGCAGACTCATGTATCCATTCACTCATTTTTTTAACAAATATTTATTGAGCACTTTCTATGTGCTGGGTACTATCAGAGGCACTGGAAATACAGTCAGGCTCGAATCAGACAAAAGTTCCTGACCTGTTGTAGTTTACATCCTTGCTGGGAGACCCAGGCAATAGACAAGATAGCAAAGTATACAATATACTAGACAGTGATAAATCTTAGGAAGAAAAAATGAAATAAGGGAGGGGGAATAGAAGTGTGTGTGCGTGCGTGTGTGTGTGTGTGTGTGTGTGTCTCCTTTAGGCAGAGAAGGGTGGTATGGATTTGAAATTCTAAATAAGGTTACCAGGCAAGGTCTTACTGAGAAAGTGACATTTGAGCTGAAACAGGAGAGACAAGGGTGCTGAAGGTGAGGAGTGGAAGTAAGTCCTGCGGATTCTGGAGTAAGAAGATTCCAGGCAGAAGGAAAAAATGCAAAGGTCCTGAGGGAAAGGTGCACCTCCTGTTTGCAAGGCCAATGTGATGAGCAAAGATGGAGAGGAGGAGAAGCAGATGAAGTCAGAGTGGCCTGCTCGCACAGGGTGTTGACTATTATCATAAGGGATGTAAGAAGTCATTGCAGGGAAGGAAGTCTCCTGATTAAACCAAAGGAGAGAAAGCTGGGTGCAGTAAAATCAGTGGGAGGCTCTTGCAAGTATCTGTGAGACAGGCATGGCTTGGACTAAGGTCTCAGCAGTGGAGACGATAAGAAGTCACCTGATTCTGTGTATATTTTGAGAGTAGAGCTGGAAGAATTTACTGACAGATTCTTTGCAGCATTTAAGAAAGTGAATAATCAAGGAGGAATTCAAGGCCTTTGCCCTGAGCCAGTGGGAGAGAATGATGTCTGCTTTAGCCGATGTGGAAAGACTAGGTGAGAACAGGCTTGAAGGTGGAGACCAGCACAAGCTGTTTTAGACTGGTTGTGACTATTAGGGACCCACTTAGGAGAACTGAGCCGGCAGTGGCCTACGGTATCTGGAGGCCCACACTGTGGAGTTAAATTTGAAGTCATCGATTGTATTTAAAACTGTGCGATTGGAGGAGATCACCTAGAGAACAAATATAGATGAGGAAGAGAAGAGGTCCAAGCTCTGAGCTTTGAGGCACTGCAACATAAAAGGTTAGGAAAATGAAGAAGGACCAGCAGAGTATACTAAGAAGGACTGCTCAGAGAGATAGGAAATAGATCAGGTGCCTGTGATGACTTAGAGGCCTAGTAAAGATAGATCTCAAGTTGGGAAGAGGGACCAATCTCTGAAAAGCTGCTGCTGGTCATGTAAGATAAGGCTAGAGAACTACCCACTGAAATATGGAGGCCATCAGTAATCATGTAAGGACAGTTTGGTGGAGATGTGGGGCCAAAGTCCCCTTGGACTCTTTTCCAAAAAAAAATGGGAGGGAAGACATTGGAAACAGAAACTATAAACAAATTTCAAAAGATCTGTTGTAAAGGGAAGAAAAGAAATGTGGAAACTGGTTCAAGGGGGTGTGGGCTCAAGTGTCTTTTTTTTTTTTTTTAAGATTTTATTTATTTATCAGAGAGAAAGAGAGCGTGCACAGAGGAAGAGGGACAAGCAGACTCCATGATGAGTATGGAGCCTCTAGTATGGGGCTCGATCTCAGGACCCTGAGCTCCTGACCTGAGCTGAAACCACGAGTCAGACACAACCAGCTGAGTTACCTAGGCGTCCCTCAAATGTCTTTTTTAAGTTGGAAAAAAAATAACAGTATGTTTCTATGATTCTGGGAATTACCCATCAGAGAAAGAGGAAAAAAATCATGCAAGAGATAGAGGGAAGATGTGATGGAGCAAATGTCTTGAAAAGATAAGAAGGGATGAGCTTTAGTAAACAAGTGGGGGGCTTGGCCTGGTCAAGGAGCAGCGACAGCTCATCCATGAAGACAGGAGAGAAAGCAGAGGAGATGGTCACAGGTGTTGGGAGGCAGACCTGTGCAAATTTTTCTGACTATCTCTATTTCCACAATGAATGAGTTTGCAGAAGGAGCTATGGAAGGGCTATAAAAGAAAGGAGAGTGTATAAAACAGCGGGCTAGGGGTTTGGAAGAGAGGCTGCTTGAGGGGAATTTGGTGTGGGGCCTAAGCAACATTAATGGCTAGTGATTACACTTAAAAAAATATTTTTCTTTGAATTAGTTAATGTTTCATTTTGAAATCATTTCAGAATTACAAAAAAAGGAGCAAAAAGAGTTCCAGGAATTCCTGTATGCCCTTTCCCCCATCTCCTAAAATGTTAACATCTTATATAACCATGGTACAACTGGCAACATCAAATTAGCTTCGATCCACCACTACTAACTAAACCACAGACTTTTTTAAAATTTAGCACATTGTCTTATTACTGTTCTTTTTCTGGAGTAGGACCCAATCCACGATCCCATAGTCCATTTAGTTGTGATGTCTCCTTAGTCCCCTGTAATCTAAGGTACTTCCTCAGTTTGTCTTTCAACACCTGAAAAAGCTAGTCATAGAATGTCTTTCATTGGGCTTATCTGTCTCCTCACTATTAAATCAGACCTACACTTTGGGCTGGAATGCCACATAAGTGATGTGTCCTTTTTAGCGCATTGTATCATGGGGCACCTGAGGTCTGCCATGGTCCTCCACTGTAAAGCTAGTGTTTTTTCCCCCTTTGTAATGAATAATTAAGTGATCGTGAATATAAAGCATTCTGCATGGTTTTTCTCCCTCCTGGTGCAGGTACTGTGTCTGTAGAGAACGGATTTAACATTAATATTATGGTCTATCAAGTGAGTACCTTAGCTAAGGTATAACCTAAAACAGCTAATAATATTATCAAACAGAAAGGTTAACTGCTTCAGGCGCCTGGGTGGCTCAGTGGGTTAAGCCGCTGCCTTCGGCTCAGGTCATGATCTCAGAGTCCCGCATCGGGCTCTCTGCTCAGCAGGGAGCCTACTTCCCTCTCTCTCTCTCTCTCTGCCTACCTCTCTGCCTACTTGTGATTTCTCTCTGTCAAATAAATAAATAAATAAATAAATAAATAAATAAAATCTTTAAAAAAAAAAAAAAAAGGTTAACTGCTTCAATAGATTTTCAATCTAGACCAAGCAATCAATTATAGAAGAGGATGTTTGATTTCAAAGGAGAAAAGTAGCCCTAATTTTAAAGTTTTACAGCACTGATTAATTTATACCCAGGTTTTGTGGAACTACTTGTGTGTACTTCTGGAAAAGACTTCTTAAATCAAGTTTTGTCCCTCTAGAGTACATACAAGTGTACAAGTGCCAACAACTATTTATGGGACCAATATCTGGTCCCCAAACCTGAACACCTGGGGAAAATATAAGGGAAATAATAAATAGAGAAAATAAAAGATGTACCAAATATCTAATTAAAACATCCTAGGGACTCCATGAAAAGTCAAAGGTTTTGTCAAGTGAAATTAAAAAAGTGACTAAATGGGGTGCCTGGGTGGCTCAGTGGGTTAAGGCCTCTGCCTTCAGTTCAGGTCACGATCCCACAGTCCTGAGGTGGAGCCCCACGGGCTCTCTGCTCAGCAGGGAGCCTGCTTCCTCCTCTCCCTCTGCCTGCCTCTCTGCCTACTTGTGATCTCTGTCTGTCAAATAAATAAATAAAATCTTAAAAAAAAAAAAAAAGAAGTGACTAAACATTCTGAACTTCTGATATAGTAGATGTGCCTAATGGAACATTTTTCTTGCAGTGGGATCTTGAACTACTTGGTGGTTTCAGCTGTCTGCTTTCAAAGATATAGAGGCCTGAGGTGAGGTAGAAAATATCCAACACAAATCAGGAGATCCTGCATTTACATTTACCCGAGTAAATGGCCATTTACATTTACATTACATTTTGCTCTAGTGGCCAGGTCAAGCCACTGGAGCAAAACAGTTAAGAGCATGTGCTCTGGAGTTACCAAGGCTTCGATCCCAAACCTGGTTCCTGGGTTTATGATCTTTGTAAGTTTGGATTACTTACTTCGTAAGTTTGGATTCCTGGAAGCCCGTTTCTTCATCAACATAAGAAAAGTAAACAGCATCCACAGCCTAACGTCCTTCCAAGGCATACATGAGAAGCAGCATGGGGAGCACTTAGCATAATGACCAATACCCAGCATACGCCCCAAAAGTGCCAACATTCATACTGAAAAGATTTTTATTATAGCTACTGTTACTACAAGTCACCTTCCTGGGCTTCAGTTTATATCTTTTTTTTTTTAAGCTATTTTTTAAAATTTTATTTATCTACTTGACAGAGACAGATATCGCAAGTAGGCAGAGACAGGCAGAGAGAGGGGAGGAGGAAGCAGGCTCCCTGCTGAGCAGAGAGCCTGATGCGGGCTTGATCCCAGGACCCTGAGATCATGACCTGAGTGGAAGGCAGAGGCTTTAACCCACTGAACCACCGAGGCGCCCCATTTTATATCTTAACTGTAACTGTGAAATGAGGGACATCAACTGGACCAGAATTTCTCTAACATGAATAAATATCTGGGAAAATGATCGCAGACTTCCAGAGTTGTCTAACTATTTCTATTACAATAAGCAAGGATAACACTGCTAATGCACTTAGATAAACTGCTAATGCGCTTAGATCCTACCTATAAATAAAAAATTAGCCTAAAAATTAAATTCAAAACAAAAACAACAAAATCGAGGTATGTCTTTGAATGAGGAGAGCGGTGATTTTCTGGAATTAAATCACCCGCTGCCCTGTGAGCAGGGGTCAGTCCCCGCCGGCGCAGGTTATTCTGTTCCCTGCCCGTGCTACCCACTGTGTTCTTCAGGAGATCAGCGCTTCACTGCTGCCCTTGCTTTTGAACTATAGCAGCCCAGACATCATTTGGCCTTCATGTTGCCCGAACTCATGATTTATTCGGAGCTGGTTCTCTTCTCACTAGCCCTTGGAAATTAAGAGAGTAACTTGGTGTCAGTTTCAGACTTATCTCTTAATGCAGATCCTGGAGACGCCCAGCTCCAAATCCTTCAGGGGCTCTCTACTGCTTCCAGATCCTGACAATCTGAGTCCCTTCTCAGACATACGTTGGCAGCCTTCTCTAACCAGCTTCTTCTCTAGTCAAACTAGGACACCGGCTGCCATAGCCTGAATGTCTATGTGCCCTCAGATTTTGTACGTACAAATCTACTCCCCAGAGTGATGATACTGGGAGATGGGGCCCATGGGAGGTGATTAGGTCATGAGGGTGGAGCCCCCAGGAGAGAGATCAGTGCTCTTATTAGAGGTCCCAGAGAACTCCCTTGCCCCTCTACTTTCCTGGCCAGGGTGCGGATTTTCTATTTTCAGGGACAGGACTACAGCCGAGGCTCTCAACACTATGCAGGGTATTTTGTTTCAGTTCTCTGCCCGCTACAGACTAGAGAGTCTTCCCCACTCCCCATGTACGTGGTACAAACCTAGTGCCTGGTTCTAAAAGCCCATGTCCAAATTAGACATCTCTGTGGACTGCCGTGGCTTCATCCTGACCTGACTTCACCGCCATTGAGTTCTTTTTCTTTCCAAAAGAGGATTTATTTCCCTTTCTGCTCATCTCTGCTATGTATTTTTTTTTAAAAGGTTTTATTTGTTTATTTGAGAGAGTGAGCAAGTGAGCAGAAGTCGGGGAGAGAGAGAGCAGGGAACCCAATAAGGGACTCAATCCCAGGGTCCTGGGATCATGACCTGAGCCAAAGGCAGATGCCCAACTGACTGAGCCGCCCAGGCACCCCTCAGCTATATATTTTATCTGACATTTCTATGATTTAGGATGGGTAGGAGGCTGTCCACCTCAGCACTGGCAGCCACGTAACAACTGTAATTCCTAGCATCAATTTCTAACCAATTAAACAAACTACACATGCTCAAGTATAAAGTAACTTTATGACTATTCATATAACATACATATATAGACATACACATATATACGTCTATAAATACATATGTATGTATATATGTAAAATACCTTCATGACTGTTCATATGATGTATGTATAGATAAATAAATACCTATGATTATTTTTAAAGAGCACAAGTTCCATTTTAGTATAATTTAGTAACAAAGTCACTCTCCCATACAATTATAATAATAATGGTCATGGTGTGACATTTCCTTTCTACTATTAGCTTCTGAATTTTCACTGAGAAAAATAAAAAGTTAACTGAGCATGTTCAATACTCCAGGCACCATGCTAAAGCTCTTTAAGGACATTCTCATTGAATTTTCACAGCTCTTTATGGGGTAGGTGCCATTACTACCCCAATTTTGCAGATGTAGATACAAAAGCTTAAAGGGTTGAGCAATTTGACCAAAGTCATATAACTAGTAAGTGGTAAGGCCAGGACTCAAACCATGTCTGTTTGGCTTATGGACCCAAATATGTAACCATTTTACCTCTTATCTTAAATAGCCAAAGTAGGCAAACTGGGTATATTACATATCCAAAATATACAAAGATCCCTCAAAAATCATTAGGAGGGAACAATAAACACTACAATGTAAAAATAGGCAAGAGACTAGCATAAATCATTTATAATAGATCATATTTGGTAATAAATAGAGGAATAAGATATTTAAGCTCATTAATAATCAAACACAAATTAAAATAAGATGTTATTTTCTACCTATCAGAATAAGATTAAAAAATGATTAATTCCCAGGACAAGTTAGCTCCCTGAAGGGAAATAAACACACACAGCTGGTGGGAACTTAAATCAGGATTTCTAGAAGACAAATAGGGGGCATTTTATCAAAAAGCTTTAAAATGTTTATGCCAAGGGTACTTGAGTGGCTCAGACAGTTAAGTATCTGACTTTAGCTCAGATCATGATCTCAGGGTCCTGGGATCCAGCTCAGTGTCGGGCTCTACACTCAGCAGGGGAATCTACTTATTTCTCTCCCTTTCCCTCTGTCTTTGCCCCCAAACTGCCACTCATGATCTCTCACCTCAAATAAATAAATAAAATCTTAAAAAATAAATAAATAAAATGCTTATGCCACATGGAAATAAATCTTATATTTTTGAAAGAAACAACAAAGCTATAAAATAGCAATGATACAATATTTTTAAATTAAAACAAATATGTGTACATATGTATATGTGTAGGTATATAATATGTTTTAGTTATATATATTATATCAAAATATTAATAATAGTTATCTCTATACAAAAAGGATTACAGGAAGTTTTTCTTTCTTTTTTTGTTTATTTGTATAACTGATTTTCCTACAATAAACATGTACTAGTTTCATGACCCCTAGTTCAGTATTTCTTCAGTATTTCAGTATTTCTTAACAACACCTATACAAGAAAAGGCTGGATTGGAAACAATAAAGTGGGTCTACAAATATGGTCCCACAGAATGTCTAAGATAAAACAAATGAAAAAAATTGAGTCACCTGGGGCGCCTGGGTAGCTCAGTGGGTTAAAGCCTCTGCCTTCGGCTCAGGTCATGATCCCAGGGTCCTGGGATAAAGCCCCACATCGGGCTCTCTGCTCTGCAAGGAGCCTGCTTCCTCCTCTCTCCCTCTCTCTGCCTGCCTCTCTGCCTATTTGTGATCTCTGTCTGTCAAATAAATAAATAAAATCTTTAAAAAAAAATTGAGTTATCAAATAATATAGGCAATGTAATCTCTTTAATTAAAAATTATATATAGTTATATATTATAAATTATTTAATATATATGAAATTGTATACATTAACTATATGTTCTATATTAATATATATTAATTATATTATATAATAAATATAATGGTTTGGGAGAGAAGACATTTACTTCCTATACTTTTCTATTATTTTTTTCCCAAGAAGCATTAATGACTTTGATATTGAAATACTCAATTAAAAATATGAAAGTTGAAGGAGGAGCTGATCAAAACTCATAAAACACACACGCTTTTGTTCATTAAATTGAGGAAATACCAAACTCAGTGTTAACATCCACCAAGCTTAACAGATATTATTTTATAGCAAATAAAATCACCCAGTCTAGTACTAGAAAGTCAAGTAGAATTATAGACATTCTTACTCCAAGACTGGTTTATGTGGGAAATGTCAAGCTATTCAATAATTATTGGGCTACACTTACGGTTAGTGATCAATAATAGCTCGTGAATAGAAATCAGTAATAGAACCATAGAGCAGGAATATGGGAAGAGTCTTCAAGGTGAGGAAACTGAGCTTCACAGAAGTTAGCCACCTGAGGTGACACAGTCCTCTGAGTCCCAGTTCAGTTTGAGAAACAAAATGGAAAATACAGACAACCTCAACAACTCTCTTGAATCTTCCTTTAGTGATTCAACCTAGAGCTGTCCTGGAGTGACTCAGTAATGATACTTCTTATATAAACTTCATGAACACACACTCAGGAAACACACCCATTGCCTGGGTGGCTCAGTTGGTTAAGCGACTGCCATCAGCCCCGGTCATGATCCTGGAGTTCCAGAATCAGAGTCTGGCCTCAGGCTCCCTGCTCTGAGGGGGGCTTGCTTCTCCCTCTGCCCCTCCCCCTTCTCAGGCTCTGTCTCTCTCTCTCTCAAATAAATAAATAAAATATTTTATTTTTTTTTAAAGATTTTTATTTATTTATTTGACAGAGAAAGATCACAAGTAGGCAGAGAGGCAGGCAGAGAGAGAGGAAGGGAAGCAGGTTCCCTGCTGAGCAGAGCGCCCGATGTGGGACTTGATCCCAGGACCCTGAGATCATGACCTGAGCCGAAGGCAGCGGCTTAACGCACTGAGCCACCCAGGCGCCCTAAATAAAACCTTTAAAAAAAAAAAAAAAAACAGTATAAAACTGCTATAACGGGCATGTATGGTGTCAAGAGATAGGGTCTTGATCTTCTCTCTCATTAAGGCTGCATGAACTCTCTGGTACCAACCTCCTGTGCTGTACCCCAATCCCATCCAAAGTCTGACCCTTGTATTTCAGACAGGTGCTATGTGGTACCTGGAAGAAAGGTGCCTATCAGCTTGATATGGTGACCCCATGCTCTCCTGGGGGCACCTCAGCCCAGGCTCCCGAGAGACAGACATTCCTGGGGAAAGGCACTGTCCTTCTCCTCCTTGCCCCTGGGGCTCCCGCCCCCATCCCCCCCTCACTCTCCTGCCCTCTGCCCCTCAGCAGCTGGGCCTGGTCCTCTGACACAGCAGATGCTTCCTGGCCTCTTGGCTTTGTGTCCCCAGTGCCTCTCCCCATGGTGGGGGGGAAGGGGGGTGGGGGGCGAACCACCGCCAGGCTTCTCCAGCCTTGGGTCCTGAGCAGGTTGCACCTGGACTTCCTGGCGCCCCTGGAGCACTCCAGGTCTCTCTCTGTTCCCAGTCCCAGTCACCCCCTAGGGTCACCGCTGCTGGTGGTTCTTGCTGGAAAGGGAAACACATCCCTTACCCTTAGGGTTGGGCGTCTCCTTGTCCTACCATGCCAGGTGGAACGACTGGGCAGGGCCAGGTGTTACTTTCCCAGGCTGCAAGCCAGGGACTGAGCGATGGTGGAGAGCTGCACTAACCACATGGTGCATGGCCGTCTGAGGGCTACTATTTGGCCAGTATGTGTGTGCTATTGTTCCCTCACTTATTCTTCTTACTAAAATGGTGCTCGTTTGCCTTTGCGTGGATGTTTCATAAGGACAGAGGTCATTTGAGAGAGGTCTAGAGGTCAAGCAGGCAGTAAAGTCCTTCCCTCCATTTTAGCCTGAGCCCTTCCCGTGTGTGATTCTTTTATCCTCCAGCCAGCTCATGTCAATAACTCATGGAAAATTCTGGGCTCTTAAAATCCACACCTCTACTACTATAGGACGTCCTTGCAGCATTTGAAGCTCGAAATTTCTACACCTTATGGAAAATGCTTCATTTTCGAAATGACTTTTTCTCCTTGAAAATAAGGATCAATAAGTGAGATATACGTATCAAGAAACACCAGACGAAGTCTAGTCCTCAGGTGTGGATCTAAAAAGCACACTGCTGTAATTCATCACAGCTCATTTTACAGTGGATTAGCAAAACTGGTCCTTCTGGTTCCTAACTAAATAATCTCTACTAAACAAATGGTGAGAAGCCAGAATTGTTATATTAATGGATTCACTTTCAATCCCTGTGATCAATCACTTCAAGCTGAGCCCATTAGTGCCATCTCCCTTTTATCTGCACTGGGGACACCAAGTGTTTTGCAACTATGTACTGAGAATAACCAGAGAGAGTATGCAGGATGAGATGCTTTTTTTTTTACCTCCCAAGTAGGATCACTTGGGTAAAGTGATATACCAAGTTACAGATCCACTGAGAGAAATCCTTTTTAATGCCAAGAGTCTGGGATTGGGGAAAGGGGCAAGGAAGGAGGGAATGTTCTGGTTTCTTTAGCTCTAGCTCAAAGAAGTGATGACTCCAGGTATCTCCTTATGGGTCTGATTCTGGGTACATTGCTAAGTGAAGGGGTGTTGGGGTTCCTGAGTACAAGGAGGAGACCCACACAAGCAATGGCATGCAAAGGTCCCATGGCTCAGAGCAAGGTACCATCCAAAGAGAAGCAGGAGCACAGACTAAGTCTCATGTTGATTGCTGGTTTGCATGCAAACCTCTGGTGGTTACAGAACTTTTTCGTTAAAGCAGTCTTAAGCAGAGCCATATTAATAGGTCAAACAGATAAAAGTGTGGGTGTTCTGCTTGGAACTGCGGGGGAGGGAAGAGTAAAGAACCACAATCTGTCTTTCCCATGGCCCCTGACTAGAGCAGGACACCACATCTCCTTCTTTTGGACCATATTACTTCACCTGGCCTACCTGGCGGAGGAAATGAAGCCATTTTCTCCATGCCACCAAGGCGGGTCACTCCCTGGGACAGGGTGAGGAGAGAGGCAACATCTGGAACTTCCTTATCTCAACCCTGATAAAATCTCTGACATCGGAACATAAGAGTGAGGGATTGAGATTGTTGTCAATCCTGAAGGGTTGTCAAGAACGTGCTAGACCCACGGAGTGATGCTGAGACAGTAGGCCAGCGTTCTACATGTCCAGCTAAGGTGGAAGAAATGCAAGTTCCTCACCAACACAGAGAGTATGATGCATCCATCACATGTCCAGGCAACTTGTGCTCTTCCCTACCTTGGTCCCCCTGCACCATTTTAGCCTTGTTACACGGAAGGTAAAGCATGCACTTAGGGTTGTGGGCAGAAACCAGAAAGATAGGTTTGAGGAGCAAAGCCACTGTGGTTACTGTTTAAGGTCATAAACTGCTATGCATCTTAGAATGAAGAGTGTCATCACAATGTTTAACGTCATAAATTGCTTTGCGCCTTAGAGGGAACAGTGTTAACGCCAAGCATTTCGACTCACCTTTGGTTCTAAATACTACATGACTTTTTTGAGGGCTGAACGGTGGGCATGGGACTCATATACTTTATGGGCACGGCACATATTTCTTAAAGATTTAGTATCAGCTCTCTGCCGGTTCCAAAGTCTCAGTAGATGAACGTGCACCTGAGAAAACACCTGGGAAGGATTTTGTGCTTTTGGAACACCTTTCCCTCTAGCCATTCAAAGGAGGGTCACATTGTAGCCCTTTTGCCTTTTCCACCGCTGTTAGGCTCACCAGCTAGCTGGTCCAGAGGATGCTGACAACAGGGCGGCTTTCATCCTTGGGCCACTGGTTCAGATTCCCCATGGATATGGTCCAATGCAATCAATGGAGTCATTAGCTCCTAGACTCGACTCACGTGGAGGACGAATCGAGGTCTCCTTACTTACATCACTGACTTGGACACTTTCAGGTACAAGCTGTCCCACAGGTCCTCTGCAGCCCAGAGGGGCATAAAGATCTATGTGACAGAACGGAGGAACCAACCTACAGCACGCATCTGTTTTACAGTGTGAGAGCCGCAGGTGGTTCTCTGCCATGCCCGAAATGGTAGCCAACTAGGCGCGATATTTTATGGCTAAATGCCCAGGATTCACCAATCATCAACTATTATCACATAAAGCAGGGACAATGCAGACAGGACACCTGGGCCATTTGTTTCCTAATAATTAGCATCTAATGAGGACTTATTGTACACAGCACAAAACTAAGTCCTAGACACAGATTATTGCTTTAGATCCTCACAATACCCTGAGTTAGGTCCCATTTTACCCCAGGTTCACCGGTGAGGAAACCAAAGGGTTTAGGCTCAGCAGCTGGCCCAAGGGCAGAGAACTAAGAAAGGGCAGCCAGGGATTTAAACCCTGAGGAGCTGAGCTATGTTACCTGGCCTTTGATTGAAATTTGATGCTGATTTAAAATGTGCAATTAGCATGGTAATTCTGGAGTAAGATAAAGCAAAATCAAAGCTAAGAACAGTGCATTCCCACAGAGTAAGTAACCAACATTGACATTTCATCATTCACAGCACCAAAGGCAAGGTTGCTTAGTCAACCTAACATAAAGGAAACAAATAATTTTTTACCTTTTTTTGGTGAAGGATACAGTCACACAATATACATAGATATCTAATATCTCCCGGGTGCAGATAAGCAGTCTAAAACCATCACTAAAGCAAAGGAAATACACAACGATTTTCAAGTATTCGGGGTAGTGTAAATAAATAACACTATTCTACCCAAACAACAAAACAAAAAAAGTTAAAAACAATTTTAAAAACCTCAAGTACTTAATAGATAAGTAAAGCCTTTGAAAATGATTTAAAATTTCATTTCACTGTCTAAAATTATATATTCTCAAATGAATCATTATAAGTTGTTTAATAAAGCTTACAGTTTAGCACCTGCAAAGTATCTTATGCATAGTAGGTTTCCAATAAATCTCTTTGGAATGAATGAGTAAATCCATGAATATGCTTTTAAAAACAGACACTGTCCTTTCATTATGCTTAGGATTTTTTTTTTAATTTATTTATTTGTCAGAGAGAGAGAGGGAGAGAGAGCGAGCACAGGCAGACAGAATGGCAGGCAGAGGCAGAGGGAGAAGCAGGCTCCCCGCCGAGCAAGGAGCCCGATGTGGGACTCGATCCCAGGACGCTGGGATCATGACCTGAGCCGAAGGCAGATGCTTAACCAACTGAGCCACCCAGGCGTCCCTAGGAATTTTTTTTTTAAGTTTTTTTTTTTTAATTCTATGATGCAGGTTGCATGATAGTTTCTTATTAACAATTTTTAATCTAGTAAAAATTTTTTTTAAATGAATCTCAGGATGAATCTCTACTTCAAACAAACAAAAGGAAATAACTACCATCCTGAAAGACAAAAAGAAATATCTAAATAACAGGCCAGAAATAATTAAAATAATTAAGAACAGAAATGAAGCTTTCAGATATGAGAGAGAAAAAGAAAAGCAGCTTCAAAATATCTTTATTAACATTTAAAAAATATATAAAACTGTTCTCTTGTAGCATGAAAACACAAAAAAAAATCTATAAATTTAAGCCACTGTGACTGGTGAAGAGTAAGACGTTTCCTGGTACTGTATATAGAATTGAATAAATTCAGACCAAGTAAATACCTCTTTCTCAAAAGCGCTGTGGTGCCCTGGGTTACTGTAGGGACTCAACAGTTTAACCAACGTGCACACAAAAATAACTCTTCATTTTAAAAAAGAACCTCCAAAAAACTAATATGAGCATAAAAATACAAATTACTGCAGTTATTTCCATATGGTAAAATGTTAGATTAAATCTACACTAATGAAACAATTCAGTAAACCTGTTATATTTAAAAAGAAAGAGGAGAGAGGTATATGGAAAATAGTAAAGATTTCTAGCAACAATTTCTACACCTTTCCAGCAGAGCTGTGTCCTCTCACCTAACAGGCAAATCTGAGATTCCCCCCAAGTATTCCCCAAGCATTAGGAAAATCAATAGCATTAACTTCGGGGTGCCTAAGGTTGCTTTTGCATAAGCTTTTATCTCATTTTTAGCAACATTAAAAAAAAAAAAAGCACAAAAACACAGGATGTGTATAACCTTGGCTCACCATTGCTCTGGCTTTCTTAATACACTCTGCTAAAAGAACCAAAGTGTTGTGGTTTAGTTTCACAAGCTTCATCATATGGTTCTGCCAAAACTGCAAAGCTAATGGGACAAATAAATAGGCTGACCATACTGTACAACAGGTAAAACAGACCCTTAAAGTCAAAGACGGAGCTTTAGTCCTTAAAGAGTCATGTGTGGTTTTTTTTTAAAGGAAAAAAAAAATGAGGTAGTAACATTTTCAATAACAGTAAAAAAAAAAAATTAATAAGTGAAATAAAAATACTAAAATAATCCAAATTGAATGTGATTTGTGTTTTCTAATCCAGTCTACATTTGTACATCGTTTCCATATTAAACAGCCCAAGGTTCTGTCTGTAGATACTTGCTAGAAGAGATCTGCAGGAAACGACGTCTGGTACCTGATTTCACATATGACAAAGCATTTTTTTCCTTAAATATTGATAAGCACATTGCCTTGATTGTGACCATGAGTCACTAAGCATAAATTTTAAAGGCCAAGCATTGTTCAGTAAAAGTACATCTCAATAGTTCTCATTATTCCAACAACTTTTGAGAACACAAGAACCTGACTCAATTTAAATATTGAAACACAGATTAAGTATGCAAAATATACATTTTTATGCCTAAAAACAAACACTTTTCACGCTTACAAAATATGCACAACAAATATTATTTGAGACAAAACCTAGCAATCATATCTGCCTATTGCTGTCAACTTCGTTTTTCTGAGAGGCTAATCAATCTGCGGAGTAGACACGGGCAAAAGTGGTATAAATCCACGCCAGCCGCCACAGTCTCATTGGGACTCAGTAATCCTACAAGGTAAAAGAAACCACGTGCTAATAATACTCTAAAGAAAAACAAGCTGCTATTTCCCAGAGTCTGATGAATTACTTTTTTACTTTTCCACTTTTTTCATTAACTGCTTTAAAATATATGCTTGCTCCTAAGGAGAAAAAAAAGGAAGACTTGGTTAAGGACTAAATCTTAAAAGATCCCCAAAGCTGGGCAGATTTATGCTTAAGTCTCTCATCTTCCAACACCTGTTCCTAAAGCTCCTACACTTGCACTTAAGGGGTAAAAAACGAGACTGGGAGGAAGCTCCATCTGCTTTACTTTCTGAGCTGGGATTTACACACCTACCTGATGAGTTCTCTCTCACACTCGTTCTCCCTCAAATCTTCAGAGACACACGCACACACATGCAAACACAGACGATGTACCGACCACTGTCTGTCCAGGTTCATCAACACCGTGACAGAGGAGACAAGCCATACTATGATCATCACATCACGGTTAACAGTGAGAAACGGGGTTCTTTTAAAACCCGTTTGGACCCTTCATGTCCCTATTGCTACTCAGTTTCTCTTCATCCAGAAACTTGAAAGGATCAGAAAGAGAAAACAATTTGCATGAAAGGAACAAAAAGAAAACAAGAGCGTTCGCTTTTCGCGGGGGGGGGGCGGGGGTGTAACTACAAAATCAGCAACGGGACCCGGCTGCGCCCAAGGGCAGCATTAAAGACGGCCAGCCCAGCCCCTCGAGAAGTCGTGTGATCCAGAAGAGTAAATAAGTAAGAGTGGTCATTGTCATTAAGAATGAAAATAGTAATAACGATTGTCACCGCGGGGTTCCGTACAGCAGGTGCACACGGAGCGGACTTCTCCTCCAGCCCCACCGCGCGCAGCCTCCCGGCAGCCCGACGCCGCGGCCGAGAAAGGCCAGTGGGCTCCGCGCGCGGAGCCGAGCCGAGGGGCGGGACCCGCTCCCGGAGGCTCCTCGGGCACGCGCCCCGCCCGGCCCCGCCCGGCCCCGCCCTCCTCTCTAGCGCCTGCGAGTCGGGCGGCCGGGGCGGTATTGTCGCTTCCGGTTGCTAGGGTTGCTAGGGCCAGTCGCCGTGGCCTCTGTCCGCTTTGCCAGGGGACGAGGGTAACCTAGGTGCTTCCCGCGGGAAGACCCACCACCTCCGTTGACCATTATCTTGAGCCTAAATTCCGAGGCAACGAGGAAAGAGGAAAAGCCAGTTCTTTTGAGAAGCAGCTGATTGCCTTAAAGGATGGACTGGTATTCTCTGATACTATGGAAGGAAAATTGCCAGCATCAAGTGGACGTAATAACAGGGATAATACCTTGAGCCCTTGTGTGCAAAGTTATCTATTAGGGATAAAACGGCCCATTTATGCAGCTCCAAAGCATTCCCTTCTGGACTGTCAACGGAAGAGTGATGGGTCAGGCACTTTGATGCTGCCCTGAAAACTAAGGTCATGTTTTGGGGGTCCATCTTCTGGCATCATTTCTAAATAGTACTAATTGGAATAGAGATCCTGGAAAATCTAATTAGATTGAAGATCATCTTATTTTTTGATTAAATAGTATAACCCAACTAGTAGTGGTTGCAGTTTATAACAAGTCATTATTACAGAAAGAAAACAACTTACTTGTGAATGGTTAGGTATTGTGGGTCTTAAGAGGCTGTCATGGAGGGACTTGCTTATCTTTTTGACCAAATCTTTTTCCGAATATGTGAAGTGATAACATTTTGAAGGTAGAAGGAAAAAATGAGTGTTGTTTCTACTGCTCTGGAAAATCAGTATTTACTAGATGATATAATACTGGCAGGCTGAATATTTTTGCTAACTTGGGAAATTTTAGAATGATCCTGATTGGTAATAGTATATGTATGTTAAGATTCTGTGTGAATTGTAAACCTAAATTTTACCTAGATTCTTTCTAGAAGTTTTAAAGAATTTTCTGTCTTATCCTCTCTTTTATAGGAATTCTGCTTGGACTTAGTACAATATCAGCACAGAATGATTTTCACTAAGATGTAATCTAGACTCTAATGAATGATTTTTCAGCAACAGTTCAAGCATAATCAAAATGTTTGCAACTCTCACTTAATTAATAACTGTGAAAAACAGTGCTTATTATTCATTAAAATGCAAGAGCACCCACAACTACTTCGAAGACCTTTACCTCCAAAATTCCCTAAGCTGCCTTTAAGTAAGAAGAAAGTCCATACAGGTATGTGTATTAGTCAGACATGTTATTAAGTTTATTTAATTTTCATAGAAAATCCTCAACCTGCACAGTTCAGAATCACAATAGTAAAAGAAACACCCACTAATAACCAGTAACTTACAAATGTTTGTTGTGAGATGATAACATGCAATTCAATTCTACAATTATAGTTGATCCTCATTGTTCATGGATTCCATAAGTGCAAGTTTACCTAACTGCTAAAATTATTTCTGACCCCCAAAGCAGTACCCTGTGCTGTACTTCACCATTTTGTAATTTTATTTATTTGTCAGAGAGAGAAAGAGGGAGAGAGAGCAAAAGCAAGGAGAGATGGAGGGAGAAGCAGGCTCCCTGCTGAGCACGGAGCCTTGAAAGGGGACTCAATCCCACAACCCTGAGATCACGACCTGAGCCAAAGGCAAGTGCCCAAACAACGGAGACACCCAGGTGCCCCTGTAGTTTGTCTTTTTTACTCAATGATATGCAGAATTCTTCAGAGCCGTAGAGAGAGCTCTTTCTCCTTTTATAATAGGGAACTGTATGCAGGAGAGCAGTATATAGGGCGACTCTTGGTCCTTAATGACCAGGATGGTGAAAACACACGCTCCCGGTGGACATCCAACAAGGGATATGCTCTGCCTTCTTATTTCAGCTCTCATACTGTAAACAACAGCCCCTTGCTCAGTCTGTTTTCATTCTTTTCTCAGTGCCACGTTTTTAAAATTTTTGTGCTTTTTGCTGGTGATTTTGCTATCTAAAAGAGCCCCCTGGGGCATAGTGCTGTCTTGTGTTCATAAGCACGAAGAAGGCCTGTGCCTTACAGACAAAAAACATATATGTTGGTTAAGCTTCCTTCAGGCATGAATTGCAGTGTTGTTGGCTGTCTGTTCAATATTGATGAATCAACAATATATATTAAAGTGTCTTTAGGGGCGCCTGGGTAGCTCAGTGGTTAAGCATCTGCCTTCGGCTCAGATCATGATCCCGAGTTCCTGGGATCAAGCCCCACATCAGGCTCCTTGCTCAGCGGGAGGCCTGCTTCTTCCTCTCTTACTCCCCTGCTTGTATTCCCTCTCTTGCTCTCTCTCTCTCTGTGTCAAAAATAAATAAATAAAATCTTTAAAGTGTCTTTAAATAGAAACACGTATAAAAGAAAATTGTGTAGTGATTGGTTGCTGATACTGTTGAGAGCAGAGACCTAGAAGAACCTAACCCTGGATTTTTCCTAGAAGCAACGGCTCAGTGTTGGATAATTCAGTGTTCACTGAGATTTTTATAGAACAAAACAGTCAGAAATAACAAGAATTGACCATACTTTTGAGCACAGTGCTAGGAATTGAGGGTGTAATAGTGAGCGAAAGAGACCCTGTCCATCCTCTTCATCGATTACCTTCTGGTTGCATCAAATAATCATGTAAGTAAATGTAAAATTACCCTGGGATAAGTGCTATGAGGGGAAGGCAAGCCACTTGAATAACTATCACTTTATATAATATACCCATAATCCTCTACTTTCACGTGCGGTATATTGACTCCTTACTTACAGCAATGATAAAAGTAGCATATTTCCACTTCTTTCCCCTTTTCAGTCTCCCCAACCACCTGATTTTCATTGATTGTGTTCATTATTTTATAACGTATTTCCTTATTTTAGTGTTAACATTTATACTGTTAAAATATGTCTAGTCTGTAACTTGATTTACAATGTTAAATTACTACCTTTGAATCAGGCTATTAAAGAAGTATAAATCAACATGCCTAATACTACCTCCAATCTCCTATCCCACTGTCCCTTTCAACTTTTGTTATGTTCTTTCTACATTTCTTTAGGTGTTCTACATTTCTACATTTACAACCTGTTCTATAAAAATAATACCCACACAGTTATGTGGATTTACTGCTCACCACCAGTTTTTTTGTTGTAGTTTTTTCATTCATCTTTTAGTTGAAGTTTATCTGCTGAGTACAGGACTGACTAATTCTTTTTGGGGGGTGGGGGGGCCTCTCCTGCTTTTTGTCAACTCAGAGGTTCTATGACCTTGGCTGTTACTAATCCCATGTTTCTGAAGGCTTTTGGTGGAGGACTTTGCATGTAATAGATGTTTAAAATATTTGGTCATTAATACTTAAAATGACTCAAGTACAGTTTATAAAAATGAATATTCAATACATTTGAAATAAAACCCTGAAATAAATATCTATAACTTGCATATGATTCTAGATACTGTAGAGAATTAATAACCTAAATGATCTGGTGCAAGTCTTTTAGGACATTTTAAGACCTTTAATCAAGTTCTAAAGATGAGTTACACATAAAATCAGAACCTTAAATAACAGTATAAGGCAGCATAGAATTTATGCCCAATTAATGGTACAGACAGTAGTTCATAGATATGAGAGAGTACTGGGGCAGGAATGGGGCTTGAACTAAGACTTGAGGAATTAGTAGAAGTGGAATGAAATATGTTTTATAGAGGAGACCTGTATAGTTTCTGATGGCAGAGGAGTCTTTTAGAAAAGTAGAAATTTAATATGTTAGGGAAAAAAAAAAGAAATCATGGGGAAATGTATCAAAAACTTGGGAAGTACAGAATTGAAAAGACAGATAGCATCTTCACTGGGAGGTTTTCCCTAAGCATCTCTTCCCTCCTTGAGTCAGAGTACCTTCCTTTATGCTCACGTAGTATTCTACCATTACCCCACCAAGGACTTATTCTCTGGTCTCTTTCGGTTTTGTTTGTTTGGTTGGTTGGTTGGTTGGTTCGGTTTGATTTGTTGTTGTTGTTGTTTAGATTTTTTTTATTTATTTGAGAGAGAGAGCACACAAGCAGGGGGAGGGGCAGAGGAAGAGGAAGAAGCAGACTGCCCACTGAGCAGGGAACCAGAAGTGGGACTAAATCCCAGGACTCTGGGATCATGACCTGAGCCAAAGGCAGATGCTTAACATGCTGAGCCATTCAGGTGCCCCCTCTAGTGTAACTGTTTACCTGCCTAGTTTCTATACTAATTTGTGAGATGTTTGCTGGTAGTAAGGTCTGTGATAGGTGGTTGTACCCTTAGCACTGTGGACAGCTGGCACATGGCATGTGTTAAATGTTTATGTAATGAATGAAAACGGTTAAGTGTGGGCTATATTAATCAGGAAAAATGGATTGAATAAGGCTTAATGTAGACTTTGAAAGAAGAAAATGATTTCAGTTGGTTCATAAGAGAAGGTATTCCACACGGTGTGATCAATCTAAGAAATGAAATTACACATGAGTAGGGTGGGCTTTATGGTTGTCAGTAATAACTAGAGTATCCAGAGGTTCCCACTGGAAGTTAATGAATCATTACCCAGCAAGGTTAGGTGAAGTGGATCCAATTCACATAGGTCTTATTCACCAAACTAAGGAATCTGAGTTATCACTGATAAGACTCAGATAATTTGATGGAAATGTTATCAGGCTATGTCAGAAAATCAAGGTTGAAGTTAAACTGATGTCAAGTAGGATGATGAAAGTGAAAATTAGAAGGGAAAATCTGGGTTTTTAAAAAAATATCACTTAACTGCAAGAGAAGAAGTTTAAAATGCAAGATCCTGTGTGAAGGCACTTCATAAACTTTAAAATCATTGTGTAGTTGTGAGACGTTACACTACTTGTAATACTTCTCACTTGGCCTGCAATTGTTTACTGACTTGCAGCAACTTGGAAAGTGCAAAAGGCCCTAGAGTGGGAGTCCAGGGATCTGAGTGCTGGTCTTAGTTCCAACACTGATACGATGCATGGCTTTGGGAAGTCATTCAGTGGGTGGGTCTTATCTTTCTATTCTGAAACCGCAGAACTTAATTAGGTCAATGATTTTTCAATCCGTTTCTTCACTGTAAAACAAAGGACATGGGACATGAATCCATCAGAACAATAGCTCACTTCCTCTTTGATTCTCATGATAGAAAAGGAGAGGGGAATGGAGTGGGGGAGGAAAAGAAGTAGAGAATTAGAAGCTTTGGAGCTGACATATATATTTTGAGTATAGCCTGGAGGTGATTCATTGGGTGTGTTATATGTGAAGATTGAGGAATTGCAAGTATGTGGACTGAAAAGTAACGCCATAAGAAGATAAAAATATCCTAATCTCTACAGTTATCTTACATGGAAAAAAAAAAAGTTATATGGGGTTACAGATAGAATCAAGTTAAGGATCTTGTGATGAAAGATTATTTTAGATTATCCAGGTGGGCCCAAAATGCAATCACATGTATCCTCATAAGAGAGAGGCAGAGGGAAATTACGCACACAAAGGAGATGATGATATGAAGATGGAGCAAAGAGAGATTTGAAGATGCGGGCCTTGAGGATAAGCATGGTGTGGCCACAAGCCACAGAGTGCTAGCAGCCACCAGAAGCTGGAAGAGGCAAGGAATGGATTCTCCATAAGAGAATCCAGAGAGAACACGGCTATGCTGACACCTGGATTTTTGGCTCAGTGGTATAATTTTGGCTTCTGGCCTCCAGAAGTGTGAGAGAGTCGATTTCTGTTGCTTTAAGCCATCAAGTTTGTGGTAATTTGTTACAGCAGCTAGAGGAAGCTAATTACAAGAGGAATCCAAGAATCCAGGATCCCAGTGTGTGTGTGTGTGTGTGGTGTGTGTGTATGCACAGGTGTGTGACGAGATAACACATGTACCTTGATGAGTTAAAGAAGAACAGAAACTGTTGATGAGTAGACATGAGACATTTGAGGTGCTTAGGGCTTCCAGACCCAGACTTAGAATTACTATATATGGAAAATTAGTTAAAGTCAGATAAAGTCAGAGGGATAATGATAGAACTTTGGGGAATATTAAATGGTAATTTGAGAAAGAAAGATTTGTCTAGAGAAAGATGAATAGCCAGGTGTCATTAATGGAGAAATGATGGTGTCCTCATGAGAGCCAAGGAAAGAGCAAATTTCATGGAGAAGAGAGTAGATTAAAGTATCAAATACTAAAAAGAGGTCAAATAGTAATAATGTGCATCCATTAGGTTTAGCAACCAGACATCAATAACTTTGTGATAACAGCTTTGGTAATAGAGGTGGGAAGTTCCAAGTCATAATGGTTTGAAAAGTAAATGAGAGGACGCTTTGAAAGGACAATAAAAGAAACTTTTATTATAAATTAAATATCCTTCCTAAATGCAGCACATCAAACTTAGGTTGTCTTTATTTTTGCATATCAAGATAGCTGAAATTTAAAGTATAAATACCAATCAATCAAGTATATATCAACTAAAAATACAAGAAAGTAGAATCAGATGAATTATCAGTGTATATCACAAACTTCAGGGAAACCACTTAAAATTTTTTTAAAAGAAGTCCAATTGATATGCTAAAAGAGAAACTGAGAAACTGAATCATAAAATGCTCAGTTGAAACCAGAAAAAGAAGAAAAGGAAGGGAAGATTTTTAAAAAGCAGCAGCAGCAGCAAAACAATAGTAAAGAATGGAAAACTTTATAAATGTGGCAGATATTAAGCCAATAATGTCCATAATTCATTACAATTAATGGTCTAAGTATACCAATTAAAAGACAAACTGTTATAGCAGATAAACAAGACCCAACTCTATGTTGTCTATAAGCAACTTACTTTAAGTATAACTTACTTTAGGTTAAAAGTAAAGGTGCAAAGAAAGACATACTGTACTAACGCTAATTTTAAAAAAGCTGAAAAAGCTATAAATTTCAGACAGAGCACATTCAGAACAATAAAAATTATTTGGGATAAATAGAGGCAATACTTAATTATAAAAGGGTCAATTCTTTAAGAAGACATAATAATCTTTGACATGTATCCAAAAGAGGGAGTTAAAATATCTGAGGCAAAAACTGCTAGAATTGTTAGGAGAAATAGATAACTCCACTATTATAGTATAAGAGTTCCACACTCCTTATCAGTAATTAATAGATTTGCAGGTGGAAAACTAGTAAGGATATAGTTGAACCAAATAGTACCAACAATCAATAGGATCCAATTGTCTTCATCTAACAACAGCAGAAAACATCTTCCCAAACTCCTATAAGTCACTCATCAAGCTAGACCACATTCTGGGCCATAAAACACACTTCCAAAGAACAGATATTGTACAATATTTGCTCTCAGAACACAATAGAGTTAAAGTAAAAATCAGTAACCGAAAGATATGTGGAAGTCCCAAAATATTTGGAGATTATACAACACACCTAGCTAGGACATGGGTCAAAGAAGTACAGAGATGTTTTTAAATTGTTTGAACTAAATGAAAATAAAAATACAACCTATCAAAATGTGTGGTACACAGCAAAAGTGGGGCTTAGAGGGTATGTAGAGCCTTGAATGCATATATTAGGAAAAGAAGATTAATCTAAAACAAATACTCTAGGATTTTACCCTGGGAAACTAGAAAAGGAGAAGACTAGGTACCCTAGTCAATCATTCAGAGGGGAATCTAGATGAACTCTAGAAGCAGAATGCCAATGCTAATGGATGCCTTCACGGGCACATTTCCGTGAATGATATGAATTCATTAAAAGACTAATGACTATCATACCACCCTTAATATGAATTTTCAGGAGTATCCAAAAGGCAAAATAATAACACAATAAAAAAATATATCAGTGGTTGCCGGAAGTTTGTTCAGGGAGAGGAAAAGTATTGAACAGGTGAAGCACAGGGAATTTTACGGTCGTGCAATTATTTTTTAGGGTATTGTAATAGTGAATGCATGACATGATGCATTTGTCAAAATCCATGGAACTGAACAACACAGAGAATGAACCCTAATGTAAACTATGGACTCTAGTCAATTGTATGTCAACATTCGTTCATCAATTATAATAAATGTACTACACTAATGCAAGATGTTAATAATAGATAAAACTGTGTGCAAGGGAGGGGAATGTATGGGAACTGTCTTCTTGCTCAAGTTTTTTTTTTTTTTAGTCTAAAACTGTTCTAAAAATAAAGTCCATTAATTTAATTAAAAGTTAGATTAAATAAAGTGAAACAACAGAGAGGAGAAGAAAAGACATCAAACTGAGTGTAAATTACTTCAGTTTGCCATTGAAGGGAAGGATAGCTATGGTGAGATGGTGGTGGAGGTCTGGAGTTTGTTGAGGATTTTGCTTGTGTTACCATGTTTGTTTTAATATGGGAGAAAGGGGGAAAAAAGGTGAAGATAGTAGTATAACCATTTTATTGAATGAGCTGTTTTTATTAGTTTTATATAAGGAGGAAGGAAACATTCTCCTCCTCCTCCTACTGCCCTCCACACTCACATGGCACCTATCTCTCTTCCCAGGATTTTCTCATCACTGTCCTCTATGAGCCTGGTTTCATTTTCAGATATTAAACAAATAGTTCAACCTAAATCATTACTTTTAACAAGCATGTACTCAAACCTTGCCCCTTCTCCCAGCTCAGACTAGGTCTGCTAATTTGTAGACAAGTCAAAGGAAACAGGGTCATAATAAGTTCTTCCATCTTGTTCTTTACTTCTTTTCCACAACTGATAGTTTCTGCTCCTGCATAGGTGGGGTTAGGGGTGGGGAAGAGTTAAGGAATGGAGGTAAGAATCACACATCAGTCTCAGCACCCCCTGAAATGCCAGGAGATACAGATCAAGTAGTTTCAAGGATCCTCTTGCCTTGATCCAACTGGAACACAGCCCTGGAAGGACTATTTTTTTTTTTTTTTTTTTTTTTTTTTTTTTTTTTTTGCTACTCTGTATTAGTGGGGGGGTGTGAGTAGGGGAGTGGTAAGATGTTATATTCTCCTTGTGGCATACACTCCTCTTTCTCTATAAATGCTTCTCTGAGAATTCCCCTCACATGGCTTGAGGTGGGGGGAAAATCATCCTCTTCCACCCTCCACAGGGAGGGGAAGGTCAGGAAAACACATACCACTCCAATAGTGCTATTCAGAAGAATTCCTCTCTGTGAATTCAGGCCAGTCTCCAGCCATCTCTTAAAAGGGTGAGAGTTGGACTTGTTTTGATCATCTCTTTCCAAGCCTTGCCTTAATGTAGAGGTCCTCATCATTTATTGTACTCAGCTGAGACAATGGAAGAAAAGTCATTTCACATTCAGTCACAAAGGAGAAAGAAAGCATATTTGTGTAGTGAGGTACTGAAGAATGCAGGCACAGTGCTTTTCCTGGACCTAAGAGAGAAAAGAACATTTACCATTATAACCTAGCTGAACTTGTAGTACGTTGTAGTCAATATCAGGATGTTATAGTATTTGGACATTGGTCTGCCATTTGGCATTGAAAAGAAATGTCTTTGCTTGAAGAAGTTTCAAATGAGGAAGAGATAGATAAATAGCAAAGCTTCATTCAAAACAAACAAATAAAAAAAAAACCTCCCTTTATGTCTTATTATTCTATCAATTCTGTTCTTCCAAGAGTTTCTCCCTAACCTTTCTAAACCTAATACAATTTAGTCTTTCCACTTCTCCAGTTGATAACTCAAATTTTACCCCAGGCAGCTAAACAAAAGTCCTGATAGCTGAGCAAACATATACAGAAAATTTTAGAAGGCAAAAGAGGGGTTAGTAAGTAAAGAAAAGCTATGAATGCTAACACATTAATAGTTTTGTCCCTGATGCCTTGATAAATATAAACTAATTGTGTTTTCTTTTCTTTCTGGTTTAGCCAAGACTGGTAAAACTGAGCCAAAACATGTAACATTCATTCAAGATGAAACCACTTCAATTGAAAGAAAGAAAACTAGTTTTCCTGAAGTTGTTTCAAGAAGTCAACCACAAACCCTTGTCAATATCCAAAATCTCTTTCTTGATCATTATATACAAGAAAGAGTGACTACTATTTCAATACCCAGAAAAACTTCTAAGAATGTGTATTGGCATATTCCAGAGACTGCTACTGGTACCTTATTTTTTCCAACCTGTCATTCAGCCTCAAGTCGTGTTTTTGGGAAAGAAATAAGACAAATGAAAAGGTCAAGAAAATCAAAAGAAAAAGCATCAAAAATAAAAGATATTTATTTTGGTGACATGTTCAAAGACATTGTGGTTTTCTCCTCAGAGTTCTCCAGACTTCCAAGTACTACTTCCCCAGCTATTTCTCCCAAACCCAAGGAAGTTCTATCTGCATCTACCTACACTTTTAGGCAATCTCTGATAGGTGCAAGAGCAACAGTGCCAAGCCCTATAGCAAGATCTAGTCGTGTTAAAGGAAGAAGATGGTGGGCTAAACATTTAAAACAAGATACTGCTGTGGTACTAAGTATTACTCGTTTTCCAGGTCCCATCTCCATACCAACACCAGTTTTGCCAAGAAAACCTCAAAGACAGTCTTTGTTAGGTAAATGCATTCTGAACATGGTTTGTAATAATGGGGTCAAGTAGAGCAAGGGAGAGGGATGGCATGAAAGCAAAGGGTGGTTGGGTGGTTATTCCTTGCATTTGCAGTTTGGATGATGGGATCACTTTTGGCTCATACATTCAATATATAAGCCAGAATGCAGTAGCAGAAATACTGACTTTGGAGGTCTCCCAAGGTCAAACCGGGTGCTCTACCTCAATGGTGGTAGTGGGAACCAGATGAGGAAGTTCAAAGGATCTGAAAAGTCAATATAAAAGAGCAGTGGGAATGAACAATCATTCAGAAGGTAATCTAGATGAACTCTGGAAGCAGAATGCCAATGCTGATGGATGACTTTATTGACACATTTCCATGCATAATACAAATTCATTAAAAGATGAATAATTATAATGAAATCACAATACCCTTAACACAAATTTTCACAGGAATCTAAAAGTTGGTTCATTATTTTCTTTTTTCTAGAAACTCAGGTAGCAGAATCTGAAAATGTAGAAAGTACCCTGAGGCAAAGCACACCAAACCTACCTGAAGGTAAATGCTATATCATTCTTTAAAAAACTGCATATAAGTTTATCTCTCTATAAAAATATTCATGACTTTGTGTGTCAGTGTATGTGTATGTGATTCATATATATGTCTCACCTCATTTTTAGAGCTCAACTCAGCTCTTCAGGCTATTTACTTAGCAACTATTTTTTTTTTTAAATATTGACTTTAAACCAAACTGGACTGATGTTGGGAACATAGAAAGGATCCTTAATCTGGGTAGGGCAGGTAAAAATGAAATAATGAAAATTAACTACTTTCCACATGCCAGTCACTGTTCTAAGTGCTTTGGCTTTAGTTGCCCAGCAAAAACAAATGAAAAATAATCTTTAAAGAAAATTATATCATCCTAGACTCACATTATTTCTACAAAAATTTCACAAACACAGTGTGTAGTAAGCAATTCATAATTGTGAGGCACGCAGAGACACAAAATGAATGTGAACTAGCAAAAAAGTAAGCAGTGAAAACATACCCACAGGAGAGCCAAGTGTTAGAATTATCAGATACAGATTTTAAAATAACTTGAAGACTTTTGGTCTGTTTACAGTTGAGTAGCTTGTATTGGACAAATCCCCCTACCAAAATCAACTATTAAAGCTTCCCAAAATATAGAAAAATGCTATTGAAGATATTGGAAAGTAACCATTGTAGGCCTGACATGAGAGGCTACAATCATTGAAATAAGGAAAGATTGTAAGTCAGCTCTCCATTTACCTTGCCTTTTGCCTGAGGTCGTTTGTGGTGTTAGAGAATAGAGCACAAGTAGAAAGGGGGAGTATAACTGAGTTGAGGAGATAGCCATCAGACTTTAGAGCTGTCAGTATAGCTGGGGCTTGATGCAAAATCTCAGAGAGGAGAAAAGTGAATCCAATTATCTGCATACATATCTGCTAATTTCTAATCTGTGCATGTGCAGAATAAAACTCTAAGAAACACAGCAGGAAGTATCAGCTGAGATGCAAAGGAAATGAACATACATTTTCATAGTGGCATGGAAGACAGTTATTGGAATTAAAGCCCTGCCAAAATGTAGGGGCCTTGTAAATACACTGAGCTTTAAGTTGAAGACCCAGAGGACCCATGTGTTAGGAATAAGGATGATGTTTTAGAAGAAGGCACAAAACTAAAGTAGATTATCCATAACAAAGCTCAAAACCAAGCCTTAATGTATCAAAGTGATACTTTTTGCCTAATCAAAGAAAATTTAACACTTCTGGAGAGACATTGCATTAACCTGATCCTTTAAAATTCTCATCCATAATGTCTAGCATTAAACTTAAAAGAATCACAAGACATCCTAAAAACAGGATAAAGTGAATCAGTAGAAAGAGACAGATAATAGAAACAGACCCATAGAATCAGATACTGAAGTTTTCAAATGGGGATTTTAAAATAATTGTGACTACTATGTTTAAGAAAATAAAGAATAGGAGCACCTGGGTGGTTCAGGTGTTAAGTGTCTGACTTCAGCTCTGGTCATGATCCCAGGGTCCTGGGATCAAGCCCCACATGGGTCTCTCGGCTCAGCAGGAAGCCTGCTTCTGCTTCTCCCTCTCCCACTCCCCCTGTTTGTGTTCCCTCTCTCACTGTCTCTTTCTCTGTCAAATAAATAAATAAAATCTTAAAAAAAAAAAGAAAAGAAAGAATAAGTTGGAGAATTTTACTAGAGAACTAGAATTTTTGTTTTTAAAACCAAGAGTCAAAATTCTGGAACAGAAAAAATAATATAACAAATTAATGATTCAATTAATGATTAAACATAGAACATTCCAACTATAGAACTTTCTCTTTTTTCCTAGTTTCATTTACTTATTGTGAAAAATGATTACCAAAAGAAAGTAATATCTATCACCTTACATTTTTCTTGTTATGAGAATTTTTAAGATTTCAAATATACAGGACAGTATTGTTAATTATAGCAACCATAGGACTCTCTGAGCACGTTATCCCTCCCAATAATTCTGTACCATTAATTAACTTGACATCAATTAACTTCTCAGTCTCCTCCACATCATACGCTGAAACAAGTCATGCTGCTACTTCTGATTTATTGAGATTGTCCCACTCTGGTGGTTCCTTCTTTGAAAAGTTTCCGGTGTGAGTTTAATGGTCTTCAGATCCTTCAGAGATCCATCAGGGAATTTATCCTTAATCTCCACCTCCATTTTCTTCATTTCCACTCAAAAACCAACGGCTTGGACTTAGTCCATGAGGATAGGTGAGCTGGGAGCAGGCCACAGACTTTGGTCTTAACTTACTCTCCTTTCCTTCTTGCTCCACTCTCTCCCAAGACAAGGACTCTATGCAGTTAACTTTTACACCTATTGATCTGAAGTGGGCACACAGGGCCCATTTTATAAATAGAAACTCAACACTGTTTTCTCTGGTCTAAGATGCATTATCTCCTTTTGTTGAAGCAATGGCATAAGAATTACTGAGGTTGTAAAATATGTTGCTGCAAATAATGCAGCAAGAATGGCTATGAATATAAAATTTATATTACAAAATTTCACAACATTTTCCTGCTGCACTTAGGTGCATACTTGGATAGGACATTTTTGATAGAAAGTGAAGCCCACAAGGGTCTTAATAAAGTAAACTTAGATGATCTCTGTTTGGCTAACTTCTTAGTTATTTGGATTTTTCTTCTTGTATGGGGTCTTCAAACTGAGAGAAGGAAGCTGAATTATATATGCACTTGAAAAACTCATCAAGATGGTAGTAGGAGAAAAAGCAAGGTTGTTTCTTAGGAGGTGACCTCTATCTGACTAAGATTATATGATGTCCTTTATTAGTTTTATGAAGCAAGAAGCTCCTATGTAAATTAATAAAATTTTAAAAATATATTTTTACATACAACACAAAAAGACTGAGATTGGTGGAATTTAACTTATCTAGATAGAAATCTATAAGCATATGGTTTTCTTTTTGAAAGGCAATTGTACTATCTAATATGTGGAAAACACACACACAACAACAACAACAACACCTAGTTTAGCAACAAGATGAGATTGCGTGGGGGAAGGTTATGAGTGAGGAATCTTTTCCAGAGGATTTACACAGCTAACCTATTTATGATTATTCACTGTTATCATATCATCAGTACTTTTAAACTTTCATTCTAAGTGCTAACACAGTTGACTCTCATGTTTTCTTCTATTTACTTAGGTATTGTTAAATCTAGAAAACAAGAGGAATCACAGGTACATCTCATACGTGGTGGAGGTCTTAAGACTATCAGTGCAACACGATATGAAACAATAATAGCCATGACCAACCTTGCCATAGTAAACTGTCAAATATATGGAAGAAATGCACTTAACCTTAAGGTATGCTAGATTGTTTTAATGGCAACTTCTTTTTGTATTACCTATTATTTTTACTTTAGGTTTCTTAATTTAGATTAATTTCCATGTTATTGAAGGGATCTTTCCTGTTGCAATAGAGATTCTCTAGGAACACATTCAGATTTATCTCTAAACCTGTGTCTTAGTTTGCCTTCCTTCCAGTTTCTTAAAATGTTAAGATCCAAAGCAATTATAGTGTTTTTTCATTATCTAGCATGATAAGAAAAGCAGGATTCAGAATTATCATATTTTAAAGATATCAGAAATCTTTGGCCCCTGTGCCAAATCTAGCAATAGGCTGACTTTTTGCTGAACATGAACCTGGTGTGATGAATAGCAATAATAATAGTTACCATTTATTAAGCACCCACTATGTGCAAAGAAAATGTTACTCTTAAAATAGGTATTATAATCTTCATTGTGCAGATAGAAGCACTGAAGCCCAATGAAAATAGCTCATGAAAGACTACACAGCAAACAAGGAGTAGAGCTTGGGTTTGAAGGCAGGCCTCTTTGACCTCAAAATCTATGCTTTTTTATTTTAAATTTTGTTTTGAAATAAATTCAAACTCATAGAAATATTGCAAAAATAGGAAAAGCTATGAGTTTCTTGAGGGAAATTAGAGGTTAAAAAATGCCTCTGCATACTGGGGGATTTAAAAAGCTAGGTGCATGGCTAGCACAGGATGCATTCTCAGAAAAGGCCCAAGAAGACTCCAAGCTTTCACCACCTTTTAATGGTCTAGCTAATCATTGAAAGGGTGCCCCTCAATAGAGCCAATCTGAAAAGACCAGAATATTATTCTCTCTCCTCCCAGTCCTGTTTTACAGGACTCTTTCAAAACACTAACTGAGGGACGCCTGGGTGGCTCAGTTGGTTAAGTGGCTGCCTTCGGCTCAGGTCATGATCCCAGCATCCTGGGATTGAGTCCCACATCGGGCTCCTTGCTCGGCAGGGAGCCTGCTTCTCCCTCTGCCTCTGCCTGCCTCTCTGTCTGCCTGTGCTCGCTTGCTCTCTCTCCCTCTATCCCTGACAAATAAATAAATAAAATCTTAAAAAAAAAAAACAAAACAACGCTAACTGAACACAAGCTAAAGGAGCACAGATTTCAAAGACAACATGTGAGAATGTAAAGACAGCAAAAACAATTTAGAAAAATCACTAAACCAACAGCAACAGCCCACAGCAAGCAACAAAAATAAACACTGAGAAGGGGGATAATATAGTTTTTGAAGTTACCACATTATATAAGTTACCACATTATAATAAGTTATTATTATATATAAGTTATTATATATTATATATTATTAAATAATTTATTATATTATATTAATATATTATATATTTATATATTATATTTATATATAATATATATTACATTAATGCATTTATTATATAATTTATTATTATATAAGTTACCACATTATATAAGTTACCACATTATAATATTGAAAGTATTTAGTTTTCAACAAAATATGTGTAACATGTGAAGAAGCGATATGGCCTAGTCATTGTAGAAATTAATAGACGCTGTCTCTGAGGAAGCACAGACATTGGACTTGCTAGAAAAAACCTTCAACTCAACTGTCTTAAATATGCTGAAGTAGCTAAAAAATGAAGAAGAGGAAGAATGATGTGTGAGAAGAGATTTATCAAAAAAGAGATAGAAATTATAATGGGGAGGGGTGGCTCAGTCATTAAGCATCTGCCTTCGGCTCAGGTCATGATCCCAGGGTCCTGAGATCAAGCCCCACATCGGGCACCCTGCTTAGCAGGGAACCTGCTTCTTCCTCTTCCTCTGCTGTTCCCCCGGCTCATGCTCTCTCCCCTCACCACCCCACCCTGGCCCCGGCAAATAAATAAATAAATAAAATCTTTTTAAGAAAAAAGAAAACAAAATTATAAAGGAGAAACAAAAAGAGCTGGAAAATATAATAACCAAAACATTGGAAGCTTTCAATAGTAGGATTGAGCAGGCAAAAGAAAGAATCACAGAACTGGAAGGTAAGTCAATTGAAATCATCCAGTATGAGGAACAGAAGAAGAGGATGAAGAAGGAGGAAAGGGGAAGAAGGATTAGAAGGAGAAAAAGGAGGAGGAGGAAGAGGAGGGGGAGGGGAAGAACAAGGGAAGGGAAAGAAGGAAAAGAAGAAGAAAAAAAAATGAACAGAGGCTAAGAGGCCAGATACCATCAAGTGAACCAAATAGAGGTAATGAAAGTCCTAGAAGAAGAGGAGAAAGAAAAGAGCAGAAAGAATATTTGAAGAAATAATGGCCAAAACCTTCCCAAATTTGATTAAAGCTACAAATCTATAGATCCAAGAAGTTTAACAAATTCCAAGAAGGGTAAACAAAGAGATTCACAATGAGACACATTATAATCAAATTGTCAAAAACTAGAGAAAAATCTTGAGAACAGCAAGATTTGTCATGATTTGTCATGCATAAGGCATCCTAAAAATTAATAGCCAGTTTGTCTTCAGAAACCACAGAAGCCAGAAAGGAATGGGATGACATTTTTAAGTGATGAAAGAAAAGCAATTTCTTTCTTTTTTTTTTTAATATTTTATTTGTTTATTTGGCAGACAGAGATCACAAGTAGGCAGAGAGGCAGGCAGAGAGAGAGGAGGAAGCAGGCTCCCCGCTGAGCAGAGAGCCTGATGTGGGGCTCAATCCCAGGACCCTGGGATCATGACCTGAGCCGAAAGCAGAGGCTTTAACCCACTGAGCCACCCAGGCGCCCCAGAAAAGCAATTTCTCAGCCAAGAATCCTATATCCAGCAAAACTGTCTTTTGAAAAACAAATGAGAAATTAAGATGTTCTAAGGTAACCAAAAGCTCAGGGAGTTCTTCAGGGTGCAATGAAAGGACCTTAGACAGCAACTCAAAACCTTAGAAAGAAATAAAGGAATCTGGTAAAGGTAACTACACAGGTAAATATAAAACTCAGTATTATTCTATTTTTGGTTTGCAACACTTCTTTTTATTCCCTATGTGATTTAAAGATAAATACATAAAATACTAATTATAAATCTATATTAATGGACATACAATGTATAAAGATGTCACTTTTGACAATATGTCATAAAGTAGGGCAGGGATGGAGTTGTATAGGAACAAAGATTTTACACGCTATTGAAATTAACTTGATATCAATCCAAACTAGATTGTTAAAAATTAAAGATGCCAACTGTAATCTCCATGGTAACTATCTTTAAAATATATACAAAAGAGAATGAGAAGAAAATCAATATGGCAGATCACAAAATAATTAAACTCCAAAAAGGCAGTAATCAAAGAACAACAATAAAAAACATTTTGGAAAAGGCAAAATTATAAAGACAGTAAAAATAAACAGTGGTTGCCAGGGATGGTGGAGGAGGGAGGGAAGAGTGAGCAGGAGGGGTATAGGGGATTTTTGGGACTGTAAAATGTTTTTGTGTGGTACTGTGCTACTGGATACATTTCATTATACATTTGTCAAAACCCGTGGAATATTCAACACTAAGTTTGAACTCTGATGTAAATCATGGACTTGGGTTGATAATGATGTGTGTTAATGTTGGTTTATTGATTATAACAAATACATCATACTGGTGTATGGAATGTTGACGTTGGGGACCAGGGGAATGTGGGTAAAGGGGAATGTGGAGCAGAAAAATCTCAAATCAATAACCTCACTCTACACATGACGAACTTGAACCAAAGAGCAAAATAAACCTTAAACTAGCAGCAAGAAGGAAGTAAGAAAGATTACAACAGAGATTAATGAAATAGAGATAGAAAGGCAGTAGAATTGGGGCACCTGGGTGGCGCAGTGGGGTAAAGCCTCTGCCTTCAGCTCAGGACATGGTCTCAGGGTCCTGGGATCAAGCCCTGCATCAGGGTCTCTGCTCAGCAGGGAGCCTGCTTCCTCCATCTTTCTCTGCCTGTCTCTCTGCCTACTTGTGATCTCTCTCTGTCAAATAAATAAATAAAATCTTTATAAAAAAGAGAAGAAAAGAAAAGCAGTAGAATCAACAAAATCAAAAGTTAGTTCTTTAAAAGGATCAATGGAATTGACAAACCTTTAGCTAAACTAAGAAAAAAAAAAAGAGAGAGAGAGAGAGAGAAAGCAAATAACTAAAACCAGAAATGAAAATGAAGATATTACTACTGGCCTTATAGAAATAAAAGGGATTGTAACAGAATACTATGAACAATTGTGTGCCAACAAATTAAATATCTTAGATGAAATGGCAAAATATTTTAGAAAAGCACAAATTACCAAAACTGACTCAACAACAAATAGAAATCTGAGTAGACCTATAATGAATAAAAAGATTGAATGAATATCAAAAGCCTCCCAACAAAGAAAAGCCCAGGACCACAAGGCTTCATGGATGCATTCTGCAAAACAGTTAAAGAAAAATGAATACCTATACCTCTCAAAATCGTCTTTAAAAAAAAAAAAATAAAAGCGGAGGGAATACCTCTAATGGTATTCTGAACCCAGTTCCACCATGGTGGCTGGAGTAGTTCTCCCACAACACCAAGCAATTCTTAGACACCAGCTGGGTGCCTACAATTCAACTCAATTTTGCCACTACTTAGAGCTAACACCAGATTCCATAGGTAAAATGCTCAGTCCCTCAAGACTGCCTTCCAACTCACAATGCCAATCACAAGCCCAGGTTGGTAGGTACCAGTAGCTGACCAACTGGCTATAAATTAGAGGTTCCCAAGAACCATTACTTCAGTTCAATTAATTGGCTGGAGTGGCTCACTAAACTCAGGAATCCCATTTACTTACTAGATAACTGGTTTATTATAAAGGATATTAAAGGAATTAAAGGATAAGAGTCAACAGTCAGATGTAGAGATACATAGGACAAAGTATGGAAAAAGGATATTGTAAGGGCCTATTTAGCCAGAGCGACTCTATCTTGGTTCAAAACCATTTTGTTGTTTGTGCAGTAAAACTTAAACTGACCCTGCCCCCCCCCCCCCCCCCCCCCCCCGCCAAACCCCGAGAAACTTACTTAGAAGCAAGTCTGGGAAACCAGTAAAATATGGTCGGCTTGTTCCTAATAACAGAGCCCAGAATACAAGGCCAGGTCAGCCAGTTCCTGATAACGGAGCCCAGAATACAAGGACGAGTCAAGCCAGGTGAAAACATCCAATCGGTAAAGCGCACATACTATCTCCCTAACCACCAAAGAATGTAAACCCAGCCTTTTGGGCGCCAAACTTGAACGCCAATTCTGACCAGAGTAATAGGTTAGTTCAAACAGCTACTATAGGGTAAATTGTAATTCAATTAGCCACCTGCGTGTGGCTTAACATTACTATACAATGTTACAATCTCCTTGGCCATCTATGTGTGGCCAGGATTTTGCTCTATAAAAGTTAGTCTGGGGACGCCTGGGTGGCTCAGTTGGTTAAGCAGCTGCCTTCGGCTCAGGTCATGATCCCAGGGTCCTGGGATCGAGTCCCACATCGGGCTCCTTGCTCAGCAGGGAGCCTGCTTCTCCCTCTGCCTCTGCCTGCCTCTCTGTCTGCCTGTGCTCGCTCGCGCTCTCTCCCTCTGTCTCTGAAAAATAAATAAAATCTTAAAAGAAAAAAAAAAAAGTTAGTCTGTGGGGCTGGGAGGGGCTGCTCTCTTGGGAGGCAGCCCTGGCCGGTCAGCCTGACTTCTAATGCTTGGCGTAAAATAGAGCTTTGCATAACTTTGACCTTGTCTCAGTCTCGTTCCCCTGGCCGATCAGTCTAACTTCTAATACTTGTCATAAAATAAAGCTTTAAATAACTTTCACCTTGTCTCAGTCTTGTTCCTTTGATAACGGACCCTAACAGATATGAAGATTCCATGCCCTCTCCAGGCACAACTCTCCCCAAATCTCCACATATTTACCAACCTGGACACTCTCCAAACCCTGTCCTCTTGGTTTTTATGAAGGCTTTATTACATAGGCATAATTGATTAAACCATTAGCCTTTGGTGATTGAACTCAATATCCAACCTTTTCCCCTCTCTGGAGGAAGGGAGTTAGTGAGGCAGAAAGTGCCAACTCTCTCATTACATAGTTGGTTCCCCTAGAAACCAGGCTCCATCCTTCAGTGCTTTCCAAAAGTCACCTTATTAACATAAATCCAGTTGTGGAAAGGGACTTGTTATGCATTTCACCTTTATGGCCCTGAAGTGATTTCAGGAACTGAGGAAAGGGGATCAAATATAACAAAAGATGTTCCCACTGCTCTTATGATTCCAGAAATTTCAAGAATTTGGAGACACGTGAGTCAGGAACTTCGAATGAAAACCAAATATATATGAGAGATATATTTTGGTCATCTGAGTGACCAAATACATATTCTTGTGAATTAGAATATCACAATCTCAGGATGCCTGGGTGGCTCAGTCAGTTAAGTGACTGCCTTCAGCTTGTGTCATGATCCCAGGGTCCTGGGATCGAGTCCTGCATCAGACTCCTTGCTCAGCAGGGAGCTCGCTTCTCCCTCTGCCTCTGCCTGCCACTCTGCCTGCTTGTACTCTCAATCTCTCTCTGACAAATAAATAAATAAAACCTTAAAAAAAACCAACAACACGAATATCACAATCTCTAACACATTCTGTGTTGTCAGTATAACCTAGATGCCAAAGGAAAAAAAGACACCAAAGAAAACCACAATCAACACCCCTTATGAATATGGATAAAAATCCTCAGCAAAATACTAGCAAACTGAATCCAAAAAATTAAAAGAATTATATGTAATAACAAAGGGACATTTATTCTTGAAATAAAAGAATGATTCAAAAAGAAAATCAATACACATTAAACATAATATGCATATATATACATATTATTATACATAAAAATACAATATTCATAAAGGGAAAAATAGTCATCTTAATTGATGCAGAAAAGGTATTTGACAAGACTTAGTTTTTTGAAAGGATTAATAAAATTTCTAAATCCATAATATGATTGATTAAGGAAAAACAAAAGAAAACTCTAAATATCAAATCAAAATTTTAAAAAAAGGGGACATCACCACATGTCTCAGACATCAAAATAGAAGATCACAAAACACTAAGAACAACCTTTTCCCAGTAAATGGCCCAGCTGTGATGAAATGGAAAACTTCCTTGGAAAACACAACCTGATAAAACAGTTTCAACAAGAAATAGAACACCAGTGTAGTTTTGTGCCTGTAACAAAATCTAATTAAGATTTTAGGTAAGAGCCTTTACACAAAGAAAGTTCTAGGCACATAGGACTTCCCCAGTGAGTCTATAAAATATTTAAGGACGAAATAACACTAGTTTATACGAACTCATTTTATGATGCCTATATAACTTCGACACCAAGGCCAGACAAGGATATCATAAGAAAGGAAAATTATAGACCACTATTTTTCATAAATTAAGTGCAAAAATTCTCAAGAAAACATTAGCAAGTCAAATTCAGCAATATCAAAAATTAAAAGTGAAGGATAATGTATCATGACTAAATGAAGCTTTCACAAGAAAAGATTTTCAACAATATCATCTTAATAAATGCAAAAACTTGACAACATTCAACATCCATTTAAGATGACAGAAAGGGGCACCTGGGTAGCTCAGTTGGTTAAGCACCTGACTTCAGCTTAGGTCATGATCCTGGGGTCTTGGGTTAGAGCCTCCCATTGGGGCTCCCAGCTCACAAAGGAACCTACTTCTGCCTCTCCTTCTGCGCCTCTCAAACTTGTGTTCTTTCTTTCTCTCTCTCTTTCTCTCTCAAATAAATAAAATCTTTTTTAAAAAGATGAAAGAAAACAAATATACCTCTAAGTAAACTAGGGTTAAAGAAAACCTTTCATAATTAAATAAACAGTATCTATGAAAACTCTGCCACCAACATCATATATAATCAGTAAGGATTGAATACTTTCTCCCTAAGATAGGTGCAAGGCAAGAAAATTCTTTCCTTCACTTTTATCCTACATTGTAATGATGATTTTAGCCACTTACATAAGATAAGAAAGATTAGGAAGAAGTAAAACTATTTTCATTGGCATACAACACAACTGTTTATGTAGCAGAATCTCAAAACAATCTTACCAATAAGTAAATTTAGCTGGAAACAAAGTCAGAAGTTTAAAAACTGACATAGGACTATCATCAGGGTCAAAGTCATAGAGGTCATCTAGAATTCTGCCACACACACACACACACACACACACACACACACACACACACACAAAAGAAAAAGAGAAAGGAAAAAAGACTTTGACAGATCTTTACAAAGGATGATATACTAAGGGTCAACCATAACATGAAAATGTTCTCGTCATTGCTCATCAAGGATGACAAATTGAAACCACAGTCAGATTGCACAGCATATCCTATAGGATGACTAAAATTAAAAACTCAGGAAGGGGTCAGTTAAAAAAAACAAAAACAAACTCTGGTAGTATTCCCTTATTTGTTTTTCATGTAGTGAGCTTTCTGATTTGCTGATTCTTACCATTCTGTTTTTTATTTTATTAATTTTTTTAAAGATTATTTATTTATTTATTTATTTGACAGAGATTGATCACAAGTAGACAGAGAGGCAGGCAGAGAGAGGGAGGAAGGGAAGCAGGCTCCCCGCCGAGCAGAGAGCCCGATGTGGGACTCGATCCCAGGACCCTGAGATCATGACCCGAGCCGAAGGCAGCGGCTTAACCCACTGAGCCACCCAGGCGCCCTATTTTATTAATTTTTGCCCTATCTTTATTAGTAGTATCTTTCTTCTTCTTCTTTTTTTTTTTTTAAGATTTTATTTATTTATTTGACAGAGAGAAATCACAAGTAGATGAAGAGGCAGGCAGAGAGAGAGAGAGGGGGAAGCAGGCTCCCTGCTGAGCAGAGAGCCCGACACGGGACTCGATCCCAGGACCCTGAGATCATGACCTGAGCCGAAGGCAGCGGCTTAACCCACTGAGCCACCCAGGCGCCCTCTTTCTTCTTTTGGAAGGATTTATTTGCTGTCCTTTTTCTAACTTCTTTATATGAATGTGGGCTTCCTATGAAAAGGGTGATTTTCAGCCTTTCCTTTTCTTGTTTATGTATTTAAGACTCCAAATTTTTCTGTAATCATAACTTTAACTATATCCTCCAAGGTTCAAAATGTCGTATTTTTTAATATTTTAATTTTGAAATGATTTAAAAATTATAGAGGTGTTGTAAGAAAAGTACAAAGGAAGCCCGCAGAAGTACTTCATTACCCCGGAATACTTAAGCACATATTCCCTATAAGCAAGGACATTCTCCTACATAACCATAGGGCAGCCTTCAAAATCAGGAAATTAATATTGATTCATTACTCTATTCAACCAAGAGATCCCACTTGAAGTTTGCTAATTTACCCCATAATGTTCTTTATCACAGAGGGATCTAATCCAGGGTCACAAGCTGAACACTGTTGTTTCAGTTTCTTTCAAGCTGATGTTTCCAGCTTTCTTTGACTTTCATGACTTTGAAACTTAAAAATTACAGGCAAGTTATTTTACAAAATGTGCATTACTGTGGGGTTTTAGTATATTTTCCAGTGATTAGATATAGGTCATTCAATGTTGGCATTAATATCTCAAAATGTTTTTCTTTAATTTTATTTTATCATATGGCACATGATTTCAATTTATCCCATTACTAATAGGGTTTACTTAGATTACTTGTTTAAAGTGGTATCTTCAGAGCTTCTTCACTGTTACTTTCTTCCCCTTTGCACTTAATATATAAAAATGATGCAAATAATCCTACTTCTCATCAAATGTTCAATTTGTTTCATGTGGTGAGTATAATCTGTTATACTGTTACTGATTTTTAGTGGGATGGCTGGAGCGGAAGTGCGTATGGGCTGGGGTGGTCCTAGGACTCTTGGTGCAGAGGGTTCTCTGATGGGACAGCTGGAGCTGAAGTGGGGGCAAGCCAAGTGGTCCTAGCATGCTCAGTTCAGGGTCACTCTGATAAGGTGTCTGGAACTGAGGCGGGGCACAGACTAGGGTGTACTGGGGTGCTCTGTGCAGGGGGTGCTAATGGGGTGGCTGGAGCTGAGGCAGGGGGCACGCTGGGGGTTCCTTGGGATGTTTTGCATAGGGAATACCCTGGTGGGGCTGCTGGGGCCAAACAGGAATGAGCCAGGAAGTCCTAGAGCACTCCACTAGGGGCGCCCTAACAAGCCATCTGGAGACAAAGTGGGTCAGGCCTGGAGTGTTTTGGGGTGGTTTGCACCTGCGCCACCTTGCCTTGATGGCTGGAGCTGTAGTGAGTATTGACTAGGAGTGTCCCAGTGTGTACCATCTTGGGGCTGCCTTAATGGGGTGGTTAGAGCTGGCGTGGGCTAGGGGACCAAGGCTCACTGAGACAAGAAGACTCACTCTGGTGCCCAGAGCCTGCTCCTTTCTGCTCTGTCCGTGGACAGGAAATGTTAAACGTGGTGTTCACCAGCCCCTCTGGTCCATAGAGTCCCAGCAGCTCCCCTACCATTTGGCAGAGTTCTAGAGCTGCATCTCTTATATTCTAGTGGCTCTTTGAACCATGGCTTTTTCTCTGTGCCTCAGGGTAGATGAATCTGGTACTGGTCCCTCAGTACTGTCCCTCCCCGCTGCAGTTCCAGAGGAAGCGTTTGGGGTGGGAGTAGGGGGCTCCCTGCCTTACCGTGTTTCCATCTCTTCTGATGTTCTCTGCATGATCTCTCTATCTTTTGTTGTGCAGAAGCCATTCAGTCAGCCCTCAGTTCTTCTTCAGGTGGAATTGCTCTGTAAATAGATGTAGAAGGGGCATGTGTATGGAGAAGGTGAGTTCAGGGTCTCTCTATGTCACCATCTTGGACCAGAAGCCTCAAATGCTTTATTTTGATCTAAGCTTCAATCTTTATAGAGGTTTCCAGTTAACTTTTACTCCTAGGGCTGTAGCCTTTCAGCCCTTTCATACCAACTCTGAGACCCCCTTGTCCTCGATAAGCCGTGAATTCTAATTTTTATCTCTCTAGCCCTATTAGACTGGCTATAATTCTTCTCAACTCAGCTCGTCCACAGCTTTTGATTAGGCAAATGACTTAGGGAGAAAAGTAGTGTTGAATGTTCTGTCTACCATCCTGAGATTCTCTTCTTTCTAGAAGTTTGGCTTATTAAGACCTAGCTACTTTGTTAATTCTCCAAACATTTATTGTGTTATGTTTGTTTACCTTTTTGGTTTTAGTGAGAAGGTTGGTTTGAAATAAGGTCATTAACCATTAGGATAAGTGAACAATCAGATTATCTGGTTTTGTAGTGAATTTTATTTTTTTAAGATTTTGTTTTTAAGTTATCTGCACAGCTAACATGGGTCTTGAACTTAACAATCCTGAGATCAAGAGTCACATACTCTACTGACTGAGCCAGCCAATAGAGTGCCCTTTGAAGTGAATTACTTTATTTATTCATTTATTTCTTCATTCATTCATTCATTTATTCGTTACATGGGGCTTGAATTCACAACCCTGATATCAACACCTGAGCTGAGATCAAAAGTAGGATGCTTAACTGAGTCACCCAGATGCCCCAGGAGTGAATTACTTTAAATCAGAGGTTGGTGAGTTTTTCTGCAAAGGGTTGGATAAAAAAATCATAGACTTTGAGGGTTGCATGGTCTCTGTCACTCAACTCTGTTACATAATGCAAAAGCAGCTATATACAATACTTAAACTTATGAGCGTGGCTATGTTCCAGTAAAACCTTAACTTAGAAAAACAGGTGGCAGAGTGTAGTTTGCTAATCCTTGCTTTAGATAGAGAACGAATGTAGCTTTTAAAGAGTTGGGTGGAACTAGTGAAGAAAAACTTTATTTCCACAGCCATTAATATTATTTTTAAAAAATATTAGACTCCAGAGTAGAATCTTGAGCTCTGTGGGGTGATATAAAAGAATTAAAGGTCATAATTCCTGATCTAGTTCAGGACCTTATTAAAAGAAGTAGACTTTCTGTGAACAAAAACTTATACAAAACAAGTGTACTGATTAATCTAATACAGACCCAAGATATAAGGACTTAATTGTTGCTAGAGCAGTTCAAGAGATTGGGAAGGCCTCCACATTCTTAGTGCTTAGTACCTTTTTTCCCCTTCTTTTGAAATAATTTAATTTAATTTTGTTTTTTATTATTAACATATAATGTATTACTTGTTTCAGGGGTATAGGTCTGTGATTCGTTGGTCTTACACAATACGTACCACTCACCATAACACAAACCCACCCCAACGTCCATCACCTAGATGCCCCCTCCTTTCCACCCCTTCCACTCCAACACTGTCGGTTTGTTTTCTGAGATTAAGAGTCTCTTAGTTTATCTCACTCTCTGGTTTTGTCTTGTTTCATTTTTTCCTCTCTTCCCCTATGATCTTCTGCCTTATTTCTCAAACTCCACATATCAGCAAGATCATATAATTATCTTTCTCTGCTTGACTCATTTCACTTAGCATAATACCCTTTAGTTCCATCCACATTGTTGCAAATGGCAAGATTTCACATTTTTGATGGCTGCTCTGATCTTTATTATTTATCTTCTCCTGCTGGGTTTATGCTTTATTTGCTCTTCTTTCTCCAGGTCCTTTAGGTGTAGAGTTAGGTTGTATATTTGAGACCTTCCCTGTTTCTTGAGAAAGGCTTGTATTGCTATATATTTTCCTCTTAGGACTGCTTTTGCTGCATCCCATATATTTTGAACAGTTGTGTTTTCGTTTTCATTTGTTTCCATGAATTTTTAAAATTCTTTAATTTCCTGGTTGACACATTTATTCTTTACTAGGATGCTCCTTTAGACTCAACATATTTTAGTTCTTTCCACCTTTCCTGTTGTTATTGAGTTTGAGTTCCAAAGCATTGTGGTCTGAAAATATGCAGGGAATGATTCCAATTTTTGGTACCAGTTGAGACCTGATTTATGACCCAGGATGTGATCTATTCTGGATAATGTTCCGTATGCACTAGAGAAGAATGTGTATTCTATTGTTTTGGGATGGAATGTTCTGAATATATCTGTGATGTCCATCTGGTCCAGTGTGTCCAGTGTGTTGATCTTTTGCTTGGACGATCTGTCCATTTCAGTGAAGGAGATATTAAAGTTCCCTACTACCATTGTATTGTTCATGTGTTTCTTTGATTTTTTAAAATTAATTGGTTTGTATACTTAGCTGCTCCCATGTTAGAGGCATAGATATTTTAAATTGTTAGATCTTCTTGTTGGATAGTGTTCTTGCTCATCTCTTTTTATAATCTTTGGTTTAAAACCTAATTTCTCTGATATAAGGGTTGTCACCCTAGCTTTCTTTTGATGTCCCTTAGCATGGTAAGTGGTTTTCCACCCCCTCACTTTAAATCTGGTGGTTTCTTTGGGTCTAAAATGAGTTTTTTAAAGATTTTTATTTATTTATTTGATGGAAAGAGAGATCACAAGTAGGCAGAGAGGCAGACTGAGAGAGAGAGAAGCAGGCTCCCTGCTGAGCAGAGAGCCCAACGCAGGGTTCAATCCCAGGACCCTGAGACCATGACCTGAGCTGAAGGCAGAGGCTTTAACCCACTGAGCAACCCAGGTGCCCCAGGGTCTAAAATGAGTTTTTTTGCAGACAGCATATCAATGGGTCTTGTTTTTTTTTAATCCATTCTGATAACCTATGTCTTTTCATTGGGGCATTTATCCCATTTACATTCAGGGTAACTATTGAAAGATGTGACTTTAGTGCCATTATATTACCTGTAAGGTGACTGTTACTGTATACTGTCTCTGTTCCTTTCTAGTCTGTTACTTTTAGGCTCTCTCTTTGCTTAGCTAATCCTTTCAATATTTCCTGTAAGGCCTATTTGGTGTTTGGAAATTCTTTTAGTTTTTGTCTGTCCTGGAAGCTTTTTATCCTCCTCTTATTTTCAATGACAGCCTAGCTGAATATAGTATTCTTGGCTTTTCTCATTTGGTGCTCTGAATATATCATGACAGTCCTTTCTGGCCTGCCAGGTCTCTGTAGATAGGTCTGCTGCCAATCTAACGTTTCTACCTTTGTAGGCTACAGACCTCTTGTGCTGAGCTGCTTTCAGGATTTTCTCTTTGTCTCTAAGACTTGATTTACTATTAGATGATGGGGTGTGGACCTATTCTTATTGATTTTGGGGGGGGGTTCTCTGTGCCTCCTGGATTTTGATTCCTGTTTCTTCCCCCACATTGTGGAAGTTCTCCACTATAATTTGCTCCAATATACCTTCTGCCCCTCTTTCTCTTTCTTCTTCTTCCAGGATTGTAATTGTTGTAATATTGTTTCATCTTATGGTCTCACTTATATATCAAATTCTCCCCTCATCATCCAGTAGCTGTTTATCTTTTGCTCAGCTTCTTTATTCTCCATCATTTAGTCTTCTATATCAGTAATTCTCTCTTCTGCCTCATTTACCCTAGTAGTTAGAGCCTCCTTTTTGATTGCACCTCATTAATAGCCTTTCTGATTTTGACTTGGTTAGATTTTACTTCTCCAGAAAGGAATTCTCTAGTGTCTTCTATGCTTTTTTCAGGACGAGCTCATATCTTTATAATTGTCATTCTGAACTCTAGATCCAATATCTTACTAGTGTCCATATTGACTAGGCCCCTGGCAATCGGTACTTCCTCTTACTCTTTTTTTTTGATACGAGTTTTCTCAGAGAAGAATAGATGAACGAGAGAACAAAATGCTAAAAGGGTAACAATGACCCCATAGAAATATACACTAAACAATCAAAGGAGACCCAAAACGGCGGGGGGGGGAGAATATGATCAGGCTGGTGAATAGAACAGAGCCATACACTAGATTTTGGGTGTATTTTGGTCTGTTAGAAGAAAGAACAACCCAAATTTTTAAAGAAAGAAAAACTTATATATATACAAAAAATAAGGTTAAATACAATAAGGTTAGATAAATAAATAAATAAATAAATAAATAAAGTTAAATACAATGAAGGGATAGAATAGTAAAGATAGTAAAGGTGAAAATTAAAAGAGATTCTAAAAAAAGAATTGATGAGATAAGAAGTTGGTTGAAAAAGGAAAGAAGAAAAATTCAAAAAAAGAAAAAGAAAAAGAAGGAAGAATTTAAAATTAAAGTTGAAAGACTAAAGCATCATAGGGAAAAAGCCATGAATTCTATGTGCTGTATTCCCCTAGCACTGATGAGGTGTTCTCATTGATCAGTAAACTTGGTCTTGGCTGGATGTTCTTGCTGAACTCTGGGGAAGGGGCCTGTTGCAGTGATTCTCAAATGTCTTTGCCCAAGGCAGAATTGCACTGCCCTCGCCAGAGGCCAGGCTAAGCAATCTGCTCAAAGATTTTGCTCTTCGGAGCTTTGTTCCCTGAACACTTTCCATAGAGCTTTGGAGTACAGGAATGAAAATGGCAGCCTCCTAGTCTCCGGCCAGGAGGAGCCAAGAGCTTGGGGCCCCACTCCTCAGTGCACCCTCGGAGAAAAGCAGTCAGTCACTCCCATCCCCTGGTCTCCAGCCACGCTCTGTGCTCACCCGGCCTGCGACCGAGTGTTTCCATCTCCGGCGCATGGCCCCATTTGGAGGCTCCAAACCTAGCCAATTCCTGCAGTGCTCTCTGAAGCCACTCCTCCTGGGGGTAAGAAAGGGAGTTTCCCCAGTTATTTCACTCTAAGAGCAGTGGCCCAACTGTGCCTCGGATCATGGTTTAAGGTAACCCTGAGCAGAAAGCCCACTCCTCGGCTCTATCTCTGTGGCCAGCTTCTCCACCCCATATCTGGGAGCTCTGCCACCCTCAGACAGCCCTGGTCTTTCTGCAACCCTGAGGGTCCTGAGACCACACTGTCCCCATGAGGGTTCCACTCCCTGCTTAGTCTCTGGAGCAACGTCCCTCAGTGGAGAAGACTTCTAAAAGTTCCGATTTTGTGCTCCATTGCTCCACAGCTTGCCTGGAGCTGGCCCCTCCCCCTGCGGTCTCTCTTCCCATATATCGCCTCCATTCACTTCTCCACATGTCCTACCTTGCAGAAAGTGGTCACTTTTCTGTTCCTAAGGTTGTTGCTATTCTTTTCTTTGATCTCCTGTTGAGTTCATAGGTGTTCAGAGTGGTTTGATAGCTATCTAGCTGAACTCCTGGCACCAGATGAAATCTAGGTCTCATAATCCTCCGCCATCTTGGACCACACTCCTCTAAGGCTTAGTTCCACACAGCCATTGCATGATAACCACAGCCAACGGGTTTTATGATGGGATGATAAAAGAGAGATCCAGGATACCTGTGGTGGGCCAGCCTCCTAGTGATGGTCCTGGGGATTACATGAGGCAACATGAAGGTTCTGGATATTCACTCATTCAGCCAATATTTATTAAGAACCCCCCATGTGCCAGTGGTAAACTATGTATTTTAACTATATATCAGTGTGCAAAACAGAAGAGAATGCCTGTTTCATGGAGCTTATTAAAATTTAGTGGGGGTGAGATCAGACATATATTTGTACATAGTCTGTCCTATGATTTTAAGAACTATGAAGAAAAATAAGGCAAGTGACAGGGAATCATCGCTGGAGCACTGGTTTGAGAGGTTGCTCTCTGTCATAGGTTGGTTAGGAAGGCCTCTCTGGCCAGATGACATATGAGTAGACAGCTGACTCTGTGCTGGTCACTGATCAGGTGAGACTATATAGTTCATGGGATAACATGAGGGAAGAAATTTCCAGGCAGAAGGAAACGTAAAGGCATCTAGTTGTCTGAGCACACTAAGTGAAATGATTAGAGACTATGATAAACACATATCTGCTCTGTAAGTACAGCACCAGTTCTGCAGAGAAAGTGTTTATGACAGGAAAAAAGACTACCCACTTTTGTCTATATACACTACTTCAGTAAAAGGTCAATCTTGAAACCAGTACTCAACTTTAAGGTTCTTTAGCCATGAGCCCTTCATTCTCATATGATATGTGGCATAGTCTAACGCACCTGCAATGATGTCCCCCTTTTCTATAAGCTGAGGTCTGATCATCCAACAGTGGTGTCCCTTGGTCCATTCAGTTGACCACTACTGATCCCATGACGCTTAAGAAACAAGTGTTTCAATTATCCTGGAGTGTTAAAGATACTGAGGACACCAAACATGTCTTAATCAGTTCTGACTGCTATGACAAAATATCATTAATTTCTCCCAGTTCTGGCAGCCCTGGAGTCCAACATTGAGGGGTGTCAGCTGATTTGTCTCCTGGTTAGAGATCTCTTGCTCACACCTACTTTCTTCGTATATCCTTACCTGATGGAAAAGAGAGCTCTGGCCCCTTCTTCTTCTTATATGGGCACTAATCCCATTATAAGGGCTCCACCCTTAAGACCTTATCTCACCCTAATTACCTCACAAAGGCCTCACCTCTAAATGCCATCACACTGGGGTTTGGGACCTTAACATAAAGGTTTGTGGGCAGCACAAACACTTAGTTCACAGCAGTGCATAGTTTTCCTCAATCAGAATTGGCATATTTAAACACGAAGTCTTAGATAGACATTAGATTAATAGAATGATAACAGAAAAAGAGGTAGAAACAAGAAAAAATAAGATAAAAGAGATAATTAAATATAAAATGTATTCACTTACATTTCAGCACACAATGGATACTCCATAAATGTTTGTTTGCCATTAATCAAAATAATTCCTGTCACACATCTAACACTAAACTTATTATAAACATGAATACTCAGCAGAGTTTCTATTTGGTTTCTATCCTTTCCATATTTAGGGAATTATTATTATGGCAGACTAACGAATGGAAGATGAGTATAGCCTTGTTAGTGTACTGTGTCAAGCACTGTCACTCAGTTACGTACTCATTTATTTTTACTTTGGTATAAAATATTTTGTGGATTGTTAATTAACCTCTTATCACTTGTTACTTTCTTTTAGGGCTTTTTTATCACAAATTGTCCAGACTTAACGATTTTGGCCTCCCAATTGGTGTATCTTAACTTATCCTTCAATGACATCAGTTACTTCCCCACAGAAGTGAGTCCATTTTTATCATTGTGTACATTGCACTAATTTCTTATGAATAATAATTATAATAAAAAATAGACATTTAAGATACCCTGGAAAAGAGCAAAAAAAGAGATAGGTGATAGAGCCAATCAATGTTCATTCGTTGATTCTACTACATTAGTTCAAAGGGTTTATAAAATGTACCAAGTAGAGATCTGCGATACTTGATCATTCTACTCATGTTTGTTTCTCTTTTCTGTTCTTTAGATACTTTGTCTTAAAAATTTACAAATACTATTACTAAGAAATAATCCTATCAAAGAAATCTCTTCTGAAATTCAGCAACTTAAGCTCCTTAGAGTTTTCAGCATTGCCTTTAATTTGATTACAACTCTTCCACCTGGGTAAGGTCAATGGCTTGAGATTATGAGCACAGAAAATAAAAAGCTTATAATTTAGAAAGAGATCAATTTCCCTTTTGAAAGCAGCTAGCAACTGAATGATTCCCGTTCTCTTCCAGTTAGCTTACTTGCTTCTTATCATTGTGTTACAAGCAATCATAGCAGCTACATAGATGGCAGCTAGTGAGGGGCTAGTGAATGCTCATCTAGAGATCCATTATTTGAGTATGGATTAAATGAACACCAATTACAGAAAAAGGCTTGAGTGAGAAACTTGCACTGATCCCTTGATAGCCTTTGTGCATTTGGAAAGGACACTGCATATGGAATTAGGTAATCTAGACTTTTAACTTCAAAATTGATAATGATCTGTTTTATCTGGGGAATCACTTAACCTTCCTGGTCTCAATTTCCTAATCTATAAATCAAGAAATTAGCCAATACGATATGTATCATCCTTTAATAAGAATGTTGATATTTGGGTATAAAAGAGATGGAATTTTTCCAGACCTATGGACTGGTGATTATTTAATTCTTAAACCAAAACCTTAGCCAAATGCAAAATGACATACATCTTTCAGTTAAACAAATTGGATGTAGGTTAAGGGCAAAGGGACAGGGACTCTTATACAGTTGAACATTTTGTAAAAAAGATTCTCACTGAAATTAAGGAAATGCATCAAAATTCATTTATAAAGTTGTTCACTCAGCATTGTTTATATTTATCAATCCAACAAATTCTGCATTAATAAACTGTAAAACTATTCAGTCATTTAAAAGAATAAAAAAGCATGTTAAACTTACACCATTCCTGTATATAAACACATTTCACATTACACATAATACATATATAACAAATCAACACTAAAAGTAAGAATATTGCATTGTGTGTATTTTATTTCTATTTAAATCATCTATTTTTTCAACAGTAATATAAATTATATTTTCCCTGCCTTGATTCTAGAAGCAGCTGTTTCTCTAAGTAAACTCTGCTTCCTTTTTATTGGAAGATGGTATTTAAAACCGAGATCCATATACACTATGGAGTATTATGCCTCCATCAGAAAGGATGAATACCCAACTTTTGTAGCAACATGGACGGGACTGAAAGAGATTATGCTGAGTGAAATAAGTCAAGCAGAGAGAGTCAATTATCATATGGTTTCACTTATTTGTGGAGCAAAACACATAGCATGGAGGTCATGGGGAGTTAGAGAGGAGAACGGAGTTGGGGGAAACTGGAAGGGGAGGTGAACCATGAGAGACTATGGACTCTGAAAAACAATCTGAGGGGTTTGAAGTGGCGGGGGTGGGAGGTTGGGGGAACCAGGTGGTGGGTATTATAGAGGGCACGGAGTGCATGGAGCACTGGGTGTGGTGAAAAAATAATGAATACTGTTATGCTGAAAATAAATAAAAGAAAAAAAAAGAAAGAAATATGCATGGAACTTTCTTCCATGTGTTTTCATGGCCTGATTAAAAAAAAAAAAACAAGATCTGGGTGCTAGAAGTCCCAGTGCTACTGGGGATAACATTGCTTCTAGACACTCTGGGAACAGAGCTAAGTAATACATGTGTGTCTACTAATCTGTGTGTACACATGTATCTATATTTCTGTGTGTGTGTGTGTGTGTGTGTGTATGTGTATATATATATTTGTAAATATACACACACATAACCCTGTGTATATATACACACATAGCTACATATATGTATGCATATAAAGACCCATATATATGTATATATGCATATATGAATATGTACATCTAAATAAAATTTATATTTAATAATCTGTAAAATTGTAATTATGACCTTTAATGACTGTAACTGTCATTTAAACAAAATGTAAAAATTCCTAAAGCAACTACAACTTGTTCATAGCTATAGGGTCAACATTGCTCACTATTTAGAGATTAAGCAAATTAGTTTGAACTATTGGTTAACTATTGGTTATACTCAAAAAGTTTTAAAAAGCTATTTCTGGGACGCCTGGGTGGCTCAGTTGGTTAAGCAGCTGCCTTCGGCTCAGGTCATGATCCCAGGATCCTGGGATCGAGTCCCACATCGGGCTCCTTGCTCGGCGGGGAGCCTGCTTCTCCCTCTGCCTCTACCTGCCTCTCTGTCTGCCTGTGCTCGCTCGCGCTCTCTCCCTCTGTCTCTGAAAAATAAATAAAATCTTTAAAAAAAAATAAAAAATAAAAAATAAAAAGCTATTTCTAAAAAATATTAGAGTTTCTAAAATAAAGCAGTATATTTTTCAAGATTTTATTTATTTACTTGACAGAAAGAGAGAGCTCAGGCAGGGGGAGCAGGAGGGGAGAAGCAAGCTCCCTGTAGAGAAGGAAGCCTGAGACAGGGCTCGATCCCAGAACACTAGGATCACGCCCTGAGCCAGAGGCAGACACTCAGTCAGCTGAGTCACCCAGGCCCCTCCGAAGCAGTATATATATTTTGAATCAAATAACATGGGTTATGTATTCATATCATGGGGAGATCAACAGCACAAAGTCAACTGAGGCCTAAGTTTTTGTTGCTACTATCTTTGCCCTGGGCTGCTTGGGGCATAAGCTATGCAAATGCAGATACTAAAGCCCAGGTTCTGGAGACACAAAGAACTGGGTCCTCATCCTAGCTATGCCCCTTACAGATAGGCCCTCTACAGTTATAGTTATGCCCTTGATTATACTATGGAAAGGTATAACTAATGCTCTCAGATTAAATGTTTGAAGTTTTGTGACCACGAAAAGGTCTATTTAGTTTTCTTGTAAAATAAAGACAACAGATCACTTTAAAAATCCAAAAGGTTTCTTCTTTTCCCCAAAGCTTTAGGATAGCATTTGTTCATGAAATACATGGGATTTTTTTGTTCATTTAAGAGGTAATGACATCACCAGAATGTGTCTCTCTCCTTGCCTTGTTTTTTGGTTGTTGGGCTTTTTTCCCCCTTTTTTTTCTGTTTCTTGTCTTTTTCATCCCAGAGCCCCCCTGGAGGGCCCTGACAGACTCCAGAAAGAACCGACTCCACTAACACCACTAACACCTTGATTTTGGACTTCCAGCCTCCAGAACTGGGAGGGAATAAGTGTCCATGGCTCTAAGCCACCTGGCTTGTGGTCATTGGTTACATCAGCCCTAGGAAACAAATACAGCAACCAAGAAAAGACCCTCTCTAAATGTTTTAGAAATTTCTCAGGCAGCTTTTTCTGTATGGGGCTTTAGCTGCTCCAAACATTTCAAAGCTGTCTTAAAGGATAGAAGAATCATTTTAGGAACTTCGATTGTCATTAAGCCACCTATAATGAAAAGAAGTCCATAAATTTCAAGATTGTAGGAAAATGTAGTTTCTCCGTATTTCTACCTCTTTGCTCAAGTATTTAATTCTTTATTCATGCCTAGTAATGACAAGCAGGTAATCATTTTTAATTCCATTTTCTTTTTCTGTCTAAGGTTATTTCTTTTGTCCCATCTTGAGGAACTTGATATTTCCTACAATAGTATTGCTTCCATTCCTAATGAAATCCAGAAACTCAGGTAATCTGAAACTTGTTAAGTACACAAAGCCATATGCCCTGTCAGGACATATTTGGTAATGACTGTGTTGGAGAAAACTGAGCTCGTTCATACATTTAATAGCCACAAAACGTAATATATGAAACGTCACATTTATGAAAAAGTAACTTGAATGACTGGCATTTTTAAGACATAACATTTTCAGTAATTATTTAAAAGTTGTACTGATGGCTTCTTAATAGAATGACATGCTTCATTTTGTCCATTTTTCTGGATGTACACCTGTAGTTCTTATCAGTTTTATTTCTCCAGGATAAGGAAATACATATAACAGTGTAAGCCTAATACCAAGCCCTGATTCTTTCTCACATTGACTTTTAAAATCTCACATCTGAAGTTCATCTATGTCCTTACAGATCAGTACTCTTTCGATTATATTCTTTTGATTATGACTTTAGAATAATTTTTAATAATTAGGAGGGAGATTGTTTTTCAATAATAGCCTTTTAACTATTCTCCTTAGATCATGAGTTTTAAGAGCATTTAATATACTTCCAAGCCCCTCTTCCTCCAAAAAAATAAACACAAAATTGAGATTTCAATTATAATTGTCTTGAGTTTACATATAGGTTTTGAAGAATTTACATTTCTGATGTTAATAAATATTTTCATCCTAAAACAGAGCATATTTTTTCATTTGTTCAGATTTTGTTTTATGTCCTTCATAGGAATTTATGACTTGGGTGCCTAGGGGTTGACTCTTGTTTTCAGCTCAAGTCATGATTTCAGGGTTGTGAGATCGAGCCCCACATCCAGACCCAAATCAGGCTCTGCACAGAGTCTTCTTGAGATTCCTTCCCTCTCCCTCTCCCTCCTTCTCTGCCCCTTCTACCCCCGCCCGCCACTCTCTCTAAAATAAATAAATAAAATCTTTTAAAATATTTATGACTCGCTTCACATTAAGTCCTTTATCTTTATTACTAAACTTCTCTAAGTATTCTATAATTGTGTTGTTATTATGAATGTAACATTTTCTATAATTTTCATTTCTAGCTAACTATTGCCTGTACAGAATAGAGGAAAGCTATGTCCTTCCTTACATGAATTTAAAATTAAGCTATATAACCCAAATTATCTTCATTCTGACTCAGTTTGACTAGATTTCGTTTGGTTTTCCAGGAGCATAGTCTTATCTACAGTAAAGTGAGATGATTTTATCTGCTTTTCTAATATTTGTACAAATTATTTAATTTCCCATGTGACAATCTTTATATTTTAATAGGGGAATTCAACCTCTTCACCTTTGTTATGGCCGACATATTCAGTTTTTTTCTTCCAGTTTACCTTGCTTTTACTGTATTTACTTTTTTCTTTTCCTATTTGCCTTGGGTGTGTGTGTGTGTGTGTGTGTGTGTGTGTGTGTGTGAGTGTGGGTGTGTGTGTGTGTGTGTGTGTGTGTGTGTGAATTTTTTTAAGTATTCTCCTGCTTCCACCCCAACTTCTCTGCCTCCCAGAGCACGATTGCCTCAAGAGCACCGCTCTGTGTGTTTGTCAGTTTTTCTCTTCTGGCTGCTCTGCCGTCTGCTCAGGACCAAAGGCGGTCACAAGAGCACCATTCAGAGAGCATCAGCGACGTAACCGGAAGAAGTTTCTCTGCTCCCTGCAATGCTCAGATGCTCAGCTGCTAAGGCTGTCTCTGGTGGAGCTCTTGCAGCTTTAGAGACTGCTGAGTCTATCAAATTCCTCAGAACTCATCCAGAAAAAGGATGAGCCCAGACTGCTGAAGCCTCTGAGAAAAAGCAACTCAGGAAGGGGCAGCCTCCCCGAAGGGGTATTTAGGGACCCCCACTGGCATCTCCCTAGAGTCCACCACACTTATTCTGGCTGTCCTTTGGGCTCTCTGCTGCTGGCCCTAAGGCTCCCTAGAGGGAGCAGAGTGACCATGCCAGCTCTCGCCTTTGGGACCACAGTAAAGCCTGGGGTATGGTTTCCCTTTTCCAGACTGTGACAAGTGCAATACTCAAACTGTGCCTGTGGGGTGAAGACAGGTGAAAGGCCATGTTCTTAGCTCCATTGTTTCAAATCCTACCAAAGAATTTAAGTTGTGTGAGGAGGAAACTACACTGCACATGAGAACCTAGAGTTCCCAGCAACTTTTGACCTATAGCCCGCATGTCATCCTTTTCACTCCTAGCATCTTTGACAAGTTGGACAAGACTTTGATTTGTTTTTATGTGTCCCTCATAAACAGATACTTTTCTGCCTGTCTCCAGCACTAAGTAGAAAGATGAGTAACTGAAAAAAAAAAAAAAACCCACACACAAAACAAAAACAACACACCAAAAAAACACCATCAAGGCAGGTAGTATAAAATGAGAAAATCAGTAATGTTTGTTCTCTTCGAACAAAGGAATCGCTGTTATCAGAAACAAATGGCACAGTAAAAACCAAGGGGATTCAGGTATGAAAAATCAAAACTGCAACATAACACATGATATTTTTTGCTAGTGGTAATTTCACTGTTTTGATTAGACTTGAAGGAAAAAATATGTACTGATGTTCAGTTTGTCTATAAAAATATATTCTATCTTTATACTGTCTAGAATTTTTCTTTTTCCATAATGATATGTTGCAGAGACCCAAAGTACATCCTTTAACTCTGCTATTCACACAAATGCACTGATCTGCATAATAACAAACTGTGTCATTTGCTTTGTAATTCTCCGGTTCTAAGGAAATACTTAAACACTTGGACGTTATTGCTACTACCTTTGATGCCAATTTGCAGGAACACTGGGACAAAAAATTTTATTTTGCTATTATAAATTACATATAAACTTTTAAATTTGGTTTCCTTTATTTGCAGATCACTTGAAAAGCTGAATGTGGATGGGAACGAACTGACGACTTTTCCATCTGCAATTTTGAAGCTTAACCTGAAAAAAATCCTCTTTGAGAATACATTCACTCATCCTATGTTTTGGAAAGAGAATTCTTTGAATAGCCCACCATCCCTTACTCATATTGCTTCTTTTTTCTTTTTAAAAAATAATCTACGTGAATATTATAATGTGATCCCAGTGGAAATTCAAAAGCTACTCAAATGGTAAGCAGATTCTGACACCCTTTTAATGAAAATACACCTTTAAGCATTTAAAATGTTGTTCCTTAGAGGCCAGATGACAGTTCTACTATTAACACATCCATATCGCAGCCTTGAACATACATAGAATTCTTTAAATATCTCCTTCTGTCTCTTCAGAGTAATAATGAAGTCTGAATTCAGCCCGTTTCCTAATACTCTCAGTTTACTGCTTAATTCCAGTGTGAGTTACAAATTGCTGAGGCGTGGCTGGCCACATCTATATGGTGTGATTTTAATCTTTTCTGTGAATTACTAAGGACACAGAAGTGGTTTCTTCCAAAAAAGTGTTCTTTGGTCCCCGGCAGACCATGTGGGGAAACACTTTGTACTCTAATTTCCTAGAGACCAGGAAGAGAGCAGCCTTATTTAGAGCATTTTCTCCTCCTCAGGGATTAATGGCCAGTGCGAGAATCATTGCCAAATCTCAGGACCAGGGTTTCTAAAGCCCAAGCAGTAGGAGTCCACTCAGCTTCTCTCGTATTTTCTTCCAATGGTATAAAACTATTTTTACACTCACCAGTCCTTATATTATTGATTTAACAAATCTTTGTTGTCTGCCTAAGTAAATTTCCCAGCAGTGTATGAATTACCAGTATTGACTCCATAAAAGGCAGGAAGCCTAAACAGATAATAATCATCAAAGAAATTGAAAATGTGATTAATAATCTACCAATAGAAAAGGGCCCAGGACCTGAAGCATGTTAAATCTTACTAGTAATCAAGGAACTGCAACATCAATGGCAACAACAGATATTTTACCTGTTTTATTAAGATTAAAAAGATTGACCTTAGGGGCGCCTGGGTGGCTCAGTTGGTTAAGCCGCTGCCTTCAGCTCAGGTCACGATCTCAGGGTCCTGGGATCGAGCCCTGCATCAGGCTCTCTGCTCAGCAGAGAGCCTGTTTCCCCCCCACCTGTCTCTGCCTACTTGTGGTCTCTGTCTGTCAAATAAGTGAACAAAAACTTAAGAAAAAAAGAAAAAAGATTAATCTTAAACTTTGTCATTGGATGCCCCAAATCTAGATCACTATATACCAGTAGTAGTGCTGTAAATTGGCAAAAGCTTTGTGGAAGGCAACTGGACAGTATCCTACTTACCCCTTGAAACAGAAAGGTAAATCGTCAGAATCCATCTCATACAAATAGTTACACGTGAACACAAAGTTAGGACTAGGGATGGTAACTGCAGCGTCAGTGTGCATCAATTAAAAAGTGGTAAAATAAATTATGGTATATCCACATTATAGAATATTATGATGCTATTACTATGAAGCAAAACCAAATGTATTGCAATAAAAAGTTGTCCAAGACATTTTGTTAATTCACTTTTGAGATTTTATACATAGACTTTAACATGTATACATTTTTATATTAAGTTTTACTTTTTATAAATCTAAAATTGGCAAATTATACCAATGTCTACACCACCAAGAAAGTATGAGTGTCCCTGGAGATTCCCACCCTCACCAAATGTCGTGCTGTCAGACTTTTCCATTTTGCCCATCTGATGATTATGAAATGGTATCTGTCCTCTCTGATTACTGAGATTGAGAAGCTCCCCTTCTCAATGTTCTCTAGACATTCAAGTTTCTTCTTCTGTGAATAGTCTGTTCATGTGCTAATGTCAGTGGACTAATGGGGTTGATGTCTTTTTTTTTTTTTTAACTGATTCAGCAGCATTTTAAAATATATACAGACACTAATCCTGTACAAAGCTAGGATATAGTCCCTTTATTTTTTAAAATAGTATCATTATTTTGAACTATAAAATAAAGCATAATTATTATGGAATGTTTGGAAAATACAGAAAAATATTACAAAGGCATTTAAATTTCCTGTGATCACACTGACCAAGTTACTGTTCTCTACTTGGAATCTCTCCTTAAGAGTGTTTCCTGCTATGCATCTATACTTTTTTGTTTTAAAAAACCAAGATTGTTTTATATACATTTATCCACTTTATTTTTTAGCACTTACTTTTTACTTATGTATGTCTTAGCTCCTCAATTAGAAGGTAAGATCAATAGTGACAAAGGCCCTATTTCGCACTACTGTGAGTCTCACATAACATCAAGCACAATAGTCTATTCTTCAGTAGAGATTTATTAAATATTGACTTGATGTGTCTTCCCTTCCAGCACATCTAGGTGTGAATGGTGTCAAGGTCCCATGTTCGGTGAAGGTTTTCGAGTCATCCGATCCTATGATGGTTTTGGAACAACACACCTTCCTATTTTGTTTCTTGTGTGTTCTTCTTCCTGCTATAGAGAAGTAAAGGAATGCAGTTTTGTTTCAGGTAGTATTCCTAGTGGAAAAATAACTCTAAATTCTGAGTTGATAAGTCAGGCGATGATTTAGGAGTCCCACTTTAAAAGCCATTAGAGTTTATGTCTATAGTAATTAATCTCTTTGAGAGTACAGCTTCTTTCTTCTGTGGCTCCTCTTTGTAATCCCAGCTCCTTAGGAAAGTTTGTGACTGCTGGGGAGTGGTTGCAGAATGATTACTTAAGAAGGATTAGTAAAAGGTCTTTGGATTTCAGCGGAAATCTAGAAAATTTCTTTTAGAGCACATTTGCTGTCAAATGAGAAATGATGGAAAACTTTGCAAAAAAAGGATTTACATTACAACTGTCACTTTCATGCATCCATTCCAAGAGATAAGATAGCATTTCAAAGTCATCAGTGGGGTTCATTTCTCAGATGAGTTCAAAGTCATGTACCCAAGTTCTCTTTGTGAATTTCTGTGGAAATCCGTCCAGTGCCAACCATCTCAATTGTGGATTGTTTTAGGGAATAAAAGATTCATTCCAGTCCTATATTTAGTTGTTTGAATTCATTACCCAGGCTCTTAGAAAACTGGTACAATCTCTCAGTTATCCTGACCCTCATCTCACAAAGCCTGATTCCATAGACTGCTGCCAGCATTCAACAGGCCTTCAGTGAGAGCTGGCAAAAAAATAAAGTAAAACTTACAAAATTACATTGCAAAGCAACATACGAATGCAGTAGAACTTGAGGCTTTAAGAATTAGTGTTCGGTAAGAAAAAGGTAAAAGCCTTTTGATATACAAAGAAATTTTAGAGTAGCACAGAACTGTTTCATATTTGGTATATTTTTTAAGTGCACCTAAATCCAAAATGTCATTGCTAATGACAAAACTTGATAAAATAAAATGATTGAAATTTATATATATCTTATCTTTAGAGAATGTCAGAAAATACACATTATGTCAGGTGTGTGTGCGTGTGTGTATGTGTTTCGTTTAGTATTATTTAAATCAAAGACAAAATAAACCAGACAAAATTTTTTCTGACTGTTGATTTCAATAAATTGTGTTACTCGTACTCTCCTCCTTTAGACTCAGTTTGATTTTAAACAGAACTACGAAAACTTTGTTTGAGAAGTATATACCATATTCACCAGCAAAAGAATAAAATTCTTTATACAGAAGTAACTACCATATCATGCAAGTAATCCAGAGGAGATGTTTATAGCATAATAACAAATACATGTATTAAAATTCAATATATCCATACTTCTAAAACAAGATAAAAAATAAGATTACATCCTGGGCGCCTGGGTGGCTCAGTGGGTTAAGCCGCTGCCTTCGGCTCAGGTCATGATCTCAGAGTCCTGGGATCGAGTCCCACATCGGGCTCTCTGCTCAGCAGGGAGCCTGCTTCCCCCTCTCTCTCTCTCTGCCTGCCTCTCCATCTACTTGTGATTTCTCTCTGTCAAATAAATAAATAAAATCTTTAAAAAAAAAAAAAAAAAAGATTACATCCTACTGGCATGTAGCCTATTCATACTCACCTTTGTCTCTGAAATGCTTGTTGGAGGAAGAATTATTTTTTAATGTTAAAAATGTTGATTTTTGCTTTGAATAACAAGGTGATGTGATATTGAGATAGGAAATAAATTGAGATAGGGAAGAAAGAACAGTTTTCAAAGGAAATTACAATATCTTAGAGATGCTGCAGAAAAATGAATATACCTAGACATTTGAACAAATACGAAAAACACTTAGAGCCCAATCTCATTATTTCCTCGTGGTTAGTGTAAACCTTGAATCTAAGTGATCTGAAACATACTTATCACACAAACATTTGAAAACTGAACTAAACCTAAGAAGAAAACAATGTTCTCTTTGTAATGTCACTCAATGAAAACCAGAGATAACCATCTCGACGTGTATATTGTATATGTGCACATTTATATATTACCTTTTTAAAAATATGTATTTATTTTAGAGAGAGCGCGAGAGCATGAGCAGGGGGAGGAGCGGAGGAGGAGAATCTCACGCAGACTCTCACCTGAGTGCAGAGCCTGACCCAGGGCTTGACCTCAGGCCCCTGAGATCATGACCCAAGTCCAAATCAAGAGGCTGTCCCTTAACCACCTATCCACCCAGACGCCCAATATTACTCTTTTGTTAAAGAGGGAATTATCTACCTCACACCATACACAACAATTTCTAGATTCCTCAAAGGTTTAAATTGAAAATACAAATAAATAAATAGGGTCTTAAATAATTAGAATGAGAAGGACCTTTTTAAGCAGGAAATGCAGCCAAAAAGAAAGGATGAACAGATTCAATATGTAAAAATTTTTAAAATTCCTGGACAGTCAAGATCCTCATACATAAGGTCAAAAGACAAGCAACTCATGGGAAAATACCTGTAATACATATAACTGACCAACAGGAAAGTCGTGATTATAAATGACAGAAACCCACTCTAAGGAAATGTAACTGTATTCGTTTGTGTGTGTGTCTTTAGGCGCAGCCAATTCAGGAACTCAGACGGTCATGAAGGCAGTATCTGCTTTTCTGCCTATCTATCTAGCTATCATCTATCTCTGAGCAACACTTTTAAGCTTGCCTCATTTCCAGGTAGCAAGGATGGCCACGGATGATTCCAGGTTCATGTTCTGGAATGTCAGGAACCTTAGAGAAAAGTGCACTATCTAAGCCCAACCATTACACTGAAACACATTAGGGATGATTTTCTTTGGCTCGACTTGGTTCACATGTTCATATATGAACACAACGTTGTATCTTCATGGATGGAATGCTCTGATTGGCCAGGACTGAGTCACATGCCCATCTCTGGAACTTGGAAAGAAGGAATTCCCTCTTCCCAAAACACATGAGTCAGATTGTCTCCAAGAAAGAGTTCTGGGACTGAAAATTGAGGGAAGTTTCTCCAGCCCTCTCCTTCTATGTGATGCACGCTCACACATGCACTTGCTGTTATAGGACCACTTTGGGATTATTCTTATTCAAAGTGAGGAGTTTTTTGACATGAAGACCTTAAATTTTAGTTTATAAAAATCATGGATAAGCCTGAAGGACATTATGCTAAGTGAAATAAGCCAGACACAGAATGAAAAATACTGCCTGATCTCTCATATATGCAGGGTCTGAAAAGGTCAAGGTCACAGAAGTAGGGAGTAGAATAGTGGTTACCAGGGCCTGGGGTTTAGAGAAAATGGGCAGATGGATGTTGGTCAAAATCAATCTATTCCCTTATGTTGTTATCTTTCATTGCTAAGCTTAGCAAGTCTGTCTTTCTCCCCAAATTACATAAATATCTATCTGTAGTTTACTTATTTTACATTTTAATACTGTGCATCTCAAAATTACTTTAGTATGGAACACGAGGTGTGGTTCCAAATTTAAGTCTTTCTAGAATGCTGGGAGTTGTTCCCCTTCCTGTTCATTTCCTACTGAAGCTTTACCCTACCAACTCGAAATGCCTCCTTTATGACACACTGAATTTTGAGATAATTAGGCCTATTTCTGTTTCTTTTTTACTTTCTACTCTATTCCATTAACTTGTGATGGAATATCTATGTTGGCATCCATGTGATGCCAACACCATATTGTTTTAATTATTTTAACTGAAACTACATCTTAATATATCTTATTCAAGTTCCCACTCATTGCTATTTTTGTTCAGTACTTTTTTTTCCCCCAAAGATGTATTTATCTACTTGAGAGAAAGACAGCAAGAGTGAGTCAGGGGAGGAGCAGAGGGAGAGAGAGAGAGAGAGAATCCCAAGCCAACTCTGAGCTGAGTGTGGAGCCCAAAGCGAGGCTCGATCCCACGACCCTCAGATCACAACCTGAACCAAATGGAGAGTCAAACGCTCAACCAACTGAGACACCCAGACTCCCCTGTTCAATCACTTTCGTTATTCTTATACCTTCATTTTCATATGATACTTATTAAAATCTTTAAAATTACTTTGTATTATCTTCCTCCCTTTCACCAAATAAACTACTTTGGATTTTTGTTAGCAACTGAAGGAAACTGAAAACCACATGATATAGAACACACACTGTATGACTTAATTTATGGACTAATAATGGTGATGATATTAATTCAGCTATTGGGAGATTTTTTTCTATATTATATATATAATATGTTATATATATAACATTAGGTATATCTATATATTATATATATATTCTCCATTGTTTATGACAAAACGCTGGCCTCTTTTTGGAAGCAGTGATCATGAATATTGTTGTTTATGCACTTATTTAAAAAGTAGAGTTTTTAAGCTCAAAGATTTGATCGGTGTAGCTCTGAGGAGTACTCTACCTTGCTCAGGAAAACTGGATGCCAGCTCTGGTTGCTTTCTGCTCTGTCCTTGGTTCTCTCTGTGAAATCCGCATGCTTATTTGGCTGGGGCAGAAGGCAGAGGTTGGGGATGGGCCAGCAGGGTCTCTACAGCCCCCTGTGCTGGGGATTGTCCTTTCCTGCTTGGAACCTAAGGAGGCGGAAGTATGTGCCATGTCCTGGGCCCCGGGTTCTCAGAGGTCACATACTGGTGTCCCTGTTTAAGCAGCACCTTAATCCACAGAGGAAATGCTTTACTTTCATACACCCGACGTCATACCTCCTGTACCCTTGACAATCTCTTTCCCAGGAACCGCCCCTCCAACAACACACCGTAAGTGACAATTTGAAGACATTCGATGGTGTCACTGTCTGCCAGAGATGCCAGGGCTGGAAATGCGGCAGTACCTGACCTCAGCCAAGGCAGCCCAGAGCATTCCCCAGCCTAGGCTGGTGCAGCTGCAGTGAGCTTTCCAGGTGGTCCTGCTGGGGGGAGTTGGGGCGGGGGAAGCCCCCACCTTCAGGTTCTGGGGTCAGGGCCTGAGATCCCAGAGTTGATTGCTCAGGAAGCCAAAGGAATGTCCTGTTTCCAAATGATGACTGGACCCTTTTATAGGCCCACCACTCTCTGGGAATGCTCTGTCCCTACCAAACTCCCAGACTCAGGATCCTTACTTCTAATAAGGTCAAGGAAAGCAGAGATGGAATCATGTGGCTGAAGCTCCTCGGTGCATTATGGGACTGACTGACAAGGTACCTAGTGCAGGACTTGGCCCGAGCCAGGGCTCTGAAAAGGGTAGCTCATATCTTTAGTGTCAGAATGTGTATTTTCCCAGCCTCAACCCAAATCTCCCTTCTTCTATACCATGATGGCTGCCTTCAAAGGCATTATGGTTTGTCTTTTTATATAGATTTTAAACACCTATTTCTCCAATTTCTTCTCTTTTAAAATTATCAGCACAAGGACATTTCCAATGGATTGAATATCAGTTGAAGATCTCTGATTTTTGTTGTTGTTTGCATCGTGATTAAGTGGGGGGGAGGATGTAGAGATTAATGGCAAAATTGATTCTTTTTTTTCTATTTTTCCCAAGTTGTGCTTAGTTAAGCACTTCTAATCTTTAAATAGGATTCTTTTGGCTAGCAAACAACGCCACCGTTCCAAATGCAATTAATCTCAGAAATCCATAACTGCGCAAATCAACAAATGCCAACCCATTTTGATGACCTAGCCACTCTTTTCTGACACATCAGGAATTCCTGTTTTTCACCCATAAGAAATGCTGTATGTTTGATCAGAAAATGGCAGTTGGAGGACATACACGTGAGAGGCCCAAGGGCCCTTCTGCTGCATACCTCTGGGGAGACCTGAAGATGCTTTGTTTTGTAGTGGAAGAAAGAAAAATAATAATCACATCAGCATTATTTGAGTAAAACTTAGAAACTAGTGTTCCCTGGAGATCTTTTTTTTTAGTTGAGTTCAATTCACCAGTGATTTATTGAGCACCTACTAGATGCCAGGAACCATGAAATATAGGTTCTTTGGATCTAGTATCATGTGGAATGTTCTATGATAGAGATGTGAGCATGGTGGGAATGCAGTGAAGCATCACAGAGTCACTCACAGAGATTAAGGAAGATTTTGTGAGGGCATATTTGTCAAGCCAAGTGAGCAGGGTTAATGTTGTCAAGTTTACAGCAGCGAATTTTGGGAGATGAGGCTTAAGGCTAGAGAAATAAATTGGATGAGTCACGAGGCTCTCACGTGATGCACTAAGAAGTGCTATTAACTGCTGAAGAGTCATTGAATATTTTAACAGAAGAATAACATGATCAAATGTGTATTTTAAATAGATTGGAAAATTCAGAGAAGCTGCTGGGGTTTCCAACCAGGCAGGACAGTAGTAGTAGGGAGGAAAATTTTCCAGAAATATTTAGAAGGTAAAATGGGCAGAAAGGATGTTGGGCATGAGGGAGAAGGGGCACCTCTGGAATGATTCCCTTGATCTCCATTTCAGGGGAGAAAGAAGTTTTGAAAAAAATCTCAACATTTAATTCACCAAGTCTATAACTGTGTCATAGAAAAAAAAAAACAGTTTTATAGAACTGATATGATATTTTTAAACTGCATATTGGTTTTAATTCATATTCTGTTCTCTTCCAGACACTAAAGTGAAGTTGAGGTTATTTTATGTCAATGTCACTTTTTAAAAAAATCTAGATCTGTCCAAAAAAACAAGGGTGATTATTCTCTCTATAAAAGGATTCTTCGTTTCATAAAATAAATCTTTTTGTGCTCTCACTCTCTCTCAGATAAATAAAGGAAATCTTTAAAAATAAAGAGCTCTAAATATGATTTAATATTCTGCTCCTCATAAATATACCTATTTTATAAAAACAGACATATACACACTTTTGAATTGATTTGTGAATTTTTTTTTCTAAGACAGTTTTCTGTTGTTGTTTTGTTTGTTTTAGAGTAAGTGGCAGGTCAGTATTTTCTCAGATGACTTTAGGAGAAAAAGACACTAAGATTTGAATACTCCTAATTTGCTTACTTAATCTCTCAGCAAATAGTGGACTGTCTTGCCATTACTTCAGACTCTTACATACAATTCACTGTAAAGCAGATTACATTGCCTAAATATTTTATAATTTGCTGAGCGCTTTCACATACTGAAGGAAAGGAGGGATTTTAAAGCCATCGTGTCTTTAGTATTACCTGTGTGGCATGGAAGATGGATTACCCAGCACATTTCCTTTTTCTTTTTCCTCCTTTGGAATAAAATCCTACTTTTTAATTAGGCACGACTGCCTCACAGTATAAAAATACTATGTTTCCCAGGCTCTCTTGAAGCTAGATCCAGCCACTAACTTATGGTGATGAAATGCCAGTGAAAACAATGGCAGGATACCAGGAAGGCCAGTTAAAGGGAACAGGTGGATTTGAGAGAAGATCCCTTTTGCCCTTTGATCTCTCCCCTTTCCTCCAGCCTAGAATGCAGAGAGGATGGCTGGAGTTCCAGTAGCCATTTTGGGCCACGAGGTGACCTTGAAAATAGAAAGTAGGAGCCTCGGTCCTTCGTGACACCATAACCCACAGCATCAGATTCGTGTGCCCACCTTATACATGAAAAGAACCCAATTTCTACCTTGCTTAGCCACCAACCACCAATACTTTGGGCTTTTCTGTTCTCTCTAGCCAAACTTAATCTTAACAAATATAGCTTGTAATACACTCCAATCCACTGCATCAGGAAGGAGTCATATACTCCCTCTACTGGAGTAATGTGTTTTCAGCTCCTTTCTTTTTCTTTTCAAGCTTCTCTTACCTTCTTTTTTTTTTTTTTTTTTTAAGACTTGTTTATTTTAATTTTAGAGGGGGAGGGGCAGAGCAATAGCAAGGGAGTCTTTTTTTTTTTTTTTTAAGATTTTATTTATCTATTTGACAGAGAGAGAGATCACAAGTAGGCAGAGAGGCAGGCGGGGGGAGGGGGGTGGAGCAGGCTCCCTGCTGAGTAGACAGCCTGATGCAGGCCTCAATCCCAGGACCCTGAGATCCTGACCTGAGCCGAGGGCAAAGGCTTAAGCCACTGAGCCACCCAGGCACCCCAGCAAGGGAGAATCTTAAGCAGACTCCTGACAGAGCATGGAGCCCGATGTGGGTGGGGCTCCATCTTAAGACCCCAAGATCATGATCTGAGCCAAAACCAAGAGTTAGATGCCCAACCTCATCAGACACGGGTCTATATGACCTATGGGCAAGGAAGAAATCAACCACTTCAGGTCAAATTATTTTATTTTTTGTACCTGTGTGTACCTCTAAAAAGGAAAAACAAAGTCTTCTAAACCAGCAAACCAAGAAAACCTAGAAACAGCATGCAAGCATGTCAGATCTGCTCTGTTATTGAGGGCCCAACATCTACTGGGATAGAAATGCCTGGCTCTACCTCACCATAGTCCCTGCTTGGCTCAGACACTACTAAGCCACCCTTAGGCTCTGACCCTTTTCCGCCTCTGAATCCTTATTCAAGTAATTCACCAGACGGGGCTTCTCTTTGTCGACATGGTAGCATCTCATACATGTATTTGCTATCACTTCTTCTTGCGCTGCTGTGTTATTGTTTGGGGCTGGTTAGCCACTGTCACAGGAGGCTAAAATGAGACTCTTGCTGTTTCCATTTTTAAATGCTCAAATGTTAAGCTTCCAAATTGAGGTATCATACAGAATATTCCAAATCAAAGTGCTAGGAAAGGAGGTGGACAAAACTAGTTTTGGGGCGCCTAGGTGGCTCGGTGGTTGAGCATCTGCCTTGGGCTCAGTTGGTGATCCCAAGGTCCTGGGATCGAACCCTGCATCACATCCATCACATCAGGCTCCCTGCTCAGTGGGGAGTCTGCACCTCCCTCTCCCTTTGCCGCTCCCCTCACTACCCGCCCCCCCTCTTGTGCACTCTCTCCCACTCTCCCTGTCAAAGAAATAAAATTTAAAAAAACCAAACCAAACTGGTTTTGTGACAGCTAGTTCCAGCTGCAGTGGCAGATTCCTACTGACTGGGGGACTCTCCAAGAAAGCCACAAAACTGCCCCAGACAGTGTTTGCTTTGAGCATCCACCAAGACCAGAAGGCACAATGCCTGATCAGGACAGGGCCAGTGACAAAGACTGTGTCCTCTTCTTTTTACCCCTTTCAGAAAGGGTCAGAAATTGCCACTGAGTGATGGGAGAGCTCGCTGGGGGCAGGCAGCCAGGGGGCAGGGGGTGACCAGCACAGTCAGCGGGGCCCTTCCCCCTCTGTGGGTTTCAGGCCTGAGCCAATGCTCTTCTCACTTGCTTAAGAGCTTCCCGTGTGATTGTCACACTGGACTAGATGCTTTGCTGCTACCACAATGCTGCTTTTCTAACCCAAAAGGGCAGGAGGGACTGTGGCATCTACCAGAGATTTCATGCAGAGGCAGGAAAGAACCTTCCTTGGAAGAGGTCATAAAGGGCCAGGGAAAGAAAGAGTCAAGTTATGGGGGTGCCTGGGTGGTTCAGTCAGTTAAGCATCTACCTTTGGCTCAGGTCATGATCCTGGAGTCCTGGGATCCAGCCCCACATCAGGCTTCCTGCTCAGCAGGGAGTCTGCTCGTCCCTTTGACCCTCCCCCTCTCACCTGTGCACTCTCTCTCTCTCTCTTATTCTCTCTCAAATAAATAAATAAATAAAATCTTTTTTAAAAGAGAAAGAAAGAAATGTATTTTTTTTTTAAAAAAAGAAAGACATGTATTTTTGAAAGAAAGAAAGAAAGGGCCAAGTGACTCCGTGCTGCCACCAGCTGCTTCCATCCCCTCTTCATCGGTCTCACTTGCTCAGAGAAGCAGCCACCCCAGCTTCACCCTCCGGCCCCTCATGGCCCACAGGCAGTGCTTGAGTCCAGGGCACTGGAACTACCTGACCCTGTGGAGAGCATTTCTGTCCCAGCTTTTTTTTTTTTTTTAAGATTTTATTTATTTATTTATTTATTTATTTATTTGTCAGAGAGAGAGGGTGGAGAGAGAACACAAGCAGGCAAAGCAGCAGGCAGAGGCAGAGAGAGAAGCAGGCTCGCCACTGAGCAAGGAGCCCGACACGGGACTCGGTTCCAGGACCCTGGGATCATGACCTGAGCCAAAGGCAGCGGCTCGACCAACTGAGCCACCCAGGCGTCCCTGTCCCAGCTTCTTCTGAAAATTGGAAAGGATATTTCCTGACAACCCGGAACATGAGAAGAGGGGTCAGTGTCCTCAAAGTGTCACATCAAGTTTGAAATGTCTGACCCTCCTCAACATTTCCACATCAACTCCCTGGATATGTTTCATCACTAGGAAAATCTGAACCAGTTACATTTCCAGTATCTTTCAAATACACAAAGCTGATGTTTAGAAATTCTGCAGAATCCAGGGATATGCCCAGAATAGGACTATGACTAGATTTCTCTTAAGGTGATCTTTTTGGGGGCAAATGGGCCTATTCCTCAGGAACTCAGCCAAGGCACTTATAATTTTTTTAAAGTTTGGTGAGAACAATGGGCTTACTCAGAACTATAGAAATAATAACTTGATGTGCTTCCTTTACTTTTCTTTAGCTGGGTTTCCCATAGCTTAGGAGTCGTATACATTTTTGTACTAAATAGAGATGCACATTAATTGCATTTTTTGGTCCCTGAGTCACTCTTGCTTCTGCCATACACTTTTAATTGGAAAAGTGAGGCACTAAAAAGTAAGAATTACCCAAATCATTTATAGTAATGCAAAATTTGGCTCAACAACCAGATCAATAGTCTCCATAATGCCTAGGACAGCTACAGAGACAGTCACAAAAAGTCATTATGTAATTGGGAAATATCTGCTCGGACACCAGATTTCTAATTGACCTTAACCGAGGCTTCTCTTGGCCCAGAAAGCATGATAATAGACAGTCCTTAAAACAGCATCCAGACAAGGGCATTTCTTTGTAACACCATACATCATAGAAAGCATCGCCTTAACTGAAACTTTCCAATTTCATTTCCCCTTCTATTTGGCAATACGCCAAAAAAGAGACCCAAAATGATCTACTGTATTCCTTTTGGCAAAGCTCAAGGAACCCTCCACTGTCCCTGGATTTTGATTCCAACTCCGGTCATTCCATTAGAATAATAGAGGGTGTTTGTTATCAAGACTATTGGATCCAGCTCCTTGCTCGCCCCTCCCCCCTTTGAGCAAGTAGAATTACAGCCCTTCCCAGTTCTCAGGGGACACAGCAGATAGTATTTCTTGTGTAAAGACAAACAAAAGAAGTAGGAAAATATTATTATATTGTAAAGGTAACAGGCATGCCATTAGGCACTCTCTCAGCCTGGGGGTCTAGATCTTGCTCTGTTTGGCAGGACTCCTGCCTGAGCACAGGACAGGGAGCTCCCCTGACGCTTATTTTTGGTTTACAGGTAGCCTGGGAGGTGTCTGCACAGGGCAGTGGGACAGAAGCAGGCCTGTGTCATGGCTAGGCGTCACTCCTGTTAGTCTGGCAGCTGGTACGGCACCGGGGCAAGTGCAGCCCGGAGATGGAGGGGATTGTGGTCTCCACATGGGCGAAGACTGGATGGTCAGTGATGAAGACACCATTCAAGATGGCTTCTGGGTGCACATGAGGGACCCGGCACAGACCTACCAGTCTACTCCTCCCGACCTTCCTCTCACCCCTGCCCCGGACCATCTCTCCTCCCCATTCTGATCACTCTTTCCGTCCCATAACCGTGAGAGCTCTCTTTTCTCTATTCTCTGTGAGTTACTGGGACACACCATCTTTCCCACCCTCCCAAACAGCTACATTCTCTTTCCTTTTCATTAGAGAACGTGATTTCCTTATCTAAACCACAGCCCACAGTTCTCAACCAAAGCCAATCTGGATCCCCTTTCCCCCAGGGGCCCAGAAAGCTCCGTCTTCAAAGCTCTTCGAAAATCTTCAAATAGACCTAGCTCAAAAGCAGTGTCTGCTGAGAAAGGTTGAGAAGCCCACGCTAAACACGCAATTCCAGGAACAGGGTGTGCACCAGAATGTTCCCTCAAGAGAACACTAAGTTGGCACGGAAGTATCCCATAAAAATCCTATGTGCAGTTTTCTTATGTCAAAGAAGTCCTTACCCCTTTTTTATGACACTATGTCTGAATTAAATCAAGATCTCCAATTTACATAACTTTGAGACATCTTAAGAGATCTATTTCAAGAGCTGAATGGGAAGTGGGTGAGCCAAAGCTCTCTCTCTAAGGTGTTTTTTAGCCTTGCTCAAGCACCGGGCACGATCGGTGCCTGAAATTTCTCTGCTGCCATGTGGCATCAATTTGTATCTGGAAATAGTCTTTTTTTCATCGCTTATGATGCCTCATGATTGCCATGTACACATTGTGCAACAGTTCTCCATGATTTTGTTTCTCACGTCACTCCACAGATTCTCTTAATAGCTTGCTTTTACAGGTGAGGAAACAGAAAGCCTGAGTTTTAAAGGGTTGGATCCTGAACAGTATACTTTCAGGCTTCTAAACGTGAACATGCTCAGGGCTCCTGATACAGAAAGCCTATTTGCTTTCTGGAAAATCTGTACCTTCCACCTGTGTACACACCACACACTCACCAGCACAGTGAGGAATGTCTCTTGAAATATTTAATCAGTCCGTAGAGGAAAACAGTCCCCTCTTGTGCTTATTTCAATGGTCTTTATTTGAAATTCCCTATTCTCGAGTAGTTTGACTTTGTGATCCTTCTGAATTTTGCGGAGAGCCAACATGACAGAAATCCTCAACGAAAATGAAGAAATGCTTCACTCTTCTACCAGGAGCCAGCCTGAGCCAGCCTTAGCTATTTCCATTTTTAAAAGGAAAGGAACAATTCAGAAAAAGGAGAAGCTAAAAGTAACCCACGCTTCCACAGCTCGTTCCAGAAGTAGGAACAGCTTGTTTACTCTGGGGAACCAGGAGGAAGTTTGCTCTGTGTCCCCCATCTGGAGAGCCCAGGTCAGGGCCCGCATCAGCACCAGCAGCTCCGGAGGGGAAGCTGAGGGCGCTGACCCACGTGACTAGAAGCCTGCGGGCACTGAGAGACTCCCAGAAGCTAGGTTGCTCTGCTTTCTCTCCTTCTATAAACTCATCACTGGCAATGGTCATGTCATGGTGTCTCTCCACGCACCGAGAATCGTATGTAACTTAATGAACACGTGCTTGTCAAACCTGCAAATCCCAACAGCTGTACTTGGGTACAAGGGAAGTGGGTCAAACGGAGGCACTCGCTCCTGCTATGGTGGCTTTCACACTGCATCAAAGGGTTGTGTCAAACAGGATGATGGGTGTTGCAAGGGGCAGAGACCACAAACCGTCTGCCACCACCACCAGTCACCACGGAAGCTCATTGTTGCCTCTCTCTCAACCCTTTCCGGGCAAATAACATCTGACGCCTTGCAAGAGGGCAGCACTTTCTGGAAAGACGGCAGCTCTAACCAGAAAGTCTGATCAGGCACAAGAAAAAAAATATCAGATTGCCAGCTATTTCAGAGTACACTTTCATTCCCGAATATGATGGGTCCGAAATGCAAACCATTGCCTTCGATTCAGCGCTAATCCAAGTAGCTAAAAGGAATGAGAAGCAGCAAGATAGAAGCTACACCCTCCAAAGAAGCAGCCTTTCTGCTTGGGTTGGCTTGTGTTAAGAGCAGATTCTGCTAAAGAATACCATGACGAGGTGTGTCCTCCAAAAAGCTACATCATCTAAAAGCCGATGACGATGACGTAGACAGAGACCACTCTGGGGAGCAGGAACAATGTTCAGATGAAAGGTCTGTTCATTTCCTATAGCTGCTGTAATAGCTGCTGTAACAGATTACCAGGGGACAGTGGCTTAAAACAATGTAATTGTATTATCTCCGTATTCTGGAGTTTTGAAGTCTAAAATGGGTTTTACTGGGTTGATGTCAAGGTGTCAGAAAAGGTGTTTTCCTTCTGTTGGCTCTAGGGATGAGTCCATTTTCTTGTCTTTCCCAGCCTCCAGAGGCTGCCTACCTTCCTTGTTCGTGGCCCTACTCTTCCGTTTTCAAAATCAGCGGTGGCAGGCTCAGTGATGTTCACACTGCCGTCTCTCTGAGTCTTCCTCTTCTATGTTCTTCTTCTAAAGAAGATAAGGACATAAGAACATAACGTCCCTTATGTTTATACTGGACCATCCGGATAATGCAGGATTATCTCCCTGAGATCAACTGATTAGCAACCTTAATTTCCTCTGAAATCTTAACTGCCCCATTGCCAGGTGACCTCACACGGTTGCTGGTTCCTGGAAATCGAAGGGAGACATTTCTGGGGGACCATTATTCTGCCAGAAAAAATGGGAACACCAGAGAGTTCAGTTATGTATCCCTAATCCTCCTAGCAACCTTGGAAATGGAATGTTTACCAAGAGACTTTGAGAATTTAAGTACTTTGTACTTTTTCCAAAGATATTATGCTAGTAAGAGATAGAGCTGGAATGTGACCCAGATCTGTTCTGGAAGCCTGTGCTCATCCATGCTGTGTTCCTCCCCAGCAGGCAGCCTGGGCCCTCTACTGAATCTCTACACCACAAGGAGCCTAAAGATTCTTCAGCAGGAATCTCAGAGAAAATTCATCTTCGTTCAGGCATTTCAAGGAATACTAGCCATGACAAAGAGTCAGGACAATTGGCCTCTACTTCATGTAATGTTTGCATTACAACCACTGCAGAGCTGGGCAGTGTGCTAAAACATGCAGGTTCTCTGGATCCTCGACTGTTAAACCAAAGATTTGAACTGTATGATGTCCAAGACACCTTCTAGCTCTAAAATTCCAAGACTGACTAACGGTACTGGTGAAACTATGTTGCAGAAACAGGTCCACTCGATGGATGGCTAAGTGTTCCAAATGCCCCTTTTTATCATGATGGGCTGGCTCATCAGTAACATTTTCTAGGCATCAAACCAATCAGCTACTTTTGGTGTTTCTCCCTGGAGCCCTGTTCTCCTGCTCCAGTGGGCCTGTCTCCTGCCCGTGCTTGCTGCGTCTCAACCCGCCATTTTTGCCGACCACCATGTCGGGACTTCTGTTTGCCATTCTCCTGTGTTCAATCTTCTCTTTTCTGGACCTGCCTCTTCCTCCTTCATGCTTTGTTCCTTTGTTTTGATGGACCATGGACTCTGGTAGTTTCCTAGGAAAGTATAAAAGGAAGACAATTCTTTTGAGGGCTTCAAGAATGCTTTTGTTCTAACCTCAATGTTTGTAGCTTATAGAATTCAGGGTAGAAGAGTACCATCCCTCAGCATGACTCCTTGCCTTGTCTACTGCCTCTGGTGTGGCTGGTCGGCAGTATGATGCTGGTCTGATTCAAGAGCCTTTGCAGACTGTTTGTTGTTTCCTTCTCTCTCTCTCTCTCTCTCCAGAAGCTTTTAGAATCTTTATCTCTTGTGTTGTGCAACTACATAATGACGAGTTTTGTTGTGACTCTTTCTTCAGTTGTTGTGTGGGGCAGTCAGCGAGCCCTGTCACCCGGAACCCAGTCCCTCGGTTCCAAGAGCTTATCTCATTGCATTGCTTTATCTCGTTTCACTAATTCCTCCTCCTGTTTTCTGTCTTCTCCTGTATGAAAGTCATATTAGACATTCTAGACAGATCTATTACCCTTATTTTCCTCCTGCGTTTTCCACTGCTGTAACTTCATTTCTATTTTACATGAGATCTCTTCAATATTATCTTAATTTTGTTGGAAAAGTACCATTTTTAACCTCAAAGAAATATTTCTTCCTTCGCTTTCTTTTATAGTATCTCACTTTTGTTTTGGATGCAATATTCTCTCTTAACTCATTGCCGATACTAGCTTTTTAACTTTTTGTTCTGAAATAATTCTAGAATTGGCAGGAAGTTCCAAAGGCAATACAGGGAGGTCCCAAGAACCCCTTACTCCTTTGCCTAGTTTTCCCTTATGGTCACATCTTACATACTTATAAAGAGTATCAAAACCAAGGAACTGACATGGGTGCAAGGTGTGTTATAATTCTGTCATTTTATGACGTAAAATACATTGCCTCTCGGAACCCCCTTTATAACCTCATCCTTCCTTCTTCACTGCAGAATATTGATTTTTTTTTTAAGTTGTATTTTCCTATTTTCAGCATAATCTCTTTCCTCAATGTCCTCTCTCTCTTTCTCTCTTGTCTCTTTCATTCTGGAAGCTACTCACAAATGGCTGACAGCGTTGCCCATTCATTCATGGTTGAGCAGGAAGCTCGGCTGTGGTATTTGGGGGTCTCACCCCAGTGAGATCATCAGCAAGTTTGTTTTCTCTTTGGAGGACCCTCCAATGGCAGCGCCTGAGATCTTTCCTATAGGTTCACTGGGAGGCTCCAGTGAAGAATCTCCCATCTTCTCCTCAGGGACAGGGAGGACTGTAAGCCTGGCTGCCAACTTCTGGAAAGCAGAGTGTGGGGAGGGAGTGGAGAGCATACGATTCCATGGGCAGACTATCCCTTAACCCCCTTGTCTTCAGCTTGCCTCCCATCTCTCCTCACACCCCTTCACTGTGATCTGCCAAGTTTCTTAAGTTCAATTTCTGAAGAAAGTAAACCTCCAGTCTCTTGTAAGGTGCCCAACTTCACGAGGATAGGGAAGGGTGTCTAATGGCTCCTGACAGATTTCCCCAAAATTCTTTGTTCTCAGTCCTTTGCCTTATGGCACTTCACATTTTTGCAGAGCCTTTCTGTGGGTCTAAAAAGGAACCCCTGACTTCCCATCAGTGTTCCTCTCACCAGCCACCATCCTTAGTCACAAATCCTCTAGCAACCAAAATTCTGTTGAAGTGTCTTTCCTCTGACACTGTTTCTTATCCAATTCACTCAGTCCTCTTAGGATATTTTTTGTATTTTCTTACTTCCTTTGCAGTCATTTTAATAGGATTCTGGGAGGGAAGGGGATAGGAGTATGCTGTTGACCTGTCATGCGTAGACAGCATTCAGTAGTTGCTTTTTAGAACAACACTTGAAGTATATGGTGAAAGCTGAATTTGTGTCCTAGTGAATTTTAAATACAGAAGTTCCTTGGTAGTATATTTCAGTAAATTATCACACACAAAAAATTGAGATCACTTCTACTACTCAGAAGTAATTTTCCCTTCTCATTTGTCTTTAAAATTTTGGTGGGTGATAGATGGCTGTATCTTTCAGGTACCTTTACCCTCATTTCCTGCTATTGCAATACCAGTGTTGTGAAATTTGACAGCATATGTGAGAGAAGGCTAAAGTGGAAATGAGCTCCAGACAGTATGTAACTTTTGCCTCTAGAGTTAATCACCTCTAACAAAGGACACGGACCCACAGAGCTCTTTCTCTGGGTTCTCTGCAGATGACTTGAATGAATGATGGCTTTGTCTGCTCTTACCTGCTTTGCCTTCTAGAATCCAGACTGCTTCTGACTGACCATTGCCTGAGTAGATGCCAAACAGGGTGGGAAGGAGCTGGGTACAGGAGAAGTTGGTTTTGAAAGATGTGAGTAAGGTCTCCTGAAGGTTGAAAACCTGCAACAAGTGTGGAAGCAAGAGAGAGAACTTGTCAAGCAGAAAGAATTTAGCCGAGAAGGAGAACAAAGGGAAAAAGCGGACAGTAATGGGGAGAAAGACAGTGGAGAAGGTATGAGAGGAGCCTGAAAGCGACACAGAAGAGAGATATGAAGCCAACACAAAGAGAGCTCGCACCATTAACCAGCAAATACTGATCTGAACAGAACTGAAGTTAGCCCATTCATTCATTTAACAAATATTCAGTAAATCTACTAGGCAGCTACAGTATACAAGTCCTGGGTCGGAAGGAATAAAAGGACCAAGAAACACATTTTTTAAAAAGAAGGAGAAGAAAATATCAGATAGTAAGAATTAAAATAAGGTGTAGTTGAGTGACAAAGGTGTCGCTAGGTGGTGGTCATTTAAGCTCAAATTTGAGTGACAAGAGGGAACCAGCCTGCAGAGATCAGGGCAAGTAACACACAAAGTGCAAATTAAAAATGTAATGAGCTATTGTTTTACACCTGTCAGAAAGGCAATAAGTTAGATTAGAAGTTAGTGATGCCAGATATTGGCAAGGATATAGAGCAACAGGAATTCTTATTTGCTGTTGGAGAGGGTGCACATTGGTACAACCACTCTGAAAACAATGACGTGTTACCTAGAAAATGTTAACATAATTATATCCTAGGGGCACCTGGGAGGCTCAGTGGGTTAAGGCCTCTGCTTTTGGCTCAGGTCATGATCCCAGGGTCCTGGGATCGAGCCCCTGCTTCCTCCTTTCTCTCCCTGCCTGCCTCTCTTGCCTACTTGTAATCTCTGTCTGTCAAATAAATAAATAAAATCTTTAAAAAAAAAATTATATCCTAGAAACTACTAGTCCACACCTAAGTATGTACTGCAGAGAAGTTTTTACCTGCGTATTAGGAGGTATGTCCGAGAAACTCTGGAGTTTTGTTGTAACAGCAAAAAGTGGGATAGGCTCAAAGGTCCACCAATGGTAGGATATAAAATTGATATTTTAATGAGATCTTGATATTTTAATGAAATAAAATGCTATATAGCAGCGAGAAGGAATGCATTACGGCCTCATTCAACATCATGATAAACTTCAGCAACATAGAGCAGAGTGAAAAAAACCAAATGGCCAAAGTCATATGATTTCGTTAACATGCAATCTAAACCCTGTATTGTTTAGACATACAAGAAAACAAACCATAAACAAAAGCAAGAGCAGGAGCGCCTGGGTGGCTCAGTGGGTTAAAGCCTCTGCCTTCAGCTCAGGTCATGATCCCAGGGCCCTGGGATCGAGACCTGCATCGAGCCCTGCATCGGGCTCTCTGCTCAGCAGGGAGCCTGCCCCCCCCCACCGCCTAACTCTCTGCCTACTTGTGATCTCTGTCAAATAAATAAATTTTTTAAAAAAATCTTTAAAAAAAGAAAAGCAAGAGCATACTCCATACAAAATTCAGGCAAGCATTTATCTCAGAGTGGGCAGGACAAGGGCTGGGATCAAGGACGATCTCCCGGAGCTGACAGTAAATGACGGATGGCTGGTGGGTACATGAATATAAGGGATGTTGTTTTCCTGCAAATATCCTATATATTTTACAAATATTGCATGTATCCATCAAAAATTGCTTTTAGTTAAATACAAAAAGCAGGGAGATATTGTAGACAGAGGCAAACACAAAGGCTTTAAAGTAGGAAAAGCTAGGTGTTTTCCAGGGTATGAGAGGAGGCCCGTGTGGCTGCAGCACAGCCCTTGGGGGCAAGGTAGAGAGAGATGAGGCATCAGAGCGGTTAAATATTGGCCCAAGATTATTCACTTGTTGAAATGAGAGAGGCAGGATTTGAACCCAGGCCCACGTGTCTCCAAATCCATGCTCTTTACCATTCTCTGGCAGCCAGAGAAGGAACGTTCTTCTACCGGGTTCGGCTGAGTGGGAATTTTCCAGGAAAGAGGAGAAGGGAAGAGGTGGAAGTGGCAGCAGGCAGAGGAGAGCCCGGGTGAGCGGAGCCTGGAAGTGTGAGGTGCTGAGGTGGTGAGGTCTCTCTCTCTCTCTCTCTCTCTTTTATAAAATCTTTCAACAAGTATTTCTTGAGCAGCCACATCGTCCAGATCCTGGGATGAACCCAGTCCCTGCCCTCATGGCCTTAGCTCCTGGCAGAGGCCCAGGGGAAAGCCTTGGGGTGGTGGGATGGGGCAGTGGGAGGGGCAAAGGGCCACACATGCTTCCTGGTTTGGGGCAAAGAGGTCCCAGGATGTGAGGAGAGGCGTCCTGAATCCCAGTCCTGCCCTTTCTGGGGAGGAGGGCTGACCGTCTTCCTGCTGAGTCCATGCAGCCATGCCTTCCTGGGCGTGCTGAGTGCCTACAGGGCACAGGACCTCAGGTGCAGGGGCCCAGCCAGGCCAGGCAGCGAGCTGGAGCAGGGGCCCAGCGAGGGGAGCGGGGAGCCTGGCGGCCAGCCCCTATAGAGGAGGGAGGGACTTGGGGGCTCTCAGAGGTCTGTCTGAGGGGGGCCGGGCTGGTGGGGGAGGCTCTCTGGGGGGCAAAGGAGTGGGAACGCAGTTGGAAAGACCTGCAGTGGACCCGGGCTGGGGCAGGGGTGCTCCTTCACCTTGTGGGGGGAGGGTTGTGTCGGAATCCCCCGGGGGTTGGCGGTGGGGGATACTTGTCCCAAGAGTCGGAGGTGCTCTGCCTCCCTCCATCGCCCACTGCTGAGAGAGGTGTCAAGGCGGGCAACCACAGAGGAGAGAGGAAGGACAAAAATGTTGTTGAGTCCCTGGGCTATGCTGGGGGAGCTCTGGAGGCAGCCGCTGAGGGAGAGCACTGCTCCTGGAGCCCAGTGGCTGTGGCGTGGGCCAACTGCCCTCTGGATATGGTGGGGACTCTTCGGGGGATCGGAAGGATGGCTGGGAACCCCTGTGGCAGCAGGGGTGGTGACCTCGGGGTGGGGCAGGGGGTTGGGGGGGGAAGAGAGCCCAGAGGTGAGCCACGGTGCCTGTGGGCAGGCTTCTGCGGAGCCCACAGGAGATGACCAGCAGCTCCCCAACGCAATACACTTTCTCACCCACAAGTGGGCGAGCTGTTTCCTCCCTCCAGAATTACTTCCCCTCAGTCTTTATCTCAAAGCTTTTTCTTATTCTTCCCAACTTATTTCAAGGGCTGATTCTTCCAGGAAGCCCAGCTTATGCTCCAGCAAAGTGCTAGGCTGCGTCTTCCCCGCAGCCGAGAAAGGAGGGCGAGGGTCTCCCTGACTGAGCCGCTCACACCCTCACTTCCGCGATATTCCTGCCGCGACGCAGGACGTGATGAAGCCTGAGAGAAAACAAACCCGGATGTAGGAACCTTCTGCGGAGGAAGCCGACTGTCAAGGTCAAGGGAGAACGGACCCAAACTGAAGGAGATGAAGGGGTGTGACAAATAAATGCTATGCAGGACTCGGGAGTAGAATACCCGTGGCAACTTTTGAATACGGTTTGTAGGTTTTTGAGAGGAGAATACCATATATCAATATTCATTTTCGGATTTTTCATCACTGACCTCTCCTTATGTAAGAGAATGTCTTTATTTTTTTCTTTTCTTCTTCTTTCTTTTTTTTTTTTTTTTTTTTTTAACTATCCATGGCAAAGCTTGGAGGTAAAAAGGCATCATTTCTGCAATTATTCACCAGCGTCTCCAAGAAGTGTTGGTAGAATGCCAGCATTTGGGGAAGCTGGGCAAGGGAGAATGGGGATTCTTTGTACTGTCTTTGCAACTTCTGTAATTCTTGAAACTATTGCAAAATAAAAAGGGTTTTTCCTGTCAGAGCTAAGAAGGAAGAGAAAGCAAGCAGCGAAGAAAGAGAAAGAGGAAACGGAGGGGCGAGGGGTGGGAGAAGGGGGAGAAGGGGGGGAGGAGGTGAAGGAAGAGGAGGAAGGGGGAGAGAAGGAGGAGCATCTCCTGCTCCTCTCAACGCTCACGCATCCCTGCAGGCTTGCTTGCAAGGAACTTCACTCCTTTTTTTTTTTTTTTTTTTAAGATTTTATTTATTTATTTGACAGAGAGAGATCACAAGTAGGCAGAGAGGCAGGCAGAGAGAGGAAGAGGAGGAAACAGGCTCCCTGCAGAGCAGAGAGCCCGATGCGGGACTCGATCCCACCACCCTGAGATCATGACCTGAGCCGAAGGCAGCGGCTTAACCCACTGAGCCACCCAGGTGCCCCTGAACTTCACTCCTTAAACACACACCTTCGGTGTTGCCTTCGTCATCTGATAGGGCCTGCAGAACTTCCTTGTTGTCTTCATTAAGCAATTTAGTGCAGAAAACTATAGAGACCCAAACTGCTTTAAAAAAAAAAAAAATGTGGAGGAGTTTTGTACCAGTAGCCCTGCACTTCCCTCAGCTGCTCCAAAGGCCTAGGGTCTCCTCTCCCGCCCCTGCGCTATAGCAATGGCTTCTCTTCCTTTCAGCCTGGCATTGCTGTGAACCCTGCTGATGTCCTCCTGGCTTCCAGAAAAACAGAGTTTCTGTCCTGCCATCCAATCCACAGAGAATGTACCCGAAGTTGATTTTCCTGCGACTATGTTGGTTTCCTGTCACATTCATGGGCTCCGCCTTTAACCTCCCTTGTGGCTTAAAACTGCAAAATCTGATAATTGGATTATTGTATCCTCCACAGGGTCTCTTCCAGCTCTGCACTCTGTGGTTCCGTGGCTCTCGAGAAGTCAGATCTAGGAGACCCCAGAGCGGCCTGGCCTTCCAAGGATATTTGACAAACTCTCCAGTCAAGGCTGTGTTGCTGGTGCCCTCTTGTGGGCAGATCTGACCCCTACCTAACATAGCTGGGAAATTGCATTATCAGGAAATGACAAAATCAAAATAACACCCAAACGCTTAAATAATAATGATTGACATTGGTTGGAGGGCTTGGATGCTGACCAGCAAACTGCACATATGGCTTCCCACCACCCTTCCAGCCGCCCTAGGCAGTGAGCGGTGCTACTTCCGCCATTTTTGAAGTCATTTTGTCAGAAGTCCTCCCAGACCCCCAGCACCAACAGAGGCAGAGGGATTCCAAGCTTTCTTCAGAACCCAGCATTATGCTGCCTCATCAGAGGGAAATGTCTTTATTTTTTTTTAAAGATTTTACTTATTTTTCTGAGAGAGAGAGAGTGAAAGGCGAGAGAGATCGCAGAGGGAGAGGAAGAAGCAAACTCACTGCTGAACAAGGAGCCCGGACCCTGACGTCATGACTCCAGCTGCAGGCAGATGCTTAAACTACTGAGCCACCCGGGCATCCTGGACAATGTCTTTAAATGGTTTTTACAACAGAAAACAACTTTAGGGATCATGTAGCCAGCATTTCCCCAAATGGCCCACTGTCTAGAGGCAGTTTCACTGAAGGATACTACGGCTGTGAGTGTATGTTGGTGGGGGCGGAGAGACAGTGTTCCAAGATCAAACCAGTTCGACAAATACCCACTTAAAGAAAAATTTATGGTGACACATCTCCCTGCATTCATTATGCTAATGTGGAAGAAAGAATGAGATAGAATAATGAGAGGGAAAGTGATAGGATATGGCACATATATTCCCACATATATCCCCCACTCATTAGTTTCTCGTTCGTTCCTCCACCTCAGAACACTTTGGGCCAGGTAGTTCATTGTTGTGGGAACTTTCCTATGATGTTTAGCAGCATCTCTGGTCTCTACATCTGTAACATCTCCCCTCCCCCACATCGTGACCACCCCAAATGGCTCCAGACATTGCCAAATGTCACGTGAGCAGCAAAAACGCACCTGGTGAATCCCCCAGTTTAGGCGATGCTTCGCAGAGCAACTCAAAGGACTAATGTTGCAGGAAACTCACTTCTGGAAACACCGCTTCCATTCACTAGGCTCACCTGTAGGAGAGGACATGAAGACCCAGGGAGGTGAGGGGACTTGCTCACACCAGGTATATAAATTGAGTGATGCATTTCCATATGGGTTTCAACCCTATCCTGTCACCCTTGGGTGACTCTGACAATGGGGGCTGGAGGTAGGATATGTAGGCAGGCCTCACTCAGCCCAGCAAAGCCCTGTCTTGGTCCCTGCTGCTGTTTCACAGATACTCAAATTCTCTAACCATGTTTTTTTCTTCCTTTTGAGGCAGTTCATGGACCTGGGGCACTTAGATGCTCGTCAAAAGAAAGAACAGTTATGGCTGATCCTGCGGTCAAGGTCATACTGTAATGAATTTCTGTTTTCCAACAAAAGCACCAGGAGGCTAAGTTCAGAGAGAATCCCTTTTTCTTAATGAATTTCCCCCAAGTCCCCTTTGCTTAAGGATTTCCCAACAATAGTAGTATTGGGGACCAAAGTTGACCTCTTGTGTCTCTTTTCCCTGAAGAACCCTTGGAATGGGGACAGATTTCCATTTATTGAGGCAGATGTGAGGTGGAATTAGGATCGGGGTATAAATGATAGGGGGTCAGATGGAGTCTTAGAGACCAAATGCTGTGCTTTCTAGAGTGTTCAAGCAGAGGCCAAATCTTAAGGTCAGAAGGACCTACAGGAGGGGGGAAGTTGGGCTAGGTACAAATTTAGTACCCACCCTGCCTCAGTGTGGGCTTGCTTATGGAATGATCCATAAGCAAGCAGGGACATTCTAGAAGCAGGGACACACCCTATTGCCCTTCTCAGTCCACTGCAGCATTGGGTTTCAACCACCTTGACGCTAACCTTGGAACAGACTAGGAGATAGTCTGGGGACAGTTACTTCTGGCCTGGGGCGATAAGCACTCTGTGCTCTGCAAAGCTGTTCTCACCCACTGAGCGAGCAAGCTCGGACACAGTGTTGACAATGTTAGCCATCACCCCTCCTGCGCTTGCCACAGGGCTGGCACTGCCCTGCAGGCTTTACCCTTATAACTCCTTTCATCTCCCCAACCTCCCATGGAGGCACGGTTACTGTGCCATTTACAGATGAGAAAACTGAAACACAAGAGTTGCACAAGGTCACAGACCCAGTGAGTGTAACAACCAGCTTTGAACTCCAAGTGGTCTGGATCGGGAGGCTCTCAAACTCGGTGCTACCAAGCCCCTCTGCCCCCCATGCCTGACAACGGAGCTCTGAGAGCCCCGCAGTGAAAGGGATACAGACCCTACGGGCTTGTCAGGAAACTGCCTAGGGCACAGTGTGTGATTTGTAATGACTGGAAAGACAGGAAAAACCAACTCTTCCTTTTAAAAAGCCCTTATGGGAGAAGGACATAGTTAAAGCAGAATCTGATCAACCGTCTTCCTAAAGGGTGGTGTCTTAGACCGTGATAACGACTGATGAGCTGCTTCTCGCGCCCCGCGGACAGCAGCGTGAGCTGGGAACAGCAGCGTGAGCTGGGGGCGCTGATGGGCGTGCGTCTTTGCTTGAGGAGCCGGATAGGTGGAACTGAAAGCAATGCTGCCACCTGCTGGACGAATGGATGATTTCCCCCGTCCCTCCTAAACAATTTAACCGTTGGGGAAAGAGAGAGAAGATTTCAGTCTCAGCCCATCTCCTCCTGGGCTGAGCTGGTGCCTCCTAGTATGCCTTCGGCTCAAGTCATGATCCCAGGGTCCTGAGATCAAGCCCCGCGTTGGCGGGAACCCTGCTTCTCCCTCTCCCACTCCCCCTAATTATTTATGTTCCTGCTCTTGCTATCTCAAATAAATAAATGAAATCTTTAAAGAACAAAAACAAAAACACACACAAAAAAACCTCAGTCTCTACTACATAAGCGATATGTGATAAATGTTAATTTCTTTCTTTTTACCGGACAGCACAGGCTTTGGGACCGTTGACACAAACAGAGCCATGAGAGTAAAGAATTACTGTTTGCAGTCTTCACCTGTCTCCAGTTCTGAAGCTGATACAAGACTGAGAAAAGGCATCACCAGTTAGCTTAAGTTCACTTAGCTGGGGAATCATGAGAAGTGGCCGAGATTGGCTTGTGTCCACCCCCCACCCCCACAAACACACCGCCACGCGAATAAGCCATTTCTTGTTGGCTACTGATAGAGAAGCTGTCCCCCAGAGCCTTCCACCTTGAGTGGTAAGGCAACGTGCTCTTGTCGGACACTCGTGGAATCCGTAAGAAACAGAGTACAGTGGAAAGACTTCAGATCCATAGTCAAGCCTTTTGCCAAAGGCATCTTTATGGCAATAGTACGTGCTCAGTAAATGACCTACTGCCTGGCTTTGTTATTTTGTCTTTAACATTGCAGTTTGCTCAAGTGAATGGGACTGAGGATAGGATCAATGTAATATGGGTGGGTAGGTGGCAGAAGGCGACACTCCTCAAATGAGCAACTAGAAGCTTTTCTATCCCTGCCTGGGGTGGTGGCAAAGTCTGTGAGTGGCAAGCTAGAGCGCAGGGGAACTCTGGACCCTGGGGCTAGTGATCTAATGTCTCCACGCATCGCCCCCACCCACCCCGCCCACACCCCGGGTGAAAGAACCTTGCAGGCATGACCGGGAGGAACTGGGATCTCAGGCTTGCCACAGGTCTCTGTTGGTTTGACATCAGCCCAACACGGCACAGAGAAAGCCTCGGTCATGAGCCTTCTCTGGTCATCTCCAAAAGAGGATGAAATCAAGAATTCCAGTGTCTCCTTTGTCAAACATCCTTCATAAACCCACTTCCTTAAAACCAACATTGAAGGATCTCTATCTTTAGATAAGCAAGTTTCCCAGCTGGTGTGAAAGGAGAAACGGCCCTTTTCACTTCACCAGAAACTAAACTAGGGCTTTCGTGATGGGTGTCACAGCAGGTAGGTTGTAAACACAATTGGGAAATCTCAGCGTAAAACTGAGAAAAGCCGTCTCTTCTGCTTCCGCACTTAGGGGCAGCTCTTAGTCAAGAGGACTAAGAATCCAAGAAATTAGCCACAGAGCTTAGAGGAATTCTGTACTTTCATCTGCACTTTCCAGGCCTCTGCTTGTGCCTCCAGGCTTCTGGGTCCCAGGGCTGCTCCTCCCCCCTCATCTTGCCCCCCAACCTTCCCCCCACCTGAGTTCACTGTGCTTAGATCCGGTGCTCTATACACCCCGGGATTGCCTGCCCTGTAGCCCCAGACCACTTACAGTAGATAGTCTGGACTTTGCCCTTGGTCCAGTCTCTTGAAGGTGAACTGTGCTGCCCCCACCAAGACCAGGGAGCAGCAGCCAGTGGGATGGAGCCAGAGGCGGGAAGGGAAAGAAGCCAGGCCTCAGCTAGCCCTGAGTCCTTGAGTTCCAGAGCAGGGCACCAAGTACTTGGAGGTTCTCAATTCAAACCTGTCTTCCTGGGTCCTCATGAAGAGCTATGCATCGCGGTAGGAGGATAAAATAAATCTAGTATAATCTTTACATATTTAAGTGTCTGGTATGAGGGCCTGCATTTGATTCCTGGCATGGGCTCTGCAAAGGTTTGTGGGGCCTTTCCCCTCCTACCTCCTGCCCAGCTGCCTCAGTTCTCAACATATTGCCGGTGGCCACAGGGTCTCCTGTGTCCCTCCACTGCCCCCCCCCACATCCCTGGCTGGGGTTTGGGCAGATGTGTGGGGCCAAGGTGAGCCCGGGCACGGTAAGATCCTGTCTTTATTTGAAATGTTGATATTTTATTCAACATTAATTTTTTTGACATTAATTTCTAAAAATATTACACAAAACATGATTTCTCTTGAATCTTGAGTTTTCAGGGTCCCCCGAATTTCTATGCCTGAGAAGGAGGGCCTCGTTACCCTCCTGCCAGTTCTTCCTCTGCCTTTTCGAGCATCTTTCCTTTCCCGTTTCTTCCATGAGAGCCCAGGTTCCGAACCTCATCTTCTCCACTGGTCAGCCTCTAACTCCGGCTCCCATCCATCCTCAACCCTGACACAGCATTACCTTCCTGTGTAGAGGCTGAGTTGTGAGCCTCTCTCAAAATCCTTCAAAGCTTCCCTGCCTCCTGCAGAGTCCGAAGCCCGCCATATTCACTAGGCTCCGTGTTCACTAGGCTTCACGTTCTGGGTCCTGCTAACCTTTCTGGCTTCCTCCCCAGCCAAACCCCTTAGTTCTGTGCTCGTCTATCACACTGCCTCTGGGCTGCTCCAGTACATAATCTGACACACGTTCTGCTTATCTCCTTCATGGCCTTTGTAATGGATCTTTCTCCACAGCAACATGGATCTTCTCCCCTGCCTCACGGGTGTCCCAGCGATGCCTCAGACTTGATCTGAAGTTGGAGCCCTAGGCTGACTTTCTAAGCAGCTACAGCAAAGAGCTACGGAAGTGACCTCCTTTGTCCCCAACTAGTTACTCCACAGGACACCACAACGTCTTCTATTTGACAGTCTCTCTCCCTCTCTGAGGTCCTCCACAGGGACCTGGGATGGGGCAAGGCTGCTAGACCCCGTCCCCGTTACACGCAGACCCCATGAGTGTGGCCAGCTGCAAGCGCCAGTGCCTCTCCAGCCTGTGTAGGCAACGAGGGAAAGCAGGGCCTTTTGAACGCTTGCCATCAATGCCCCCTCGAGATGGGTCTGAAGGTATATTCTGATTTCTGTGAAATCTGAAAATCAAGATGGATTCATCTGCTAATGTGAGGTAAGAGCCACTTCCCCCAGCCACCCCCATGACGATTCAAGCCAGCACCTTCGAAGCTCATGGCTATCCCCGGGCACCTGAGGTCAGTGGTTCTCTCCAGTTCTCACGGATCAGAGTAGGAGAGGTGATGGTGCTGCTCGGGCCCCATTGTCATGTGCGTGGGGATCTCCGTACAGACACCCACAGGTCGAGAGATGCTATAGTTTCCATGCCACTGTTACCATTCTCTGAGTCTTGACGTCTGAAGGGAAGAGGTAGAGAACTGGAGGACATCAGAAACTGTGACACTCACTCGTCTTCTAGCCCTCCTGATGCCCCCAAATGTTGGTGCATTGGTCTCCCAGGGCTGTGGCAACAAATGACCACAAATCGAGTGGTTAAGACAACAGCATTTATTCTTTCACCATTTTGGAAGTTAGAAATCCAAAGTCAAGGTGTCTGCAGGGTGGAGTTCCTTCTTGAGGCTTCGAGGGAGAATCTGCTCCATGCCTCCCTTTTAGGGTCTGCTGCTTGCCTGCAGGCCTCCATGTTCCTTGGCTTATAGACACATGGCCCCATGGCAGGCATTCTCCCTGGGACTTCTGTGTCTGTATCTCCATCCAGATTTCCCTTTTCTTATAAGAACACCAGTCATTAGAGCAAGATTTGCCCCAATCCAGCATGACCTCATCTTAATCACATCATCAACGACCTATTTCCAAATAAGGCCGCATTCAAACATACCTGGAGTGAGAACTTCAACTTTTTTTGGGGGGGGGGGGTGCACAGGGGGACACAATTCAGCCCACAATAATCCACATATTAAATGGAGACACAGAGTAATTTACTCAGAGAGACACAGAAAATAGTTGGTATAACTCGGTTTTTAATTTGTCTTGACCTAATTATTACCACTTAATAATTGCTGTACCAGGCCCTCTGCTGAGTGCTTCCACGTCTAATCCTCACGGCAACTGCATATGCTTATTACCCCCCATTTTACAGAGGCGGGAACGCACAGAGCATTTAAGCAACTTGCAGAATCCCATGAATTCAAAGCAGCAGATCTGGGAATCCATCTCTTAATTCTCACCCAAGTCAACCCACTAGAATATCTCTGAGATGTCTCACTCCTCCTCCTCACCCCTCCTCGCTCCGTATCCCTCAGTATAACTCCCTCCTGCAGCTGTGAATCATGACTATAAAGGATATGTTACTGGAATTTTCCAAGAGACCAGTGTAAAGTTAAAACCGATCATTGGGATCACCGCACAGCAATTTGCTACCTCACAGCACACACGAATCTGATGATAAAGACCAAGTCTTCATCTTCCTCTGGCAGCCAGGAAGGAGTTGCACGGAAAAACCAGGGCAGTGAGTCAGGCCCATTAAAGAACAATGTATGTCACAACTGATCACTTCCCCACAGGCCTGCTGCACATGCCCTGAGGCCACTTCTGGGTTCTAACGGGCACCTCACTGGGAAGAAACATCTGTGACCACAGTGGGGAGGGACCGAATCTCAGCCAAACCCACAGAGTGGCTATGCATACTGCCTCATTCTTCCTCAAAATAAAAAATCAAAGGCATCACTTCCTGGCAGCTGCTGGGCACTCCTCCTTCCTCAACATCAGAGATGCGTCTCACACACGTCCACATTCCGGTGCCTTGTGAACACAGCAGCCTGGACACAGAGTCCTTCAGGCAACGAGGAAGCCGCAGAAAGTTCCTCAAATCAACACAAGGGCGCGAGTGAGAAAGCCCTCGGCCCCATGGCGCTAGCTAAGGTTTGACCAGCACTTACAAGCTCGGATTGGTTTTGCTTCTATATTATCTCAAAACGGTACCACGTGGGTAGGGGCTAGGAATGTGGGCTTTGGAGGCAGGCGGACTCAAATGCCAGAGCTAGCTCTCCCCTGCACCACCTCTGGGGACCTAGGTCATTTCTCTTCTCTCAGCCGGTTGTGTTGCTTGTGAAATGAAGAGGCTGACACAAACTCATGGAGATGGTGTAAGGATTATTAACAGAGCACTCGGACTCTGAATTCCTAAGAAGGAATGAATAGAAGCTACAGGTAGGAATAAAACACTGCGTTAAATTTGATCTTTTTTTTTAAATTTTATTTATTTGACAGACAGAGATCACAAGTAGGCAGAGAGGCAGGCAGAGAGAGAGAGGGGGAAGCAGGCTCCCCACCGAGCAGAGAGCCCGACTCGGGGCTCGATCCCAGGACCCTGGGATCATGACCCGAGCCGAAGGCAGTGGCCCAACCCACTGAGCCACCCAGGTGCCCCTAAATTTGATCTTATTTATCTTATCCCATGTACCTAAATTTCTATTTGAAAGAGACCTGGCTTGGGTTGACTAGGTGGCTCAGGTGGTTAAGCATCTGCCTTCGGCTCAGGTCATGATCTCAGGATCCTAGGATCAAGCCTTGCATCAGGCTCCCTGCTCAGTGGGGAGCCTGCTTCTCCCTCTCTCTGCCACTCCCCCTGCTTGTGCTCTCTCTTTCAAATAAATAAATAAAATCTTAAAAAGAGAGAGAGAGGGGCCTGGCTTAAACAATAAATGAGAGCCCAGCCCCAGGTGCATCTAGGATATAAAAACAAGTGACAGGATGAGATTCGTGGGATTGGTAGACACACTCATTTCTTTAATTTGCTCGATATTATCCTACTGAATACAACACACACACACACACACACACACACACGACTGGATGGGGTTTGGGCAAAGATGGGCTGAAAGGGACCCGGGCCCAGGACCCCTCTCAAGTAGGCGAGAGTACACAGAAGGTAGAAGGGAAACAAACAAACAAACACAGACTCGCGTGTCTCAAGAAAGCATATACGTAAAAGAATATAGGAAAAATAAATTCATAACGGTTTAGCGATTTGCCTCGCCTTTTTAATTGATGTCTATGATTTTATTATTACTAAAATCACATTGTTCATTAACAGTAGTTTCCCACGATTTAAGTCTGTAAATACCTTATGTTCAGTTTTATACTGATGAGACAAAATCCTAAAGGGCAGGGATGAAGTTCTACCCAGCCGCGCACCCCTGACTCAGTGTGCGGAAGAGAGATGACAAGTGCCGCGCAGGTCTGTGCATCTCTAAGGGCGCGACATACAGGTGCCTGCTTCAGACAGCAGCTCCAGGCACCGCTGAGCAACTCCAGCTCGTCTTGAAATGGGTGCACCTGCGGAAGTAACGTGTACTCTCTCTACCCACCCTAGAGTAAGGAAAATCTAGAACACGATTACAAAACGGATATAATTACGAAACGGCACTTAAGTGGGAAAAAACCCGGGAGTAGACAGATTGTTGGCTGCATTTTTGTTCACTGAGAGTACCAATCCATTCCACAAAATAAGCTTGAGAGAAAGACAAACGGAGTCATTTGTCTTGTCAGTTACAATTCATACAAAAATAGGCTCCAATATCAGCTACATACAACCGCTCAAATACGATTGAAGAATAAAAAAACTCATAAAAAAAAAAACAGCAGCAGCAAAAACACTGAACATTTGTAAACAAAACCACCAGTAATAAACCTATGCTTAATAACCCAAAAAAGTGCATTCTTTTTAAAACATTAAATATATATAATAAAAAACAATATTGGCCACTTTTTTCCCTTAATATACAGTACTCAACATCTGCAACAATCTGATCAATGATAGACAGGAATCGGTGTTCTAAGGCATGTTGAACAGTCTTTCCCAAAATACTCAGGCATCATGTTGCTGCAGAAGGTAAACTTTGCCAAAGTCTCCTCCGAGCTGTGATCCGCGCGCACCGGGGGCACTCGGAGGACCGGAAACACTGCTTGTGAAAGCACGCTCTGCACCCTAGAGCAGGAGGACAGCCATCAGCGAGCAGCCTATCTTGTCTTCTCACATACATACAAATGCTCATCCCCACCCTGGGGAGAGACGTGGTCTGGGTCCAGAAACCAGTCGTCCAACAAGAAATGAGGCAGGTTGGAAGGGACAGATTCTAAAGTCCCCAGTGTGCCATGAACATGGTGAGTGTTGGTGACTGACTCACCATGTGAGTCAGCTCAGGAGGCGGCCCTAACTGGAAATGCCCAAACTGGAGAGACCTGCCTCCCTCCCTCAAGGTCCTCTCCCTTGGCCGACACTGGCCTACATCGGGTGACTGATCAACATGCGGTTTAAAAGGTTTTGCCTGGCCCCTGTCCCCAGTATGTGACAACATGCAAGCCATCCTGTTTCAGAGCGTCTTGTGAGACATGCTGACCCTCCATTGCTACCACACCATGGCTCGCCTCCTCCTCTGCCGAGTCCTGCTGACTTCACACCCTAACGGGTGTTGAGCCTAACATCACACCCCGGTGAGCTCTCTGCACCCAGATCCGTGCTTTGGAGTTTCTCTGCTGGGGAGCCTCCCCTGCGATCCTGCCTAAAGTGTTCAGGAAGTTGGTGCTGGAGGGGTAAAGGAGAGGAATGGCTCTTATCAAGGGTAAAGGCAGAATGCACGATCAGATCTCTCCCAAGAAACAGCTGAGAGGTCACAGGATTTCCTCAAGCATCAATACAGACAATCTAACAAGATCTGAGCATCTCTGCTGGGAAGAGCCAGGCAGTAAACACGTTAGGTTTTTTGGGCTACGTGGTCTCCGTGATGATGACTCAAACTGCCCTTGGAGTACAAGAGGGGTCAAGGACAGCATCTCAGCCTTAAGCATGACCGCAATCCAATTCTAAAACTGGGGCAGTGGCTACAGCTTGCCCTGGTGGGAAAGAACTGGGCCATAGGCAAAAGGGGGAACCACTCTTCCCTCCTGTATGGGGAGATGTCCCCCGTCATCCCCGCCTCACCCAAATTCTCTTCCCCATGCACCCAAAACTCCATGAGGTCCTACCCTACATACACGCATGCACTAGCACCATTATACTTCCAACAACAATGTGCTTAAGTGATTAAACTGCTATTAAGCTCATCGTGCACTTCCGTTTATTAAGCTATTATCAAGCGTGCATTATTATTAAGATACCTGCACATCTTCTACACGTCTCAGTCTGAAAGGGGAAGATGACGGCTGTACTCTGGCAAAATTCACAGATGAAGCCCTTTCCTTGACACAGCTGTAAGAGAAGGGGGCCAAATTAAAATCCTCCTTGGCAACGATGCTTTTGATGGAGAAGTCAAGTAACTACTTTCACAGAACTTTATAAACCTCCATTGTTAAGTGTCTGGCATCCTGGCCTCTAGAAGGACCGGGACGCTAGATCTCACTTGAGTAGAGTAAATGGATGTGAACGGTACGTGTGCCTCTGTTTTGCATGGAGAGATTTAATCTGAGACGCCAGGGAAAGATCATGACTTTATACGTGGGCCTTCAGATGACCTACTCTCATTTCTGAGGGCTGTTCTACAATTTTTGAGTTCATGCAGACACAGAGCTCCTAGTCCCCGGGATCCTGAGTCCACAGGGCTGTCCTTGGTGCGTCCAGAAAGATGGGAGTCAGGCAAGGTCCCCAGCAGCGCTCGGCCCTGACACGAAGAAGTCGACTGGCCCACGCTTGCATTCCCAGCCCTGCCGCGGGCCAGCATGACGATCTTGGCTGTTACCAAATAGCTCCGAACCTCATTTCTCTCATCTGGAAATAGTGTTCCCCGCACTTCCCTCACAGTCGGTGGTGGTTAAATGAGGTAAGGTGCAGAACACCTATCCTAGGCCCTGAAGGGTAAGGGGACAGCTCAGGGACACACCTGTCCCAGGGGAGCCTTACCTCACAGCTGGCCACATGCGCGAGGGAAGCTTTTAGAATGTCCTTGAGCAAGGGCACCAGCAGCCGTTTCTTGACCCTGACCAGATCCTCCAGGGAGAACAGGTGGAGCTCATCAGTCAGGTGCCTCGGCACCTGCTCGAACTCCTTTAGCGCGCTGCCGGGGCGGAAACAGAGAGGAGGTCGGACAGCCACCCACACAGAGGCTGTGACACAAGGAGGCCGAGCAGGCGGGGGTTTTCTCTGGCACTCACACTTGATTATTTTTTTAACTCAGTTGAAAAAAAAAAAAAGAAAGCCCAAGAGCAAGTGAACCTGGCTCACCGTCTGACATTCTGCAAGTTTGTTTGGAAGCCAGAAACCTAAAATTCCCTAAAAGTGGATTTCAAAAAGCTAAGCCATCAGAAAAAACATCTCTCGCAGCCTGCCCATGGAGATACTCAGCAAAAGACAGCTGCACATTTATTTTTCAAGTCTTAAAAACATGTACTGAGATTTAAAAAAAAGACGACCTCATTCATTCCAGCTCAGTTTCAAGTCCATCTGCCTGCTGACTGTTGTCCGGCCAGCAGGAGGATCACTGCTCATAGGCAGGTGCGTGACTTGCCCAGCCAGGACCCCAGCACCGAGCCCAAGACTCAAGCATCCAACTGTGAGCTCATCGTAGCCACCTGTGTGTCCGAAGGGCAGTCACATATGGATTGCATCTTTCTCCAACCCCTACTTATCTCCTCCTGAATTCCCTATATCTGTTAGTGGCGCCACGCACTCATTCCCGAGCCAGCCACTGCCTACGCTGGACTTGACATTCCAACAGGCCAATCTGTGCTGAATTCTCCATCCAGCCTGAGATGCTCACTCACCCTGCTTCTTCTGGAGGGGGACCCCTGACACTTCTTCAGTCTGACTTGCTCTTTAAACTCTGCTTTTTCTCCGGGAAGCTCTGTGGTCCTCCTCCCTGCCCCGCCCTGTAGGACCTAACTGTTGCCTCTTCTGTGCGGCACCATGTGTATATGTCTAACACATGGTCTGGCAATAAGAGCTTTGTGCTTTCTCCCTGGATGTAACATGAGTACCACAGACTTTTTATCTGAAGCACAGAATGGATACTCAAGAAATTTTGGTAGACAGTAATAATTATGAGGATTGTTATATGTTACAGGCAAGAAAACTGACAGCCTGAGACGTAGCTAACCTGTCACACCACTGCCATGAGGTAGAGCTTAAGGCCAAATAACTACAGGAGATGTGCTCTTCCCCAAGAAATTTAATTCAAAGGCAATACATTATCATTAAAGAGATAGTACATTATCATTAAAGATCAGAAAGTGAAAGCAGCTTTAAAACAAAACAATTTTGGGGGGACGCCTTGGTGTCTCAGTCGGGTAAGCATGTACTTTCTGCTCAGGTCATAACCCCAGGGTCCTGGGGTCGAGTCCCACATCGGTTTTGATGTGGGGAGCCTGTTTCGCCCTCTGCCTGCTGTTCCCCCTACTTGTGTGCTCTCTCTTTCTCTGGTAAATAAATAAATAAATAAAATCTTAAAAAAAAAATAAAATGAAACAATTTTTTAAAAAACTATGATCCTGTCTATTATAACAAATAATCTTAACCCCTTAAGTCACCTCTTTTCTCACTTAAAAAATTATATCTCTGTCATTGAATTCATGCCTATACCTTTATGCCATGGCTCCCCAAAATTCCACCGCTAGAAGTTTATTCTAAGGACATATTATGGATGTGCACAGCAATTCATCTAAAGCCCGGTCTTTTAAATAACTAATGGTATTAAAAATCCAAGTATCTATGAGGTATTAAAATCTATCTAGTTTACTATCTATACTCTATAGAGTATAGAGATAGTATACTATCTATAGAGATATTAAAATCTATTTTAATATAAAGATATTAAAATCTATTAGATTAAAAATCTACCAATAAGGGGCGTCTGGGTGGCTCAGTGGGTTAAGCCTCTGCCTTCAGCTCAGGTCATGATCCCAGGGTCCTGGGATCGAGCCCCACATTGGGCTCTCTGCTCCGCGGGGAGCCTGCTTCCCTCTCTCTCTCTCTCTCTGCCTGCCTCTCTGCCTCCTTGTGATCTCTCTCTGTCAAATAAATAAAATCTTAAAAAAAAAAATCTACCAGTAAGAGAACCATACCGAAATTAACACCACATGATACTATAAAGTACGAAACAGCAACGACAGTTTGACACGCCCTCCATCAGGGATTTTTTAAAAAGGCCATCGATACACCCCCGCTCAGAGCACCTCTAGTCACAACAGCTAAAAGGTGAAAGCAACCCAAGGTGGCTGAACGGATAAACAAAATGCGGTAGGTACATATAATGGAATATTTTTCAGCCCTAAAAAAGGAAGGAACTTCTGACCCATGCTACAACATGGGCGTTTCTCCAAGAAATTATGTTGAGTGCCATAAGCCAGTCACAAAAGCACAAATACTCTGTGGCTGCACTTCCAGGAGTCACCCAGAGGAGTGAGTCCATAGAGACGGTAAGGAGAATGGTGGTTGCCAGGGGCAGGAGGAGCGAGGGAGGAGGGAGTTATTGCTAAATGGATACAGAGTTTCAGTTTTGCAAGAGAAAAAATTCTGTGGATGGATGGTGGTGACGGTTGGACAAGAATGTGAATGTACTTAATGCCACTGAATTGTACACTTAAAATGGTTAAGATGGTATATTTTGTTATGCGTGTTTGGCCACAACTTAAAATAACAACAGTAATCATAGTAAGGCCACCGGCTGGAGTTATTTCATCCTTGTTCTGGTTGATTCTTCTAACACGTTAAGTTCATTACTAGTGAGCCAGAAGATTCAGCAACTTTAGCTAAAGGGTCTGGATCATCAAGAAGAGGCCCGAGGGAGTTGCTGTGCTAAGGGGCCCTGTGGATTGAAGGAGCTGGAAGCAGATGGTACCCAAGGTCTGGCAGGTGTGTGTAGGTATGCAGAGGCTCCCAGCCCTCCCAACCTTAGGCGTGGCCTGGCCCAGTCAACATCAGTACCTTTCAGCAAATCTGCAGGTCTTCAACAGCTTCTTGATATGAAAAAGTTGTTCCCGGGTTTCCTAATGTGAGAACCCAAACAGGGGGAGAAGTTAATGTAATCAATGACACAGAAAATGTACAAATCAAATTTAAATGTTAGTTCTAACTTCGAAATGCTACAACTCTAAGACACGCAAACAGTCTCTCTAGCAGGGGTTCATGACAGAGTCCAGTAGAAACCCAAGTTGTGTGAAGCCTGAGGCTTACACAACCACGGGGGACCTTCTTTGAGGAAAACACAAAACTCTCTGTGAAAGATGGAGATCCTGCCTTTTGTGGCTACAGAGATAAAACTGGAGGGCATCGTGCTCAGTGAAATCAGACAGACACAGAAAGAAAAAAACTGCATGGTCTCACTTACATGAGGAATCTTAAAAGAAGCAGAGAGTTGAACAGGGAGACAGGGAGGTGGGGCAAATGGGGAGATGCTGGCCAAAGGGAACAAAGGTGCAGTTACGTAGGATGAACAAGTCTACAGGTCTAATAGATCGTATGAGGACTATAGTTAATAATACTGTATTGAACACTGGAAACTTGCTAAGAGAGTACATTACAGGTGCTCCCAACACACACACACACACACACACACACACACACACAAACCCTAACTGTGGAGACGGAGATGCTAATTAGCTTGACCAGTAATTATTTCACTTGTTGAACATCAAATTATCATGCTCTACACCTTAAACATAATTTTATTTTAAAAACTAATAATAAATAAATGTCAAAATCTATGTGATAAACGCAAAACGATGCCTACATAGGGAATTTGGTCCCGGGCCTTGGAAAATAAAGCTCCAGCGGCTGGCAGCAAACCCGCCCTTTGGAGGGTCCGGTTGTGTCCCCTGAGACGGTGCAAGGTTGCAAGGTGCACTGGCGGCCGCAGGTCCCTTGGCGCCAGCGGCCCCGCCTCCCCCGCCGAGGCCAATGCTCACCCTCACTCTGTCCAGTTCCTTGACCTTGGCATACAGGCCGTGGCCGATGCTCAGCAAATTGAAAACAGGCTGGGGCCCTAGACCGTCCAGCAGCCGTTTGGAGAAATTGCTGACGTAGTACTTCCTGAAGTCCCACGTGGTCAGGATCCGCGCAGGGATGCAGCTCTCTGCGTAGACGTGGCAGCAGTCACAGAAGTACTTGCCCAGGTAGTCACAGTACCGGAGCCGCTTCACAAACTCTGCAAGAGCCCACGGGAGGGTGAGAATGCCTCACCTCAGCTGGCGAATGGCAAACCCACTGCCCTCTGCCCGCCTCCCCCCACCGCTTCCCATTCCTGTGAGGTTCAAGACCCAGATGGCAGGGTTTGTGTGGCTAACATCGTACGTGCCCTCAGAGCCTCTGAGAAAGCTCCGGCAGGGGCTGGAGGCTGTGTATTATATGGCCATTCAGGAGCCCTGCTTTCCAAAAACAGGTGTCAGAAAAAGAGAAAGCCACCCCAAATACTCCTGAATTTGGAAGACAGGCATTGTAAACGGCAGTGTCGGCAAAAGCACAGGAGGTTTAGAGTCCAGAAATCGGTGGGAGTCTACCCTCTGCCTCCTGCCCGCCAGCAGCCTGAGGGCTGGTGGAACCCTTTCAGGCTAACTATCCTGAAGCTATAAAAAGCAGCTCAGGACCAGGTTATGGGCTATCCCACCTACGGAAAGTGCTTGGTAAATCGTCAGGCACGCTTTGGAGACACCTTAGGGAGCAGCACCCCAAAGACTTCCTGGATAAGCCCAGGGCAAACACATTACAGAGACGCACCAAGGACGGGAACAGGCGATACATGGAAACAGGGAGTGCAGCTGGCGAGGAATGACCTGAGAAACGATCTCAGCAGCAAGGACGTGCGTGTTCAAAGGGTGAACGCTTGGTTTTGCAGGAGACCGTCACAGAGGTAGAGGACCCAGCGCCAGCGAGGGGCAGAGGGGCGGAAACTCACTCTCAGGGCTGACCTGAGGGGACTTTCTAGGAGGACATTTCCACAATATACTTGAACTCTGTTGTGTACCGGGACTCCTGCTTTGGTGACACCAGACAGAAATGGTAACATGCACATGTGGAGACACAGGTACCCATTACAGTACGTTACAGCAATCTGAACATACATTACGAAGCACCCGGCTAGACAGGCACGGTGCCCTCAACAATGAAATGACAGAGAGCCCACGAATGCGTGGATGAGTGTGGGCAGTGGACATCCAGTTCCAGATGCTTACACTGCGATCGTGATTTTGCTTCTAAAAACACACATACACAGTCCAAGAGGATCCCCACCAAAAAGCCAAAAGTGAACACTTCCAGAGCGCAGGAGAAAGGATTTTTCATTCTTTTGCATTTTTTTAATTTGCTCAAATGAGCACGCATTGCTTTCCGAAATATATCTAACAAAATATATGGGTAAGCAAAAGGTGTAGGGACAAATGCATCAAGTCCCTGTGTACCCGCCACCCAGTTTAAGAAGAAGACAGCAACTCAGTTAAGTCTCCCCAGGGTCCCGCCCTCAACCTTGGAGCCTAAGATGGGCGAGGATGATATCATCATCATCAGATTAAATGAAAGGATGGGTGGCAAAGCAGCTACCACAGCACCTGGTACACTGAAGATTCTAAATCTAGTTTCTTTGCCCCAGCTTCCAGAATAAACAAGGTCGCTTGTATTTTAATGAAAGGAGACATTACTTGAATGACGAGCGCTTTCAATGAGTTAGGTACACTGCTAGTCCTATATGCTTCTGCACGTATGTTTACAAAAATAAAGAAAAATAAAATATAAAACCAATCAATCAATCAATAAACAAGGCCTGAGTGACTGCAGGAGTTATCCCTTACTGAGCACCGACTTTGTGTTACGCTCTGGTTAAAATTCTCACCTACACTGTGTCATTCTCTGCTCGAACCAGGAAGAGGCAGGGGCTATTACGTCCCATTTCACTGATGAGAGCCCAGACAGGGAATGAAGAGACACTCGGGGAGCAGGCTAGTGGGGTTCCCACCCACGTCGGCCTGAAGCTCCAGCTTTTGGCCATCACAGCCCCCTCACCCTCTGCCGCATGCAACGGAGAGAAAGGGCGAGGAGCTAACACCTTTGCGCTTGCCCAGATTATCCCTCAGACCCCGGTTGCACCCATTGATTCTTACTATTTACAATAGTTTATGTTCTGTAAAGGTGCCATGAACACCCAATTTGTCAAAACAGGTATGTATGCTCCTGAGGGAAAAACAGGTTTAGGCTTCTGTGACCCTCTGGTACCATTTTCACCAACTGGTCAATACATAACCCTGCTTTATGTGTGTTTTCTGTTTAAAAACACCATATCTAATGTATTTTGTTAAAATTTATTTTTAACAGCCTTATATATATTATCAACGCTAAACCAACAGTAACAACCTTATATATACATTGCGAACAATATATTATTTTGTTATATTTTTGTTATATCCTTGCTCAGGACCAACAGCACTATCTCTAACTCAAGCCTGAATGAAGCTTATCTAATGCATGTATATTTTCCATAAAGCAAATCATATCCTCCTCGTGCTTAGAAGCACTTCAGTACCATATGTGGGGGATATTTTAAATAGCTAACTCATCAACAAAAAATGCAAAGCTGTAACAAATAAAAAAGGCATTCAATAAACCATGAGAAGGCCTGTTCACAGTATGAGAGAGAAAACCAGAAGGCAGAGCATGGCCTTCAGCTGGAAACATGTGCTTTGGGCAACTCAAATTTCAGGCAACTCAAATTTTTGGTGATTTGTGCATATCTGGGCATGACTGTGAAAACACCATGCGTAATGATTCTGTGACTACCAATAAAATTCATCCAGTAGGTAAATCTGTAAATATGGAATCATAAACAACCAGGTTCAATTATAAGGACACTCAACTAGGGTTGACAAATTCTTGTTAAGAACTCATTAAATGCTTTATGTTTGAGTTCTTCAATTTCAGATCTTGAGAAGTCAGTTGTATGTATCTATTTCCTACCCTGGATTACAATTTCTGATTTGTCAGATGATGAGTATTTTTTGGCTTATGACAGGGCCTTGATACATTTTATATAAAATGGGCAGAAAGGAAGGTATGCTCTGGCCCTTCCACTCTACATTTCTGATCAAACTTAGCAGGATGGAAAGAGAAAGGGGAACAGATGGGACCAATAAATTTTCCTGATATAATTCATCTTTTCCTAAAATCTACAATCCTAAAATCTCAATGTCCGGTCATTCACTCATCAAATTTCATTGACTCTCTACTAAGTACTATACTATCAATACAGAATAAATGATGTCTCTCTCTTTTGGTTTCTTCAGTCCTTTAATTAAAATAGAGCTAAACGACGCATCCTAAACCAGGTGTTCTCAACCAGGGGTGATTCCCTAAGAATATGTGGAAATATCTGAAGATATTTCCAGTTGTCATAACTGGAGAGCAACCAGTAGCATCTAGTGATGCTTTTGAACGTCCTAGAATGTACAGGACAGCTCTTCAACAGAGTCAGTGGTACTGAAGTCGAGAAGCCCTGCTTTAAACCACAACTGTTCTCATTGGAGGAAAAGTCAGTGCCACAGGAAAAAAAAAAAATTGGAAGTACAAATTCTAGACCAGTGCTGTCCAAGAGAACTTTCTGGGTGGAGGGAACTCTTCTAAGCCTATGCCGTCCAATGTAGTAGCTACAAGCCACATGTGGCTACTGAGCACTTGAAATGTAGCTAGTGTGTCTGAGGACCTGGATCTTTTTTTTAAAGACTTTGTTTATTTGACACAGAGAGGGAGAAAGTACAAGCAGGTGGAGTGGCAGGCAGAGGGAGAAGCAGGCTCCCAGCTGATCAGAGAGCCCAATGTGGGCCTCGATCCCAAGACCCTGACCTGAGCCGAAGGCCAATGCTTAACTGAGTAAGCCACCCAGGCGCCCTGAGGAACTGGATTTTTAACTTCAATTAATTTAAATTAAATCTTAAACAGCCACATGAGGGAGTGGCTACCATGCTGGACAGTGGAGTTCTAGAATAGAGGTGGCTAAAGAGAAATAATGACTAAATGCAGTGTCTGAAACTCGGTTAGAAGCTGGATAGAAAAATTGGCTACAAAAATGACATCGTGAGAACAACAAATGAATATGGACTAGTAAGAGAGAGTATTAGAGAATTGTTACTCATTTCCTTTGGTGTGCTAACTGTTCATCATCCTTATTTTTAGAACACGCTGGAATATTAAAGGGTAAGCTGTCACGTTGTCTGCATACTTTTCAAATGGTTCAACAGGTGTGAGATTGGAGGAGCCCGAGGAGAGCAGACAACTACATGCCTTGTGCAGCTCTGAACTGGACCTGGGAGCAGATCAAGGTCATGGGTGAGATGTGAATCAGTCTGTGCCTGAGTGAATGGGACGGTACCAACGCGAAGCCCTCAGTTGGTAATTTTACTCTGATTATTATAAGATGCTAATGTGAGGGGAAGTTGGATGAAAGGAATATAGAATACCATTTTTGCAACTCTTCCAGAAGTTCAACAATATCTTAAAGTAAAAACTCAAGGGGCATCTGGGGGCCTCAGTCGGTTAAGCATCTCCCTTTGGCTCAGGTCATGATCTTAGGATCCTGGGATCAAGCTCTGCTTCAGGTTCCCTGCTAGGCAGGGAATCTGCTTCTCTCTCTCTCTCTGCCTCTCCCCGCTGCTTGTGCTTGCTCTCTCTCTTTCAAACAAATAAACAAAATCTTTTAAAAAATTTTAAGAAGTCAAAATATATCCTAAGAACTATATAGGAAGTTCACAGGAAAAGTCCAAATTGCCTCCGTGTCTGAAAGTGCATCTGCCGTCAATGCCCTGGGCACCTGTGAGCAGCTTTCTTCTCTCCTTACTACTCTCTGCTCACGCAGGACTTCCCAGCAGTTGCTGCAGGTCCTTTGCTCAGGGTGACCCTTACCCCCGCAATACACACACACACACACACACACACACACACTCTTCCTGGGACAATCACTTCCCTACAGAACTTCTCCCTCCCAGCCCCCTGAAGCCCAGATTCAGTTTCCATGAAGTAAATCCCACAGCACTCTTGACTTTCTTTTTCATTGTAAGCATTGTACTTGCTGTTCACTTGGCTGATGCCTCTACCTTCTTGGAAGCGAGCTTCCTGAGGGAAGGACCATGTTCACACAACCAGTGCAGGCCTACATCTCCATAGTTGAATGAACTTAGAGAGATTGTTTAAAAGTTGGCAGAATCACAGTCATGTGTTCATAGTTTCTGACTCATGCACTCAAGCACACACTCCATCCTGAGGCACCAGGATATAGGGGTTAACCAAACAGACATGATTTCTACTAGACTAGTTGGGAGGATGAGTCCTTCCTTTCAAGGAAACCAGTTACAGCTCTGATGAAGGGCGGGCACTGTCATTCAATATGGTAGAAGGAATCCCAGACAGATTTCTGTGTTCAAAGTCTTTTTCCTTCCAAGACTTCCTATCAAAGGCCAAAGGAACCCTTTCCAGCAAAGCTCCTCTCCCCAGCCTTTTACACGCCAGACCTGTGGATACCCTCACAAGCAGAATATGTGACTGGCAGTCTTCAGTGGGCAATTTGAATTTCTGACTCGAAGAAGTCTGACTTTCTAGGCCCCCAGCTGGCCCAGGAATGATCCCTCAAGCCACCTCCCCAAATCCTCTCGAAGGGCTTTGGCCAGCTCCTTGATACAAGCCATTCAGGCACTCAACAAATACCTTTTGAGGAACAACTGTGCGCCAGGTGCTCTTGTAGGAGCAGGGGATCAAAGCAATGAACAAAATAGACAACACGTCTGTCCTCATGGAACTTAGAATCGAGACAGGGACGCAGACCAACGATTAGCAAAATCTGTAAAATCTCGAAGAGCATTTTAGGAAGGTAAGTGCTCGAGTAAAAAATAAGTAGGGAGAGTAAAGTGTACACATGTTTGTGGCCAGGAGTGTGGCAATGTTGGCATCTTCAACAGGGTGGCCAGAGAACATCTCATGTCGAGTGAGGGAACCAGCCATAGGGATGTCATCCTCCGGAGAGTGAAAACCGGAAATGCAAGTTCCTAAGTCAGGCATGAGCCTGCCTCCTTCAAGGACCAGCAGGGAGGCCGTGTGGCTGGAACTGAGGGCTCAAGGGCAAGAGAACCAGGAGATAAGTTAACAGGCCAGCCACACAGCCTTATAGGTCACAACGACCTCTTCAGGAAAGAGAAGGCAGCAGTTGACGTTCCTATAACAACTCCACCCAAGGCATCTCTCACAAAAACAGCACAGTCTCCAACTTTGCCATTCTTGGCCCTGTCATTGAGTCCTCAACGGATACTGCCCATACTTACTAGGTTCTATTGGAGTTCCACAGCCAGCACACAAAAAATTCTGGGTTGCTACCACGAGTTCCTTCCTGCGCACAGAAAAGGATCACAGTTACAGTTCAGAAATAGCCAACGGAGCATTTTTCACTGACTGGACAAGAAACTGACATCAGGGTGCTTTTCTGGGCTCAAGGCCTTAATTTCGTCATTTTTTCTTTTGGGAAAAAAATAGCATTCTTCAGTAGAGTTTTTTAGTTGAGATTTCTGGGTCGTTTATTTTATTTTATCACTATTTAGTCCGTTAGTTTTATTTATTTATTTATCTATCTATCTATCTATCTATTTATTTATTTATTTTGAGATCTCTGGGTCTTTTAAAAACCCCTACTATCACCAGACTACAAGTCAGTATCATGACTATTCACCGTGGGATCTTTGGAGACGGCTCACTGTGCATACACAGGACCCCCACCGGTGAGAACTGGAGACATGTAACTCAAGGGAGAAAGTTCAGGGAGATGAAACACCAAGAGGTGATACGCCTGGGAAGTTCACACAGGGACCCAAAAAAATGAATAAGAGGTCACATAAGACCTAAGTATCAGACATTTCTGGAGAGCGACCATCTACTGCAGTGTCTTCTACTGAACTCTTGACGCCACAACTCCATATGTGATTTGGAAATATGAAGGAAGTTGTAAAATTTTATTACAGTTTAGGGTCTGCAAAAATGGACCAAGGTAAAAATGTGCAGAACCCTAACCATGTGCCCTAGAGAGGACGTAGAGACATTTTAGAGGAAAGACAACCCTTGCTGAGGAAAGTGACCCCTCCCCAAGCCAGGAGAAGGAGCTCTTCTGCCCAAGCACTCTAGACACCTTCTTGGCATTCTCTCAAACAGAAAAAATACAAGATAGAGCCTATTAGGGCACTTCCATGGGCCACAGGCAAGACCCTCCCCCAGGCTCTTCCTTACGCTGCAGTTTGGGAACACGTTAAATACAAGCCAAGAGGAATGGAGAAACTGTAAGTGGTTAAAATGTCCCCTTACAATGTCATATCCTCTCAGAAACAAATAAAACTATTACCTTGAGTTATTATGTATTTCATTTATACACAGACATTTATAAAAATGAGTTTATTTCTTTTTTTCTTTTGCACCCTCTTTTGTCATTTTGTCTTTTAGGATTTTATTACTTCTTAGAGAACAAAGACATTTTTATACGCATCCTGTTGCATTTCTTTTTTTTTTTTAAGATTTTATTTATTTATTTGACAGAGATCACAAGTAGGCAGAGAGAGAGAGAGGAGGAGGCAGGCTTCCCACTGAGCAGAGAGCCCAATGCGGGGCTCTATCCCAGGACCCGGAGATCATGACCTGAGCCGAAGGCAGATTAACCCACTGAGCCACCCAGGTGCCCCATCCTGTTGCATTTCTTAACTACAGCCCTCCTCAAGGTAAGATTTTCCTTTTAAAAGAAAATTATCCATTTATTTTTAGTTCACGTTGGCCTGGGAAATAGAGTAATCTTTTAAAGTTATTGTGTATGAATTTTAAGGTTCAATATTAGCCACTTTAAAAAAATCCCCTTTAGAGGCACCTGGGTGGCTCAGTGGGTTAATCTGCCTTCAGCTCAGGTCATAATCCCAGGGTCCTGGGATAGAGCCCCGCATTGGGCGCTCTGCTCAGCAGGGAGCCTGCTTCCCGGGCCCTCCCCACCCCCCCGCCTGTCTCTCTGCCTACTTGTGATCCCTGTCTGATAAATAAATAAAATCTTTTTAAAAATCCCCTTTAAACCTACTTAATTTTTAATTGTTGTGTAACATACATAATAAAGGACATGGTTAAATTTGTCAAACTTACTTAGCACCCCCCACCAAAACCCATGAAAAACAAGGTGCTTGGACGCTAATTTAGAAAAATGTGCCCAACTTTCCTTTTCCTACAACAAATTTTCCTTCATCCTTCGGTGTGTAATTTTCTTCCCTTCCCCTACTTCCACAAAGAGGGGACCTATCACACCTTGTTACCTGGACTGGACGCCCTCACAGCAACCCAGACTTACTTACTTCAGTGATGGGTGAACATTAACTACGATTTGAAATCTGGGGGGCTCCCAGTCTTCAGCCCCTCGGATCCTCGACTTAAGGGTAATTTCCTGAACGACGTCCACACTGGATTCAAAGTCTTTCCGGACGCGCTCTTCATTCACTACCTGCATAACACAGAAGAGGATTTCAGAGCAACCCAAACAAGCATATTTCTGGAACAGAAAAGAAAAAGAATATTCAAATGTGTTTCCAGCATTAAAATATGCCATGAAAAATTAGAACTGCTTTCAACTGAACGAAAGGAGCCCTCCCGGTACCTAACACCATCTGTAGAAGTCTTCCTTGAAACGCCAGCCAGCTGAGATCACTTTTCTTAGTATTTTGGGGAATTCATTTGTTTTCAGACTTCAAGTTACTGTAAGTAGGTCGCTGTGACCCAGAATGCTTTTATTCACAGCAGAAGCCTTACTGCTTAGTCCGTAGGCTACCACATTCTGCCCAACAGAACCCCCAGCTGTTGTCAGACTTCCCCCAAAACAGCTTTTAAGGCCATTCCCTAGCTTAAAAATGTCCAGTGGCTCCCCTCTGAGCTGTTCATTATCCCTCATTCATTATTCATTATCCATTCCACTTTCCTGTTTGCAATTAACATTCAAAGTAGCATTCTGTGTCCTCCACAATTTGGCCCTATCCTTCAAACCTAATTTCCCAGGAAGACCAACTCCGCACGCCCCCAACACACACACACACACACACACACACACACAAACACATGTTATCCAACCACATGAGGCCACCCGGCTCAGTAAACATACCAGGCGCACCCGCCCCTGTCACTTTTGCTCCAGCTGCCCTGTGCCACGTGTTTCTACCTGCTACCACTCTCAAATTCGGAGATGTCCAGTGGGCCTTCCCGAGTCCCCTGATAAAATGAAGCACCCTCCTCTGCATACGCAGACTGCTTTATTCCCACCCCTGTGTTTGCTCTGCTGCAAAGTTCTCTCCCCTCAATGGGCTGGGGGCGGTCAGAGGCCGGTGTGTCCACACGGGACCATACTGGACATGACTCCTGCTCTTCCGCTGACCAGGCCGGCCGAGGGGCGGGAACTAACACTTTAAACATAACAACGGCATCTACTTAAGAGGATAGAGATGAGGATGAAAATGTGAAATGCTGAATTCTCCAGCCCATCATCAACACTCGGGAAACACTCCAGGGACCATGCAAGGAAAAGCATAAATGCCTGAAGTGAACAGCAAGCAAGATGAGAATTTAGGAACTCTCAACGCAAGGCCAGTTTATTTGGATACTTACTACCGAGCCAGCTGCATTTAGAGGGCCTGCAGGCTGCTGATTAACGTCTGACAACAACCAGCTCTTCTGGAATGCTCGGTACAGCTCCTTGGCTATTAGCTCAGCAGAATTGAAGTCTGGCTCATAAATGACACTGAAAGGTAAGAGATGCAAAAAGTGGAAAACGATATTCATGAGGAGTATGCTGTAGATCTTCATGTTTTCAACCATCCTTCCCCCTCCAAAAACTCAGAAGAGGTGTCACAGGAGGGAACATGCCCCAGCCACCCACTGATTGTCTCATGCAATGCAGTTCCTCCATGTTCGAAACAGCAGCTTTTACTTATGGAGGGGACCAAGACTGGGCAATGCAGTAAAAAAAAAAAAGCACTGGATTTGGAGTTCAAAGACCTGAGTTCAAGTCCTGTCTCTGCTCATCAAACAGCATTGTGTCCTGAGGCACATTTAGCCTGAGTCTCAGTTTCCATATTTATGAAAATGGGGTAAAAAATAAAATTCTACCCAGGCTGATTAAATGAGAATGTATACAAAAGCCTTTAAACACTCTATTAAAAAAAAAAAAGAAACTACAGAAAGCTCTATAGAAAACTTAGTGGTGATTGTTTCATTGTTAAGTAGTAATCTCTGTCCCTAGAACTGGCAAAACTTGGTTGGAGATGTCAGAGGCTTGGCGTTCACAGTGCCTCAGCAGTAATGGTCCAGGGGTCTAAGTGCAAGTGGACACGGATGAGACCTACCTCTTTGAGGAGCTGCAGGAACACCCACAGGTTTCTGTGATATTGCTAAACTCACCAAGTTCTGCAAGTAAATAAAAGAAAGGGTATTAAGGTCTTTCAGTCTGTTTTACTTACTCATACTTAATTTTATAAGAACACAAAAATAAATCCCTGCCTCTCAGAAAGGTCTCCTTATTCAGCATCTCCATTCTTCATGTTCTCTGGGTTAATATTATGAGACTACAGCTAATGACCAAAGACGGGATTTCAAAATCCAGTCTCCTGAAATTCCACCTAAATGTAATTGAGAGGCCAAACAGATCTGACTGTAATTAGTATCTGCTTTTGCATTCAATTCTACAAGTGAGATGAGAGATTATCGAGGCATTTGAAATAAGAACATCTAATTATTATTACTATTGTGATTTTTTTTAATCTGACATAATCTGATCTTGGGAGAAGTTTCTTTGAAAGCCATTGTAACATGGTATCACATGGGATGCATGTCAGTATGTGTTGAGGGGAGGGGAATTATGAGTCATCGCTGGTGAGTTTCCAAATCTTACCTATGATAACAAAGTCCTCAAAGTCACATTTACAGGCTTCTTTCAGCACATCAGAGTGCGTGGGCGTTCCGGCCACTGGGCTGCCCTGTAACACAGCATAACCTAGAAAAAGAAATGAAGGGGTTTTCACCAACAAGAAAAACAAGAAAAACCGTCACAGCCAACTAACTAGAAACCAGGGAATAAAAATGGGCCGACAGTTTATATTAAAAGAGTTTAAAAATCCAGCTTTAAGAATGAAAAAACGCGGGGCGCCTGGGTGGCTCAGTGGGTTAAGCCACTGCCTTCGGCTCAGGTCATGATCTCAGGGCCCTGGGATCAAGTCCCACATCGGGCTCTCTGCTCAGCAGGGAGCCTGCTTCCTCCTTCTCTCTGCCTGCCTCTCTGCCTACTTCTGATCTCGCTCTGTCAAATAAATAAATAAAATCTTTAAAAAAAAAAAAGAAAAGAAAAAAAAAGAATGCTTTAAAAAAATAATAAAATAAAAATAAATAAATAAATAAATAAATAAATAAATAAAAAGAATGAAAAAACGCAGGGAGCTATTTTTGTGTTGTTCGTCCATTCACTGTGACTGAGTGAAACAGAGCGGGGAGAATCTGTGATGATGAGGGGTTCCTAAGAGTCAGCTGCCTACTCTAATGTGTGTTTGAAAATTTTTTAAATACAAAGTTTTAAAAAAATGAAAGAGGACAAAAATCAGCTTCACAGTGAGGCAAAGAGTAGAAGTGACCTAAATATTGTACTGGGTTGAAGAGCATCCCCCCCCCAAAATATATATTTGGGGGGGATGCTTGAACCCAGACTTGAACCCAACACTTGCTCGATCCTGGGACCCTAGGATAATGACCTGTGAATGTGACCTTATTTGGAATTAGGGTCTTTAGGAATTAGATGTGATCAAGTCAAGCTGAGGCCATACTGGATTGGAGTGAGCTCAAAATCCAATATGACTGTTTATATTATAAAGAGGGAAATTTGAGCACAGACACTGATAGCCAGAGAAGGTCAAGTACAGACAGAGGCAGAGACAGGGGTCATGTGTCTACAAGCCAAGGAACATCAAGGACTGGCAGTAACCACTAGAAGCTGGGAGAGGCATGGAACGGGTTCTCCCTCAGAGCCTCCAGAAGGAACCAACCGTTCCAACAAGTTCATTGTTGACTTCTGTCCTGCACAACGGAGAGATAAGACATTTTCTGTTGTTTCAGCCACCCAGTTTGTGGTATTTTGTTAACGCAACCCAAGGAAACTACTACAAATACGTCCATGTTTTTCGATCCTGAATACTAGTCTGTGGAATTATCCTAAGAAGATCATTAGAGAGAAAAAGAAAAAAAGGTTAAAAAGGGAGGCTTTGATCAGAAGGAGCTATCTGCAGTGCCTTTAAAATATTAAAATACTAAAAGTTATCAAAATGCCAAATAATAATAAACTGATTTTGCAAATCATGTTACTAACTCAAGAAATACCATCATGGAAAAATGTGAAAACTGTAGCAACATAGAAAATTGGATAGGAAATACTGTTAATATAATCATATTATTAATGGAATTGCATTAATACAAGTATATAATCACTATGAAACTGTACTCACTTGAATAAACATAAGAGAAAAGCACAGAGAAATGGACACAGTTCTTGAGGGAAATAGTCTAGCCCGCAGGTTAGGCAGAGGTTACATAACTGGGCTTCACAGGGAACTGGCCAGTTTTTAAAACCATGCTGCCTAGGTGCTGCAAGTCACTTAAGGGTCTGACTTGACCCTTGGTTTCAGCTCAGGTCATGATCTCAGGATCTTGGGATCGAGCCTCGTGCCCAGCTCCATGTGCTCAGTGCAGGGTTTGCCTGGGATTCTCTCTCCCTCTCTCTCTGCCCCTCCTACTCCTTTGTGTGCACTCTCTCTCTAAGATAATTAAATCTTAAAAAAATTTTTTTTTAAAAACCAACAACACTGCCCGACCCTAGCCAGGTGACCATGAACAATCAGCTTCTCAGCTTCTCAGCTTTGGTTTCCTCCTGGGTAAGGTAGGACAACCTCACGCACTTCTGTTTCCCCCACCCTCCACAGTAACATACAATCCCACTGCAACTCAGTTACAGACACAAAAATATTTCACTGATTCAAAAAAAAAAAAGAAGTTCCAGGAAGCATTGCTCCCTCGAGGTGAGTCGAATACTGACACTTTCTATTCTTTTTGTTTGTTTTCAAATGTTCTCCAGACAAACCTGCAACTTGAAGTATGCGACCTCCCCCAAAGGAGTAAAGTCTACCACCAGAAAGGTCACAAGAGACATATGTGATAAAAGACACATATTTTTATTGGGGTGGTAGAAATATTTTAAAATCTTATTTAACATATTTATATTCACATTAAAAAAAAATTCAGGGGCACCTGGGTGACTCAATTGGTTACGCATCCGCCTTCGGCTCAGGTCATTATCCTGGAGTCCCAGGACTGAGCAAGTGTCGGGCTCCCTGCTCAGCAGGGAGCCTGCTTCTCCCTCTGACCACCCCCACCCCGCTCATGCTCAGCCATTCAACAAATATTTATAAAATACTATTTTAAGCAAGGCACTAGGCTGAAGGCAAATTCAAATGAGACCCATGCTATGCATCAAAGAGTTTAAAACCTCATAAGGGAACTGAGAAACTGACACGGATAGCTGTGAGAAAACACAATTGTGTGTACCCCAGCCTTGAGAAGGGAGGGCTCCACGCTGCACAACTCCAGGAGGGAGGGAGGCACGTACTCGGACAACCATAGAGCATTTGGGAGCACAACTTGTGCTTCCTTCCACATGAATGGTGCCCCTGCCTTGGGATGAAATCTGGGAGCTTGTCACAGTGGTAATGGAGGGAGACTGCTCTCGAAGAGTGGAAGAGTGAAGGAACTAATGTGACGTTCCTGGGGACCCAGCATTGCAGGGAGCCCAGCCAAAGCAAAGGGAGGGAGGCAGACAGAGGCTTGGGAGAAATGTCTGCGGGCAAGTTGACCAGGCTCGTAAAACTAAAGCTCACAGTACAACACAGGGAAATGAGGAGATGCCCGCTGGCAAGCTGCATCCCACAAGGCTAAAAGTCCCAGGATCAAATCTGGCACAAACCCAGTGGGCCATTTTAGAGGAGTAGAAGTTGTTCTAGGCAGACAGATGTGTGTGGGATGGATGAGTGGAAAGAGGCTGGAAGTAAAGAGAAAACTAATGGCAGCAAATGTGTCTTGAGGACCTAAGTGCACGGCTTACAGAATGACTGACCAGAGGCTGCTGTGATGGGCCAGGTCAAAGGCGAACAGGGAACGGATGGAGGGGCTGCCACCATTACTGAGAAGTCAGGGCTGATTTGCTCACAAGAAACGGGGCCAAGACACAGACACGAAAAAGAAAGAGTCAAAGATAAAGCACAGAAATAGGACTGAAATAAGAATCATTTCTTTTCTTCCCACTGGTGGCCTCAGAGGGGATGATGGTCCGATCACATTCCTTCACTCCCCTGGCCAAGGGTGGCTGACCAGTTGGGGACACCCAATCAAAGCAGGTCCCCTCGGGGGCTCCTCCTGGGAATGTGGATCCGGGGTCCTGTAAGACTGGGGTGAGCTATGCAGCTGGTTATTCAGGAAGTTTTAGAAAGTTGTAGGCAAAGGATTTGAAGATCTACTTTGGGATGTGACAGGAAAAGAGACATGAATGGAGAACACAGCATAAAGTCTCTCTGATGTGCCCTACTTGCCTTCATAGCCGCTGTCAGAAGAATTGGAAGACCCAGATTCTTGCTTTGTGTTGGTATAAAACGTGACTTCGGAGTCAGCTTGGTCATTCCCGAGCACCCCACTGGCTTCTTCCACACCCCAAGGCTCTGTGTGCTGTTGACTCAGGATCGTACACTTAATTTTCTCCATTGCTGCTATAATCATATCTGCAACATAGAAGTGGGCATTTTCCTGCAGGGGGGAAAAAAGTATCAGGTAAAATATAAGCATAATTGACTGTTTTTCATCGAGGGTATACTGGATTGAAAAATCAAGAAGCTGTACTTAAGTGGAGTTAATGCACAAAAATATAAATGTTCACTTAACTCAGGGATCACAGGTCATTCTATGAAGTAGAGCCCTTATCTTCCAGACACGTAAAATTTAGCCCACTGAGACCGACAGATACCCCAAGCTGAATTTCTTGTGATCTAAGACCCCGGGTTGGTGGTGGCCCAAGGGTAGACCTCAGGCATTGGTCATGGAAAATTTCCCAGCTGAGCGCAGACACTGACTCAGAGCCCTTCTTAGCTCAGCGCGCCTGCCAGAGGCTGAAATGAAACCAATCTGCCAAGCTTCACCAAGCGAAGTTTCCAGATTTAAATCAGAACAGCACCATCTAAGGAATGAACACTTTCTGTGGTTTTAGAAAAGGAAAAAAAAGAAGCTGTATTCACCTTTTCAACATCGACAGGGAGCAGGAATGCCTCCGGAGAGAAGGAATTCAAAGAAGTGGTTCTTCTGCTGACTTGAACGGCACCTGCCAATGCAGCAAGTTATTAAAAATGGAGAAAAAGAAGTTCAAAGATTCCCTAAGAAAACAAAATGAGGGGCAGCTGGGTGGCTCAGTTGGTTAAGCCTCTGCCTTCGGCTCAGGTCATGATCTCAGGGTTCTGAGATCCAGCCTCACATCGGGCTCTCTGCTCAGCAGGGAGCCTGCGCCCCCACCCCCATGCCTACCTGCCTCTCTGCCTACTTGTGATCTCTGTCAAATAAATAAATAAAATATTAAAAAAAAAAAAAGAAAACAAAATGATGCTAAGCAGTGGCCTTAAAATATTTTTGTATTATTATTTAGCACAATTCCAGAATATATTAGGATGCCAGAAGAAGACAGGACCTTCTGGTGGGAGGCTTTGCAGAGACTGCATTAATGGGGATCATTTCTACAAGAGCCTGTTGGAGCAACTTGGGAGCACTCCTCAGAGAAGGAATGGGAGAACCCCTGGATGGAGGAGGCCGATGAGGCGAAGAGGGTAGAAAGAGAAGATCGTGGAAACTACCTGAGGCAGACGGAGAAGGGTGAGAAGGTACAGTCTAGAAGCAGGGCCCTAGGAATTATGGGGTCTCTTCTCCCATGCACTGTGACTGACCCAAAACTTCTTGTTTACAGAGACAAATCTATCTGAAAAAGGCCAGCATTGCTTCTCTGAAAAGGTCTTCCTGCAGCCAAAAACCAGAAGAAACTGTGGAGGACGGATGCAGCTGACTTAGCCATTCTGCCCCCGGAGCCGCTCCATTACTGGCAGCAAACAGCATCAAAACGGAATGATTCCTGTCATGTGATTCCTTCTTGCAGCATTTAAGGCAAAACTTTTCTACAAGGGACCCAAGAGCTGAGTTGTTCCAACCTGCTAAATGAGCCAAAATGCCACAGATGGCTTCAAGGCTAGATAGCTCTCAGGGTGACAAAGAGAGACGCTAGCAGAATCGCCCGATCCCCTGCCTCTGCTTCAAGAAAGCGACTCTTCCACGGAGAACTCGGAATCGGTTAGCTCCAGAATCCATCTGGGGTGGGTCAGCTTTTTCTGAAAAGGACTAGGGAGTAGGTATTATAGGCTCTAAGGACCGTCCGTTGCAACTACATAGTTCCGCCACTGCGGAGAGGATGGCGTTATCAGCAACACACGCTGCGCTTGATTTGTCAAATCAGGGGGCCAGAAGGAGCTGGCCCAGAGGTCATAGTTTTTGGACCCTGAGGAAGAAACGGGACAGAAAAAAGTCAAGCTGCAGATTCCAGTTCCAGCTCTCTACACCAGCTGGCTGGGCCTCTGTGTTAAAATATACTCATTTCTTGCACTAGGAGAGGTAGCTATTAAGAGATTGAAGGAGGCCAGCAATGTGAGTGCGCCCTGCAAACAAAAGGAATTGTGGATTGGTTTCTTGGGGCCTCAGGAAATGCTAGGCTGGGGGAGTGGGCGGGTGGGTCTTCCTCTACCATATTATCTAGAAAAGGAAGAGTGTGCTGCTGTCAGTTGTGACAAAGCAGTCACAGGGAAAATTCTGTATCTTAGTTGCAAATGCCTTGTCTTTGCATTGCTGTCCCCCAGCAAAGAGAGACCAGATCGCTGGGGACTTTTTTCTTTTTTTTTTTTTTAATTCCATAAGCAGCATCCTCCTACCAAGTTTAAGATGGAGTGGCTTTTAAAAGTACTTACAGAAATTGCTGAGACAAAAGGGGCTGGGGCAACTGTTATCTTTCTGGGAGAAAGACAAAGCTACAGGATAATTTTAAATTGCAGAACCACTTGCTGTAGAGTGTGTCATTTTGCTCAAATTTGGTTCTTATTTCAAAACTAGCCCATTTTAAGATTGTCCAAAATCTGCTATGCTTAAGCTATGAATAATATGTTAAAGATTATCATCATCTTCGACTCTTCCAAAAGTTTTTCCAATAGAACAAATAAGCTGCATATTTTAGGGGAGGGAGAGGGCTGGTTCTTGCTGGTGAGAAATAAATAAATTACCCACATATGTACACACATACAGACATACACACACACAGGCAGACGGGTAGCTTTCAAACTGTTTTGAAAGAAAAAAAACATCATCAACTATTTGGGATTCTGAGAGAAATACAGATCGACACAGTGTGAATATAATATAATGAATATTTTCTTAAAAATCAGAACGCCACAAATGAGAACCGTAATAGATAACTTATTGACTCTTGTGTGGCATTTTGCAGGCATTTTCTTATTTTAGGAATTCCAGTTTTTTAAGAATATGTGAGTTACTTCAGAGCAATGGGAACCCTGGCTTTAATTAAAAAACAACAACAACAACCTTTTGTATAGTCTTTGGGGGAATTGTTATTACCATTTTTAAATCTTACTATTTTCTAGTCACACTCCATTTAGGTAAATAGAGATGAGGCAGCAAGTGCATCTCCTAGGAAAGTACCCATGTGAAACGGAACCCACTCTGTCTGGAAACACTCCCCACCCCACCCCACCCCACCCCACCCCACCACGCTGAATTGAGAGCACCTCCAATACTCTTTTTCAGGCAACTGCATAGGCCAGAAGCTCCTGGAAGCACACACCAGCTCAAAGATGGCAGCTGGCACTGATTATCAACTAAGCCGAGCAAAGATGCTACCCCCTTGCTATCGAAGGAGAACGGAAATACCTGATTTTACCCATTGTGACCATCGGGACAGCTGGGCTGGAGACAATATTAAATGAGCTAATGCACCAGCCTCTGATCAAAGTGGAAAACCATGACTTTTTTCTCATGACAAAGACCGTAAGACGAGCTTTAGACCAAGCAAGGCCGGCACAGCAACAGACAGGAATGAGGTAAATTCCCGGCCGGGGTTACCTTCATCCGTGGAAGCTGTCAGTTGGGAAGGCTGCAGAAAAGCACGGTCCACTTCAGGACAAGGAGAGGAGCTTGTCAACAAAGACATCCGAGGAGAGTGTCCTAGGAACTCCGCCTGCTCTTCCGCTGAGGTAAAAGAGAGGTCGCTGCTCTTGTCCCCTGAGCCCTGGGCAGAGTCTGCAGTATCCTTTGACAGTGATGTCTCCACCATGGAGTCCCCGAGAAACAATGGTGAGGGGTTGAGGGGCAAGGCGGTGTCCTCTCCAAAGTGGTTCCCACTCTTCCTCACTGTTGGCACCCGAGGGGGCGAATCCTGAGACTGTTGCTGCTCACACTGGGGGTTAATCCAGGCAGCTTTGTGCCTTATGAATCTGACGTCTGAGTGGCAAGGAGGCTGGTCAGTGTCCAGGAGGCTGGGGGAAACATCAGTGTCACCAGGGTCATTGTTGTCCCTGTCCCATGAGTCCACTGGAGAATCGTGTCGGCCTGTAGACTGTGACACCATCTTTCCGAGCTCAGGGTGGTGTGAGTTCCACTGTACTACTGGATTAGGGCCTTGAACTCACCCGAATGTCAGCTGTGGGGAGGGGGCAGACAGCTTATCTGCAACAAGCAAAAATCATTCAAGATAAGTAAGAACCCAGTCATATTTTAAACTCCAAAATCTTTGGAGAAGAAACAAAACATTATTAAGTTTGTACTTCACTCTGTATAATACAGTCAATTCCCCTTGGATTTATAAGAAATAACTAAACAAACACATAAATAAAGAAATAAGCAAATTATCAATACAACTAGCAGCAGACACAAGAAGCACGATGTTGGGGGGCACCTGGGTGACTCAGTGGGTTAAGCCTCTGCCTTGGGCTCAGGTCATGATCTCAGGGTCCTGGGATCGAGCCCCGCATCCGGCTCTCTGCTCAGCCCGGAGCCTGCTTCCTCTTCTCTCTCTGCCTACTTGCGCTCTCTCTCTCTCTCTCTCTCTCTCTCTCCCTGTGTCAAATAAATTAATAAATAAATCTTTAAAAAAAAAAAAAGAAGCATGATGTTAGGACAAGAAAGGGTTTTCAAGGCATAAAGATAATCAAAGATTGTTTTACATAAGGATAAAGGCATATATGCATACTGGTGATAAAACAAATGAAAGTGTAAGACAGTCGTGCATTATTCCAATAAAATTAAATGTCAAACCCCAAATGGGAATACCATGGGGAAGTAAAGACACATTTTCATAGTTTCATAGTTTCTTAGTTTCTTGTTTTTATTTAGTCTGTGATTGTATTACAACAAAGTAGACAAGTGGGATTTGACACTGAAAACCCCTAGCACTAAAACATTTGTTTTATGTAACTTGGATTAAAATACTGAATTATAATCGCAGTAGAAATTTGTGATTCGCTTCTCATATCTAAAGAACACACTGTGAATCTAGAATCTATCTTTTCTTTTCTTTTTTTTAGTGGGTGGGGGACAGAGAGAAGGAAGGGGGACACAGGGTGAGGGAGAGAATCTTAAACAGGCTCCATTCCCAGTGTGGAGCCCGATGCAGGGCTTGATCTCACAACCTGAGAGCATGACCAGAGCTGAAATCAAGAGTTGGCAGCCTAACCCACCGAGCCACCCAGGCATCCCAGCTGGCTCACTCTTAAGCTCACTGTTTGGCTCCAGTAAATACAGCCATGATTAAAATGTCGAGAGCTACTCCAAAGAGAAGCACTCTGGTCACCGTAATCACAGGCCCAGCATGTGTCCTTCTACTGCTCCCACTGTCCTTCATCACTCTACGAGGCTCAAGTAATCTTAACAGCAAAAGCGAAGCCAGCAAGGGGAAGGCCTAGAGATGGAAGCAGTTGGCTTAAGTGACCTTAGCTTAAAGGAAGGGTGGAGAACAGGGGTGCAAGGTGGTGACTGAAACTCTGGAGTCAGTTTCAGGGCTTTAAAAACTAGCGTTATGGGGGCGCCTGGGTGGCTCAGTGGGTTAAGCCGCTGCCTTCGGCTCAGGTCATGATCTCAGGGTCCTGGGATCGAGCCCCACATCGGGCTCTCTGCTCAGCGGGGAGCCTGCTTCCCCCTCTCTCTCTCTGCCTGCCTCTCTGCCTACTTGTGATCTCTGTCTGTCTATCAAATAAATAAATAAATAAATCTTTAAAAAAAAAAAAAACTTATTTAAAAAGTAGCGTTATGTATGCAGATGGCTCCCACCTGGATCCCGGCTCCTGACCTCCCCTGGGACCACGGGTTAGCATATCTTACTGCCTATCCGACATCCATCCAGGGGACATGGCAAACTAACACATTCAAAAAGATGCTAGTTCCCCCCAAATCTGCTCCTCCCTGGTTTTCCCATCTCAGGAAACATACCTCCCAGTTGCTGAGGCCCCAAATCTGGACGTGATCCCTGATCCTATCTTCCCCTAACTCTTCGTCTTTCATCCATTAGCAAGTTCATATCCACAGCTACCGCCCTCACCTAAGTCACCATCTTCTCCCACCTGGGTCTCCTTCCATCTGCCCAGCGGGTCTCCCTGCTTCTATTTTTTTCAACGTACAATCAAGAGGTATGCAGAGATCTTTCAAAAGCCTACATAAGATGTCAGTCCCCTAGTCATCCAGCAGCCCCTTGACAGATCCTATCGAATCTGTAATAAAATCCAAAATCCTTACCTTGTCCTTAGGGCATGACAATGATCCTGTCCTGCAGACCACTCTCACGTATCTCTGTCTATTCCCCGATAAGTCCCAACCACGCAGCAAACTCTTGTGTCTCACAGGCTCTTGCCCACCCTAATGGTGCTGTTCTAGCCCTTCTACCTGGACCGCTCTTCCACCAACCGATCACACATCTGACTCCTGTCAGTCCCGTTGCACGTATTGGTTTATAAATTACTTCCTCAAAGAAGTCTTTCCTAACTACCTCTCTTAAAGTAGTTCCCCGGTTACTCCCTATCACATCACCTTGCTTAATTTCCATCATAGTCGTCTCACTTCCTGACATATTTTTAGCTCCTCACTGTCATTCCCCTCTGCCCCCTCCCTATAAGCTCCGTGAGAGCAGGGATCTCGTCTGTTCTCCACCAGGCGCAGAGCTCTCCATGGGGACTCAACACACATCCAGACTGAGAGGAAAATCCAACAAACTGGGAATAATATCATGAGCTGGAGAGAGGACTTCTGTGGTAGACACACCTGTTCTGTTACCTGGCAGAATTATCAGCACAAGGAGAGAAGTGAATCCGTGTTTCTAATGATAGGACATTTTTCTCACCCAACACTTACAAATAGACCAAAAGAAGGTACATAGGAAAGCTGTGCCACAGTTCCTTGGGTTTTCTTGACTTCTGTTCTAGGTCAAACCTTTCAAAGTGACACATACACATAGACAGGATACACATGACACTGCACAATACTACATAAGCTCCAAATCACCCCTCACCAAGTATCACGGGCTCTGGTGGCGACTTCCGGAATTCATCTCAAGCGCTTTGTCCTCCTTCTCCAAACCTCAAATCTCACCCACTGCCCCAATTTCTCTTCATCGCCCGTCTTTTCTTCTCCAATAATTTTGGGCTTCAACATCACAAATGAGAATCATGACCATGTTTTCATGGAATGCCCCCCAGACAGAAGCCTAGAGCGAGTGAAGCACGCCCATGGGCCCAAACCTGCCAATTCCTCCTCATTCCCAGAAAGGACACTGGTAACCACTTCCAACCTCTTCCTATGAATTAACATACATAGGACAGGTCAGAAGATGGGACTCATACACAAGGGCTCATCCTGGACAGAATCTACAACCTCTTTTTCTCTCAACAAGGTCTTGAGGGTGCTTATCTTAACTATCTCACCACTTTCTATAGTATAAATGTATCCAGATTTACTGAGCCAGACTCCTACTGACAGAAATTTATTTTTGGTTTTTCACTATTATAAAACATATAGCAATGAACATATTTGTCTGTGTTGCTTTTTGTTGATTTTCTCTCACTGGTTCTCTTCTCTTTACAAGTTGCGGTTTTAGTTCTGAGTCCATAGCTCCTGATAATGTATCTCCAAGAGGATGAAGCTAGAAGTTGTGTTTTACACTCAGTTCTCTCCACGTCATAGCTGTCCTTGTGTGGGGGAGACAATTACAGAAGTGAATGCATAGCCTACAACTAATGATAAGTAGCAGGGATTCCTGAGGTTTTTTTTTTTTTTAAACAGACTAAAGGTAATAGTTCAAAAAGGGTGATGCTAATTCTGAGCCTCCCAGATGTAGAATTGACTTAACAGCACAAAATGGAGCAAAACAGACTTTCTTTTCAAAAATAATTTCAGAAGCAGGTACTTGCTCCACTTCCTTCTCGAAAGATGCTTTTGTTTCACACAAATACCCAGCAGATGTTGGCTTCTCGAGAGGATGACAAGCTGGGCTGGACACTCATTAAGAAGCATGAGTTTCTCTGGGAGGGAGATGGCCACAGGAGAGGGCAATGATTAGAAACAAAGTCCAGGCCCTAGTCCCAGAGGTCAACATCTCCACTGCTTGATCTTTGGTGAGATACCATTATATCACTGTGCTGCTGGTTGTCACCTTGCTAGTGGTTTGTCAATTATTCGATTAAACAAATAATTACTGAGCACCTACTACATGGTTGGTATTGTTTTTGTCTGGAAGCACTGGAGTAAAATAAGCTCCGTGATTCCTCCAGTCACTTATGTTCTGGTTAGAGGGGAGACAGTGACTAAACCCAGACATTCACACATTTCAGTGCTGACAGGCAGTAGGTAATATGGGCCCAAACAATGGTTGGCATCTTCCCGAAATGCTTCTGACTGTCACAAATGGGGTTTTTGAATCAGAGAGGCTTAGGTACAAAGATAAAATCAATTTTCAAAAGCATTTTAAAGGAGGAGAAATCAGAGCGCGAAGCTTACCACCATTTCTATTGAGATTTTCCTGTTGAGGTAGAGCACGGGCCAGATTACTAGTTAACACACATGCAGCAGCAGATGTCCTAGACAAGAGAGAGACTCCCGGATCCCCCCTGCCCAGTCAGTCTGGGTGATTCTCTGCCCCTTAAGATCAGTGGTTCTGCTGAGAATGACCGCATCATGAGTGCAATCTCAGAGCCACAGGGTTGCCTGCAAAGATGCCACTTTTGCAAAAGGGGTGGATGACTCAGTTGGGCAGGAACCACCGTGACCTCTATAGTGACCTCACAAAAGTCTTTCAGACCCTAACTGGCCAGCACTTTGATGGCAGAAGAGCAGCTCTTAGCTGCTAGGACCCCTAACAATCGGATTAATATACATGAACATGTCAGATTTAGGATTTTAGATTTTCTCTACCTGAGCACTAACTACGGACTAAATACTTACTGGGAGCATTAAAGACTCATCTTAAATGTCGCCTTCTCAGCAACGCCTCCATGGCCCCCCATATAAGTCACGGCCACTGTCCCAGCCAGTAACTCCTCTCCCTTACCCACCTCTAGTTTTCTTCTTACTCCTTCGCATGACTCCCTGTTTCATTCAATCTCAAAGACCGACACCTGCTAGAATGTAAAATCTCTGAGGGTAACTGTTTAAAAACATTGTACTTGGGACACTTCTTTGTTCCCAGAAGCTAGAACAGGGGCACATCATAGGTGCTCGGCAAATATATTCTTTGAGTGTGAATAAAATGAATGAAGGAATGAATGAGGGGCGCCTGGGTGGCTCAGTGGGTTAAAGCCTCTGCCTTCGGCTTGGGTCATGATCGCAGGGTCCTGGGATCGAGCCCCACATCCGGCTCTCTGCTCAGCTGGGAGCCTGCTTCGCCCCCACCACCCCCGCCTGCCTCTCTGACTACTTGTGAACTCTGTCTGTTAGATAAATAAATAAAATCTTTAAAAAAAAAAAGAAGAAGAAGAATGAATGAATGAACAAACACTACCTAAGTATGGTTCTGTTGGTTGTTTCTGTTGTCCAAGAAAGAAAGTCAAGAATATATGTCCATCATTAGAAGAAATTGGAGATCATGACCTAAAACTCCTGCCAACCGTTTCCTCGGAATAAAGGAAGTTAGACACTAGAAATCACAAATAAGAGTGGAGGTGAAAGGTAAGATTCATGTATGCCGATTTTATGGTGGCTTACCGAGCAGGCTCAATAATAAACAAATGCAAGTGAACGGTCAGCGTGTAAGCTATTTGAGGTTAAGACAGTTCCCTGGTCCTCTTCCTCTTTTCTGATCTACTTCCCTTCAAGCTTAGACTTTAAACAGACTCACACTATCACTTACCAAACAGAAACCATTAAGATGCCCAGTCAAGCGGCTCCACGGCTTCCACAAAGCGGCCAGGAATCAGAGCAAACTGCCATTTTCTGACAGCTACAAGGTTACCGCCACTGAACGACACATGACGAACTCTGTGTTCTAACATGAAGAGCTCCCGGAAGGTGACAGGGCTACATTGCAACAGTGGCGGTGGCATCCCAGGGACTCCTCCCTGACCAACTTGACCTTCGAAAGTGACCCTTAATTTTGAAAGTCTGCTGTCAAAAGAACACCAGGGAAGGACAGAAAGCAATTATGACAAATGGGTGGGGTGAGAAGGGGAAGACCCAACAAAGGCAAAGACCAAGGAACATAGATATTTTGCCTAAGAAGACTGCAAGGTTGCCCAAGATGCACAAATGACTAACTTCCTGTGGTCTGTGTATGTCACACTTAACCACTCTCATTCTATGTGATGATAATGTGAATTATCTCAGGTTTTACTATGCTAATTTGGGAACTGAAATAAAGAACGTTAGGGGACTTGCCCAAAGCCTTACCATGAATAACTACCAGACATAGAACAAAAAACCAAAAGTCTGACCTGATCCAAAGCTCCTTCCACTGATATTTACATGTGCTCAAATTAGGATGTTTGCAATTTCACTGGCAAAGTAATTTTAAGAATTTTCCCATGAGATCTGTCACTAAATGAAGGATTAAGAACACGCCACTACTCCATGTTTTTAGAACACCGTGCCTGGAATTTTATGATTATATCTATTTATAAAAAACAAACAAACAAAATTATTGTACCTAGATCTCCAGTATGGGACTATTTACTTATAAACCTTATATGTGTATAGCTATTCTAATATAGTTATCATGTAACTTAAAATTTCATGAAAATAGCATTTTGTTCTTTCTTCCAATAAATCATCTTGTAACCTAAAGGTACCTACCACCATACAAATAATGGTTTAGTTAAAACCTTTTATATAAAAAACAATGATAAACAAAAAAATTATCTATCCATGAACATTAGACAACTGAATAAGACTTACAAAAAATATTAATACAAACATTCACCCACAGTAAGGGTAGGTACCTACCCTTAAATGATGGCAAGTCTTCCATGTTTGGGCAAAATAAAATAGGGAGCCCTGTCGGAAAACAGTCTGGCAGTTCCCCAAGTGGTTCAAAATACAGTTACTATTTGACCTAGCAATTCCTCTCCTGGGTATACGCCCAAGAGAATGAAAGCAGATGTTCACACAAGCACTTGTGCACAAATGTGAATGGGAGCATTATTCACAATAGCCAAAAAGTGGAAACTACCCCAATGTCCATCAACTGACGGAGGGGTAAGCAAAGTGTGTGACCACCAGACAATGCAGTACTCTTCGGCCATAGAAGAAGTGACACACTGAGACATGCCGCAGCAAGGGTGAGCCCTGAAAACGTTATACAAAGTGAAACAGCCAGTCAGAAGGATATTTCATATTGATAGATACTTCTCTTTAATGAGACGTCCAGTATAAGTAAACCCACAGACACAACATAGATTAGCAGAGGAAGGAGGGAATGAAAACATCAAGAGGGATAACTAAAGGGTAAGGGTACATTTTTGAGGCTCTAAATGTTCTAAAATTAACTGTGGCAATGATGACACACATCTGTGAATATACTAAAACCACTGAGCTGTACACTTTAAACGTGGCATTTTTTAGAGATATATTTATTTGTTTGAGAGGGGGAAGGCAGAGGAAGAGGGAGAGAATACCAAGCAGATGCCAAGCTGAGCATGGAACCCGAGGTGGGGCTCGATTCCATGACCCTGAGGTCACAACCTGAGCTGAAACCAAGAGTTGGATGCTTAACCAACCGAGCCAGCCCAGCGCCACGAACTGTACACTTTAAACGGGTGAATTGTATGTTATGTGAACTCTAGCTCCATTTCAATAATGCTGTCCAAAAAAATGAAGTGGGAAGAAGTTCCCATCTCCCTTCTAAAAAAGTCTAGGAAGCCTAGAGAGCACTGGTATGACATGGGCTTGGGGGCTCAGAGGACAACTGACTGTAAGTCAGGCTGCAAACACAGGCACTAAAAGTGAAGGGAAAAACAGAGCATAGATAAAGGGAATACAGAATATGGGTGCCTAAAGTAGGTACAGAGAGGAAAGGGGAAGTAGAAGTGAAATTGCCACCACTGACCTATCTGGAAAAAGAAGAGAAAAAAACAAAAACCAAGAGCTGGTAAAGACAACATCATGAACGTGATGGCAACCAGCAATGGGGCACCGATTGCTGGACCCTACACAATGGTCCAGACATCAACATCCCCATCTTGAAACTAGCACTGAGAGGGAGGTTCTGCTGGTCCCAACTTACAGATGAGAAACAAAATCAACACAGTTAAGTATTGTGCTTCTGTTTTTAATTTTTTTAAAGATTTTATTTATTTGACAGAGATCGCAAGTAGGCAGAGAGGCCGGTGGGGGGTGAGGGGTAGGCAGGGTCTCCACTGAGCAGGAGAGCCTGATGTGCGACTCAATTCCAGGACCCTGAGATCATGACATGAGCCAAAGGCAGAGGCTTAACCCACTGAGCCACCCAGGCACCCCAAGTATTGTGCTTCTGTGTGATTAAGTGCTTATCCTTGAGAAGTATATACAGACGTTTGTAAAAATTATTGATAGAATTTCTGACATCTGCTTTGAAATAATCCAGTGGGGAAGTGCCAGCAGAAATTATGGGTGAAACCCAATTGGCCATTTCAAGAACTGTTGAAAATGGGAGAAGTATACATGTACTGATCCCTTTACTTCTAGTTTGAAATTTTCCATAAGCAAACTCCCTAGGTAAAAGCTAAAAAACAAAAAGAAAAACAGGGGTGCCTGGGTGGCTTAGTCAGTTAAGCGTCTAACTCTTGATTTTGGTTCAGATCTTGATCCCAGGGTTGTGAGATCAAGACCCTGGTAGGGTTCCACACTGGGCCTGGAGTCTACTTGAGCTTCTCTCTCTCCCTCTGCCCATGCCCCACCCCGTCTTGCACATGTGTGTGCCCTCTCTCTCTCTCAAAAAAAAAAAAAATTTTTTTTAAGAAAACAAATTAAAGGGGTGCCTGGGTTTCTCAGTTGGTTAAGCAGCTGCCTTCACCTCAGGTCATGATCCCAGGGTACTGGGATTGAACCCCACATCCAGCTCCTTCCTCAACAGGGAGCCTGCTTCCCCCCTGCCTGCCTGCTGTTCCCCCTGCTTGTGCTCTCTCTCTATCTCTATCTCTTTGTGTGTCAAATAAATAAATAAAATTTAAAAAAAGAAAAATTCCATCAACAGATGAATCGATAAAGATGTTGTATAGATATATAATGGAATATTAAGCAGCCATCAAAAATGACATGTTGCCATTTGCAATGATGTGGGTGGAACTAGAAGGTATTATGCTAAGTGAAATAAGTCAATCAGAGAAAGACAATGCTATGACCTTACTCATATGTGGAATTTAAGAAACAAAACAAAGGATCATAGGGGAAGAGAGGAAAAATAAAACAAGATGAAACCAGAGAGGGAGATAAGCCCTAAGAGACTCTTAATCATGGGGAACAAACTGGAACAAACTGAGAGTTGCTGGAGGGGAGGGGCTTGGGTGACAGATATTAAGGAGGGCACATGAAGTAATGAGCACTGGATATTACATAAGACTAATGAATCACTGACCTCTACCTGTGAAACCAATAATACATTATATGTTAATTAACTAAATTTTAATTTAAAAAATTTAAAAAAAAAAAAGAAAAACCTTCATCACTGCCGTATCTGTCCATGTAACCTTGAGTTACCTCTCTGACCTACTTCTCTATTACCTCTCCATTCCTACACCTCTATACCCTTCTGCCTCCCTGCATCCCCCTATATGCTTCTACTTGCACTCACTTCTTTATTCAAACTTGCCTTTGGAAGGAGACTTCCTTCATCACCCTTTTTAAAACTTCATCCCTAAAATATTCTCTATCCTGGTTTACTGCCCTATTTTTTTTCCCCCCAGAGCACTCGTCTTCTATTATCTTAGCCATCATCATCAGTTCCTAACTACCACTTACACGGCCTTTACTATGGGCCTGGCCCTGTTCTAGACTTTTCTACACACACACAGACTTGATCCTTCTAACAATCTATGAGGTGGCTACAACAACACTAGGACCCGAGGCATAGCTTGCAACTGGAGCGTTTCACACCCAGGCAGTCTTGCTCCCAAGTTCACATTCTTACCTGCAATGGTGCAGGGGTGAGGGAAAGACCTTTAAATCTAATGGACCCAAACATCTCTCCAGAATATCAAAATTTATCAAGCACGAAGGAGCTGCTAGCAATGTCAGTGACATGGGCATGCTTATACCTCCCTGGGCCCCAGTCCCCACAGAGACCAAGAGTTTAAACTAAGAATGAGACCAAAACCAAAACCAATAACAACAACAAAAACCATTTTATATATGTCGTAGGACAGTTGGAATGATTAGACAATTGAGCCATATTGCTTAAAATACCCTCAAAACGTGCATAAACAAAAGTTCAACTCTCCTGACCCATCATATTTAAAGTGGCCATCCCTCAAGCTAGCTTCTAAGAATTTTCTCCAAATAAAGAAAGAGAGAATTATAAAGTAGCTTACATGTATTTCTTGCACAGTTGTTTTCTGACCCACTACAAGTTGCTGAAATAAAAGAATGTGGAAGAGTTTAAGGCCACCCCAACCTCTGGTCTTTAGCTCCTAAAATAAATAAGACAAAAGCATCTGCTGGTCATGGGTGACCTGCCCAAAAAAACTTTGAGGTCTAGTTTACACTTATCTCTTTAAGTGTAAAACTAAGGATCCAAGAACAGAACTAAAGTATTTTTAAAAAATAATTTCCAAACATTAATTGTTAGGCAGATCACATTGAAGTGTGTAGATTATTTTGGCTTTTTCCCCTTTGTCATGTTCCAGCCTATGTTGAGAACAGCAAAAACACTTGTCTCTGAAACTTCCTTTTACATACTGGAAGTGAAGACTAGACTTTTAGGAATCATTTCTGCAGTTTGTTACATACTGGAAATGTTTCTCTTTCACAGTTCATATGTTCCAGTGAGAACTACAGCCTCTGTTCAATATTCAATAAGATTATTGGGATTATTTTGTGGATGAGAAAACTGGGGCCCATAGAACGGAAGTAATGTGAACCCCACACAGCAATTCAGCAGCAAACTCAGCCCTAGGACGTGGAACCTGGCTCCAGAGCCCCCAATCTCCCCCTCATGCTGCCTGTACATGTGGGATAAAACACAGTGCAGAAGTTAAGAAAAAAACACCAGGGTCCCAATCAAATGTAATTTTTGTGCCAACCTGAGAAACTCTTTACTTACCAGCTGTTTGACCTTGGATAAGGCATTTAACCTCTCTGTGCTTCAGTTTCTTTAAGGACTGTTGTGAGAACTAAATGAATTCTCAATCCAGCACACAATATTCAACACCATTTTAGAAAAACTTCCAGTTCAGTTCACCACAGCACAACTAAGGAGACCTAGTTTTATTACCCCACTTCGTAAATGAGTCACCTCTCAACTACTTTTAATTAAAACAAAAAAACCACTCAGAGAGCTTGGTGACCTTGACAAGCTTACCTTATTTATCTTTTTAGAAAAGATATATACAATAAGACACACAGGCATTAGTATTGCTCACGTTTATAATGGCTAGAAGATTGGACATGCTTATTTAAAAGGAATTGCTTAAATTCTAACGGTAACACAACCAACCCTGTGACCCTTTTCCTTTCCATATCAGAAATATGGATCTAAATTTAGTAACAAGGGAAACTATTTAAATTTGGCAATGCTATTATGTGTGTGCCCCAGAGGGGTGGAGAAAACCTGCCGGCAAGCAACTGTACTCTTTTCTCTAGCTCTTTACTTATCTTCCTCTAAAGATCATTTGAATTGAAATGCTGATTTTTGCATATTTATCCTTGGCCCTGACAGAGTCTTCCCGCATCAGAAAACAAGAACTCCAACTTCAGAAAGCGAAGGTTTTCAGAGTTAAATGTTCTCACGAAGAACATGGCAAATCAAACCTAACCCTCCCCCCACCTCCCACTGGTGGTCACTACCAACTTTCCTCAACTTTCTTAGCATTTCCCTCAGGCCCTAAAGAGGAGGAAGGCAAAGTTCCTGTCCCCTGATGTCACACTGTGATGCGCAGTGTCAGGTAGTCGTATGGGAAGAAGAACTGCCACAGCACACCGAGAAACAGACGCATCCCGACATTTTGGGCAGGTAAGCAGGAAAATGCCCGCACTTCCAGGACGTGCTGCCTTAAGTCCCCTCCAAATGAGGTTCTGCTGGCGGCCAGGAGGGAGGTGTGGGGAGCAATGCGGTGATAACCGTCATTTACAGAAACCACTCTACATACTTCTCAAAACACTCCCCTCCCTCGTTACAAGTCATCCAATGTGGTAGGGCAGGGATTATCTCCCCACTTCGCACACAAGCAAACAGATTCCATGAGGTTTCTTGACTTGACAAAACCTCACTGCTATTCGGCCTGAGGACGGAGTATAGGAAACTTGAATTTGCTGACCCTCAGTCCTCTGAACTTTCCCACCCCATCTGCAATTCGAACATCCTTCCAAGTTCCACGGCAATCACGAAGTAAGCACAGTTCTGGAATATGCCCCTTCCTGCTAGTCTTAATTTCCATTAAGGACGAACAACCCTTCTTCCGAAGGTTCTCCACGTTCTCCAAGCTGACAGCATCAGTAGTCGCAGGAGATGGGGGTAGCAAACCTCACCGCGCAGCGACAGGCAGGCTGGAGGGGGGTGGGGGTGAAACGCAGCAATTCCGCTTTCCCCGCTGCAATCTCAGCAGGTGAACTTGACACGGGCGCTCCACCACCCAGTATGCCGCGCTCTCCCGCTCTCACCTAGCTCGGGGAAGTAGCAAAAAGTTTGGCTTTTACCACCAGATATCCCTAGGTTTGGGTGTGTTGGGGAGGAGCTCCTCCGCGGGCCTTCGCTGTCTGCGCGCTTTTGGGGAACCGAGAAAAGCCAAGGCGCTGGGAACACTGAGCCTGGGTCCACGCAGGGTGCAGGCTCTGCACCGCCAAGCGGTAAAGTGCCTGAAGGTCTCGCTCCCGAGCCTTCCGGATCCAAGCCCAGCTCAGGGTCCCTCCCTTTTGTAAGTCAGTTCTATAAAAAAAAATCCGCCACCCCCCGCAGAGGAGCCCCTTCCTACGTTTCCCCCAGGGGCCTCTGCACTACCCCGCCCGGGCAGGGTCCCCCGACTCGCGCAAAGCCTCGCCCGAGCCCCTCGCGCCACCTCACCTCTCCAGCAGCCTCGCCCCGCCGGCGTGCCCCTGCCTCGGGCTCCCCTCGTACCCCCACCGCTCCGACAGCCTCCCCCCGCCGGCGTGCCCCCACCCCAGGCTCCCGTTACGCCCCCCGACCCGGGCCGCCGCCTCACCCCAGCTCGCCAGGTGAGCGCGGCGCGTGGGCTCCCAGCTCGCGCGGATCGGCGTTGCCAGGTCAGCGCGCGCCGCCGCGACGGAAAGAGGGCGCGCGGAGGGGGAAGCGGCGCCCTGACGCTGCCACGCCACCACCACCCCACCCCCAGCCAAAATCTCGGGCTCCCGCCGCAATCCGAGAAGGCCCCCGGGGGAAGCCAAGCGCCGCTCCCGAGGCTGCGGCTTGCTGGGAGACGCGAAGGACGCGAGCCGGAACGAGCTGGGGCCCCCGCACTGCTCCAGCCCCCGCGCCCGAGTCCCCGGCGCCCACCTCCGAGCCCTGGGGGACCGCGGGCTGGGACAGCCGGGAGCAGCCGGGCTCCCCTCTCCCCGGGGTCCTCGCCGAAATCAGGCCCTGCCTTCGCTGGGGGACCAGACGCAGCCGCGCTGTCGGGGGCTGAAACACGGAGGAAAACGCAGACCAGGAGGACGACGAATTCCGGGCCCCAGACGCCCCAAGCGGCGGTTTTTGCATCGGTGCAACTGCCTGAAACGGGGAACGGTCCTCCTGAGTCACTGGGATTTGTCTGCATAGAACTCTGCGCGCCCCCGCGGGGGCCTAAAACTTAACCCGAGCGTGACCTCAGCGGGCTGCTCCACGGCGAGCCCCACTCCGAGGACTTCACTGGAATTCGTCCCACCCCATCCTCACCTTGTATTCTTGAGGCGAGGGTTTGCTGTTCCATCACAGCTAGGCTGCGGGGGTCGAATCCAGATCCAGGTGGATGCTGGGGAAAAGCTGCCAACCAAAACAGAAAGTTTTCCACCATTAGAAACCGAAGCCTTGACTTAGTTTCCTAGGGCAGAGTGCACGCCGTCCCTTCGCCCCCAGGGAGCTTGGACGCACTCCAGCGGCGCCCCAGTCTCTCTTGGGGAAGGAATCTCAGAGTTGCCTATCCCCATAACAACAGGTAGATAAGTTTGTCTGGGATTACTTAAAAGAATCCCTTCTGCGGGGATAAAACCAACGGCATCGTCCCCGCCTTAGTTGCTTGGCTTTGTCCTGTGTCACTTCTAGGTTGTGGAACCAGGTCACAGGTGTGTTGGCCTTTATGTGCTGGAAGGTTCTCTGGAACACCCTCTCCCTGGCACAGCCTAGATGGAGTGGCTAAGGGACAGCTCCAGGCAGTCTCTGCTCTCTCAGAAGACAGTGGGATCCAGTATCAAAGCCGGTTGATAAACTAGCTGTCAACCATCCCACCTTGGGTGACGTGACCACTGCCTGTTTGGAGACCAGAGTTGTTTGGACCTGAAAGGACTGTGCATTTGGGGGGTTCTGTCTCAGGAATTCAGATAGGCTGAAGGCAGACTGGGAAGGGCTTACATTAAACTGGAAGGAAGAAAGGAAGGAAGGTGGGGGAAGGGAGCTGGAAGGACGGAGGGTTGTGAATGAGTGCAGCTCTCCTATGTACCAGATACTTTTCCAAATTATTTTGAGTTATCCTATCAACATTCCTGCAAATAGCAAATCATCTGCTTCCATTTCACAAAGGAGAAATCTGTGTCCTAAAGAGGTTAAGTTACTTGCCCAAGGTCACACAGCCAGTAAAGCACAGTCAGACTTTAAAGATCAGTGTCTCAGGGCGCCTGGGTGGCTCAGTGGGTTAAAGCCTCTGCCTTCCGCTCAGGTCCTCATCTCAGGGTGCTGGGATCGAGCTCCACATCGGGCTCTCTGCTCAGCAGGAGCCTGCTTCCTCTTCTCTCTCTGCCTGCTTCTCTGCCTACTTGTGATCTCTGTCTGTTGAATAAATAAATAAAATCTTTGAAAAAAAATAAAGACCAGGGTCTCTAACACCAAACCCTGTGTCCATTTTCCACTATGTTACTAGCAAGACGCAAAAAATAATGAAATCAAGGGGCAAAGCAAAAGCTTTCCCAGGAGTATATAAAAAAGGAGAGGGATCAAGAGGAAGAGGAGAGAAAGAATGTTATGCAAAGTAAATCAGTCAGTCTACTGGTCAAGAAAAAGTCAAAATACAAAAAGCAAACTGTACTAAGTGGTAACCTGGACAAGTCGAAGACAAGAAAAGCGTTGTTGTAATGGCACTAGAGGAATTTAGACCAAGATGGTAAGATTTGGTCAGTTCCCTTTGAAGTCACTTTAACATCATCTTCACCAACAGGTGAATAGGCTGGCCTACGGCTTGTTACGCGGATATCCTATAAACTTGTACATACACATTCACCAGTCACAGATAAGGAGGCGCATCTCCTGGAAGAGTGTCTCTACAATTTAGAAAGAAAGCTCAAGGACAGATTTCTTTTCAAATAAGAAACACTCATTGGAAACCTACTGTCCCCTCTAGGATTAGAATTCTGGAAGTAGAATTTCCCAAGTATTAAATGCTGAGGATGGGCTTTCCAAGACTGCCTAGCCAATTGTTCAATTCTGAAAAAGTTACTGATAAGTACTAGCTGAAAACCACTCTGGAAAAGCAGAGGCTGGTTTTCTTTTTCATGGGAACGTCATCTTCCAGGTCACAGGATGCTCCACTCCCCAGGGCCCAAGGGCAGTGACAGCCTCAGGAACAACTCACCACATCAGCTGGTCAGGATTGTTCCCAGTACGCACTAGTCACACACAAGGCTCCATTGTGGCCAAGACAGCCTCATAGGAGACTAGAGGCCTGGCAGCTGCCTGCCCCAACCCAGCCAGACCTCACAAGAGCATCAAATCTACTGTTTCAACTACTGGTAGGTTTACAATTCAGTGCCATTAATTCTGTTTGCAATAATGTGCAACCATCACCACTATCCACGATTTGTGCCACGAGTGAGGATGCGCCCCTGTTTTTCAGCCCAGCTAACAAGTCAACAAAGGAGAAACCAGTCTCTGGGCAAAAACAGGAGGGAAACAAGATGAGGGGCATAATCAGCTCCGGAGAGGAGCTTAGTGATACCACGACGACGGACATTCAGGGAAGGAAGGATGATCCCGCAGTGGCAGGGAAGTCAACACATGCAACAGGTAGTAAAAGACCCAAGGTAAGCTGCATCTGGCTTCTCTCACTTTCTTTTCCTCCCTTCTGTCTGTCAGAAACATCCGCTATCCACAAGAGGACAAATTCGTATGATGACACGTACATGAGGAACCTAAACAGACAAATTCTTCGAGACCGAAAATAAAATAGAGGGGACTAGGGACTGGAGGAGGAGAAGTGGGGAATTAGTGTTTGATGGGTGCACTTCCTGTTTGGGATGAGAAGAAAGTTCTGGAGATGGATAGTGGTGATGGTTGCACATATTTGCAGATGGACTTAATGGCCCTGAAGTGTATACCTACAAGTAGTTGAAACAGCAAACTTTATGCTCTCTATATTTTACCATAATAAACTATATATGTATGTGTGCATGCATGTAAATATATATTGAAAATATATACATTATAATGTTATATATGTGTAATGTGTATTCTAAGTATAATATGTGTTATAGTAAAATACATATTATATATAAGTATATATATTACATATATGTATTTAAGATCTATTATCATGATGTAATACTTCTTTGGAGTAAAAGCCCAAGTGAAAGCAATGTGCTAAGAGATGGCTTCTGCCCATGGAAACTCACTTATTTTTTTAAATTGACTTATAATGTATTATTTGCTTCAGGTATACAGGTCTGTGGTTCATTAGTCTTACACAATTCACAGCACTCACCATAGCACCCTCCCCAATGTCCATAACCCAACCACCCTATCCCTCCCTCCCACTCCCCAGCAACCCTGAGTTTGTTTCCGGAGATTGAGTCTCGTATAGTTTGTCTCTCTCTCTGGTTTCATCTTGTTTCATTTTCCCTCTCTTTCCCTATGATCCTCTGTCTTGTTTCTCCAGTTCCTCATATCAGTGAGATCATATGTTAACTGTCTTTCTCTGATTGACTTATTTCACTTAGCATAATACCCTCTAGTTCCATTCATATTGTTGCAAATGGCAAGATTTCAGGTTTTTTGATGACTGCATAATATTCTGTTGTATTACATACTATATCTTCTTTATCCATTCATCTATTGAAGGACATGTAGGTTCTTTCCGTAGTTTGGCTATTGTGGACATTGCTGCTATAAACATTCGGGTGCATGTGCCTCTTCGGATCACTACATTTGTACCTTTAGGGTAAATATTCAGTAGTGCAATTTCTGGGTCATAGGATAGCTCTATTTTCTACTTTTTGAGGAACTTCCATGCTGTTTTCCAGAATGGCTGCACCAGCTTGCATTCCCACCAACAGTGTGGGAGGGTTCCCCTTTCTCCGCATCCTTGCCAACACCTGTCATTTCCTGACTTGTTACTTTTAGCCATTCTGACTGGGGTGAGGTGGTTTCTCACTGTGGTTTTGATATGTATTTCCCCGATGCTTGGTGATGTTGAGCACTTTTTCATGTGTCTCTGTTGGCCATTTGGATGTCTTCTTGCAGAAACATCGATTCATGTCTTCTGCCTGTTTTGTCTCACCTCATTTTGCTTTCCTTTAGGGGTGCCAGGGCCTACCTTTGGAGTTGTTTCCACTCCTCCTTGAGACGGAAGAGCAATCCTGCCAATTTACTACTTGCTTCTGCTGGTGGAAGGTAGCTTGGGGTCTGCGGAGGGCATATTCAGAAATGCCACCTCCTGCAAGAGGCTCCTTACCTTTCAGAGAGAAAGGAAGCTGACACAGGTTTAAAAAAAAAAAAAAACTAAACTAAATTTAACCAAGTACATTTAAAGATCTAATTTACTTGATTCAATGATTCACGAATCAGGCAGCAGCCTCTCCTGCAAACAGAAGGGAGTTCTGAGTCTGGATGAAATTGGAAGGTTTTTAAAGGCAGAACAGCATGGGACAAGGAAGTCAAAGACAAAGGAAGGCTTATTTGCAGCAAGATCACTTTCCTCTGGGAAGAAGGCTGGGACTTCTCATGTAGACTAACCTCACTAGCCCCGCTCAGTTCCTTCCAGATTGACCAGTTGAAGGACACCTTCCCAGGCAGAGCCGAAACCATAATGAAGTCTTGGTTCATTTTCTTCCTCTTGTGGGAGCAAGTGATTCCATTTCAGTCCTGTTCTTCCTTTTGTAACAAGTAAAAGGACTGTGGACTTGGGGGACAATGTTGTTGTTTCCAGTCAACCAGGAATACCAGACACACAACCTCACTGCCTCAGGCACACCCTGACCCCCAGCCTGTTCTAGTGGAAATGACAAGATGAAATGCATGTGATCTTGGCTGGACAGATAATCAGTAAATTTTGTCCCTTGTCCCCCTCCTCCTCTCCCCAGTACACAGTTCTCACTTCTTCTCTGAAGATGGCCTTAGCTGGGCCAGTAGAACCAGAAGGTTCACCTGTCCTGTGGTCTATTTTCACAAGAAACATGGTATACAAAAAAACTTGGGATCTCACATGAATGCAATGGTACACAGCAATCTGCTGTTAGAGCTAAAAAATATTTTTTATTAACATATAATGTATTATTTGTTTCAGGAGTACAGGTCTGTGAATCATCAGGCTTACATAATTCACAGCACTCACCATAGCACATACATCTCCAATGTCCATAACCCAGCCACCCTATCGCTCCCTCCAACCCCCCAGCAACCCTCAGTTTGTTTCCTGGGATTAAGAGTCTCTTATAGTTTGTCTCCGTCCTGATCCCATCTTGTTTCACTTTTTCCATCCCTACTCCCCATGATCCCCACCTTGCCTCTCAAATTGCTTGTATCAGACAGATCATATGATAAGTGTCTTTCTCTGACTGACTTATTTCACTTAACATAATACCCTCTAGTTCCATCCACATCATTGTATATGGCAAGATTTGGGGGGTTTGATGGCTGCATAGTATTCCATTGTGTGTGTGTGTGTGTGTGTGTGCGTGTGTGTGTGTATACATATATATATACCACATCTTCTTTATCCATTCTTCTGTTGATGGACATCTAGGTTCTTCCCATAGTTTGGCTCCTGTGGACATTGCCACTATAAACATTTGGGTGCATGTGCCCCTTTGGATCGCTACATTTGTATCTTCAGGGTAAATACCCAGTAGTGCGATTGCTGGGTCATAGGGTAGATCGATTTTCAACTCTTTGAGGAACCTCCATACTGTTTCCAGACTGGCTGCACCAGCTTGCATTCCCACCAACAGTGTAGGAGGGTTCCCCTTTTTCCGCATCCTCGCCAACATCTGTCATTTCCTGACTTGTAAATTTTAGCCATTCTGATTGGTGTGAGGTGGTATCTCACTGTGGTTTTGATGTGTATTTCCCTTCTGCTGAGTGATGCTGAGCACTTACTCATGTGTCTGTTAGCCATCTGGATGTCTTCTTTACAGAAATGTCTGTTCATGTCTTCTGCCCATTTCTTGATTGGATTATTTGTTCTTTGGGTGTTGAGTTTGATAAGTTCTTTATAGATTTTGGATACTAGCCCTTTATCTGATATGTCATTTGCAAATAGCTTCTCCCATTCTGTCAGTTTTCTTTTTGTTTTGTTGACTGTTTCCTTTGCTGCACAAAAGTTTTTGATCTTTATAAGTCCCAATAGTTCATTTTTGTCCTTGTGTCCCTTGCCTTTGGCAATGTATCTAGGAAGAAGTTGCTGCAGCTAAGGTCAAAGAAGTTGCTGCCTGTGTTCTCCTCAAGGATTTTGATGGATTCCTGTCTCACACAGAGGTATTTCATCCATTTTGAGTTTATTTTTACGTGTGGTATGAGGAAATGGCCCAGTTTCATTCTTCTGGATGTGGCTGTTCAATTTTCCCAACACTATTTCTTGAAGAGACTGTCTTTTTTCCATCGGACATTCTTTCCTGCTTTGTCGAAGGTTAGTTAACCATAGAGTTGAGGGTCAATTTCTGGGCTATCTATTCTGTTTCATTGATCTATGTGTCTATTTTTATGCCAGTATCATACTGTCTTGATGAGGACAGCTTTGTAATATAGCTCGAAGTCTGGAATGTGATGCCTCCAACTTTAGTTTTCTTTCTCAACATTTCTCTGACTATTCGGTGTCTTTTCTGGTTCCATATAAAGTTTAGGATTATTTGTTCCATTTCTTTGAAAAAAATTGGTGGTATTTTGATAGGGATTGCACTAAATGTGTAGATTGATTTAGGTGGCATAGACGTTTTCACAATATTTGTTCTTCCAATCCATGAGCATGGAAAGTTTTTCCATTTCTTTGTGTCTTCCTCCATTTCTTTCATGAATACTTTATAGTTTTCTGAGCACAGATTCTTTGTCTCTTTGGTTAGGTTTATTGCTAGGTATCTTATGGTTTTGGGTGCAGGTGTAAATGGGATCGATTCCTTAATTTCTTTCTTCTGTCTTGCTGGTGGTGTATAGAAATGCAACTGATTTCTGTGCATTGATTTTATATCCTGACACTTCATTGAATTCCTGTATGAGTTCTAGCAGTTTTGGCATGGAGTCTTTTGGGTTTTCCACATGAAGTACCATATCATCTGCAAAAAGTGAGAGTTTGACTTCTTTGCCAATTCAGATGCTTTCTATTTCTTTTTGTTGTCTGATTGCTGAAGATAGGACTTCTAGTATTATGTTGAATAGCAGTGGTGATAGTGGACATCCCTGCCACGTTGCTGACCTTAAGGGAAAAGCTCTCAGTTTTTCCCCATTGAGAATGATATTAGCTGTGGGTTTTTCATAAATGGTTTTATGATAATGAGGAACATACCCTCCATCCCTACACTGTGAAGAGTTTTGATGAAGAAAGGATGCTGTACTTTGTCAAATACTTTTTCAGCATCTATTTAGAGTATCCTATGGTTCTTGTTCTTTCTTTTATTAATGTATTGTATCACATTGATTGATTTATGGATGTTGACCCAACCTTGCACCCAGGAATAAATCCCACTTGGTCGTGGTGAATATCCTTTTAATGTACTGTTGGGTCCTATTCACTAGTATTTTGGTGAGAATTTTTGCATCCATGTTCATGAAGGATATTGGTCTGAAATTTTCCTTTTTGATGGGGTCTTTATCTAGTTTGGGGATCAAGGTAATGCTGGCCTCATAAAATGAGTTTGGAAGTTTTCCTTCCATTTCTGTTTTTTTGGAACAGTTTCAGGAGAGTAGGTATTAATTCTTCTGTAAATGTTTGGTAGAATTCCCCCTGGGAAACCGTCTGGCCCTGGGCTCTTGTTTTCTGGGAGCTTTTTGATGACTGCTTCAATCTCCTTACCGGTTATGGGTCTGTACAGGTTTTCTATTTCTTTCTGGTTCAATGTTGGTTGTTTATATGTCTCTAGGAATACATCCATTTCTTCCAGATTGTCAAATTTTCTGGTAAAGTTGCTCATAATATGTTCTTATAATTGTTTGTATTTCTTTGGTGTTGGTTGTGATCCCTCCTCTTTCATTCATGATTTTATTTATTTGGGTCCTTTCTCTTTTCTTTTAGATAAGTCTGGCCAGGGGTTTATCAATTTTATTAATTCTTTCAAAGAACCAGCTCCTAGTTTCGTTGATTTGTTCTACTGTTTTTTTGGTTTCTATTTCATTGATTTCTGCTCTGATCTTTATGATTTCTCTTCTCCTGCTGGGTTTAGGCTTTCTTTGCTCTTCTTTCTCTAGCTCCTTTAGGTGTAGTGTTAGGTTGTGTACTTGAGACCTTTCTTATTTCTTGAGAAAGTCTTGATCACTATATCCTTTCCTCCGAGGACTGCCTTTGCTCTGTCCCAAAGATTTTGAACAGTTGTGCTTTCATTGTCATTTGTTTCCTTGAATTTTTTCAATTCTTCTTTAATTTCCTGGTTGACCCATTCATTCTTTAGCCTCCATGTATTTGAGTTCTTTCCAACTCTCCTCTTGTGACTGAGTTCTAGTTTCAATGCATTGTGGTCTGAAAAAAATGCCAGGAATGATCCCAATATTTTGGTACCAGTTAAGACCTGATTTATGACCCAGGATGTTATCTATTCTGCAGAATGTTCCATGTACTAGAGAGGAATATGTATTCTGTTGCTTTGGGATAGGATGTCCTGAATATATCTGTGTCCATCTGGTCCAGTGTGTCATTTAAAGCCTTTATTTCCTTGTCAATCTTTTGCTCAGATAATCCATCCATTTCAGTGGGGGGGGGGGTGTAAAAGACCCCTACTGTTATTTATTATTATAGATGTGTTTCTTTGATTTTGTTATTAACTGGTTTATATAATTGACTGTTCCCATGTTAGGGCATAGATATTTAAAATCGCTAGATCTTCTTATTGGACAGACCCTTTAATTATGGTATAGTCATCTCTTATTAAAGGCTTTGGCTTAAAACCTAGTTTATCTGATATAAGGATTGCCACTGCAGCTTCCATCTGATGTCCATTTAGCATGGTAAATTGTTTTCCACCCCCTCACTTTAAATATGGAGGTGTCTTTGGGTCTAAAATGAGTTTCTTGCCAACAGCATATCAATGGGTCTTGTTTTCTCATCCATCTGATACCCTGTATCCTTTGACTGGGGCATTTAGCCCATTTACATTCAGGGTAGCTATTGGAAGATATGACTCCAGTGCCATTGTATTGCCTGTAAGGTGATTGTTACTGTATATTGTCTCTATTCCTTTCTGGTCTGTTTATTTAGGCTCTCTCTTTGCTTAGAGGACCCCTTCAATATTTCCTATAAGTCTGGTTTGATGTTTACAAATTCTTTAAGTTTTTGTTTGTCCTGGAAGCTTTTTATCTCTCCTATTTTCAATGACAGCCTAGCTGAATATAGTATTCTTGGCTGCATATTTTTCTCGTTTAGTGCTCTGAATATATCATGCCAGTCCTTTCTGGCCTGCCAGGTCTCTGTGGATAGGTCTGTTGCCAATCTAATATTTCTACCATTGTATGTTACATACTTCTTGTCCTGAGATGCTTTTAGGATTTTCCCTTTGTCTCTGAGACTTGTAAGTTTTACTATTAGATGAGGGGGGATGGACCTATTTTTATTGATTAAGAGGGGTTTTCTTCGTGCCTCCTGGATTTTGATGCTTGTTCCCTTTGCCAAACTAATGAATTTGCTATAATTTGCTCCAATATACCTTCTGCCCCTCTCTCTCTTTCTTCTTCTTCTTCTGGGATCCCAATTAGTGTAATATTGTTTTATCTTATGGTATTACTTATCTCTCGAATTCTCCCCTCGTGGTCCAGTAGTTTTTTGTCTCTCTGTTGCTCAGCTTTATACTCCATCATTTGTTCTTCTATATCACTAATTCTCTCTTCTACCACATTATCCTAGCAATCATAGCCTCCATTTTTTATTGCCTATCATTAATAGCCTTTTTTATTTCAACTTTGTTAGATTTTGTTCTTTTATTTCTCCAAAAAGGGATTCTCTAGTATCTTCCATGCTTTTTTAAATTTTTGAGCCCAGTTAGCACCTTGATAATCATCATTCTGAAATTTAGTTCTGACATATTACTGATGTCTGTATTAATTAGGTCCCTAGCTATCAGTACTGCCTCCTGTTCTTTTTTTTTTTTTTTTTTTTGAGGTGAGTTTTTCCACCCTGTCATTTTATCCAGATAAGAACAGATGAATGAGAGAACGAAATACTAAAAGGGTAGCAACAACCCCAGAAAAATATACACTAACCAAATCAGAAAAGAGCTGAAACCAGGGGGAGAAAAAGGGTGAAAAAATAATGTATATATATATATTTTAAACTGGTGAATAGAACAGAGGCACACACTTGATTTGGGATATATTTTGGTCTGTTAAAAGAAGCTACCTCCCAAAATTTTAAAGAAAGAAAAACTTATATATATACACAAAAATAAGGGTAAACACAATGAATTGATGGAATATGATTGTAAAGATGAAAATTTAAAAAGATTCTAAAAAAGGAATTAATAAGATAAGAAGTTGGTTGGAAAAAGAAAAAAAAAAAGAGGAAAGAATGTGATCAGGCTGAAGCCTAGAAAAAAGCCATGTGCTAGATTTCAGGCATATTTTGATCTATTAGAAGAAACTGTATCCCAAAATTTTAAAGGAAAAAACCCCTATATGTATACAAAAAATAAGGTTAAATACAATGAAGGGATAGAATATGACTATAGCAATGACAATTTTAAAAATATTTTTTAAAAGACATTGATAAAATAGTTTAAAAAGGTTAAAATAGGAAAGAGGGAAAGTTTAAAAATAGAATTAAAAAATAAAATTTAAAAAATTTCACTTTGAAAGACTAAAGAATCATGGGGAAAAAGCCATGAATTCTGTGTTGCTTTCCCCTAGCACTGGAGTTCTGCAGTTCTCATTAATTGATCTTTGTCTTGGCTGATGTTCTTCCTGCACTTCTGGGGGAGAGGCCTGTTGCAGTGATTCTCAAATGTTTTTGTGGGAGGCAGAATTGCACTGCCCTAGCTCGGGGCCTGGCTAAATAATCTGCTTGGGTTCGTTCTCAGGAGCTTTTGTTCCCTGAACGCTTTCCATAGAGCTCTGGAGGATGGAAATGAAAATGGCAGCCTCCTAATCTCCGGCCCTGTAGGAGCCGAGAGCCCAGGGCCCCACTCCTCAATGTGCCCTCAGAGAAAAACAGTCAATCCCTCCCCTCTCCCTGGTTTCCAGCCATGCTCCATGCTCACCTGGTCTGTGACCGAGCATTTCTATCCCTGGCACACAGCCCCCTTTGGAGTCTCCAAACCCATCCGATTCCTGCAGCCTGCTCCTGTGCCGTTCCTTCCAGAGGAGGAAGGTGAGTCTCCCTGGATCTGCTACTTGTGGGGTCCCTGATGGAAGAGTAGTGGCCGACTGTGCCTTAGATCTCGGTCGTTTAAAGTAACTCCAAGCTGAGAGCCCACTGCTCAGCTCTGTCTCTATAGTCAGCTTCCCCACTCTGATACCAGGGGGCTCTGACACACTCAGACACCCCAGGTCTTTCTGTGACCCCATGGGTCCTGAGACCACACTGTCCCTTCAAGGGCTCCCCCCACCCTTAGCCTCTGGAACAATGTCCCTCAGTGGAGCAGACTTCTAAAAGTTCCGATTTTGTGCTCTGCAGCTCTCTCACTTGCCGGGAGCCAGCCCTTACTCCCGTGGTCTCTCTTTACGTACATCACCTTGGATTCTCTTCTCCACACATTCTACCTTCTGGAAAGTGGTTGATTTTCTGTTCCTAGAATTGCTGCATTTCTTCTCTTTGATCTCTTGTTGAGATTGTAGGTGTTCAGAATGGTTTGATAACTATCTAGCTGAACTCCTGGGACCTGATGATATTTCGATCTCCTACTCTTCCGCCATCTTGCTCCTCCCCCTCTAGAACAAAAATATTAAGTTGTTTATAATCTGTCTTGCACTCTAGACTGTGGACCCAGGAGGACCTTTGTCCATTCTGAACTTCCTCCCCCACAATCTCCTTGCACGGGCCTGGTCCTGTGCTGCACATGTTTCTGGTCTTCCATGTATTTTTTTAACTGCTCGTGTAGCTTGTGGGGTGTGATTTGAATGCCACCCCACAGAAGAGAAAGACATCAGGCTAAGATTATCTCGTGTTTGGGAACACTTGAAGCTTCCGACATTTGGTTTCTTAGTCGACATTTAAAGTGTTCTCTATGGTGATCTGAACCCAATTTACAGTCTCTTCTCTTACTCGTGCCTCAATTACCCTAAGACCCTCAATGGTCACCAATTGCTCTGGGAACATCCTTCATATTTTCCTACTTTTATACCCCAAGCCATCTACCACAACTTATATTTTTCACATTGACTTCTCAGCACTGACCTGATACTTTTGTGTTTCTTGCGTGACATTTCATTAGCCTTTCTGGTAGCCTTCTAGCCATGTTTAGACAATTCCTAACATCATTACCACATGGAGTGCTTGATAAAGAAAGGCTGAAACACCTAGATTAAATCCTGTGTGGCTGGTAGAAATATTTCTCTATAACTTGGATACCAAAAAATGTTACCTTGTTTTTCTAAAATTTTTTCTAAATCAAATTAAGTTGACTCTGTATCCCTACTTGAAAAAGTAGCAAGAAAAATCTGCCGTGTGCTGGAGAGCCTCATCCGTACCTTAGAGTTTTTCAAGAGCTCAGGTACCTAGGTAACATCTGAGGAAAGATTTCTGGTTTCTTCCATCAAGGTCACTGCAGAGATTCTCATTTTTGAAAACTATGGATTTGAACAGTCCCATCACTGTATGTCAAGTGTGGGTATGAAGGTCCTTCGCCAAGCTCTTAGGGATTCAGTCACTCAGCATTCAAATGCTGCCCCTTCAGAGAGTCTGTGCCTCTCTCACAGACCTTCTTTGCCCTTCCCATTTAAAACTAATACACTCTTCTCTTTGAAGAAGTCACTTCCCACTCAAACACCCTCTGCCTCTCTGCTTGCCATAACACACCATCACAATTAAGTTAAACACAAAAATCTCCTAATTCCACCCTGAGGTACTTAAAGGCCTACTGACCTCCTTCAGGGAGATGGGAGAACAGTGGTCTTGGTCATTTGGATTTTTCCACAAAGCATGAAGAATAAAACAAGTGCATTTTCCAAGAAATTATCACGAATAACAAAATACAAATAAAATCCTCAATCAATTATTTTGCCACATTAAGTTACAATCTTTTAATGTGCCAGTAACGTGAATACCAACCAGCAGCCATTAAGCCATTCAACTTGATTTGATGCTCTAATTTCATGCCCTTCATGCTGGCTTCTATTTAAAAGTAGATTTTCTGTATCAATTTGCCTACAGGCAAGGAAGATGCTAACCAGACAACATGGGCATTCCCACCTACTTGATTCCCCCAAAGTTAAATTTGTCATAGTAAATAGTAATAAATGATCATTCCTCCTTACATAGTAATCTCCAGTGAATTTGATCACTAATTTTAATATTAAATCAACTCCAGCAAGTTGTAAAAGGGAGAGCAATTGTCCCTCAAAGACATCCACATCCTTATCCCCAGAACCTTTTATGTCATGTTACATGGCATCAGGGGAATGTAGGTTGCTGAGAGAATTGAGGTTGCTGATCAACTGACTTGGAGATGAGATTATCCCGAACCATTCACATGTCCCAGTGTAATCACAAGGGTGCTTATAAGGAAACAAGGGAGGCAGCAGAGTCCAAGTAATGCAACAGGACAGAGATCCAGCCAGCCATTTTTGGCTTTGAAGATGAGAACAGGACAGGAGCCAAAGAATGAAGGCAGTCTCTAGAAGCTGGAAGAGACAAGGAAATAGATTCTTCTGTAGAGCCTCCAGAAGGAACACAGCTCTTCTGACACCTTTTTACTCCGTGAGACCCATTTTAGGCTTTTGACCTCCAGAACTGCATGATAATAAATTTGTGTTGTTTTAAGTTACAGACCCCAAGAGACTGAGTGATTTTGGTTGCACTGATGAAATGCAGTTTTTGGAGCAACAAGGCAGTAAACCAAGTGGTTTCCTGGATTCCACTGGAAATATCTTAATTTTTTCTCTCTAATTATTAAAGTGCTTTGAACATAATAGAAGCTCTTAAAAATACCTGCTGAATAAATAAATTTTGACAAAATACAGAGTCTGTGAGCCATGATTGGTGTATCTTGGATTGCCTGGAACTTTAAGGATAACCATCTCTCTCTCTTTTTCTAGCTAGTTGTGAATGAATGCCTCTGCTATCAAGAAATTGGTAGTTAAATTATACCAACTTGAAGTAACAGAGAAATTTGTGAAGATAATACCTGGTTCTCTCTTCTGCTTCCAGAGAAAATGTAGATTCTATTTAAAAATCAACATCAGTCTTAGCAGACAGTAGTGACTTCCCTCACAAAAGGAAGCTTCATTTCTACTCTGCGATGTGAGGAAGCTCTTCAGGCTGGCTGGTGAGAGAGCCTGAGACATTCTTGTCAACACAGCTGACACCCCTATCTCGTACAACATGCAACACTAGGCCTGTTTGCAGAAGGAGAGACAAGTAGAGTGTTTCAACGAATCATTACAACAGTTGGTCTACTGAAAAGGGCTCCCAAGAGTCCTGTTGGAGTTGGAGCTTCTGTCAGAGAATCAAACCCAGTGTAAACAAAAAGATCCCTTGAACAATATCATTAGTTGAAAGTTGCTGACTTAAGAGTCCTCCCGGGGAGGCCTCTGCTTCTTGAATTCAGCCACGAACAGAGCTGATGCAATGACCTAGCCATATGCACATTCACTGGGCTCCTCTTGGCCATGGGTCCTCTTTTCTTATGGTCATTGTTCCTAACTCGTGCTGTATTTCTTTGGCTTTAAGACAGTCCTGTTTCAATGAGCAGAAATAGTGCAACCCAAAGAAGAAAAGGAAAGCCTAGGAGTTTCCTGTCGCTGCTCTAGGTTGATCTTGGCAGGGAACACAAGAGGGAAGAGTGAGGGGAGGAGGCTGGAGGTGAGAGTCTAAAGCCACATTAAGGTGTTAGAGCCTTGGCCTGAGGGCTGGGGAGCTATTACAGGGTTCTGAACAATGGGACATGATCAGGTTGGGAACCTTGGGGATGTTTGCATTTCCCTTCCTTGCTGATATTAATGTCTTAACTTGTCCAACTTTCATGTGCATGGGAATCCCCTTGAGTGCTGGAAAATGGCAGAGTCTAACCCAGTAGTTCTCAGGCTGAGCCCCAGATGCTACAACAAGCTCTAAGGTGCTACAAGGACTGCTGAGCTGCAGACAACACTTTGAGTAGCAAAGCTGAACAGAATCACTTGTAAGCATCCACCATGGAGTTTTTATCAGAGCCTGGAAGAAGGCAAGGGAGCGGCTGGAGGGCGTACATCAAGCTCTTTTCCATCTTCAAATAGCTCTGTGTTTTCCTGGGGCGATGTAATAGCCCAAGCAGAGAACAATGTGACAACATTCTTCATCATTCTTTCTGAGCCCTTTGCTTGTTCTGGACCATTACTCCCATTACTCAGACTCGCTGCACTTTCAGCTCAGAACTCCCTGTCTCGTCCTGCTCTCCGTGTGCACTTATTTACAAAGAAGCTTTGAAGTTCCTTTTTCCCAATGTCTTGAGCAGGACTGACCTCTCCATTTCTCGAGGTCAACATCAAGCCAAGAACATTTGCTTCTTCAAAAAGGACCATCGTGCCTTGGTTTGGATGATTTAGAGATATGAAGGAAAGTTGCAGAGAAATAAATTGGGTCCATTTAAATTGATATTGCAGAGAGAAACACAGGAGTTGTCAAGCCTTTGTTTCATCAATATAGCATAGCTACATGCCACTGCATAGTATAAGTGACATGATAAGTGTAAAGTCCTGAGCATAAAGTCCAGTACACAGGAAGCATCCAATGTATGGCTTTATAATTTACTCTATTACGCTGCATTAAACTTACTTCTCTTCCTTCCAACCTCAGAAAGACAGTATAATGCACTAGCTAATGCTCAAGACTTTCATTGACTGATAGATCAATAGAACAGAAGAGAGTCTGAACAGACTCAGATGCACATGGCCACTTGGCCCCTTGATTGGCAACAAAGCAACCACTGAAGTTTAGTGGGAGAAAGATGACCCTTTCGTGTCACTGGTGCTTGGACAGTTTGATACCATGTGGCATATAGCTAAACCTGGACCTTTACTTCACACAATACACAGAATTAACTTGAGAAGGATCACAGACTTTAAGGTGAACAGACCTTAAGGTAGAACAGTAGAAATCCTACTTTAAGACACACATAAGAGAATACCTTTGTGATTTAGAGGTTAATTAAGATTACTTAATCACGACATAGGAAGCACTAACCATAAAAGATAAAACTGGTATTTGAAGTAATATACTCAATAATACCTACAACTTAGTCGTGCCTTTTATATTATAATATAAATAAATAAACTACAGTTTATAAATAAATAGAAACTACAGTTTCTATTTATTTGAGATTTACAATGTATCGTGAATGACAACTCAACCCCATCCAAATACTCACACACAAAGCCTTAAATTTCACATTCATTTTGCGGAGACATTTGCAATTGCAAAATACCAGTCCTTTCCCAATTAATGATTTCTAAGCAAGAACAAAAAGAGAGGCCTCAGTCGCACTTCTAGAATCCCACTAAAAAGCAGCCCAGAAAGAAAACTGAGTATTGGTGCAGAGCTCCTGATGAATCCGTGGGCATCATTTTGGGTCATGTGACCCTCCCACCCACACGAGTGATCATCTCTTTCGCAAACTGTTTGTTTTGTTTTTTTTAAAGATTATTTATGTATTTATTTGAGAGAGGACTGTGCGAGAGAGAGAGAGAGAGAGAGAGAGAGCGCGCGCGCAGGCGCACATGCATGCACAGGCATCCACATGGGCGGGGTGGTGGGCAGAGGGAGAGGGAGAAGCAGACTCCCCGCTGAGCAGGGAGCCCATCACAGGTCTTGATCCCAGGCCCCCAGGGATGATGATCTGAACGAAGGCAAACGCTTAAAGGACTGAGCCACCCAGGCGCCCCTCAAACGTTTTTAAGCAAGCAATTCATAGTCAAACTTGAGAACAAGCTTACTGACATTAAAGGTTTATAGAGCCAGGAAAGTCTTTGAATAAAATGGAGAACATCATTTGTGCATTTGCCCATGGGATTATACTGTTAGAAAAGAGGATGATAAGGTAGAGAATTTCTGAAAGCCCCGGACACCAGGATTCTTAGTTTACATATTACTTGAACTGTTTTTTTCCAAGCTACCAATTTATGTAACACATTTAGTTCATCGACTTTTCTTCTTTCTAGCATCTAATCCATTTTGATTTCTTTCCCAGGTCTTTTCATTGTTTTTGGTTCCCTCCTTAATTTTTTCCAGTTAACAGTAGAACAAGCTGAAACAGGGCTGGTAGATAAAGCCAGTCTCTCTTCCTCAGCCCGCAGCCTTCCCTCCGCTTAGTTTCCTGAAACGCCCTGTGTTTAGTGCCATCTGCAGGCTCCTGTCTCTTTGCCACTTACCAGCTGCATGCCTTGAGCCAGATGCCTCTTCAGGCTTAGTTCCCTTCTTTATGAGTAACACGCAGGGCTTGTGACACGCAGCACACAGGATAGACATCCAGGTCTCAGCATGGGGTCTGGCATGGAGAAGGTCCCTACTGGTGTGATGATCATAGCTCTCTTGGGCAGTGGAACTGAGTTCTGATTTTGCCTTACACTCCTATTCTTTAGGGACCATCCCCCAAGCACTTCACGTTCAATCAGATTCTTCCTGACGCCCAGCATCTAACTTCCGAGGTTTCCAAACTAGCCTATGTCCCATCATGGAAACAGGGAGAAGGAGGCACCCCCATAGTAGACTGAGATTCGGGAGTGAAGACATGGGATCTTCTTTATGCCAGCCTTTTACTGGTTATCATAAATGAAAAAGTACCTTGCTGAAATGTGTCTCTTTGGTATGGGTATGTATCTCTTAGAGATAGGCTAGGAATTAATGGGGACTAACGTTTGTACTCTGTCAAGGAAACAAAACAATAGATAGTGTCAATGTTGAGTATATGACATCGGGCAAGATATTTAAGCTCTCTAAGCTTCAGTGTGCTTAACTGTAAAGTGTGCTGCATGATAAGAGTATCTACTTCAATAGAGTGATTATGAAGATTAAAATAGGCAATTTGAAGGGAGTTGAGGGAAATTGGAAGGGGAGGTGAACCATGAGGGATTATGGACTCTGAAAAACAATCTGAGAGGTTTGAAGGGGTGGGGAGTGGGAGGTTGGGGGAACCAGGTAGTGGGTATTAGAGAGGGCATGGATTGCATGGAGCACTGGGTGTGTTGCAAAAACAATTAATACTATTATGCTGAAAATAAAAAATAGGCTATTTGATGTTTAATACAACTTATATAATAAATACTTAGATTATTACTTATTACTAGTGCTCATAATCTCATTATAGCTTTTTTCCATATCTGTAAAAAAGGATAATAACACCTATTACATAGGTTTTTATGAAGATTAAAGGAGATAATCTTTTAGAGTTCCTAAGGCTGATTTCAACCTGGGAGCAGGTTTCCCCACATGCAGCACCAAGAAATTCTAGGACACCATCGGGGGATCCAAGAATTTCACTAGGTTCTGATACTATCTGCCCGGAGATAGCATCACATTCCACAGGTTAAGGGCTCAGTCCCACAAGACGGCCCAGCCCCTCTCTCCCCAACTTCACGTGCCAATCTCAAGCCCGAGGCTGTTCCCTATGCTTCTGATCAGCTGCTTACAGGCTGGAGGATCCAAAGACGTCTTCCTTAGGTTGGATTAACGTGCTAGAGCAGCTCACAGAACTCAGGGAAACGCTTACTTATGTTTACCCTTTGTGAAAGGATAGGATAAGGCTACAGATGAACAGTCAGAGGAACAGATGCACACAGTGATTGTCCTGCACAAAGGAGCTCAGTCCTCATGGAGTCCGGGGGCTGGTTTGGTAGCCCGAGGAAGCATTCTGGTTTCCCAAGTGTAGGAAATATCTGAAAAAGACCAAAAAACTGCCCAATTTGAGGTTTTAATGGAGCCTTCATTACATAATCATAATTGACTAAGTCATTGGCCACTGGCTCATTTAACCTCCCGCCCCTCTCCCCTCTCTGACTCTGAGGTCCGGGGTGGGACTAAAAGTTCCAAACCTTTCATCCCATGGCTGGTCATCCTGGCAACCAGGCCCCCCACCCTTGGGTGGGTCCAGTAGTCACCTTCATTAATAGCAACACTCCCATTTCACGTTTATGGCTCAGAAGCATTTTCAGGAATTATAGATGAAGAACAAATATATCTAAGAAATCGATTTAGCCATCGGAATGACCAAAATTTGTATTTCTCAGAAACCACTGTATTATAGATAATATGTAAATATTTAAGAATATTTGTGGTACATTTCTAGATACATTATAGGAACCTAATAAATGTTAGTTTTTTCAAACAAACTTCGGTTAGTTGGTTGTTGCACCAGGGCTACACAACACACACACACACACACACACACACACACACACACACACACAAGTGCGCGCGCACACACGCACAATTTTCCCTGGTTCTCATTGATACTATTGAAGCAGGAGAAAATCTATACATTGTTTCATGAACATGTACACTGCTTAAAGGCTCAGGTCCCATCCTACAGATTTGTATGGTCACACTTATTAGATAGATTTAAAATGAGTGTTCTTTTTAATGTATCCTTTTCCTTGAATAACATTCTACTTGGTGGGGGGAGAGGGACAGATGTTACTTATCCTGTATCCATTTTTTTGTTCTAATCCAAGTGGAAATTATAAACGACCTAATCTGTTTAAAACACAAAGATTCCTTTATAGTGTTGTTCTCTCCCCTCATTATTGCCATCAAAAGCCTGTTGCTTGCCATGTAAATTCTCATAAAGCCAACCGGTCCTTATCGTGATCTATTGGCTCTCAGGGCATTTCCTTTTCTGTGAATCAGAGATGATTCTTTTTTATAGACTTTCATATTTAGATTTATGAGTAACGTGGTAATGAGTCCCAATAAATGTCTTTTTTTTTTTAAACAAAGAGGCATTTGTTCAAGCAGCTAAATATGCAATTACTCAATACATTTCCCCCTCTTCTGCCTACTTTTTGCAATGAAACTGTGCACTATGTCATTGACATAAAGCAAGAGAGTATAAGGGATGTGTTTATTTGACCTTGGGCAAGATACATCTGGTCACTAAGCCTTAGTCGGCTCATCTTTAAAGTGTACATGATAAGACTATACTTCAAATACAGCAATTATGAAAATTAAATAGACAATATGAATATTTAGTGCCATCCTGGCTTTGCTTTAAATAGCTGATTATTTTTTATTTATTTATTTTTAAGATTTATTTATTTATTTTGGGGGGAGGGCAGGGCAGAGGGAGAAGGAGAGAGAGAATCCAGAATCAGATTCACAGTTGAGCATGGAACCAGGGCTCCCTGCACGGTTCCATCCCACAGCCTTGAGATTATAACCTGAGCCAAAATCAAGAGTCGGCAGCTTAACCAAATGAGCTCCCCAGGTGCCCCCAAACTGATTATCTTTTAAAGATATCTAGGTCATAAGAAAGAAAGTCTTCCTATTTGCCCATATAGTGCCACATATTTCCCCATTTCCAGAGCTGGTCATTCTTTTGCATGGGTCCGGGTTGAGCTGAAGTCAAGCCTAGGCTGATCAGGTCTGTGCAGTTCCTTGTCTAAACCCACAGTGTGTGTGCAAGTCAAAGTCAGGGCCAGAACGGTGGCCTCTAGACTTCCTAGGAAGAATCCTTGCAACCCCAGCCTTTCACCATTAGAGAGGGTATTGAATAGAATTGTAAGCAAATGAGTGTCTTCAGATACTCTCAAGCACCAGTGCCCTCTGGGCAATGATGGCACTGTTGACCCACTAAAGGAAGAGGACCTTGAGCTGCTTCGGCAGTTATCAGGACCTGGTGTTTACAGATAGCACTGCTGACTTGGGATAGCATGTGGCCAAGCAATTAAAGTAAGCAGTTTGCAAAATGATCGAGTTTATCTTCTTCACCTTATCTACATTTATTTTAATCGTGTTTGAGAATGTTCCAGAAAACATAATGGACACTTTGGGAGTTACAATTCTTCAAAGTGTTCAAAATGTGAGGCTTTTTATCTGATTGTCAATAAAAATACATTTATTGTAGGATAGTTAGAATGGAAGAATCCTCTAAATTTCTAAGTCATACATAATCCTATAACTTATAGACAACCACTTTTAATATTTTGCTGTTTTCCTTTGTCTTTTTGCATACATATGTACATATATGTTATATATGTAGGTTATATATATATATTTACATATATATATATATATATAATATGTACACACATATATTACAAAATAGAAAAACCCCTTGTATATACAGCATGGCCCAGATTTAAAAAATAATATAATAGCATCAACATTTCTACAATTCATGAAAGAGCTTTCAAAAACCCTGATTTTGAGTGTTTGTGTAATCACATACCACATAACTGATCCATGATTTATTTAACCAAAGATCTCTGCTTCAGATGATAAAATTATCATCCCACTGCTGGGTTCCCTTTTATGGAAGGGAAGGAAATGCCTCTCGGGTACTGCCTAACATATATTATCTTCCTGGGGAAACAATTCGCTTCTTTAATACAAAGGGTATTACAAGCTGTATTTGTACTGTCAGACACCAGAGAATACATTGGCGGTTTAGGTTCCTCCTGTGGCAGACATACGAGAAACGACAGCAAATAAGAACCTCGAATCTTTTTTCACTTTGCCTGAAGTAGGTCATGTGGTCGCTGACATGTTTGATGAAGATAAACACTTGGTACATTACCTTGATTCCTGTATTTAGTTGTTCCCTCCCATATTCCCAGAGGATCCTAAAGAAGGGAAAGCCTGTTTATGAGTGAATTATTCCTCCCTCAAGAAACTCAACTCTTACCGTATGTTGCTATTCCCCTTGGCCCTGCTGAGCTGGAGACAAACGAATTCTGATTTGAGAAGAGATCTGTATTTACAGCTGTATGAAAGGGATATTCAAACTAATTTAAATGTAAACTCCTTCCATAAAGTTTTAAAAATTAATTTCAGAGGTAGAATTCGTGATTCATCAGTTGCATAGAATACCCAGTGCTCATCACATCACGTGCCCTCCTGAATGCCCGTCACCCCATCTCCCCACTGCTCCCTCCCCTCCCACAACCCCCGATTTGTTCCCTATAGTTAAGTCTCTTATGGTTTGCCTCCCTCTCTATATTTGTCTTATTTTATTTTTTTCTTCCCTTCCCTTATGTTCTCCCACACATTTTTTTTTCTTTGTTACTATTTTTTTTTTAATTTTTTATTTCCAGCATAACAGTATTCATTATTTTTGCACCACACCCCGTGCTCCATGCAATCCGTGCCCTCTATAATACCCACCACCTGGTACCCCAACCTCCCACCCCCCGTCCCTTCAAAACCCTCAGATTGTTTTTCAGAGTCCATAGTCTCTCATGGTTCACCTTCCCTTCCAATTTCCCCCAACTCCCTTCTCCACTCTAAGTCCCCATGTCCTCCATGCTATTTGTTATGCTCCACAAATAAGTGAAACCATATGATAATTGACTCTCTCTGCTTGACTTATTTCACTCAGCATAATCTCTTCCAGTCCCGTCCATGTTGCTACAAAAGTTGGGTATTCATCCTTTCTGATGGAGGCATAATACTCTATCCCCAGGGGTACAGGTCTGTGAATCACCAGGTTTACACACTTCACAGCACTCACCAAAGCACATACCCTCCCCAATGTCCATAATCCCACCCCCTTCTCCCAAACCCCCTCCCCCCAGCAACCCTCAGTTTGTTTTGTGAGATTAAAAGTCACTTATGGTTTGTCTCCCTCCCAATCCCATCTTGTTTCATTTATTCTTCTCCTACCCACTTAATGATCTCCCACACATTTTAAACATTTCTAGCTCTTTTATTTCCAAAGGTGAGATGTCATTTGGTTTTCTTCCATCAAAAATGTCTTTCTGGCATCGCATAGGTTTGCCCTGCCCCAGCCACACCCTCTGGCCTGTGCCACTCCCTCATTCCTTGACACCCCTGCTGTGAGCTCTGCCCGGTTCTCTGAAGATGGGATCACAAGAGATCTGCTCACTGCTGGTTTGTGTTGCTGGATCACTGAGTGTGATGGTCAAGAAAGAGTTCTTGAGATGTTGTAGGGTGCAACTTAGTAAATTTGTTCTAGTGGCACGGGGACAGGATCCCGTGCTAGAGCTGCACCTTGACTCTGTGAAGCTGGTGGCTTTATGCTTCGTGCTCAAGGGAGAGCGGACATGCAGGGAGTATGAGATCATAAATGTCTTCTTCAAATTCCTACTTGTAAAATGACTTTTACAAGATTTTTCTGGTGCTTATCGCGCAGTTTGATATTAACCACAAATGAGACATACAGGCAGTCATGAGACCCTTTAAGAATGTAGCAACCAGGATGTATTTGATCCTTATCAGAACTGTGCAGGCTATAGGCCAGCCTTCTGGGCTAAAGGGGGACCTTTTTCTGCTTCTTTCCCCCACCTCATCAGGATCCATGTTACTGATGAAGCTGTTGATGGCAAGAATCATGGACTATAAACCACCACCCACAGCAAACATCTCAATATCCTTATCCAATGCACTTGGAAGGAACCATGTCCCAAGCCGTAGTACATGCTGGAGTAGGACGTTGGGGGAGGAGGATGTGTATGGACTGGGTTTTAAGGAGGGCAAATGGAAATAAAGCGAAGTTCTATTTGGGGGAGGGACAGGAAGGAGGCAGAAGGGGGTGGGGAGGACATCTAATCACTGTGTTACAGGATTGCGAGGTTCTTGTCTCACAGAGTCGAACAATGAATCTTGAGGACACAAAACGGTGAAGTGAGGTGGAAGTTTATTAAGTGAAGGTGAGAACAGAAAGGAAAGGGAAAAAGCTCTCTAGAGTGAGAGGGGTCCAAAGAGATTGCCTCTGAGGGCTCCTAGGGGCAGTGTTTTCTGGATAACTGACTGGGAAGCTTGTGGCCTTGAGCTGCGTGTGTCTTAGTTTGTTCCCTTATCTCTCGTTCCGCTCTGTCTCAGCGTCTCCACCGGCCCGGAACAGTCTGAGAGCCAAGCCAGGGACCTCCTATCTCTCCCGCCTGGAACGTGACTCCTTCCCCTCTTGTGGGACAGGATCTGTGGGCAGGAAGAGCTATACTGGGATTGCGAGCAGTGACTATACTTTTTAAATACTGGGAGTTAGGGATCTCGCAAGTCTCTACGGAATCCGGAAACAAGGCTCTCAGGACCTTGAGGGGCTAGCTGTGGCCAAGATAAGGTTACTTTCAAATGTGAAGGCACAGAGGCAGCCACGAGTTCCTCCAGGAAGGTCACGCTCTGCATGTTCAGGTATTCGTGAGCTGCAAGATGTTAGGAAATTTTCATTTAAGCTACATTTCTTTTGCCTTTGTTTCCCACATCGACTTTGTGCCAGGGTTTTTCTTTCTCTGATATGATGATAGTTAACGAGGAGACGACAAAAGAGAAGCACCCCGCAAGCCCGTGTGGGGTATGTGCCTGGCTTGCACAGGTAAAATTAGTTTCAAAATTGCACACCCTGTACTTCCTTGTTCAAGGGGACTTTTACCCTCATTTCTTCTGTGTGTGACTCTCCAGCCCCAGAAGCTACAAGACCCTGTCACATGACAGGGTCCACTAGGCAGTTTTCAACTGCTTTTTGCCATCACCCAGGCTTTCCAACACCGGGCCACCTGGATGGACTTCTCTTGGGGGAACAAAGGTCCTGGTCCTGAGGTCTGGTCTGAGCACCAAGAGGTTCTCATCAGCTTTGCATTTTATTTCCTCCTTTTTCCTGTATGGGAAAACCCTCAAATGGTTATGTGAGCGTAACCTCAGCCTTTCTCTCTTCCTCTCTCTTATTGGGAAGAGAATATTTTGCTGTGCAAGGGGTAGAAACACAGAGGCACCTGGGGTGTGTTGTTGTGGCTGAGCTTTCCATCCTTTGGATATTTATTTCTGAAAATAAGAGTGAGCATTTTGTTAAGACCCACCCCACCCCCAAAGGTACTAGCAAGTTTCCTTTTTGTTAACACACACACACACACACACACACACACTGGTCTTCAGCCCTCAGCAGCTGTGAGCAAGAGTAAGAAATAGAACCTGCTGATGCAGCCCTCTGTAACTTAACTGCACGGGGGCCAAACCACCCTACCATGGACTAAGAATGAGCTCAGAACAATGGGTAGGTTTATGCAATGTCTCAGAACCACAGTGGAAGCTTCTGACTAGATGGCCAAAATGGGAAGTGTTTATTTCTTCTTCTCTTCTTTCATTCTTTGCCTCATAACGACCACTCCCAACCTAGAAATTGGTTTGGGGTGATACTACTGATTCAGAAAGCCAACTTTGGAACTAGGCCAACAAGGCACGTGACTCTCCTGACTCATTTCTAGGCAGAGAATACATTCTGGCCTGATTTACACAACTATTGCACAAACTCGCTTTCCAAAAGATTTAGCTTGAATCAAAAGGCTCATTCATATCACTGTTTTTTGAAAATTGCTATATTCCAGAATTAGGCTACTCAATATTCTTTAAGTGGTATGAATGTGCTTTAGAATTGGGGTACTTCAAAATGTGTTAGTTTGTTCCCTTTTGGAAGCCCTAGATAAAACTTTTCTTCACAAAGGATTAGTGGTGAGCTGTTCCACATGGATGTTTTTATCCAAGACTGGCCAAATCTTCCACATTCTCTCCCTACCATAGGACAATGGCCTCAGTAATTCTCCTATTTTTCTATAGAATAAGAGCTTATATACTTACATGCCACATTCCAACACAAGTCATTAAGAATTTCCATCTCTACTATAAATGTACAAATGTAGAGATAAGAAAGCATCTTATGTTCTTTGTTTGGTTGAAGGGGTAGGTAATAAGCATCTCAGAGGGAGTTAAGGTTTGGACACCGGAACTGGGTTTACTACCAAGCAATCTGGAAAACATAGCAATAAACCCTGCCTGGAAATTGCAAGTCACATTCCAAAGAAGGCTGGAATGAAAAAAGAATAAACCTACCAATAATGATTTGTGCTAGATCCTGCTGGTATAGGCATGCGTTTTAAGAACAGTTTTCTCATACAAAAGAGTCACCATCAAAGGAGTAGCCACAAAAAGATATACAGGTTTTGTTTCCATTCATAGAAAGTTTAGAGTCGACAAAACTGAACTCTATTTTTTAGGGATATATACATAAGTAGCATAGTTAGAAAGAAAAATGAAGAAATAAACACAGAAGTCAGTGCAGTGGTTCCCAGTAGGAGAAAGGGGTGGGACCAGTTATACCTGGGTGGTTCGTGATTGTGGGTCATTTTATTTCTTGATCTGGGTGGTGGCTATATAGATGTTTGCTAGATTCATTAAACAACACATATGTGTTCTATACATTTATTATCTGAGGACATGCTTTATTTCACATTAAAAAATAATATGAAAAAAATGTCAACATTAATCATCCCTAGGGAGATAAACGCAAGACTTGGGAGCTATTGACTGTTCAGTGACTGACATATTCCGCATTATCCTAGAGTGAATTTCTCATCTGGAGATCCCTGAAGCCCTTCATATTTAAGATTAGAGGCTGAGGGATGCCTGGGTGACTCATTCGGTTAAGCGCCTACTTTCAACTCTGGTCATGGTCCCAGGGTCCTGAGATCAAGTCCTGCATCGGGCTCCTTGCTCAGTGGGGAGCCTGCTTCTCTCTCTGCCTGCCACTCCCCCTGTTTGTACTCTCTCTTTCTCTCTGACAAATAAATAAAATCTAGGGAAAAAAAAAAAAAAAGATTAGAAGTTGAACATGCTACTGCCCTTGATGCTGACTTCTCTTTGACAGTTTGGGACCGCAGGCGGCAAGGGCAGGAGCTGGAACAAGGAGGGCCCAGCAAAAGATGGGGGAGCAAGATGAGGGAGAAGACATAGTACAGGCCAGGGAGGCCAGAGGTCAGAGTGGAAACCAAAGGTCAAGAAGGCAAAGCTACTGGTGGTAAGAACAAGGCTATGTGTCTGGGCAGGTACCTGGCTGGCCAGGTAGAGCACGTGACTCTTGATCTCAGGGTCATGAGTTTGAGTCCCATGTTGGGTGTAGAGATTGCTTAAATAAATAAATAAATTTTTAAAAAGAACAATGCTATGTGTCAAAACTAGGCACTCAAACAGAAGTCTGGACAATATTGGCAAGTTTTTGGAAGGAAAACTTGGAGCTCAGGAGATGTGATGCTTAGTCTCCTGGCATAGGCCCAGTAGAGCTGGGAGGGAGAGGCTGGTGAGAACTCAAAATTACATGTACCTACTATGACAGCAGTAGCTCTTGGGGTCCCTGAGGAAGGCAATGTAAGAAATGACCGAGTAAGTAAAAGGAAGATTAGCCTAAGGATTCAGTCATTCAAATACTTATTGAGAGCCTCCTATGGGTCAGATGCTATCCTAGGAATTGGAAATCAGTGTAAACAAAACAACCTCTGCCTTCCTAGAACTTGTGATCTAAGAGGTAGTGAAGGAGCAAGAGGGGCAGATAATAAATAAGTAATTATACAACTAAAAGGTGATTCTACACAGTACTATTGGGAAAATAAGACAGGATAATGGAGAATGGTCTCGGAGGGGCTAGTACTCAAGAATGTTGAGAAAAGCTCTTCTGGAAGAGGAACAAGTAGAAGACAATGAAATGAGATGTTACCAGCAGTCTGGAAAGTTGTCAAGGGCAGTAATACAGAAAAGAAGCAGAGATGAGATCTGTGATTAAGGCCCAGCTGTTGAACAGGGCTTGGGGCCAGGAAAACTGGCTACCTGGAAAACCTGGAAAGATTAAGAACAGCCCAGTCCTGAAGGGGCTGAGGTACTTAATCCATTATTAAAGTTGGGGGCCCAGGCTTGGCAGAGCCCAACAGAGACCATGACTCCAAGTGGGGCAGCTGACCTAGAGCTTGATCCTGGGGAACATGTCAGAAGTCAGAGCCAGGCCCCGGAGCCAGAAAATCCTTTGTTTAAGACACAAACTGCATTTCCTGAGCCAACTGTCTTTTCCCCAAGGAAGCCTCAGATCTCTGATTTGGAGCTCTCACTGTGATCTCTGACGTACCGCATGAAGCACATCACAGAGCATCAAAGCTGGAGAATGCTACTGGATTCTCTCTTCTTGGCTGAGGATGGTGGCCATATTCCAGTTGTCCTGGGGTTACAATACACAGAGATGGACAATGCAGAGAAAAGTCTCTTGGCCTCCACAGATGTCTGGAACACATTTATTTGTCAATAGCCTACTTGTAGTGTCTCCCGGCAAGATAAAGTCTCCTGGAATACTGACCATTGAAAGCCGGGGAATCAAGCAGCATAAGGTTAGTGAACTCATATCTTGTCTACCTCATGGCTTGCCTTAGGCATATCTTAGAGATATGAAGGGTTCAACTCCAGACCACCATGATAAAGTGAGTCTTATAATAAAGCAAAGCAAATGAATTTTTTAGTTTCTCAGTGTATATAAGCATATTGTATTCTAGTAAGTATGCAATAGCATTATGTTTAGAAAAATGTATATGCCTGAATTAAAAATATTTTATTGCTAAAAAGGCTGACTTTCATCTGAGCTTTCAGCAAGTCATCATCACTGATCCCAGATCACCATAACAAATATGAGGGAAAAGTTTGAAATCTTGTGAGAATTACCAAAATGTAACACAGAGACATAAAGTAAGCAAATGCCATTGGAAAAATGACATCTATAGATTTGCTTGCCACTGGGTTGCCACAAACCTTCAGTCTGAAAAAACACAGCATCTGGAGGCACCTGGGTGGCTCAGTGGGTTAAGGCCTCTGTCTTCAGCTCGGGTCATGATCCCAGGGTCCTGGGAGCGAACCCCGCATCGGGCTCTCTGCTCAGTGGGGAGCCTGCTTCCTCCTCTCTCTCTGTCTGCCTCTCTGCCTCCTTGTGATTTCTGTCTGTCAAATAAATAAATAAATAAATAAATCCTTTAAAAAAAAACAAAAACAGCATCTGTGAAGTGTGACAAAATGAAGTATGCCAGTATTTACAATTAGCCCTTAGCTGTTCAATTATGTATTCTGGAAGGGTTCTTTCACCCAACACAGCAGCCAGTTCTGGTCTTCAGATGTCAAAACAGTTGAGAAAAAGGGCAAAGAGAATGATTCTATGAGACAGCCCTATGAGGAGCTGGAAAAAATTCCTTCCTGTTCCGCCTCCTATAGTGCGGGTTCACCGAGACTGTCCCTTCCCCAAGGAGATCGCTAAAACAGATGACTCCGTAATCTTCCTGGCCCTCTTCATGGCTTTGCTGAGAGGTCAAATGGGGGAAAACTATAGATTAGCTCTAGAGTATTATGGAAATTTGAGGGGTCATCATTATTATTATTTTATAGTAGGACCACGTTAAAATCTATTGCAGGCCCACAACCTCGGTGGTTCAACAGAAAAATGAGCTGATCAGGTCTAAAAGGCCAGGCAGTGGTGTGGTGGCAAATATTGAACAAAACACCTTCAGGGTGGGGGAGCCCCAATTTCTGTGGTGTAAATACCGTTGCCATGGGTGATACTGAGCCACCGATGGGATGCCACCAAACACAGAATTGGGAAGATAAGAGCACAGTGGTGTAAGCTGGCCCCAGCATACCACTGGCTACAGCAGGGACAGGGGGTTCAATGGGAAATCAAACATAGGCCGTGCCCTCATAGACTAATGCATGGTTGGGTTGAAGAGATAGACCACACAGTAAAACATCTTGCAATAGTATAATAAACAACAAAATCCTGTACTTAAAACAAATACAGGCATTTATTCCCCCAGTGAAATCTGTGCCCTAACAGGAAAAAAAAACCTTAAACTAACAAGATAAAGCTTTGATAGTAGAATTCAGCATCAGTTATAGTCAAGGGAGGTCAAGGGAAATTCTACCTCTTAAAGATAGCTGCCTACTTTTTTATGAAGACTGGCTGTAAATGTAATGACACATAACAGATTATGTTCAATGATCTCAGCTCGGTTACTGATAAGTATCAAAGGTACTGAGTCAGGGGCACTTGGGTGGCTCACTTGTCAAGACCCCGACTCTGGATTTTGGCTCAGGTCATGATCTCAGTGTCCCTAAGGTCAAGTCCTGGTGGGCTTCATGCTCTACAGGGAGTCTGCTTGAGATTCTCTGCACGGCCCGCTAATGTGTGCATTTGTGCATGCCTGCTCCCTCTCTCTCTCTCAAATAAATAAATCTTCAAAGGTACTGAGTCAAAGAAAGGGCATCTATGAACTAGAAGACCTGCAACCCATCTTCTTAACACCTGCTAGCTCCTGCAGCTACCTGTCCCTACATTGGCTGGGGAAAGGGCATTAGAGTTGGGGAGGGGTGTATGGGAGGCATGGGAGAAGCTTAAGAACCAAGGAGAAGACGTGGACCCCATTAACATATGTTTGTCCTGCTCTTTTGAAATCCATAATGTATACTCATACCACATGCTCCCAGGCAACCCTGTCGTCTGTCAGGGTTCAAAACTCAGCCACACCTTCAAGATTTGAGCATCACACAGTCTTTCTCCTTTGGCTGTTCTGATGGCACTTTTCTCTCTCCTCTTCTGGCTCTTCACATGTAGGGGCTGCCTTCAAGTTTCCACCTTCTCTTCTTTTTTGCTTTCTATAGTTTCTCTTTTAATGTTGACAGCAACTCCCTGTCTTCCTCCATGCAGATCACATCATACTAGCTGATCAAGACCTTCCCTCTTCCTGTTTAATCACCAAGTGCACAGCTGGTCTACTGTAGGCTCTGGACCACCAGTTTAAACTGCATGTCTGGAGTTAGCTTCCTGCTTTCCCCTCTGGCCAGTTCCTCCCCTTGAAGTCTCCATTTCTCCTAATGGCATGACAGTATTTCAGTCAGCAAAACTTGAACTCTGAAGTCATTTTTCAAAGTTCCTCTTTCTCTAGTAGCTCTCACCATGTTAATCGCTGAGGCAATTTTCCTACTTACTAGCACCAGTGTCATTCTGGCTTTCATGAGCTCTCATGGGACCACCTCTCTTTTGTGGCTGTTTCTCTCTGCTCCATCCTGTATCTGGGGAGGGGATCATCAGTCATGGTACCCCATCCAGCCTTTACCATTGTCATGTGACCTGAGCTTGGCCAGTCAGGCTCTTTTCTTAGAGGTTTCCCAAATTGGAGGTCCAAGGATGTTTTGGGTTCTCTTAGTTTTATGCTCTTTAGCTTACAGGTGGAACTATAAGCATGAATCCAAAACTACTGGTAGCCATGAACCTGAATGTCTGGAGAAGCCTAAAAGAAAACAGTTTATTCATAAATAAGAAGCAGCTATCAGAGTCATGCCTTTGTTCTCAACCTGATTTCACTTAACCTTAAGGGTGGCTCTAGTCCTATCTCCATTCAAAAAACATGTCCTTAGCTCACAAGCTATTTGCTGGCACAAGGGAACAGAACCATACACACATTTTAAAAAATTTAAATTAAATTATATGTTCTTGCCCAAAAGTAAGGCCTACAACTGAAATGCGGGGAAATTCCTATTCGAGTTTTGGAGAAAGCAAAGCTGGAATTAATCAGCCAGCTCTCCCCTCAGCAGATCTGCAGTGCTAAAAGCCTTGCTTAGAGCATGTGCCTTCTCAAACTGAGTGTGATTCTAGCGTTCAAAGAGTTGGTTCTTAAAATTAATGCAGTTCCTGAATGCAGTCTCATTATTTCATTTGGTGTGCAGCTGCAGAAACAGCCATAATTTCTGTGCTCTTGGGAAAACGTTGGTTATAAAGGCACCTTCCCAAAGGTTTTTCAAGAGTAACTGCTGACTTTCCTTACTTCTCTCCTCATCCATCAGCTCCCCAAAGAAGACACAACTCTGTGGTACCTGTTCTAAGTCACTTCATACAACTTTGTAAGTAGGACCATGTTTATTTTAGGCTCCTTTCTAAGTTATAAACCCATTTTCTGGTAGAGTTAACTTACTTAAGAAACATCCATTGGTACGCTCGCAGCAGCATAAAACACCCGGAGTCTATTAGGAAGGGAGTTACCCTAATCAACAAAGCTAGACTCCTGCTCCAAGGGGGTTGATGATCTGGTACAGTAGTTTTCAAACTTGGCTGCAAATTGCAGACAGCTGGAGAGTTCCTCTTTCAAGTGGTCTGGGATTGGTCAGGCACACAAGGACTTTCAGCTTCTTTGGTGATGTGATTGTGCAGCTAAAATTGAGAAACGTTCTTCTGGATGAAAAGAAGCCCTCGCAGGGCGCTCTGAGGCCCTGGGGGAGAAGGACCCTAAGAGAGAATCTCAACCTTACAAGTGAAAATCTTACAAAATGCCCTTGTTCCACCCCAAACTCGTGAATTCAGAATCTCAGATCGCAGGGCATTAGTATGTTTTAAAAGATCCCTGGGTGATTCTGATACCCAGAGATGGTTGAGAAACTGGAACGCCCCCCTAGGGAGGTAGATGCGAAGGCTTTCTAGAAGGACTGACAGCCACATGGAGACTTGGAAAATACATGTGGGTACTTGGGCAAAGAAGCAGGCCAGGCCTTGACATTTACACTGCTTTTCCCATAACACCCACACAGGCTCTGGAACATTATAGTTACTCAATAAACTTCTGTGAAGGAAATGTTAGGGATCACTGAGGTTACATGGGTGGAAACATCTGTATTCGTTTCCTGGGGCTGCTGTAACAAAGTATTACCATCTGGATGGCTTCATGCCATAGGAATTTATTCTCTCCAGTTCTGGAAGCTAGATCTCTCAAGTCCAGGTATCACCAGGGCTCCTTTTTGGAAGCACTGGGGAAGAATCTACTCCATGCCTTTCTCACTTCTGGGGGCTGCCAACAATCCTTGACTTTCCTTAGCTATGAGAACATCACTCTAATCTCTGCCTCCATGGGCACATGGCCTTCTTCCCTTGTAGGGGTTTCTGTGTCCAGAGTTCCCTCTTATTCTAAGGACCCCAGTCATTGGGTGATCCAGACCCAGTCTAATCTAGTATGAACTCAATCGCATCAGTAAAGACTCCATCCCTAAATAAGGTCATATTTTAGATAGCTGGGATTAGGACTTAAACAGATTGGGGGAGGGGTACAATTCAACCCACATGGAATCCTGAAGATAAGAGAAGCTGGAGGCCACAGACAGAAGTAGGCCAGGAGAGAAGCCTGAACTTGTCCCAGCCTTGTCCCTGCTCCCATTGGATCTATTCACTTGAGTGAGTGGCTCTGAAACATTTTCTAGTTATGAACCCCTAGTTTTTGTATGACTCTTCCACACACGACACATCATTAATTTGTGAAGTTACACTTCACATTTTTAGGGAGGAAAGAGAAATATTCTCCAAACTAATGGGAGATTGTGACATCTTCCGTCCTCCGTCTGAGGCCCTAGCTGTACCGATTTGATTCCTTCCCTAGCTCAGACTAGAGGGCAGTGCGCACTCACAGACATGTGGTGCTAAACTGGGACAAATGTCACGGTATCTGTTTCTCTGTCTTTGTCTCTCTTCTCCAGGCTCTCTAGTTGGTCCACCGTTTGGGTGTGCCCTGTTGGAAAGGATAAACACACATGTGACATATTTAAAGTTTGATGAAAGGACTGAAGAATTCCAGCTGACTTTTACCCAACTTTAACACTTAGTTTTCAAGAGGCAATGTGGCCTCATGAATTGGTAAGATTAAAAAGAAATATTTTATCCTATATCCTTCTCCTTAGAAGACCCCACCTCACTGCCCACGCTGTGAACTGGGAAAATAATAAACTGTAAAAAAAAAAAAAATTAGAGACGGTGGGGGAGGGGGAAAGGAAGAGGGAGAGAGAGGATCTTACCCAGGCTTCATGCCCAGCACAGAGCCCAACGCAGGGTTCGATCTCATAACCCTGAGATCATGACCAGTTAAGCAACTGACTGAGCCACCCAGGCGCCCCTAAACTGTAAAGTGTTTTAATTCAGATAAAAGTTGAGTGTTTTGAGTATATGACCATGACTTGTACATAAACTTGGAACTTTCCCGGATAGCCTAAGGTCTCTGAAAGCATCACACACAGTCCCCGTGGCTTAACTTCCGCCTCCTCTGCCCATTGCAGTCTGGCTTGTGTGCCCACAACTGCAGTGCAAATACTTTCTGAAGACGATCAGAACCTTCAGATTGTCAGATTTCATGGCTTCAGACTTAGCATGGCTAAAATTTAAAAGACTGCCACAGCAGGCGCCAGCATCCGACTCTTGACCGGCCCAGGTCATGATCTCAGGGTGGTGAGATTGAGCCCCGTGTGGGTTCCATGCTGGGTTTGGAGCCTGCTTAAGAGTCTCATTCTCTCCCCTCCCTCTGCATCGCCCCATGCTGCTGTCTCCTTCTCTTTTTTTTAAAAAAAAAAAAAAAAAAAAAAAAAGGACTGTCACAGGGAGTACTGGCAAGGATGTGGAAGGCCTGCAACTCTCAGACACTGCTTGTGGGCATGTAAAATGTAATACAGGTCAGCAGTTTCTTTGAAATACAGGTCAGCAATTCCTTAAAAAGCTAAACATACTGCAAACAATGAATCGTGGAACACTACATCAAAAACTGATGATGTGGGGCACCTGGGTTGCTCAGTGGTTAAAGCCTCTGCCTTCGACTCAGGTCATGATCCAAGGGTCCTGGGATCGAGCCCCGCATCGGGCTCTCTGCTCAGCAGGGAGCCTGCCTCCTCCTCCTCTCTCTCTCTGCCTGCCTCTCTGCCTACTTCTGAGCTGTCTGTCAAATAAATAAAAATCTTAAAAAAAAAAAAACTGATGATGTACTGAATGGTGACTACAGACTAACATAACACAATAATAAAAAGAAAGTTACACATACCCATGTCATATAAGCCAGCCTAAGGAATCGTGCAAGAGAAAAGAAAGCGCACGTCCATACAAGGACATGAATGTGAATAGTCATAGCAGCTGGGAATTGGCAGTTAACGGGAGGATAGATAAACAATTGCAGTATCTCCCTGCTGTCCCCACAGTGGACTATTACTCAGCAAAGAGAAAGAAGGGGAGAGGGAGGAGGGAAAGCTCTTTATATTTGCTCCAAAATGGATGAGTCTCAATCTCAAAATAATTAGTCCCATTCCCAAAATAAGGAAGCCAGCTTTATTTTTATTTTAAAGATTTGTATTTATTTTTCAGAGAGAGAGAGCACAAGCAGGGGGAGGAGTATGAAGAGGGAGAAGCAGGCTCCCTGCTGAGCAAGGAGCCCATGCGAGACTCCATCCCAGGACCCTTGGGATCATGACCTGAGCTGAAAGCGGACACTTAACTGACTGAGCGTCCTGGGATCCAGGCATCCCAAAAAAGCTAGATTTAAAAAAGAGTCCATGCTGTATGATTTCAGTTGTATAAATTTTCAGAAAATACAAACTAAGTCATTTGCAGGGAGATGAAACAATCTACCCCAATCCAGAGCTCCATAGTGATGGATCTGTGGTTGCCTGGGAAGGAGGGATAGGGAAGCATAGAGACAAGGGGATACAAGGGACCAGAAGGAAACTTTTGGGGTGATAGGTATGTTTATCAGCTTCATTGTCGGGATGGTGGATATGACCATATGGAAAATGTATGAAATTATGTGCTTGAAGTGTGTGTGGCTTACTGTATGTTAATTATACCTCAAGAGAGCTGTTTTTAAAAGCCTCGTGCATGCATTTCAGTCCTGTATTTACTGATTTATCAAAAGCATTTGGGAAATCTGACAATTTCTGCCTCTTTGAAATGCTCCTCTCGGGGCGCCTGGGTGGCTCAGTGGGTTAAGCCGCTGCCTTTGGCTCTGGTCATGATCTCAGGGTCCTGGGATCGAGTCCCGCATTGGGCTCTTGGCTTGGCGGGGAGCCTGCTTCCTCCTCTCTCTCTCTCTCTCTGCCTGCCTCTCTGCCTGCTTGTGATCTCTGTCAAATAAATAAATAAAATCTTAAAAAAAAAAAACAACTTGAAATGCTCCCCTCCCCAGGGTTTCAGGACATCGCTTCTAGATCTCCTCCTTCCGTTCGACACAGGCGGGCAGAGGGTATCGCTTTAGCTTCACATCGGAGTTAGAATTCTGGTCCACTGACTTTTTTTTTTTTTTTTTAAGATTTTATTTATTTATTTATTTATTTGACAGACAGGGATCACAAGTAGGCAGAGAGGCAGGCAGAGAGAAGGGAAAGCCGGCTCCCTGCTGAGCAGAGAGCCTGATGCTGGACTCCATCCCAGGACCCTGAGATCATGACCTGAGCCGAAGGCAGAGGCCTAACCCACTGAGCCACCCAGGCGCCCCTGGCTTGTTGATTTTAAGCATAGAGACATATTTGTCCAGCATCATTTTGAGCAGCTGCAATAATCCCCAAAAAGCAGGGAAACGTCTAAACAACCTGCAAATCCCAATATCCCTTAAATACTTTCATATTTCCTGGCTGCCATGACACCAGAAAGGGGTAAGAGTTAGTGTGTTTGGGGGTATTTGGTATTTTTCATCATATGTGAATGACTATCCCTATAAAATAAGGAATTATGGAAAGACTAAAGATTCTAAGAACCAGCCCCCAAGGAACCCATCAGCCTTCTTACATGGCCCTGAAGGCTGCAAAGAGGTAAGGAGTTGATGTCCAGGGGCCCAGATGAGTAGTGTGGCTTTTCGTCCATCACTTCTGCAAACCTGGGGCAGAGAGAGGGTAGGACTTGGCTAGGCTTTGTTCTCCTTCGATACAGTGCAGACTCGCTTCTCTGGCTTGACCTCCAGGCTTCTATCTTCACCCTGTTCGTGGAGAACAGCCACTTTTCCAATCCTGATCAGTCTTGCAGCTGCTCACAGCAAGGGCTTCGAGAAATAGCAGGTGGCCATGCTTTCAGAAGCTGCCTTGCCTTGCTAGACCATTGAGTAACTTTTATGATATCTATTGCCAACTTTTTAGTTTGCCCAAGAGTTGCCCAAATATGTTATGACATGTGCTTATTTAATAATTCCCTACACATGGTTTGAATTTAAGAGATGAAATCTACCAGATCGTGGATCTGTAATTTGGCCAGGATGCTGAAGTTCAAAGTCAGGGAACTGCAGCCCAAGGGTCTGTGTACATCATGAATCACAGTTGTTAATCCTTATAGGAATCACATGCTTCGGTATTGACAGGTGCCTGTTTTGAGATTCCTCTGTTTACTAAATTCACGGTTGTCATGGTAATAACAGTCAAATGTGGTTGTTACCAAACTTACTTTTTGTCTCGTTCCAGAAAGCTTTCAGAGGAGTTTCTCTTTCAAATGGTGTCAGAAGGTTAGGTGGCCCTAGGGGGAGCAGGAGACAGAGGGAGAAGCAAGCTCCCGGCTGAGCAGGGAGCATGACGTGGGACTCCATCCCAGGACTCTGGGATCATGACCTGAGCTGAAGGCAGATGCATAATGACTGAGCCACCCAGGTGCCCCTCTTGGCCCCTGTAGGAACAAGAGCCATCTGGCCAGGAGGCAGTACTAGTTGTCTGTTCCGTCAAAGGGTATTTGCATCATGAAGTAGTATTGAAGGAGACGAGAGGAATGAAGTCATTTGCAGGGAGATGAAACAGTCAACCCCAATCAAAGCTCCAAGACAGCTTCCCTTTGGGGTGTGTGAGAAGCAAACTGAGAAGCAAACAAGCAGCGCTTCCTCTTTCTGTATTGACATGAGTCTTGTCAGTTATTTAAAGACTTTCTTGTTTTGGGGCCCTGGACCTCAGAAATGAGACAAGCTAAAGAGGACAGAAGGGCCTAACCCTTAAGACCGAGTAATGGTACTGATACTGTCTTGTTAACTTTGAAACCAAGAGAGAGAGAGAGAGACAGAGGGAGGCCAGATGGTTCTACTGCTACCTGTAGAACAGCAGGTGAGAGAAACTTTATTTTAAAGAAATCACCCATCAAAGACTTGAGCTAATATAAAGAAAAATAGGGGGGGCACCTGGGTGGCTCAGTGGGTTAAAGTCTTTGCCTTCAGCTCAGGTCATGATCTCAGGGTCCTGGGATCGAGCCTCGCATCAGGCTCCCTGCTGAGCCTGCTTCCTCCTCTCTCTCTGCCTCCCTCTCTGCCTACTTGTGATGATCTCTGTCTGTCAAATAAATAAACAAATAAAATCTTAAAAAAAAAAAAATAGGGACACCTGGGTGGCCCAGTCGGTTAAGCATCTGAGTCTTGATTTCAGCTCAGGTCATAATCTCAGGGTCACAAGATAGAGCCCCACATCGGGCTCCCTGCTCAGCACGGAGTCTGTTTGGAATTCTCTCTCTCCCTTTCTCTGCCCCCCACCCCCAAACTCTCTCTCTCTCTCTCTCTCTCTCTCATTCTCTCTAAAAATAAACAAATAAATCTTAAAACAATAAAAAGAAAATATTGTGAATTCCACCAATGTAGACATTTGAATCTGGATACCCGAAAGAATTCTTCAAGTAATATTAGCTAGTATTAATTGAATATTGACTCTATGCCAGACTCTGTGTGCACTGAACTCACTGAATTCTCTCAAGACACACAACTGTCTGCTCTATTTCATATATGAGGAAATTAAGGCAGAAGCCATTGCCTAGGACCATAAACAGATAAATGGCAGAGCCTGGATTGGGACATGACCCCACTGACTGCTGATTCCCCCATGATACTCCTGACACTCTGCTGGCCCGGGGGGAATACTGTTAATGGTTTTGTCCATTGGTTTTCATCAGTGGGTTTGTTTTTGTTTAGTTTATCTTAGTTGGAGACTAGAGGTGGGGACGCCACATCAATGGGGATTGCTTGTAATATCTAAATAATATTGTAATGTAATATTATATTTTATTTATAATGTACATTTACATTTATTTACAATGTAAATAATATCATAATGTTTACTGAAATGTGTATGTGAAGCTAAAATGTCCAGTTCCGGAGTTGAGCTCCCTGCCCGAGGAAGCACTGTGCCCTGGAATGGATGGAGTATGGAACTGGGAGTCCGGACCCCAGGTTCCTGTCCTGGAACTAACCTGTCATGTGATTTGGAGGAAGCTGAGTCTTTGAGCTCACATTCTTTATCAGTGCATTGAACCCCACCTTCCTTCATACTTATAGTAGAGTTCCCTCTGACTTGTAATTATATTAACAGTTTGGTTTGACTCAACACTTTCCAAAGCCCATAGAGAGGCCATGGAATGAATGTGTATCTTTTTCGTCCCTATAAATCTGGTGTGGGGGGGGGCGCTGCGGTCTGCAGGCTTCGTGGAGGGGACACTGCCTTTATAGTCTTGTAACAAATAGCAGGTCTGGGAAAGCAGAAGGGAAAAGAGTCTTGGGGCCCCCCGGAGACACGTTTTCATGTGTTCTTTGCTTCCATTATGACCTCCTGCCTTGGTCTTCAATTTACAATCAACATTACTTGCCTTCTGTGCTAAGCATTGGTGGGATGGGAAAAAGTATTTGCTCTCCTCAGGATGGAGAGCCTGCCCTCAAGGAGCATAGCCACCAAGGAAGGATTCAGATAAAAACCTGGCTAAATGCAGCCGTTGTCAGCCTCTATAGGAGACAGCAGGCAGGTGGGGGCACCAAGAAGAAACAATTTATTTTTTTTAACCCAGAAAAATGTTTTATCAAGAAAATGACACTTAAAGAGCCTTGCAAGCTGAACAGCCAGCTGGTCAAGAAGGCACGGGGATGGGGAGTGTTTGAGAGAGGGAAGACAGGAAGCAATGAGTTTCTAGTCCTATTTGTGCTTACCTCAAAGTCCAACGCTGACTACCAACAGAAAAACCACGTCCAGCCTGACCACATCTGTGGTGGGTGGAATGTCGGTTCTGAAGTTTCTGGGAACCACTGCTAGCATTAGAAACAATCTGTACCCCCATGTTTATAGCAGCAATGGCCACAGTCGCCAACCTGTGGGAACCTGTGGAAAGAACCAAGATGCCTTTCAACAGATGAATGGATAAAGAAGATATGGTCCTTATATACATTGGAATAGCCCTCAGCCGTCAGAAAGGATGAATACTCACCATTTGTATGGACATGGTTGGAACTGGAGGAGATTATGCTGAGTGAAATAAGTCAAGTAGAGAGAGTCAATTATCAGATGGTTTCACTTACTTGTGGCACATAAGGAATAACACGGAGGACATCGGGAGATGGGGAGGAGAAGTGAGTAGGAAGGAATCGGAGGGGGAGAAGAACCATGAGAGATTGTGGACTCTGAGAAACAAACTGAGGGTTTTGGAGGGGAGCGGGGTGGGGGGTATTATGGAGGGCAGGTATTACATGGAGCACTGGGTGTGGCACATAACCAATGACTTTTGGAACACTGAAAAAAAAAATAAACTAAATTAAAAGAAAGAAAGAAAGAAAGAAAGAAAGAAAGGAAGGAAGGAAGGAAGGAAGGAAGGAAGAAAGAAAGAAAGAAAGAAAGAAAGAAAGAAAGAAAGAAAGAAAGAAAGAAAGAAAGAAAGAAAGAAAGAAAGAAACAATGAGCTGTGAGGAAGTCACGTTCCTCCAAACAGAAACTAGATGCTGGCAAGTGGATAAAAACGTCAGGAAACAAAACGTTCCATTGTGCTTCTCTTTTAAAAATGAGAGACCGCAAGAGGGCGCCAGACTTCCGTTTTCTGAATCAGAAAACAGGGTATGGCAGAGTACAAAGAAGGAAGAGATCACAGTTAAAGGGAATTCGCTTTTATCATTTAAAGTGTAATTTGAGGGGTGCCTGGGTGCCTGGGTGGCTCAGTGGTTAAGCTTCTACCTTCAACTCAGGTCATGATCTCAGGGTCCTGGAATCAAGCCCCACATCAGGCTCTCTGCTCAGAGGGGAGCCTGCTTGCCCCTCTTTCTCTGCCTGCCTGCTTGTGATTTCTCTCTCTCTCTGTCAAATAAATAAATAAATAACAAAACAAAAATTTAAAAAGTGTAATTTTGTTCTCTAATAAGAATAGATGAAGATTCATAGTACTTTGAATAAATGTGAATATTGATTTATCTTTTAAATTCTAAATTTGGGTTTAAAACACAATATAAAATACATATAGTATTGTTTCTTGCAGTGGGATTCAGGCCCAGTGTTTAAGGATTGAGAAATCCAATAATAAACCTTCCAGCCCACTCTCTTCTCGGTATTTGTCTTCTGGGCTGAGTAGACTATGCCTGTTAACAGATGCTTTGTTTGTTTATTCATTCATTTAACAAGTATTTGTTCAGATTCTATTATGTGCTAGGCAGGTTGGTAGGTGTTGAAATAGAAGGGTAAAAAGACACGGAGAGTGGATAAAGAAACCATGGTCCACCCGTCCTGTTACTCAAGGACAAAAGGAAATGAGTTATCAAGCTATGAAGAGACTCAGAGAAAACTTACATGCATACTAGTGAAAGAAGCTAATCTGAAGAGGCTGTGATTCCAACTGTGCTGGAATCAATATTGTGATTCCAACTGTATAACATTCGAGAAAAGTCAAAACCATGGAGGCAGTAAAAAGATCAGCAGTTGTCAGGGTCTAGGGAGGAGGGTAGGGTGAATAGACAGAGGACTTTCAGCACCCTGAAACTATTCTGTATGAGACCACCATGAGGGACACATGTTTTTATGTATTTGTCAAACCCATAGAACGTACAGCACATTCTATGGCAGCGGATCCTAATGGAAACTACAGGCTTTGGGGGATACGATGTGTCTGTTGGCTCAGCTGGTGGGTGATGTTGATGGCAGGGAAGGCTGTGCACGTGTGAGGGCAGGAAGTCTAGGGGAAATCTTTGTACTTCCTGCTTGGTTTTGCTGTGAACCTCAAACTGCTCTAAAAAATTAAGTCTTTACCAAAAAAGAGAAAAAAGAAAAAGAAAGAAGTTATGGGTGTTGCTCTCGAGGAGCTTAGAGTCTGAGGGGGAACAGACAACCCCTAGAACAAAAACAGTATCACAGGGGCACTGCTCCAAGGCAGGCTTCAGTGTTGTGGGAGACCAAGAGAAGGGCCCCACGTCTCCCTGCAGTGTGTGTGTGTGTGTGTGTCTGTGTGTGTGTGTGTGCTTGTGTGTGTGTCTCTCTCTCCCCGGAGGCCCTGGGCCACTACAGCTGCTGTGGGGAGCCCCGTGGCTGGGGAGGCTGGAAGAGCTTCCATTTTTGTGCTGATGGGACCTCTAGGTAGTGGTGAGCTTTTTGATAAGTTGCTTTACCTGCTGGAGCTCTGTTTCCTCATCTCTGACTTGGCACCATTGTTCCCCGCCATCTGTAAGCCCGGAACATGATCAATCAATCATTGATCAATTGATCATCATCAAATTCTTTTGTGTATACACGGTGAAGCACGCAGAACGTAAAATGTATCCCTTGAACCATATTTATGCGCATGGTCCAGTGACCTCATGTCCATTTACATTGAGGCATCGCCATCACCACCCTCCTTCCCCACAGCTGTCTCACCTTCCCGCAATGAATCTGTCCCCACTCCACCTCCCCTAGTCCCTGGCAACCAGCATTCCACCTTCTGGTGCCTCAAGTAAGTGGAGCCAGATAGGATTTGTCCGTGGTGTCCGACTCATTTCACTCAATACCAGGTCTTCAAGGTTCACCTGTGTTGGCCTGGGTCAGAGTCTCATTCTTTTTTTTTTTTTTTTTTTAAAGATTTTATTTATTTATTTGACAGACAGAGATCACAAGTAGGCAGAGAGGCAGGCAGAGAAAGAGAGGAGGAAGCAAGCTCCCGCCGAGCAGAGAGCCTGATGTGGGGCTCGATCCCAGGACCCTGGGATCATGACCTGAGCCAAAGGCAGAGGCTTTAACCCACTGAGCCACCCAGGTGCCCCAGAGTCTCATTCTTTCTGAAGGCGGTCCATCATTCCGTGGTGTGTCAATGGCCACGTTCCCCAGGAACTGCGCAACTGAGAGAAGGAGAGTCATGACAGAGAACACACGGGCCCCCCTTTTTATCTTTCTGGATCCAAGGACGACGAGTTCAGACCTTGGTGTTCAGCAGGCACTGCTACTTCTGCGGAGACAGCTCATCCTTTTCTCGAGATAGGCAGGAGCTCCTGCCTGTGGGATGGCCTTGGATTCTTCTTGATTATTAGGCAGGAATCTCTTTCCCTCCCAAGAACATGCTCTATTATCATAGGTCCCAGATAGGGAAGCCTGAGAGAATGATGGCTCGTGCCTTCCCTTCAGCCCTCCCTGGATCTGTTCGGGCTGCTGTAACAAATGCCACAGACTGGGGGGCTTAGAAACAGCAGAAATTTCTTTCCTCACTTCAGTGGAAGCTGGAAGTCTAGGATCAGAGTGCCAGCATGGTTGGGTTCTGCTGAGCCGAGGGCTACCTCGGCTGACGTCTCACTGTGTCCTCACATGGGTGGAAGAGGCAAAGGAACTCTTTGGGATCTCTTTTTTTTTTTTTTTTTAAAGATTTATTTATTTATTTGACAGAGAGAAATCACAAGTAGATGGAGAGGCAGGCAGGCAGAGAGAGAGAGAGAGGAAAGCAGGCTCCCCGCCGAGCAGAGAGCCCGATGCGGGACTCGATCCCAGGACCCTGAGATCGTGACCTGAGCCGAAGGCAGCGGCTTAACCCACTGAGCCACCCAGGCGCCCCTGGGATCTCTTTTATGAAGGCACGAATCCCACTCATAAGAGCTCTACCCTCGTGACTCAGTCATCTCCCAAAGGCCCCACCCCCTAATGCCATCACATCGGGTGTTAAGATTTCAATATAGGGATCGGTGGGGAAGGGGTGGATACAGGCATTCAGTCCACAACCCCTCCTTTACGTGAGACAGCAACAAAACCAGAGCCCAGGGTGTTCAGAACCTGAGGTCCCCTACGTGCAGTTTATCAGAGACCAAAAAATCGAGTATGGGAAATGTGGTCTTAATTACCACCACGTGAAATCACTCTGTGATGTGGTTGTGAGGAATTAGATTTCAGGAAGAATGCAAAAGTTAAAGCCAGTTTGTTCCAATAGAATTTTATGCCTTCCTCACATGGAGACTAGAGGCACCTAGGTGACCACTGGCGAAAAGGATTGCTGTTGGAAACCAGACAAGGAATAGACAGACTTTGAGAGCATTTGCCAAACCTACAATAAAATAATATGGTTTCATTTTCAAAGCGCTTGAGCTGTGAGACCCTCTTGAAGGTTCTCAGCTGCTTCAATCCCTGCTCTGCTGGAAAACTTTCTGGGGGTGTAGAGCGAAAGGCAGAATCAGGGTCCAGGCCCAGTTCACTGCTAGGCTAAAAGAATTTCACACTAAGAATAAAGGACACCATTGATACAGAGCTCAGCTTTTTTCCCTAATTGGAATGGACTAGTAACATAGGATTGCGTATTAGCACACTCCCGATCCATAAAGCCTAAAATAAATCAGGTTGGTTGAATAGAAAACAGATGGCAAGTCTTTTGCCCTCATTTCTTGAAACCTGGAATTGTGGGTAAAGAATAGTGCGGTGTAGGTGTGCGGGCTCCGGGAACAGACCACCTGCTTGAAACCCCGAGTCAGTCTTACCTACCTGTAGGGTCTTGGGCAAGCCAGTGAAATCCTCTGAGGCTCAACTTTCTGTAAGACGGAGATAATAGTTATTGTAGAGTGTTATGAGAGTTAAATTGAACGACCAATGTAAACTCTCTGGTGTGATAGTGCTATTGGTGGTTATCATTACTATTACTATTATTATTATGAAATGTTTTTAGGATTGGATCTGTTTTCTCCTCACTACCGAAACTCCAGTCAGATATAATAAGAAAGGCGGTAAGCTATAGAAAGAAGCCAATGACCTCCGTGATCTTGGAGAAATCACTGTATCTGCCCTCTCAAAGCTTGGTTTGATCATCTGTGTCAGGAGGGTGAAAGCAGCTATGAACTTACCCCACAAACTGGGGAGCACCAGATAACTGTTACATCCTTTTATTCTTTTAAAGCCTGGTTAACTCTGACCCTGACCCCACCTGGGAGGCAGGAAATTGAGTGTTAATCTTCCTGATAGGCTCCTCCCTCCCCCAGGAACAACTGAGAAAGGGCCTTTGTCTTTAGCCCGTCAGGTGCCCTTGGAGCTAAAGTCCCATGTTGGAGTTTTTCAAAGGTAGGTCCCTCTGACACGTCTTTGCCAAACAAACACAGGGCATGGGTTGGGCATTGGAGGCCCCAAGCACACTGTCCACCCACCTCCGTGTTCTATCCAGACATTGCTTTATAAGGCCTGGTCACCTGCTAGAGGAGTTGGAAGGACCAGAGCTCAGGTCACCAACGCACAGGGCAATGAGGCAGAGGTGAATATGGCCCAAAAATCTCTCCATTGTCCCCGGATGAAGATCACATGTGGGCTATGGTTTCGATCCATGGAGGGACTTTTCCCTTTTGTAGGTGTGCTTTCTTAGGACAAGTATGAGGAACTGTCCTCATCAGGAAGACCTAGACTGCAGGACCACTGTTTACAGAGTCGTCTCAGCACATTAAACCTTTTTCCACAGGAGAACTTAGAGAAGTTGGGGTCCCTGAGTCCCATGGGTTGTTATAACGACCTCCTACTATCATTGGGGCAGTGGGGGACAGAAGCCAGCTGTCCAGTAGGAAGCAGAGCCTCTCCCTCTGGGGTCTCATCTAGCTTGTGATCCAGGCAACCCTTGGTGAGCACACCAGTCATCTCCATTACATAGCCCCCTTGCATAACAATGACAGTTACTTCTAGACTGTCCTTCTTACCTTCAGGGACACCTGGGGAGAGAATTCTATCAAAAGTTAAAGGCCCACTTCACACTTCTGCTTCTCCTGGGCCCTTTCTGCTGCTTTCACTGATTCTTTTCCCTTAATCCTTTCCAGTGTTTCAAAACTTCTAGAATCATCTGCTTCCCACTCCTGCATAGGCCTTGCTATTCAGTGTGGTTCTTCTACCAGCAGCATTCATTTCACCAGGAAGCTTATGAGAAATACAGCATCTCAGACCCCATCTCAGACGTACCAAACTAGAATCTGCTTATTAACAAGATCTTCAGGGACGCCTGTGCCCAGAAAGCTTGAGAAGCAGGGTCTCTTGGCAGTGCTTCTTGAACTGTGGTAAAGAACCAGTTCCCTAGATTTCCAACCCATCTAGAACCAGCACTTTCGTAAAGTGATTAAACATCAATTACTCGAACAAAATGAATTTAAAAATACATAGACAAGCTCTGTTATTTTATTGTTAGCCTCAGCCAACTAAAAATTACATTTCGGCAAATATAATTGGCGTGAGAAAAAAAAAGAAAAGAATTACAAAAACTATACAGGTTTATTGAAAATGTGGATTTAGGCAATTAGTAAAGGAAATCTCTATTATGTTTCTAACTTTTTTAGTTTTTTTTCCTCTCGAAAAATTATGAAATAGTTTTCCCAGTATTAAACACATCTATCCATGCTTTCAATAAATAGTGTGGTATATCAATATTTAAAGTTTTTTAGTATGCCAAATATATTCACCTGTTTCTTGTCACCTACATTGCACTGATAGAAACTATTTGTGGGGGATAGTATATACCTAAACTATTTCTGTTTTGTTTTAATAACACACAATAGAGCTATCAGTTTCAAAGAGGTATATTAATAAGAATGGAGGAAGAGATTTCAGAGGAATTTTAGCAAGAAAATACAGCAAATGAGGCTGTATCTTCGAAAGATTATTTTTAACGTTTCATCAGCATCCATTCTTCTCTAGAATTCTCGGACATTCTGGGATAACCTTACTTTGCAGACTCTTTTTTTTTTTTTTTTAGGTCAACACCTCCCTCCAAACATAATTTCATTTAATCTTTTTAACAGCTATTGGTGAGTACCATTCCTAATGCTATCACAGAAAGCAACCTGAGATTCACTGGGTTGATATTTCAAGGGCTTGAACTCAGCAGGGCTTCCTCCCCAGCCCATGTTATACATGGAGAGTAGGTTAAGCAGAAGTCTGATTTAAAAACAAAAACAAAAACAAAAACCACCACTGCTGGGAATGTCATCTGCTTTCATTCTTTTGCCACAGGTTTCTTTCAAAAACTGAAGGTGTGTAAGTTATTGAAACTGCCCCGAAGGTTGCATTCAGGCTCTTAGATTATCTCTCTTTTCAGTCTCAAAATAATTATGAAGCAATAAGGCTGCCACAGGAAAGTGACAGTTGGAGTAATTGATTATTTATCTTCTCTTCTTGTTTCTGTTGTTTTGAAATGAGTGGATTTATGTCAGTGTAGAGAACATGTTAGCACCAGTATAAAAGTGGAATTTTGGTTAAGTCCTGCTTATTAAAGGGCTGATAATAGTGAGTTGCTTGAATATTAGACATTGTGTGGAAATTGTACTATAAAACAACTGGCCATGTTGTGTATTTTAAAATTATTTCATAGATACTATGTATTGAAAAAGGGCTGGTAATTGGAGCACCTGGGTGGCTCAGTCATTAAGCGTCTGCCTTTGGCTCATGTCATGATCCCAGGGTCCTGGAATCTAGTTTTACATGGGGCTCCCTGCTCAGCAGAAAGCCTGCTTCTCCCTCTCCCACTCTCCCTACTTGTGTTCCCTCTCTCACTGTGTCTCTCTCTGTCAAATAAATAAATAAAATGTTAAAAAAAATTTTTTTTAAAAGCTTGAAATTTGGTGTGGATGTGCACTTATCATATTCTGGCTTAGACAAAATATGTTTTATCCATCTGAGAGGTTGTGATGAAAGGCTAATCATTTATCTTCTTTAATCTGAATTCATTGATTTTGTTAGTATAACTGTTATTCTGACCTTTCTTTACTGTGTTGTGATCAAAATGTAAAGAAAATCACTACCTGATTTCAAGACTTAATTTAAAGCTATAGTAATCAAGACAGTGTGGTTTTAAAGAAAGAGTAAGCATATAGAATAATAGAACAGAGGAGAGTTAAAAAATGGCATATGGTCAATTGACTTTTTGATGAAGATGGAAAGGCAATTCACTCAGTGCACTGGAGAAAGGATAGTTCTCTCAATAAATGGGCTGGAACAATTGGATATTGGGACATGTAAAAAATATACCTGGATCCGTATTTCTCTCCATATACAAAAATAGGGGGTATAGCTCAGTGGTAGAGCATTTGACTGCGTATACAAAAATAAACTATTCCATATACATGTAAGATCTAAAACTCTAAAACCTCTTAAAAAATAGGAGAAAAATCTTTGTGATCTTGGGTTAGGAATAAATACTTCTGAACTGGCATAAAAGGCACTATCCATAGAAAAATGACATTGAACTTTATTGAAATTAAGAAGTTCTACTTTCTGAAAGTGAATTTAAGGCAAATCAGATTGGGAGAAAATATTTCCATATTTCATATATGATAAAAGACTTGTTTCCAGAATATATACAGAGCTCTCAAAACTCAGTAGTAGGAAAACAACATATTTTTATTTAAAAAAAAAATGGAGAGTATATTTGAATAGACTGTTGACCAAAGATGATAAATGATGACAAATAAGGACACAAAAGGATGGTGAACACTAGCACTGTTAGTTACTAGGGAATTGCAAATGAAGACCTCAGTGAGGTAACCTGTACCTGGATGACTGAAATTTAAAGAAATGCAGCAACCAGATAATGTCAAATGCAGAAGAGGAGTGGCTGCATTGCTCACAGGTTGCAGGTTGGAGTCCAAAATGGTACAGTCACTTCAGGAAATAAATGGGGCGGTTTCTTATGCAGTAAGCATACACTTACCATATCACTCAGCCATCTCATTCCTGAGTATTTACCCAAGTGAACTGAAAATTTATGTTCACATAAAAACCTGTATGTAAACAGTTTTAGCAAATTTACGCATAATTGCCCAAAAGAGGAAAAAATACAAATTTCTCTCAATGGGGGAATGAATAACGAATACAATACACCCATGTAATAGAATATTACTCAGCAATATAAAGGAAGGAATTACTGGTAGACCCAATAATGTGGATGAAGCTCAGGAAGGCATGATGCCGAGTGAGAGAATCCAGACAGAGACAGAGTCCATTTCTATGTTAGTCTGTTAATACGATGTTCTGGAAAAAGCAAAATTATCAGCATACAAAAGAGATCACTGGCTATCAGGGTCTGGGGAAGAGTTGGGGCTCTAAAGGGATTGGTCTTGGTGGGGGTGATACCCCAATATAGACTTGTCATAACATGCAGGACTGTGTACTAATCAAGGGGGAATTTTATATCTTAAAGAAGAAAAAAGAATAATAATTTAAAAAAAAAAAACACTGCAAAGGCATGAGAAAGACTGGGCTTTATGTCTGAATCTGATCTGCCTCTGCCACTCCCAAGTTTTCAACCACAGCCTCACACAGGTTCTACATGCGATCACTTGAATAACTACCTTGATCTGAGTGAAATTAGAATGTTATATCATTCTCTATGAGTTTAGTCAAAATAAGTTGATAAAGTACAATTGTTTTCTATCTCTTCTTGCTTATCCCACTCTTCCTGGTCTCCCTTGCAGATTCCTCATCCTTGGACCACCCATGAGGGCTGGTGTCCTGTCTCCTCTGTCTTGTGACTCTCCATCCCACTATTTCCAGGACTTCTTAGTCACCACTTGTAAATCTCAGATCTATGTTTTCAGCTCAGATTTTTTCATAACACTGTTCTAAAACTTAGGATAATCGTTTTGATCTTTTAAAATATTTTGTGGGTCAGGAATTTAGGAAGGGCTCATCTGGGTGGTTAGTATCCATCCCAGGGGCATCAGCTACGTTGCTGGACTTGGACGAGCCACTTCATGATGGCTTCTTCACTGTCTCCACTATCTTCACTATGACTATCTCCCTGTGGAAGGGGACAGCTAACAGCTGGTGCGGACTCTTGGCTGGTAACTCAGCTGGGCTGGGCAATCAGCACATCTACCCATAGTCTCCCCATATATGTGATCTGCGCTTCTTGTAACGTGACCACAAAAATGGTGAATTTTATGTAATCAAATTCATTAAATTTTGCCTTACAGTTTATGTTTCCAAGATTGTGTTTGAGAAATTCTTTGCCAATTCATGTGGAAAAGTAGAAAACACAGAGTAAATGGGTGGCCATGTGCCCCAGAAGAATGAAGAATGGATTTTAGCAACATTCTCATGTGGGATTTAAATATGATACTGCATTCTGGAATGACTGCTCAGAGCGGAGCTACCTGGCCAACCAAAATACTTACCTGGGAATCATTATGTGTGATAGAAATAAGCTTTTCTGTTCTTGAGGTGGCCGTGTTTCCGGGTCTCTGTTACAGTAGGTTAACCTTGACTTAACTCATACAACCATTTTGCGGATGAAGAAATGAAACTTGAGAGATCATACAACCTCCCAAGTTGATTCAGCTTGAGTGCAGACCTCCAGGTAACTCTACTCCAGGTATCAGAGCCTGTATTTTTAACCCCTGATGTTGGCTTTGCTCTGCTTTCTTTTCTCAGAATTTCAAATCTTCCCATTAACCTTCATATGAATTTACTGCTTATTGAAGGCAATTGATAAACATTTAAAGTCAACATGAGGTTTATGCTCTGCAAGATGAAGTGTTAATAAATACCAAACATTATTTCTTTTAAATAACTTCTTTCGTATCTGAATATTACTTCCTATCAGGTAAGTTTGGAAAAAGCCACAGATAGTTTGCATACACTGATAACCATGGTCTTGGTGATGGTGAGGACCCCTGGGGAGAGCAAGGATAAGGGATTATTGAAAAGGAATTAAAGTTAAACCTCAGGAAGCACTTGCACCTTATACAGGCAGATGAAAACATTATGCATAGACATTTGTGTGAAACAGTCTAAGGGCGCCCAGGTGGCTCAGTCAGTTAACCATACGACTCTTGGTTACGGCTCAGGTCATGACCTAATGGTCATGAGATCAAGCCCCATGTTGGACTCCACACTCACTGGGGAGTCTGCTTAAGATTCTCTCTTCCTTTCCCTCTTCCCCTCCCCACCCTGCTTGTGCACTCTCTGTCTCTATAATAAATAAATAAATAAATAAATAAATAAATAAACCTTTAAAGAAAATTCTAAAGAATTTTGATTGGTATTGTATCAGCTATCATGATCCTGGGAAGTAAGGATGTTTCGTAGTAATTTTATATTCTTTATTTTTTTAAAATAAGATGTATTATTTGCTTCATGGATATAAGTCTGTAAATCAGTCTTACACAATTCACAGCACTCACCATAGCACATACCTTCCCCAATGTCCATACCAGCCACCCTTTCCCTACAGCAACCTCAGTTTGCCTCCTGAGATAGTCTCTTATGGTTTTTCTCCCTCCCTTGGTCCCACCTTGTTTCATTTTTTCCTCCCTTCCCCACCACAAATCCCCATCCTGCCTCTCAAATTCCTCACATCAGGGAGATCATATGATAATTCTTTCTCTGATTGACTTATTTTGCTTAGCATAATACCCTCTAGTTCCAGCCACATCATTGCAAATAGCAAGATTTTGATTTTGGGGTGGTTTTTTTTTTTTTTTTTTTGATGGCTGCATAATATCCCATTGAATATATATATACCACAACCTCTTTATCCATTCATATATTGATGGACATCTGGAATCTTTCCACAGTTTGGTTATTGTGGACATTGCTGCTATAAACATTGGGGTATGGGTGTCCTTTCAGGTTACTACATTTTTATCTTCAGGTTAAATACCCAGTAGTACAATTGCTGAGTCATAGCTCTATTTTCAACTTTTTGAGGAACGTCCATACTGTTTTCCAGAGTGGCTGCACCAGCTTGCACTCCCACCAACAGTGCAGGACGGTTCCCCTTTCTCCACATCCTCACCAACATCTGTCATTTCCTTGACTTGTTAATTTTAGCCATTCTGACTGGTGTGAGATGGTATCTCACTGTGGTTTTGATGTGTATTTCCCTTCTGTTGAGTGATGCTGAGCACCTTTTCATGTGTCTGTTGGCCATCTAGATGTCTTCTTTGCAGAAATGTCTGTTTATGTCTTCTGCCCATTTCTTGATTGGATTATTTGTTCTTTGGGTGTTGAGTTTGATAAGTTCTTTATAGATTTTGGATACTTGCCCTTTATCTGATATGTCATTTGCACATATCTTCTCCCATTCTGTCAGTTGTCTTTTGGTTTTGTTGACTGTTTCCCTTGCTGCACAAAAGCTTTTGATCTTTATGAGTCCCATTTTAAGTCCCTTTATAAGTTCATCTTTGCCCTTGTGTCCTTTTCCTTTGGCAATGTTTCTAGGAAGAAGTTGCTGTGGCTGAGGTCGAAGAGGTTGCTGCCTGTGTTCTCCTCAAGGATTTTGATGGATTCCTATCTCACATAGAGGTCTTTCATCCATTTTGAGTCTATTTTTGTATGTGGTGTGAGGAAATTGTCCAGTTTCATTCTTCTGGAGTGGCCATCCAATTTTCCCAACATAATTTGTTGAAGAGACTATCTTTTTTCCATTGGACATTGTTTTCTGCCTTGTTCAAGGTTAGTTAACCATAGAGTTGAGGGTCCATTTCTGGGCTATCTATTCTGTTCCATTGACCTATGTGTCTAGTTTTATGTCTTCTGCCCATTTCTTGATTGGATAATTATAGCTTTGTAATAGAGCTTGAAGTCTGGAATTATGATGCCACCAACTTTGGTTTTAAACATTCCTCTGGCTATTCGGGGTATTTTCTGGTTCCATATAAATTTTAGGATTATTTGTTTCATTTCTTTGAAAAAAATTGATGATATTTTGAAAGGGATTGCATTAAATGTGTAGATTGCTTTAGGTAGCATAGACATTTTCACAATATTTGTTCTCCCAATCCATGAGCATGGAACATTTTTCCATTTCTTTGTGTCTTCTTCAATTTCTTTCATGAGTACTTTATAGTTTTCTGAGTATAGATTCTTTGCCTCTTTGGTTAGGTTTATTCCTAGGTATCTTATGGTTTTGGGTGCAATTGTTAATAGAATCAACTCCTTAATTTCTCTTTCTTCTGTCTTGCTGTTGGTGTATAGAAATGCAACTGATTTCTGTGCTTTGATTTTATAACCTGACACTGTACTGAATTCCTGTATGAGTTCTAGGAGTTTTGGCATGGAGTCTTTTGGGTTTTCCATATAAAGTATCATACCATCTGCAAAAAGTGAGAGTTTGACTTCTTCTTTGCTGATTCAGATGCTTTTTATTTCTTTTTGTTGTCTGATTGCAGAATCTAGGACTTCTAGTTCTTTGTTGAATAGCAGTGGTGATAGTGGAACACCCTGCCGTGTTCCTGACCTTAGAGAAAAAGCTCTGAGTTTTTCCCCATTGAGAATAATATTAGCTGTGGGTTTTTCATAGACAGTTTTATGATATTGAGGAATGTACCCTCTATCCCTACACTGTGAAGAGTTTTGATGAAGGATGCTGTACTTTGTCAAATGCTTTTTCAGCATCTATTAAGAGTATCCTATGTTTCTTGTTCTTTCTTTTATTAATGTATTGTATCACATTGATTGATTTGTGGATGTTGAACCAACCTTGCAACCTAAGAATAAATCCCACTTGGTCGTGGTGAATATCTTTTTAATGTACTGTTGGGTCCTATTGGCTAGTATTTTGGTGAGAATTTTTGCATCCATGTTCATGAAGGCTATTCTGTAATTTTCATTTTTTAATATTTTTTAAAAAGATTTTATTTATTTACTTGACAGAGAGAGAGGGGAAAGAAGGTTCCCTGCTGAGCAAAGAACCTGATGCAGGGCTCAATCCCAGGACCTGATATCATAACCTGAGCCAAAGGCAGAGGCTTAGCCCACTGAGCCACCCAGGGCCCCAGTAATTTTTCTTTTTGATGGAGTCTTTGTCTGGTTTGGGGATCAAGGTAATGCTGGCCTCATAAAATGAATTTGGAAGTTTTCCTTCCATTTCTGTTTTTTTAATAGTTTCAGGAGGATAGGTATTAATTATTCTTTAAATGTTTTGTAGGACCCCCCTGGAAAGATGTCTGGCCCTGGGCTCTTATTTGTTGGGAGATTTTCGATGACTGCTTCAATCTCTTTACTGGTTATAGATCTGTTCAGGTTTTCTATTTTTTCCTGGTTCAATTTGGTAGTTTTTATGTCTCTAGGAATGCATCAGTTTCTACCAGATTGTCAAATTTGCTGGTGCATAGTTGCTCATAATATATATGTGTGTTATATATATATATATGTGTGTGTGTGTGTTATATATATATGTTATATATATATAATATATATGTTATATATATGTTATAATTGTTTGTATCTCTTTAGTGTTGGTTGTGATCTCTCCTCTTTCATTCATGATTTTATTTATTTGGGTCCTTTCTCTTTTCTTTTAGATAAGTCTGGCCAGGAGTTTATCAATCTTATTAATTCTTTCAAAGAACAAGCTCCTAGTTTCGTTCATTTGTTCTACTGTTGTTTTTTTGTTTTTTGTTTTTTGTTTTTTTGTCTCTGTTTCATTGATTTCTGCTCTGATCTTTATGATTTCTCTTCTCCTGCTGGGTTTAGGCTTTCTTTGCTCTTCTTTCTCTAGCTCCTTCAGGTGTAGGATTAGGTTGTGTATTTGAGACCTTTCTTGTTTCTTGAGAAAGGCTTGTATCACTATATACTTTCCTCTGAGGACTGCCTTTGCTGTGTCCCAAAGATTTTGAACAGTTGTGTTTTCATTTTCACTTGTTTCCATGAATTTTTTCAATTCTTTTTTAATTTCCTGGTTGACCCACTCATTCTTTAGTAGGATGCTCTTTAGCCTCCATGTATTTGAGTTCTTTCCAACTTTCCTCTTGTGATTGAGTTCTAGTTTCAAAGCACTGTGGTCTGAAAAATATGCAGGGAATGATCCCAATATTTTGGTACCTGATTTGTGACCCAGGATGCGATCTCTTCTGGAGAATATTCCATTACACTAGAGAAGAATGTGTATTCTATTGTTTTGGGATGGAATGTTCTGAATATATGTGTCCATCTGGTCCAGTGTGTAATTTAAAGCCTTTATTTCCTTGTTCATCTTTTGCTTAGATGATCTGTCCATTTCAGTGAGGGGGTTGTTAAAGACCCCTACTATTATTGTCAATGTGTTTCTTTGATTTTGTTATTAATGGGTTTATATAATTGGCTGCTCCCATGTTAGGGGCATCTTGCTCCTCCGGTAGTAATTTTAACTTACTCTATGCTCCAACAATCATCTTGTTGGGTGGATAATTGTAAGAATTTCAGATATGAGGAAACTGACTAATGAAGTAACTCCACCAGATGTAATAACTCCTGGATATGCCGCCAGGAGTTGTTTGGTTGTTCGGTAACAGCTGATCAAGGCTGTCATTCTGACAGGTGTGGTTAGATGAGATGGAATGGATGTCCATCCACAAGATCCACCTGAAGTAGAATGCAATCCAGTTCTCTTAGTCAGCCATGAAACCTGATGAGTGATCGTGTGCTGTGGGCTATGAATAATATTAAAAAGAGCCAGGACATAAAAGTAAGACAAATCTGAATGCTCTTCAGAATGCTTTATAATAACTTTGGAGTGTATTTCCTAAAGTAGTTATTTTTCTTTAGAGAGCATATGAAAAGTGAAAATAGTTAAGAAGCAATAAAAGACATTGTCATGGGTGATTAAATGCATAGAGGTGTTTTTGAGGGTCAACCTGAGAAAGATTAGACATGGGAAAGAAGAGAGATCATCTGCAGGTGTCCAGAGTTCCCGGAAGTCTGCTTGACCACAGCTCGATTTCTCAGCATCATAAAGTAGTGCCTACTTCTCAAAGGGGACCTGAGAAGCTTGGAGCTATCTATTGGACACACTTAGAAGTCTCATTGATTTTCTGTAAATTTAAAGGGATTGATGATGTACAACTGCTTTGTATTCTTAGAAAGAACCAAAGAGGACATCTAAATGCTGATCAAGAAGATTCCTAGCAGTTGTTGATACCTGGTACTACTCATCCGTTATAAGAATACTTTAGATATTATGGATAGCTTCATTTCGTCATGTAGACATGTAAACACTCCAAGAACCCCAACCATTGAAGACTCTGTCAGCAGAGACCTAGGCCCTAATCATATGTTTGGAGATCAGTGAGGCCTTGATGGTCTCCATCCCTGTAGGACTGAGGAGGTGTGTTGTTTGGATACAATAGGGGGTTGGGTGCAATAGAGGATTCAGTTACTACAAAAAGGGTGTGGATTAGGAGTTGGTCTCAGGGTCAAAACACAAGCCAGTTCTCAGAACTGGGGAACTGGCTTAAAGTTAGCTTAGCAATAAAAGAGAATTGATCTTTTGGCCAAGAATGTAGGTGTCAAGTACTTTAAAACTACCAGTTTAAAGCTGGGTGGATACTTCAGGTTGGAGCAGTACTGACCCTCTATATGGGGTTTAACCGCCCAACTGGTGAAGAAGAGGGAATGAGAGCTTAGGAATTCAAGCAGGGTAACCATGGGCAGAAAGGGATGCTCCCATCTATTTTGAACCTTAGAGATTCGAGTTCTTTTAAGGTGAATTTATAAAATAAATCTATGTAGGGATGCCTCGGTGGCTCAGTCAGTTAAGCATCTGCCTTTGGCTCAGGTCATGGTCCCAGGGTCCTGGTATCGAGTCTCACGTCAGGCTCCCCGCTCAGCAGAGAGCCTATTTCTTGCTCTGCCTGCTCCTTCCCCTGCTTGTGCTCTCTCTCTCTCTCTCTCTGACAAATAAATGGGTGAAATCTTTAAAAAAATAAAATAAATCTTTGCAAATAGGTATTTTAGTTTTTCCTTTTGGGGATAGGTCTCAAATGTAACTTAATGTGTCATTTAAGGCAATCTTCTCTCCTCTACACCATCTAACTATAAGCCAAAACATTCTTTAGAGCAGTAGTTCCCTGAACGTTTTTTCAAAGTTGCATACAACTATTGATAGTTTTTGAGAATCTTCACTTATGTTAATCTACTTATAAGTAATATGCAGGCACAATTTTCCTAAAATATTTTATATATCAAAAACTAGAAAGAAACTTAAAAGGATAAAACAAGGAATATGTAGAAATTCTACTACGATGCTGTTGCATCCCAATAGATTATTTTGGCCCTCTTTGGGATGAGCACATTCCATTTTGGAGACCTCTCCTTTAGAATATTAATGGGGAATTACATGGTCTGAATGGCATGACTGAGTTTTCAAGCTACTTACACCAGGTCTGGAAACATGATTTTTCTTCCTCCCATTCATTAATTTGACAGTGTAGGCCCTACAGAGATCTATCTTAAGTATTCTGAATTATTCTGATTAATGGCAGATAGCACTGGCCCCAGATGGCAAGGTTGTCTTGTCCTGATCATCCTAACAAAGCTAGAGTGCACTGATTTATTTTCTTCCCAAAAAGTATTGGGCTCCAGCTGTGGAGGTCAAAGGCCAAATGAAACATCACCAGATGCTGAATCCAGGAATTCTCCTAGCACCTGGGTCTCAGGTTCAGAGCCCTAGTGAATCTACTCTCTGGTGATCTGGGGCCCTGAGACCAGAACAAGCAGAGTTGGATGCAAAAACACTGCTAAAGCAATCCTGGTGGTGCCTTGTGGAACTGCAGTATCATGGCTGTTGCTGCAGCCCAGGCCCATATACATGTGAGCCTGAGCCTTGGATAGGGGCAGATAGAGCCTTGGATAGAGCCTTGGATAGAGTCCTTGCTGAGCCCCCAAACTTGCTGAGGAGTTCAGAAAAGCATTTCAGTATCTACTTCTCCAAAGACTTTTAAAATCAGTTTTTTGAGATATAATTCCCATTTCTTACAATTCACCCAGGTAAACCAATACAGTGGTTTTTAATATATTCACAGGTATGTGCAACCATCACCACAATCAATTCTAGAACATTTTCATCACTTCAAAAAGAAACCATTAACCCAGTCGATCTCTCTTATGCCCTGCCATTATTTAGTCAGCTCAAAAGAAACCTCTTTGACCTTGGGTGTTACAACTTTTTCCTAACCATCACCACAGGCAAGGGAAACAAATGCAAAACTGTACAGTAAAGGAAACAGTAAACAAAACAAAAAGGCAGCCTACAGAATGGGAGAAGATATTTGTAAACAACATATCTGATAAAGAGTTAGTATCCAAAATCTACAAAGAAATTATCACTCAATACCTAAAAAACAAATAAACAGTTAAGAGATGGGCAGAAGACATGAATAGACACTTTTCCAAAAAAGACATCCAGATGGCTAACAGACATATGAAAAGATGCTCAACATCACTCATCATCAGGGAAATACAAATCAAAATCATGATGAGATACCATCTCACACCTCTCAGAATGTCTAAAATTAGCAATGCAAGAAACAACAGGTATTGGTGAGGACACGGAGAAAGGGGATCCCTCTTGTAGTGTTGGTGGGAATGCAAATTGGTGCAGACACTCTGGAGAACAGTATGGAGATTTCTCAAGAAGCTAAATATAGAACTATCCTACAATCCAACAATCGCACTACTAGGTATTTACCCAAAGGATACCAAAGTACAGATTTGAAGTGGGATGCACCCTGATAGTAATAGCAGCATTATCAACAATAGCCAAACTGTGGAGAGAGTCCAAATGTCTACTGACTGATGAATGGATAAAGAAGATATGGTGGGAAAAAAAAGGAAATATATATATATATACTATTATTCTATTAAATATATATATTCTATTATATATATAATAGAATATTACTCAGCCGTTAAAAAGAATGAAATCTTGATATTGCAACAAAGGGAATGGAGCTAGAGTGTATTATGCTAAGTGAAATAAGTCAAAGAAAGATCATCTCACTCATATGTGGAATTTCAGAAACAAAACAGATGAACATATGGGGAAGGGGAAAAGAAAAACAAGGAGAGAGGGAAATCGTAAGAGACTCTTAATGAGAGAGAACAAACTGAGGATCGCTGGAGGTGAGGTGGGTGGGGTATGGGCTAGATGGGTGATGGGTATTAAAGAGGACATTTGTTGTGATGAGCATCGGGTGTTGTACGTAAGTGATGAATCACTGAGTTCTGCTCCAGAAATCAATATTGCACTAATTAACCAATATGTTACCTACTTAAAAAAAAAAAAAAGATCCTCAGTCTTTGTGTCTCTTTTCCAAGTTTCAAATTCTTAGGTGAAAAACTCTGATCGGGTGAGATGTCTTCCCTTAAAACAGTCCCTTCTGGCTGGGAACAGAGTTGCACCAACACTGTTAATGGAGCCTGTCCTTTTGTTGGCCTTTGGTTTCGCCTGTCCTACACGAAGATAGCCCATCCACCCCCTGGGCCTCTGTACTACCCTCTTAACTTCTCTCTGCCTCTAAGCTCTCTTCTCTGCAATCTATTTCTCTTGCTACCACCAGATTGTCCAAGAGAATCTTTCTGGGACTGTCAGTGTGAGGTCACATACCTGATGTGAGGTGTGATTTCTCCTGAAGGAGGGGAGCTTCCTAGAATTGATTGGTATGGAAACTTGACCCCAGAAGATGGGCCTAATGTAGGCAGGTGAGGGAGCTGGGCCTCTGCCCAATCTTTCTTAGCTAGAAGAGTACAGAAAATTAAACCCTATCTACCCAGCTCTCCCAAGTCCATAGCTAGTTCCATTCTAGATACACAGCAGAGAAGTTGATTTGTTAAAAATGTGTTGCATGCTTTAGGCCATTAAAGATGAGTGTTTGGGAGAAGTGTGGTTGAGAAGGGCTGGTAGACTTTGAGAAGGTTAGAGGTCTCAGCATGTGCTCCTGGATGGTAGTTGTCCAGGGGCTATCCCCCATCCATGCCCCACTCCTGTAAGCATCCACATGCGAATGTGTGAAAGCTTCGCATACACAAGCAATAAGGGCAGACCCAAAACTGGATGGGACCAGACATTCATAACCTAAGAGTAAGCCACGTTTTTTAAATTGTAGAATCCTACGCTGTTTATTTCTGTAGCTCCAGGGTTTGATAAAATCTTGTTCAATGTCTTTGTCAGATCTTCAGGTATCACTGGATTGTTGGAAGATCCCTCTCTCTGGCTTGGTCCAGAGATCTCTTCGAGACCTGAATAATACTGGAACTGACTACTAGGGACCCATTAAAAGGTGAAAGTGAACCTTACAGAATAAGATCCCCTGGGAATTTTACTTAAATTCTTAATAACAGAGGATATGGATATTTTCTTGAAGAAAAAGAAAGCAGAGATACCTAAATAACCCCCCCTCTCAACAGTTCATCACTACCTGTAGGATAACATGTAAACTTCCAGGATGGGCTCATCAGCCAGTCAGTCTGGACCTAGCCCTCATTTTCTCCTCCTACCTCCCAACAAATACCCCATATCCTAAACACACATGTACCTTAAACCTGTGTCTTTCTCACTCTGTTCCCTTTGCCTATGCTACCTGCCTTTATCCTACCTGTTCTTCAAGACCCTCTTCAATGTCACCCCTACTATGAAGTTACTCATCCATCCCCTCTCCTCCCTACAAAATTAGACCTTTCTCTATTTCATGTCCCCATGGCCTTTTTAACATAATTCGATTGCATCACTCTTCACATTGTTAACATCACTACTAGTCTGTCTCCTGCCAAGAATGTGCATTCCCCAAGGGTAAGGATCTCTCCAAATCCAGCAAAATATGTCTTCAACACAGGTATCAAGGAACATTATTCAGTGAATGCATGTAAAGATATTGTACTGATGATTTTTTCTATTAGGAGGAAGTCCACCAGTTATTTCTAGCAATCCAGTGTAAAAGGCAATGCTTGCCTCTCATTTGGAAAAGCCAAAGGATTTTCCCAGAAACCTTCCCAAGAAACTATCATCACATTACTAGAACTATTCTGATAAATTCTGAAGAAATGACTTTTGCCTGAGTTACTCTAGCAACTGAGGGTAATGGATGGTTACTTGAATGGAAGTCTTCAGATTAGCCCTTTTATTATTGAATTTCAGTGAGACAAAATGTTGGCATTATTCTGTGCTACACAAGATCTTCTAAGGAAGTCTAAGGCTAAGTACTACAGGGGTCAAGTTTTGTTTTGTTTTGTTTTTTCTTTGTCAAAGAGGAGAAAAATGAATATTGATATCACTTGAGAAAAAAATGGAGAAACTACAAGGTATTTGCCTGGTGCATGACATTGTATTTCTCAGCATAAAATATCACGTAGATTCTATAACCAGTTTAGTCCAAGGGATTGTGATTTGTCTTGCACAGGGCAGCATTTGGAACTCATTTATGAGTTCTGTAGGCTTGTGTTCACAGTACCTACAGTTGGAGTATCTGATTTCATTCTCCAGAGCAATGAGGAGACCTCCCAGACTGCAGGATAAATAATAGCGATTCTGTACAGAGTCAAGATCTTGTCCCAAGAGAAGGGCAAATAAGAATAAAGAAGCAAAATGAAACAAAAAACAAAACAAAGTTAAAAGAAAGAAAGAAAGAAAAAAAAAAGAACAGAACCATCTATTAATCCAGGAAGAAAATGCATAACATCATTTTCATTATTAGGATTCCCTTTGTTTTTACTCTCAAAAGAGTCAGCCAACGTGTTTCCTTTCCCGATTAATTCCCAAGAGGGCACTTTTGCTGTGCAGGAAAAGGGCCAGGCTGAATGGTTTAGAAAATCTACTTACTCCCAGTAAAAATACTGCACAAGAAAGCACTTTTATTCTTGCTCCAACTCCTTTTCTCCTATTTCCTGTAGGGATTGCCATGAAAACCCCAAAACCAAAGGCTTATATGCTGGGGGGCCTGGGCGGCCTTGACCCACTCCTCATCCTGGAGTGGACAGGGGCGGGGTGGGGGGGCAGGGAGAGAGGAGCCTCTCAAGGGGGTGTGGCAGGGGCACGTGGTCTAGCAGAGCCAAAAGAGAATGGAGAGCCGGCACCTAACCTGAGGTTTGTTGAGCTTACAGGTGGTTAGAAGGGTGTTTTCCTTTATTTTGTGCTTGAACTCAGAGAAACACTTACTTCTCCTCGGCATCTCCCTGTCAATCATTACGTTAACTGGTTAGCTCCTCTTTTTTTAAAAAATAGATTTCCTAAACTTCAGACTCCTACATGGAACTGCCCAGGAGATACTACCCTCACCTCCTCCTCCTCCCTCAACTCGCTCCTTCTCCTGCAGTCTTTCGTTCTTCCCGTGGTGGTGTCAGCACCACCCATGACCCCAACCACAAAGGCGACAAATGCAGAAACCGTCCCATTTCCACACTCTCCTTCCACACCCCTCCCCCTAACCCCTGTGACCCTGGTGGCGGGTCATTAGTTACTAACTTATGGTGAATTTCTCCCCAAATGATTTCCCACTTCCTCCTACCACCCACTCTTCTAACAGGGGGGAGCTCACCATTTCTTCCTGTAGAGCGCTCTCTGGTGCCCAGCAGGTGCCTCGAGAATGTTTGGTTTTGATGGAATGAAAAGGGATCTTCCCGTTAATTAACTTCCCATGAATGATTTTACCAGATTCTTTCGAGATAGGCTGAAGATGCAAAATAGAACAGGATCTCATGAGATATCTGAGAAGAAGGAGTGTTAAAAGGAAACATTATATAAATTTCCTCTGCTCCCATCAGCATGAAGAGCCATCCGTAAATATTTCACAAAGCTGACCCTCGGTCCTGCCTTAACCATCCTTCTGAGCTAGGCTCTGCCCATGGAGTAATATACACTGATCTTGATGATCTGTGGGTTACAAGAGTGCTTCTCAAAACCTCCAGTTGTCTAAACTCTTGTTAAAATGCAGATTCTGGTTCAGGGGCATCCGGGAAGGAGCCTGAGTTTCAACATTTTAATAAGTTCCCACATGATGCCAAGGCTGCTAGTTTCGACCACACTTTGGGTAGGGAACACTACCAAAGATAATCTTTCAGGGGCGCCTGGCTGGCTCAGTCGGTGAAGCATCTGCCTTCGGCTCAGAACATGATCCTGGAGTTCCAGGATCAAGCCCCTCATCAGGCTCCCTGCTCAGTGGGGTGTCTGCTTCTCCCTCCGCCTCTGCTCTTCCTCCTTCTTGCACTCTCTCTTTCTCAAGTAAATAAATACAATCCTTATAAAAAAATAATCTCTTTCAGGGTAAAGGCTCATTGCCACAAACTATAGCACTGTCCATATTGAAACATTAAGGGACGCCTGGGTGGCTCAGTTGGTTGGACGACTGCCTTCGGCTCAGGTCATGATCCCAGAGTCCCGGGATCGAGTCCCGCATCAGGCTCCCAGCTCCATGGGAGCCTGCTTCGCTCTCTGACCTTCTCCTCACTCATGCTCTCACTCACTGTCTCTCTCTCAAATAAATAAATAAAATCTTTAAAAAATATATATATTGAAACATTAATACTGGCTCAAGGCTCAACAGCCTCCAAGTGCTGCAGTTTCACCTTCAATGCAGTAAGGCTTTCACCCAAAATGGCGAAGGCTCCCAGAACCGAGAAACTCTCAGAGGCTTGCCTTGCTGGCCATTGCGAGTCTTTCAGGATAGGCCATTTGCACAGGTATGGGCAGGCTGCAGAGACAGAGACGGCATGGCAGGAAGTCTTTGTCTCCCCTGACTCTATAGGATGAGAACCGGTAGGAACCTGGGGCCATCAAGGCGACCACTCCACAGGCTGCCAAGCCACTTTAGAGGAAAACCCTGGTGGTAGCCAGAGCCACAGTGCTAAAGCAGGGAGGAAGGAGGCAGGGAGAAATACCCCACTCATTCTCCCTACAATGGGGAGGCCAAATCCAACTGGAAAAGGGGGGTAAGAGAGCCCCGTGATCCAAGCCAGCGGGGACCATGTTCCCCGGGGAACAGGGCAGGAGAGAGAAGAGTGAGAAACGGATACGGATTGGTTTAGTGGAAAATAAACACTTCACCAGCCCCTATAATAAGAGATTCAGAGCGGATTGAGAATTCTCGTCCTTTTTATAGAAATGTGTGGCTATTTTAAATCATGCCATCCCTAAAGACAGAGCAGGGGAATGGTCACTCTTGGAATGGTTTGCTGTACACTCTGACTACCAAGGCTAGGTCTGGCCCAACAGTAAGCAAGCAGTGGGTGTGGGAGTCCCCCTCTGCCTATTTCAGTTCCAGCCACTGTACAGAGAATCTGACCCGAAACTCCCACTTCACCCAACAAGTTAATTCTTTAAAGGACTCTGGGCTCAGACACAGTTCTAAATAACATTGCTGGCTTTTCCAAGTGAATGCCTGCTTTCTTTCCCAAGGAGCCCTGTCACGTCTAGAAAGATGTAAATAAGAAAGAATGGTTTCCATGCACTCAGACCTCCTCCAGATGCATTGAAAACGCAGTGAAGGAAACCAGGCAAACTGATTATAGGAAAGTACACAGGACACTGGGATTAAAGTTTCACCTTTGAGTTCATCCCCAACAGAGCTACAGAAAGCAAAGTGCTGAGGCTTAGCATATCCAGCTTAGGAGGGGAAAGGATTTCTCTGACCTCATTGCCTGAGAAAAGCTCAATAGGTCACATTTCCGGCTTGGGCCACCAAACGCTCCTTTGGCTTTTCCTTCCTATGCACAAAATTTCAGAAGTCACTGTGTTGCTGAATTTCCTTTGGAAACAGAAAAAAAATAGTCATCATTGTTGACTGCAAGGGACAGCTCTGACCTAGAGTCAATGATTTCTTCCTGCAAGTGACAAAGCCTGTTTCCTCCAGCTGGTAATGACACTCTGGAAATGTGCTGGACATGCATTTCAGAAGCAAAGAATCCATGGCAAAAATGCAGTCTTCCTTCTACCCTAATCAATTGAAAATGAAGAATATTGTTTTAACTCCAACATGATTTTCTTTTTGTATTTTTTAAAAAAACATTTCATGTATTTATTTATTTGAGGGAGACAGAAAGAGAGAGAGAGAGCAGGGTCAGAGAGAGAGGAAAGGGTCAGAGAGAGAAGCAGACTCCCTGCGGAGCTGGGAGCCCAATGCGGGACTTGATCCCAGGACTCTGGGATCATGACCTGAGCTGAAACCTGTTGCTTAGCCAACTGAACAACCCAGGAGCCCAAGAATCGTGTTTTTAAGACAGTTTTTTGCTATTGTGACCAAACCCATATAACATAAAACTTTCAAATAGAACCAATTTTGGGGTGCTATTTTGTCTTTTACTTCATTAGTGTTAAAAATATTTTGTTATTGAGGTATATTTGAGACTCGATGTTATGTTAGTTTCAGGTGTGCAACATAGTGATTTGACAACTCTATATGTTATGCTGTGCTCACCAGCAGGGTAGGATATGTCACTATTTTAACTATTTTTAAGCATGCACAATCAACGGGATTATGTACATTAAGAATCATATTTTATTTTCATGCTAGTGATTTTTAAAAAAATTTAAATTCAATCAATTAACATATAATGTCTTGTTTGTTTTAGAGGTAGAGGTCAGTGAAGAATGCTATTTTATTTATTTATATTTAGAGAGTTTATTTATCCATTGGACAGAGAGAGAGAGAGCACACAAGCAGAGGGAGCAGCTGGCAGAGGAATAGGGAGAAGGCTCCCCACTGAGCAGGGAGCCCAATGTGGGGCATGATCCCAGGACCCTGGATCATGACCTGAGCTGAAGGCAGAAGTCTTAATCGACTGAACCACTCAGGGACCCCAAAGAATCATATTTTAAAAATAAATTCCTGAAGCACCCAGGTGGCTCAGTTGGTTAAGTGACTGACTCTTGATTTTGGACTAGGTTGTGATCTCAGGGTCCTGGGATTGAGCCTCGCATTGGCCTCCACACTCAGCAAGGAGTCTGCTTGTCTCTCTCCCTCTCCTCCTCTTGTTGCACTCTCTCTCTCACTCTCTTTCTCTCTCAAGTCTTCAACAATATACATAAATTGCTAAACATGGATATAATAAAGAGCTATCATTTTGATTCTAGAGAAGAATGGGAAAACATGATACTTCTACAGAAATAATGTTATAGGCCTAAATAAGAAAAAAAAAATCCCAAATCCCTTTTCCATGTAGGGAAGGTGAGTAAGGGTATTGAGGGGCTTTCTACTCATCATTCACCACCTTCAGGAAAGTTCCCTTGACCTCTGCTGAATATACTATCTGCCTGGCCAGCAGGCCTGTCCTGGGCTTATACCATTTCATTTGCAAGACTCACCATCAGAAAGTACATCCTTCTGGTATTGTTGCAAGTTATGTAAGCACTCTGCATCAGTTTTCTCATCTATAAAATGAAGATTAACATTAGTATCTACTTCATAGGATGGGGAATAAGGGTTAAAGTAAATAAGAGGATTAGTCAGGATATGATAGGTTCTGCAGCAGTAACAAATAAACCCCAATATTTCAGTGGCTTCACTGAAAAAGTTTACCTCTTGCTCATGTCACAGTCTGAGGTGAGGGAGGTGGCTTTCCTCCAAAGGTGCTCAAGATCCTGGGATGTTTCCAAATAGCAGCTCTGTTTCCAAATAGTAGCTCTGACATCTTGGAGGTCTTTGCTTGCTGATGAAGGGAGGATTCACACTGGATCTCTACTGGCTTGGCCTCAAAGTGATTTGTCCTTTCTGTTTATGGCCCATTGGAAGTAAGCATGTATATATTAGAGCCACAACAAAAAATATAGGGTGTACTCTAAAGGGCCACTGTTTAATGGGTCATTTACAAAGCCAGGAGCAAGGTTAGAAGAAAGCACAGTGGTGGTGAGGTATATCAGGGGTACCAGCATTTCAATCCAACCCTGGATTTTTAGTACCAAAAACTCAGGGAGGAGATGAGGGGTGGGGGCGGGGTAGAAATAAGTAAGCTAAACCCTCTCTCTTCCTGCCCCTCTAATTTTTGCTCTTGCCTCCCCTGTGGCCAAACTCAACTAAAAACTGAAAGTCGATGGAGCCTAGGTGACACCATTCTCTCAAGGTGAGCTTCCTGGGGTCCCAGGGCAGGGTGGAAAAGTGAGTCTGGGACAGCAAATGGGCAATGTCTGGCAGAACATTCAGAAGGCTTGGCAATGTGCTGAGCATGCAGTTAGCCCCAAAAAGAGAGAAGGAAAGAAGTCAAGAGTACGTGAAGAAAAATACTTAAAAGTTGCTTGTGTTTATTGAGGTTTTCATGGTTAACTTTACCTCTGACAAAGAGAAATTCGCATTTGCTAAGAAGAATTTTTCTCTTTGTAATGCAAGTTTTCCAACAAAGGCTCAGTGTCCAAAGCTGGACTGTTCTTTCTCCCTCTTAAAAGATGAGTTTAACAAGAAAAATGGTGTTTTGTTTGCAAAGTGAGAAACATTGATAGCTCTGCCCCGAAGTACCTTATCTGTTCAGGCAGCAATTACAACCTGAGTTAGGACTAATGGCACAGTTACACTGATAAGTTGCTGTTACTGTTTTCATTCTTTAACTTGCCAGCGGAATTCTCTGTTCCCTTATCTTGTACTGGGGTCAACCCAACAAGCGCAGGAGAAGTTGAAACTCTGACACTTCAAAGCACAGGACATGGTGAACACGCTCACTGCTCACACTGTTTGTGTTGGGCTTCACTAGATGATAGGTTGCGTTCCTGGCCAGCGAAAAGCTTTGCAGAACAGTTTCTGATGTTTACTCATATGTAACTTCTCATTCTGCATGTAAGTCAAAGGATCTTTTCCAAGGATCAAATTCATTTCTGGTTCCTTTCCTGCAATTGTGTATTTTGATGTCAGAAACTCATCAAAAGTTTGAATCTGAAGGAGGTTTGGAAGTCATTTCGTCCAACCTCCTTGTATACCATCAACACTTTGAAGAGATCGGGGTTCTGTTTTTGCTCATCTGCTTTCAGTGACAGGTGGCTCTCTGAACCAATACCCATGGCATCTTAGTGTGGCCTTTGAGCAAGGAATGGGCCTTTGCTGCACTATCTCATTCACTGCTCACAGCTCTCTGAGGTAGCTACTATTCTTTGCCCCACGTCACAAATGGGGAAAACAAAGCAAGAGAAGAAATTTGCCCAAAGATATACAACTAGACTGCGCTGATGCAGGAGTTCAAACCCAGGTCTCTTTCTCCCTAGACCCCAAGTTTTTCTCCACTAAGGTGTCCCAGAACCTTTCAGAACAATCCATTCTCACCAGGACTCTGAAATCTCTTTCCTGTAGCACCCCATAATTTTAGCTAATTATTTTAAATTTTTGATAAGATTAAAAGATGGGAATGAAAAGTCTATTAATGATACTTTACATTCTCTACCACTCTACTGTTTATAAAACATGTCAGTGAACTTGTCAGCAGTCCTATGAGACAGTCAGTATCATCTTTATTTTACTTTATTTTAACTTAGAAAGCTAAGTTTCGGAGAGTTTGCACATGTTCACATGTGAAGCCCGATGCAGGGCGGAAACAGAGTCTATGTCCTTTAACTCTTGGTCCTGGGCCCTTTGCATCATGCCATGCCATCGACTCAGTGAAACATGAAAACTCAGTCAGTGTGTTGGCTCTTGAAGCAGACACCTTCTCTAAGTGCCTTTGTCTAGACCATCAGGAGAAATCATCCTTGCCCTGGTTTCCACACTACTTCCCATCTTGTTCCAGTGCACCATGACCTCCTAAACTGTTGAAATGAGGAGGTTCAGTCCTAATAAGCCTGTCCCATGCCTACTCCTTAGATTTAAATCCGAAAGAGAAATTCTGTCTCCATCATCTTTTCCACTTGACCTTGGTCCAAACTAGTACTGGCCCTCCTTGGTCAACATTTTTCCCAAGACTGGATTTTAGGAACAGGAGCAGATCAGACAGAAGGCAATCTAGAGCCTTTGCCATCATGCAGGAGTACAATGATGTTTCTGTTTGGTCTGCAAGATGCCAAACAGCTGCTTCCAAATATCCAGATGTTTGGCAATGTGTAAAACAAAACCTTGATTCATTGGGCAAATATTTCATTGCCATCTAATCAATCAACATGTGCTAGATGCTTTGGCATCCGGAAGATGTTATGCTTAGTAGTGATTAATTTTAATACTGCAACCTCCAAAAAGTATCCCACAACAAAAGCTCCCTACAGTAATTTCCAGTGCACAAATCTTCTTTCCATGTTGCTTGCCAATCTGACAAAGAGAAAAAGGTCCCCCCACATTTTGCAAACGCTTTAATCAACTAAACACATCTGCATCAAAGGCCAACATTTCTTTTGTTGAGTTACCAGAGAAAAAAGAAACTCTTCGTTTTCCCCAATATGATAAGCTCAAACCAAGGCAAACAAGACACATTTTATTTTTTTTTTTAATTTTTTTTTTAACAAGACACATTTCAACCTTCTTTACCCTGTCTTTGATTTGATTTGATTTTTTTTATTGAGGTATAACTGACATATAACATTGTATTAGTTTCATGGGTATAATGTCATGATCTGATTTGTATGTATTACAAAATGATCATCGCAGGTCTAGTTAACATCCATCACCATACATAATTACAAAATTTTTTTTCTTATAGTGAGACTTTTAAGATTTATTCTCTTAGCAACTTTCAACTGTGTTTCACTTTATATCCTGTTCTTTACATAGACTAACCAATGAAAATTATTTCACGGTTTTTCCTGATTGTTTTTCCTTACCCAACTACTTGGAAGCACATTTCCCAGATCATGAGTAACATGTACTTGAAGTAGCGTCCAGTGAGTAGGATCTTCAAGCTTTCTCTCAAGAGAGATGATAGCTTTTTCCTCCTTGGGAGATTCTAAACATAACCCAAGCTTCTTTACTTCCTGCTGGAGCCTTCAATCCACTGCTATTCAAATTCCCAATAGTATCCACTTTGTATTAAGCTATCCCTACATTTGTCAGACTGTGCTAAGTGCTTTAAAGATATGCATTTAATTCCCACAAGAAGCCGTTTTCTTTTTTAAAGTTTTTATTTATTTACTTATTTTTAGTAATAGCTACACCCAACATGGGGCTTGAACTCAAGATCCTGAGATCAAGAGTCATGTGCTCTTAGGACTGAGCCAGCCAGGCACACCTCTCCAGAAGCCTTTTTATATATGCCATTAAATTTGTACATAAGCAGCAGCTTGGAGAGGATCATCACTTTGACCAAGGTCACATGGCTATTGGGCATCAGAACTGGCGCTCCAGAGCCTATGGGTTTAACTCCTCATTCTTCACCTGCTTTCAGAAAGATCATCCTCACAAACAGGATGGAATTCACGGGCCCCGTGCACAAGGTCCATCCCAGGATGGCCCTTCCTTGTCTTTAGCCTTTAGTCTTTATGTGCCCTGTGCTAATGTTCCCACCATGAACCCTGGGATGCAACCTCACAGATTGTAAAACTTTCCTCACATCCTACTCTCCTCACACACAGCCTCGTACTCACCCAAACTCATGCACTGCATGCTTAATATCTTTCCATGGGACAAATTCCCACTCATCGAGCAAGGACTCCTCAAAAGGTAACCCCTCCCTGATGTTCAGCTGACCCCTGATGGTTTACCCTTCTTCCACGACCATGGTTACAGATTCCTTCCTTGGTTACAGAACCTCATGCGCTTATTGTCTTAGAATGCGGAGCACATGTTTTGAAATCATTTGCTTGTCTGGCTCTCTTTCTAGCCTGAGAGCTTCTTGAGAATAGGACTGATTGCATCTCTGTGTCTCTAGGGCCTTGTATAGTAGGTTTTCAATCAGTGATTATTAAATAAAGGTTGAACTAAATCTACACTAGTTACAAGGATGTGTGAGTGGTTACTAACATTTAATACCTCCACAATGCGAACTGTCAATTTGTGCCTCTATGGGTTTCTTAGAATGAGGCTGAATTCCTGTCTTCACAAGTCTTTAGGCAGAGAGAGTTTCTGCTTTTGCCTTCTGTGTAGACTGTGAAATTAGCCTTTAATGAGAGAGAGGGAGAGAGAGAGAACTCTTTCTCTCTGCAATTCCAAAATCCCAGGAAAGGACCTGATGGACTTGATTCTGACACTGGAATGATGATCACCACCCATGATCACATTATTCTAATATGACTGCTCCCATGTCACTGGGAGGAAGTTGCAATTCTATTAAATGAGAGTGGGGGTGGAGTCCCGAGCTAGGAAAACAACAGATGTCCACGACAGTCTGCTAACGTCGACGGTTGAAAAACAATCTCTTACTGGGGTTAGCGAACCCTTGTTTATACAGTCATCCCTCTCAATGTTTTGGACATTTTCGTAAGGGCCTCTTAAAAGATCAAAAGGTCACCAAAACTCAGAGAAATGCCTTTCTAATAGATGCATTACAGGCCCCTATGGTTGAGATATTTAGGGGCACAACAGTGTTCTCCATAGTTTTCAGTTACCCCATGCAGGGAGCTGTGAATGTCCTTTACTCAGAAAGCCAACGAGCTCTCTCCATTAACACCAACACTTCTGTCATTGGTGGAAGGTTTCGGGCAGTTAGGTTCTAAAGGTAAAACTCTGTCAGCACCAACATATGCAGAGCAAATGGAATCTACAAGCCCTTTCCGTGTTAAGCTCAAGCCATCACCCCGTGGCACCAGGCACTATATTTGAGAACAGGTGACTGAATGCCTCTGAGCCCCTCTTTTCTCAGCTGTAAACAGGGAATACATAACAAAGCCGAGTTGCTGTGAGAACCAAGTAAAACCAAGGAAAGCACTCTTATATGAATATTATTTACTTGTGCTATTTTAGGAAGAAAAGGGAAAATAATTGAAGTATCCATTTAAAAGGGAATGGTATATCAGCTCTGTGTAACTGCTCATATTTCGGTATTAAGTGTTTTGCAGTAATCAGAATGAAAACAATAACAAAATGGGGAAATGACTGGCACACTGAAGGAAGAATAACGGTGTTGCATTTTTCTGGTGAACAATATGTATGCATATGAAAAAGAACTAGAGGGTCATGATCTCAGGGTCCTGGGATCGAGCCCCGCATCGGGCTCTCTGCTCGGTAGGAAGCCTGCTTCCCCCTTTCTCTCTGCCTGCCTCTCTGCCTACTTGTGATCTCTCTCTCTCTCTCTCTCTGTCAAATAAATAAACAAAATCTTTTTAAAAAGAGAAAAAACTAGAAAGGGGGTCAAATAAACACAATTTGGTATTTTGGGGAGGAGGCAGACTGGGGGAAATTTTTTCCTCTTGTAACTTCATTTCTGATAGTATTGCCTGTGTTTGAAATTATATTTTTATAAAGTTCCTCCTTAAAATGACAGAAAGCAATTAAGTTCTGTCCCTCCTTTCTCATAGGCGTCCTTCTCCGAGAGGCAGGTAGCTATGGCATCCTGGACCATTTGCCCGAGTCCTGTAGAAGTCTTCATGCAGTCCTGGGTCCAGTGAGGAGAACTAAAGGTAGAGTTGCCCAAGTGTTGAAATGATTAAGACATATGGCATCTTCGATAGAGGCGGAAGTGTGGAGGCAGGGCACATGTGGGCAAGGTGGCACAGTTCGCAATTTTTTCCCTGCCCACCATCTTTTTGTCCTACTTCAGCTTTCTGTGCCCATTCTTCCGCTGGGAGGCCTCCTCCTCCCTATCTCAGTCAAGTGTCATAGGTGGAGATGCACTGGAGTCAATTAGCACATCTGTCAAGAGCCATAAAGGCTCCGAGATTTTAGTCTACGTGCAAGAAAACAAGTTAGCCTGCTATCATTTCATGGGTGCTTATGGAGAACATAAGACTCTTTGGCAGAAACACACACACATGCACACACACACACAAAATTTATTACTCAGAGCAAAAACAGTAGCTAAAGTGTCAGCATATTTGTTTTGGTCTCCCAAGCTCCAGTTCCACAGGGTGGCAAGAAGGGAGAGGGGACATGTTCACATGTAGTGGGTTGTGTTACAACAGAGAAACTCAGAGCCCAGAGCCCAGTACATTTGGAGCAAGCAGAGAACACTGTTGGCACAACAAGTCAGTCTTTCCTCTCCACTCCCTCTATGCAAGCAACAGTCAAACTATACGTCCTTGAGCTACTCAGTTGCACGTGTGACTAACTCCAGAGCCACTCAGGAGAAGGATAGACCTTGAGGCTGGGCACACCCAGCACATAACAGATGCTCAGGGCCATGTGTCCCCCAACGGTATCAAATTTGCTTGGCTACATACAGACATGCATGTGAGCCACCAGACCTACTGAGACCAAATAAAACCTTGGAAGCTTTTGCTCCAGATGGCAGCAACTAACTTCCCATCCCACTTCCATCCCTGATAAGAATTCAGAAGAACCATCTTGTGACCAATAGAGAGAAGTCTGTGTGAGAGTAGAGTGTCCTCAGAGAAAGCAAGATTGAGAAATGGAAGAGGTCAGGAAAATGGATCCTGATGTTTGAACCAGTGTGTAAGGCCAGGCTTAAAACCAAGCCACGTACCTACAGAATGGCCATTTATGGAAGGCAGTGTGGGTACAGTTTTCTGTCACTGGCCAGTGGAGTGCTGGATGCAGATATTAGTGCAAACCTGTGTTAGGGTTCCCCAGGGAAACAGACCCATTTATCTACAGCTATCATTTAGCCTAGCTAGATGATAGCTGAATAGCTAGATAGAAAGAAAAAGAGGGGTTGAGGGAGAGAGAGAGATTTATTGTATAGGATTATGGACATAGACCAGTCCTAAGATTCGTAGTTGGCAAGGTGGAGATATGGCAGAGCTGGTAATATAGTTCTAGTCCTAGTCTGAAAACCTGAAGGCCGGGAAAACCCATGTCCCAGTCCAAGACCACCAGGCAGGAGGAATTTTCTCATACTCACAGGAGGGTCAGCATTTTTGTCTTCTTCAGGCCTTCAACTGATTGGGTGAGACCCACCCACACCACGGAGAACCATTGACTTTACTGAGTCTCCCATTTCAAATATTCATCTTCTCCAGAAACACCTGTACAGACACACTCAGAATAATGTTTGGCCAAATATCCAGGCACTTGTGGCCCCAATCAAGTTGACACATAAAATTTAACCATCACAACACTTGTACTATTAAATTTCATTCATGAACTGTTATGAATGTGCTTAAATCTTTTTTCATTGGTGAATGTTTAAAGTCCCTAGCTGATTCAACTTCACAATTTTTATTTTTCCGGACTCTTAGGAAAAAAAAAAAAAGGAGTTCTTTGATGAATCATTTGTTGATTCATTTCATTTAAGGTTTTGTTAGGGGTTTTAAGAGCTTAAAACTATGTTTTCATAGTTGCGTTATTCCTTAGGCTAAATTGAATCTGCTGGGTAAAACCTTCCCCTGTAGTATAAGTGTTATTCCTCCATACTCATCTCTCTCTACTCTTCCTAAAATAAAAATGGTCATGGGGAGAAGGCGGGGGTAAGTACTTTTTCAGGATAAAAATCTCTTTGGCTTTCTCACGCTATTTTAAGTTCATGATCCTGTCCATTTGATATTCATTTTACATGCCTGGCTTTCATCACAATGATTAGCTATTTAATTACATTTCAGCTGAAACAGCCAGCTAGCCTTTCACTGAGATTGAGGAAAACCTGAGCCTCACTTCCAGGCGTTTCTGAATCCTTCTCTCTCTGTGTTATCTTTACAAGCAGCCTTTAATACAGAGACTACAATGTAGATAATTAACCTTCTAATGGTGCCAGGTACATTAAAAAACGGCTTGATTTTATTTCTGCTCCACTCGAAGTCTTCATCCACGGCTCAACCAAGTATTTCCCCCGCCTTAGGCCTTCTTCTCATGGAGGTCCACAGTTCCTCTGTCAGGCGACCAGTCAGCCAAGAAGGAAGGCATGTGAGTGAGACCAAATTCAGAACGGAGGGGATGTCTTTTCATTTTTGTCCTGTGCTCTTCATCTTGACTGTAGAGTGGAAACTTCTGGCCTCTCCAGATGCTGAAGAATTCATCCCTGGCCCCTAAGCCCTCTTGGAGAACTGGGGGGAAGCTTTCTTCTCTCTGGCTTCTCACCATGGTGGAGAGACCAATAGGAATGGTGGGGTGAGGGCTCAGCCTCCTTTATCTGCCAACACGCAGAGAAAGTCTCCTCCCCACCTCTTCCTTTCCCTCAGCAGCTCAACAACCTTCCTCAACAGCAGCCCTTCCCTGCAAGGGAAGCCTTCAGCCCTCTGCTTTTTGACTTGTGACTGCTGAATTTGTCAGGGAGAATAGGAAGCTCGAGGTTAGGCTTTGGGCCAACTCACGTCCTTTATGCTGCCAGCTGTCCTTGAATATAACTGCTTTTGTATCATCATTAAATCTGGCTTCTTGAGTCTTTTTAAAATTTGTTCAGAATCTGGAGGAGAGACTAGGTAATAGGTTTGATCACCTCTCACCAAACCCCAGACCTACAGCAAGGACTTGAGAGAACTGGCAGGGAGTTAAGTGGGATACTGTAACAACATGATACAAGGTCCCAAGAAAGTACGTGCCTGGAAGACCAAAACGTGTTAAGTTTGGGGACCTGTTTCTCTTGCATTCTTTTCCACATCGCATCAAACATATAAGGTAGGGACGCCTGGGTGGCTCAGTTTGTTGGATGACTGCTGGTCATGATCCCAGAGTCCCGGGATAGAGTCCCGCATCGGGCTCCCAGCTCCACGGGGAGTCTGCTTCTCCCTCTGACCTTCTCCTCTCTCTCACTGCCTCTCTCCCAAATAAATAAATAAAATCTTTAAAAACAAAACAAAACAAAACATGTAAGGTAGTTTTGATGGACACCATAAATGCAGCAGGATAGTCACAAGATAGACTTCTTCTTCTTCTTCTTTTTTATTTTTTAAGATTTTACGTATTTGTCAGAGAGAGTGAGCACAAGCAGGGGGAGTGCCTGAAGGAGAGGGGGAGAATCCCCTGCTGAGCTCAGAGCCTGATGTGGGGCTTGATCCCACGATTCTGAGATCATGACCTGAGCCTAAATCGAGAGTCAATCACTTAACAGATTGAGCCACCCAGACACCCCCAGAGTAAACATTTCTTTTTTTTTTTTTTAAGACTTTATTTATTTGACAGACAGAGATCACAAGTATGCAGAGAAAGAGGGAAAAGCAGGCTTCCTGCTAAGTAGGGAGCCTGATTCTGGGCTTGATCCCAGGACCCTGAGATCATGACCTGAGCCAAAGGCAGAGGCTTCAACCCACTAAGCCGCCAAGGTGCCCCAAGAGTATACATTTCTAACAAGAGAACTTCCCTAGGTCATGTGATGTGTTCCAAATTGCATGACACATGGAGGCATACAGTTCAGGCTATCCTGTAATTTAGCAGATGGACAAATGGTGACTATCAGATCTTTTTGTTGTAAAGGTGTGGGGAGTTTTTCCCCTTTACAATCAGCAAATACCCTGGAGAGAAGGGAGCTATGACTGTATCTAGACAATGCATTTGTTGACTCTATTCCATTGTTTAGGATCATATTAGAACGAAATCCTTTTCAATGGAAGCCTATTAAACCGACATATTAGAAAAGGACAGGCAATGCTTGCAGTTGAGAAAAACAAAACAAAACAAAACAAATTCAAATAAATAAATAATGGGTGAGAATCTCATAGGGTTTTTCCATAGTCTCCTGAAAGGCAGTCCCCCTCCTTAGGAGCATGTGTCTGTACCAGCTTTGGAACTAGGAGAACAACATGTCCGGGTGATGGCCTGAGCAAAGGTCAGGACAGTATGAAGGACAGAATACAGTGCAGTCCCAGGCAGGCAGGAAGAATGGATGAGAGCTAGACCAGAAGCCAGGGCAGGACCTGCATGCAGCCAGAGAGGCCAGGGGAGGAATGCAGGTGTGTGATGGTCTTCTCTTTCTGATTCTGCATCTCTGTGAATCTTTCCCCAGCTGGAAATAAAAACGAAACAAATTTACTTCTATACTCCTCCCACCCCAGCTCTGAAACCATCATGAGCCTTGGAAAAAGATAGATGGTGTTCCCAAAAAGGACTTTGTTCAGCTGTGTTCCTTGATGGGTTTCTGGAAACAGGCTGGAGAGCAGGGGAGAAGGAAGCTAAACCACCTTGTTTGACAGAGTCTCACAAATGATATGCAGGTGTGAAGTGACAACGTCACTGTCATTCATGGTGGTTATCTGGGACCCAGAAGGACAGACCAAATAATCACTTGGAGCCTTAAACCAGTCTTTCTGGGTGAGCTACCTTGTGAGGATTCTCAGCTGGTTTCTTCCTCCCCCTGGTGCTAGAGCAAGCTCTCCTAGGATGAGGAGTCGATTCACCTGGATTTGACCTATCCAGTGGATTATTTCTAGTCAAACCAAAAAGAGTGTCCTCTCACTACTGTTTAAGAGTTTAGTAAAGAAGAGAGCACTTTGAGGACTCTAATACTGGCATTATAGTAATGCCCCATTGTCCAGCTGATCGCATTGTCCTGTGCTCACTTCCCCTTCCTCCCTCCGGTCAGCACAGACAAGGCAGAAGGGATAGTTCAGGCAGTTTACAGACTCGAAACCATGGGCCAAATAAGGCATTCTTAAGGAACAAGCATAGTCCACGCCTCTTAGATAGTATAATCTAGTTTCAGATAATCACATTCCTCCGATAATGGTTCACCTCTCCCTTTTCATGTTGTTCTTGGAAGTCCCAAGCTCTGATTGTTCTCTTACTATTTCCTGGATGGGACAGCTTCAGGGTTCTACCTGAGAAAAGGCATCCAAATTAGATATGGAGCGCTACACTTACGTCAACCGATCAACAGGATTTTCCTTTCCAGCAATTGCACGATAAGTCTTGAATGCTACGCTAAGGCTAAAGCAATTATGGAATACGATTATATCAGCCGACTACCTTGCTTTTCGCCATCCTGCAGTTAAATTTTTGCAGTATGCATTTTGAGCCCAGGCTGCAAGCTAGTACAAAACGTTTCCTACTCTGTGTGCAGTGTTTTTCCATAGTTTAAAAAAAAATTGCCTTAAGACACACTCATTCTTTTCATAGCCATAAGCTAATGATATTTTTGATAAAAACAAGATAGTGCTCAAAGCATAAAAATCTAAATAATAAAATTAATTATGTTAATAACAGTAGCTAACAGTCTTCAGGGGTTCCTACTCCTTAGGATTAGGATAAAGCATTTCATAGACAGTATGGCATGGGCACTGACCGTCAGAACTATCACTGGTCTCACACCTCTAGTAGGATACCTGAGGCCTATTGTCACATTAGGCACTAACCCTTTAGTTGCTGGGTCACAAAGAAGTGTGACGAATCTAGGGGTAGAAGCCTGGCAGGAGACACAGTGTTTTTTGGTGGGGAGGAGGTGGGGGATATGTTGAGCGCACTCATATGGAAATGTTACATATTTGAATAACAGATAATACAGATGGGTCCACCTGCTGCATATCATTCAAAGCCGCCAGGCCCTGTGCTAGAGCTCCTCTTCCCAACACAACCCTTCAGGGAAGATCCTGCATCTACATTCATTTTACAGAGAAGGAAATGCAATTCTACAGACTTTAAAGATCTTGCCCAAGATCACACAGCCGATAAAAGGAAGTAACAAGGATTGGGAGGGAGCAGTTTTAGGCTTATAGAAAAACTGAGAGAGAGTTGGGGAGATCCCACATCCCCCTCACCTGCACACCTGTGTCCCCCATTATTAACATCTTATATTAGTGCAGTGTATTTGTTATATTTCATAAGTTGATATTGATATATTATTATTATTATTAACTAAAGGCCATAGTTTGCATTAGCCTTTACTCTTTGTGCTGTGCATTCTATGGCTTTTGGCAAATGTATAATGGCATGCGTCCAACATTAGCAAACGGAACAGTCTCACTGCCCTGAAAATCTTCTGTGCTCCTCTTCGTCACCCCTCCCTCCTCCCCCCTTCCCCCAGCAACCACCGATCTTTTTACTGTCTCCATTGTTTCACCTTTTCCAGAATGCTGTATAGCTGGAATTACACTGTCTACAGACTTTACAGATTGGCTTCTTTTGCTTACCTATATGCACTTAAGTTTCCTTCATTTCTTTCCGTAGCCCAATAGCTTTTTCTTGTTATCACTGAATAATATTCCATTGTCTGGATATGTCACTGTTTGTTTAGCTTTTCACCTTCTGAAGGACATCTTGGTTGTTTCCAAATTTCGGGAATTTTGAACAAAGCAGCTATAAAAATAAACATTCATGTGCAGGTTTTTTCAACTCATTTCTGTAATAGTAAGTAGTATGATTACTGTGTCATATGGTAAGAGTATGTTTAGTTTTATAAAACTGCCAAACTCCCTTCCAAGGCGACTGTACCATTTTGCATTCACACCAGCAATGAATAAGAAAAAATGAATTTTTAAATCACCGTTTTGTACACCTGAAACTAATGTAACATTTTGTGTCAGCTCTACTCAAATGAAAGACTTAAAAAAAGAAATAACTAATTTTTATATAGACATTTATAATTTACGAAGCGCTTTTACTTATATTAACTGTGCCTGGATCACAGACAGACAGATTTCTTCAAAAGTAAAGCCCATCAATATGTTCTAACAAACGGATGGATTTTTCTGTGTCATTGGTACGACCCAAGACAGGCTTCTACTTACTCAGAATCTATTTGGTGAACTGCAATAGTTTCTTTACATGCTCATCTTATTTAACCTCCATTACAATCTTCAAAGGTAGCTAGCATCACTTCCATCTGGCTGAAAAGGAAACTGAGAACCCAGAAGTCAAATATATTGTTTAAGATAACAAAGGAATTCAAACCCAGGGTCGCCTATCACCCGGTCCTGTGTTTATTACATTCTACCCCATTACATTCCCTCAAAGCACATCATCAGGAAAAACTGTGAGACTTCGAAGCGAGGCAGAGGTAAAGAAAAAGATCCCCAAGTGTCCTGTGTAGTGCACCTTTCCTAGTTATCTTCCTTTTCACAGTCTCAGAGCTATTTTACCACTCTGCAAATTACAGAAAGCTGATAATAATGCAAATGATTCTTGTCCACAGAGTGGTAAATTACTTGCCTTTGGTGGAGTGCAATTTATAATTACCCCGTGGATAGACTGCTCTTTGTGTCTGCTTGTAAATTCCTTTCAGCATTCCCTCTCTGCCATAGATGTGTGTATTCATTTGAATTCTCCTTTGAACCAGCTGAAATATCTTATGGGTTCAATGATTAATGAAGGAGTTAGATAAATTCTTTGACATGTGTTTATATTATACTGGTATGACAATCATGATTTTACCCTTAAAGATTATCTCTTTTTTCCTCCCTGTAAGCCTGGGGGGTATTGGGGGGTGGGTGGGGGGGTGGAGAAGTGGCTGGAGGGAGAGAGGGAAAGGGAGAGAGAGAATCTTAAGCATGCTCCAGCTTCACAGGAGCCCAATGCAGGGCTCAGTCTCAGGACTCTGAGATCACAACTGACTAAGCCACTCAGGTGCCCCAGGATTATTTTTTAACAGAATGTATTTTGTGTGTGTGTGCATCAGTAGAATCAGAAAAAATGCCAGTATTATTTCCATCTCGTGGTTTCTGTTTCATAACTCAGGGACCTACAACATGAGCATACAAAGTGCTGTGAGAGTTCGGATAGCTCTGAATCTCACCTTTTGGATGGATGGTTCAGAGGGTCTGTTGTCAATTCTTTTTCCAGTGCTACCACTATGTTATTTCTCATTCTCCCCTGAAACGTTTTCCTCTTTTTCTGCAAAATTAAGATTCTCTGCTTACTGATACTTTAGAAACAGTGTGTTACAAGAAGGGGAATATAAAATTGGAGCCTAATTAAGAATTTTAGACTTGAATTTGCCGGCCCTACTTCACACGTCTCATTGTATGACAGATTATTATGTGTTTCGTGGATTTTTCAGGATACTAGTTTCTTTTGCTAGCCAGGGGCTCTTCATGAGCCATTTATGCTTTTATTCTCCTCTGACAAGGCAAGAGATACTTAGGAGATATGTCCTTCTCTGGGTGAGAAGTAATGTCAAAGTACTTTGGGTAGAACAGAAAGATGAAATTAGTGATTTAACTGTAATTTTGAGAGTCATGACATTTCAGAGAAAAAAGATCTTTGACACAAACCATCCAAACCCTTCATGTAACGCAAGTGGAAACTGAGTTCCAGAGAAATTAAATGACTTGGCCCCAGTAACACAGCTGGCTGGTGACCTTGCTAGAAATAGGACTGCACCCTCATTTCCAGTTCAGTTCTCTTTCCATGACACACAGCATTTCAATGACCTTGCCCTTCAAGAACTCCAATTAGCACAATAGTTAAGAAATAACTATAGTGTGAATTATTTTCTTGAACTTCTCCCATCTTATGAAATCATGTGATTTATAAAAGCTTATTGTTTTACCAATTTGAAGGAAAAATCAAGGGCAAGGTCAATGGTGGCAAATTTGCACTTAAATTACAACTAGCAAAAATAAATGTTAAGCTAATATGAGATTTTCACTGTTGTTCTCACTAACAGTGAAAATCTCATATTAGACTCGGTCATATGACGGCCACACACTTTACCTCCCTTCATTTAGGAAAGCCCTCCGGGTTTTTCTCTTAGCTTGCTGAAGTTAGGCAAGGCTGGCTAATTGATGCTAAAAACATATTTGCCTACTTAATTCAATAGTTAATGACTAAGAAAACAGTCCATTATTAAGAGCCCTGCATTTAATATCTCTCATTTGCATTCAAATTATTTTTTAAGTTGAAAGGAAGTTTGAGGGGAAAAGTGGATAAAAGCCTGGCTTCGTTCTTAGAAAACATTAAGCCTAGAGGATCCCTTGGCCTTTCAGGCATGATAAAGAAAAACAGGTACTGCCTAATGCAGCCATCTGGACCCAAATGGTCCCAGTTAGGAGAAGAGGCATGTATAATTAGAAGCAGTCTGTGCAGAATAGTGTAACCTGATCAGTAGCAAGGACCTGAAAGATGTGTGCTTCTCTCATATCTGATCAGGAAGCTACCATCCACTGTCCGGGGTCTGGAACTTTAGGTGGCCCCATTCTCGCTCCGTGGTTTGCACACAGAATTGCTAACCACACAAGGTTAGCAACCTTGTGTTAACTATACAAGGTAATCTACATCTTCCCAGTTTCGCATCTAACCTGCTTCTGTTAAGAGATCTCTCCCAGTCATCACTCACTGGAAGTTCTGAGTAACCTGGAACCCCTTGGGAATGATGTTGAATGAAAATCTGTTTAATATTTCCACGGAACTCAGTAGTAAAGCCCTAGCTTCCTGATTTTTAACCCTGCAGGAGTAATGAGTGGTCAGTTAGATAATATCTGTGCCCACGAGTGAAACAACTCCAACTGCACTAAGTTGTTAGGGAAGAGGCAGGGGATGAGGATTTAAATTAAAGGTAACTCAACACATTTATGTCATTTACCTCACACTCAGCCCAGAGTGGGAGGAACCTCAGTCGTTTGTGTCCTGGTTGCAGACTCATGCAAAAGAGATGCCTGGTGTCATTCCGGAGTGAGCCTCACACTGGGAAGCCATGCTGTTCACGGGGCAGGTCTGTGCCCCAAGCCATAGGCGGATGCCCGTATCCCGCTGCTGACATATGGTGCCCCGTCATTAGCCAGATGGTAGAAAGGCTGGAAAGGACCTGAGCACACATGAATTATCTAACCTGGGCTGTGGGAGGCTGTTAGGAGAAGCTGGGCGGAGATCAAATCTGGTGTGTGACTGTGGAAGCCTGAACAGGAATTTAAGATGGGGCTCAAGGTTAGCACGGATGAACCTCTGTCATCTGAATCACCTCAACCACCTGCCCCCTCTACTTATGTGTTGGAAGGCAGTTCCCACGTCCCTAGCTTCCCTCTGTGCCCAAAGAAACATCGAGGTTCAGAAGGAGAAATATTTGCAGTACCTATAAATTAGAATATATTCTGAGATAGTCTTATGCCTCAAACTACCTCACTTGATATTTTTTTTAATAGGGAAGGTTTGTTTAGAGACAGAGTTCATTGGATGAGGCTTGACCAGCCTTAGAAGGTGCAGGGTATGTCTACTACCTTGGAATTATATACAAAATGGTGCAAATAGGATTTCACACTCATCTTTCCAAGAAGAGGGTATATGTCTTGTCAGAGAACATCACAGGGGGGCACCTGGGCGGCCCAGTTGGTTAAATATCTGCCTTTGGCGCAGGTCATGATCCTGGGGTCATGGGATCGAGTCTCACGTTGGGTTCCTTGCTCAGTGGGGAGTTGGCTTCTCCCTCTCCCTCTGCCCCTCCTCCTGCTTGTGCGCTCCCCCGCCCTCTTAAATAAATAAATAAAATCTTTAAAAGAAAGAAGTACCTCAAAGATCTGCAATGCCCAAAATGTTTTGTAGCCACTGTATAGAACCCAGGGAACCCAGCCTTTCTATTCATGGCAGAAAGTATCCTGAAAGATCATTACATGAAGTAGATGTCAGGTAACTTAGGGTCTGTGTTTTGCCTGGCCCTTGGGTACTTACATCACCCCTCAGCTGGCCGAGGGCACATTGCCTATCATGCTCCAGAGATAAGTAGGTAGGAAATGACCTGATTTCTAGTCCACATTCTGCACTGGCCAGCAGCAAAACATTGAGTAATTCACCTTCATGTCTTTATTTCAGTTTCCCAATCTGCAGAATGGGGAAGCTGGACTGCATTCCTGAGGCATCCCTCGCTGAGGACATGACAGACTATATATGAAGTCCATGATGTGGCTCTGTCTACGGAGAGGTTATGGGAGAGAAGTGGTCTGTTATTAGGAGCTAGTTCATTTTTCTGTCTTATAAGCCAAGCTGTATGCTTTAAGACATGTTGGATTTTGCAATCCATAGAAGAATTAGAAGCAAACAGATGCATCCAAGAGGAAAACCATCACTTGTGGGTAGCATTGAGATCTAGTGGTAGGTTAATGTGCTAGTTAGGGCTGAAAACCAAAGATCACATATTTAAGATTATAATGGGGTACTTGCTCTATGGCTTCTGATTTGGAAATATTGCTCATAAATCTCTCTTCCCACCTCTAATCTCCAGTTTTGCTCTTAGCAGAGAATATATATTTAGATTTTTGATCCTTGGCATCCAGTTCTTAAGGGACCAATTGCTAGTTTGGCATATTAGTGTTCTCAATTAGGTCTCTTGACTTTTTCACCCCAGTCTCCAAAAGAAGTATCTGAGTCCTTCCATCGAAACTGGATCCCATCCTTCTCATCTCCTCCATTTTCCTACATGTCCCATGGCCAACAGTCTCTGCCACTCTCATACCCCATGGGATCCATGAGTGAAGGGTCCAACTCCTGACTTCGGCTCAGGTCATAACCCATGGGATCATGGCCTGAGCTGAAGTCAGGTGTTGGGCCCTTCGCTGACTGAGCTACCGAAGGGCCCCAACCCCTCTTCTAATGATGCCCTGGAATGATTTTGAGAAATAACTTGAGGTTCTCCACATCAACTCTTCAAATCCTGAGCACATGAACAGTGATAACATCTGGGTGCAGAAAGCTTACTGCCATTGTGGCCAGAGAGTGTTTCCTGCTAAATCTAGGGAGAACGGCCCCTCTGGGAGGCACGCTCCAGTTCTGCATCTAAGGAGTAATGACAGCCTTGCATTTGGAAAATATCCCTGTAATGACATCAGGAGTCTTAAAAACTGCCTTTGGGGAACATATAAATTAGCGTTGTAGTTAGATGCACAGTACCTTAAGTACAAAGAGGAAGACTTTTTTTTATTCTTTTAAAATCCACCTAATGAATAGCAGGGCTAGAATGACCTTTGCTGAGGAGATGTTATAGTAGTGACACTTGGCATCATTTTAAATATTGACTTCAAGGTCAATTTTGATCTGTTCAACTGTGATTTATTATAGATAATGTCAGGAGGTTCGCAGTGTGAGATCACCTTCATCTAGGGTTTCTCAAATATATATGAGAAAAGCTGGAGGCAAGCCACTTCTCTTTTGTGCATATTCACAAGGTGCACTAGCCTAGCAAAGACTTTAAGAAGTCCCAGAGTGAAATAATTTGTAAACTTCTTTATTCCCATAAACTATTTGGTAATAAAACCCTTTATGCACAAAGTCTATTAATACCCTAGAGAACTATGGTTCAGAGGACACATGCTGGATAAGAATGTTGCTTCCATTTATCCATGCAAGTTGAGCAATTTATTTATAAACAAATAATTTGTTCTCCTAAATATTTCATGTATTCATTATACATGAATGGGAGACAGTAGTCTCCCCACTTATCATAGGGGCTACGTTCCAACAGCCCCAGTGGATACCTAAAATCACAGATGTTACCAAACTCTATATATGCTGTTTTTTCCCTATACATACATACCTATATTAAAGTTTAAAGAGAAATAAGGCACTGGAAGGTATTAGCAAGAATAAAAAATTTATAACACCATTCTGTTGATTTAAGATGACAAAACACCTATGTGATGACATGAAGTGAGGTAAATGACATAGGCATTATGGTGTAGGGGTAGGTAAGCTGTTATTGACCTTCCGATGATATGGTGGGGGGATCATTTGCTTCTATACCACAGTTGACCACAGGTAATCAAGATCACAGAAGAAGGAACTACAGATAAGGGGAGACTACTGTATTACAAGCCAATAGCCTAATATGCCATTATATTATAAACCAATAACACACAATATAATAAATAGATGAAATATTTAAGGGGACCAATCATGGTAAAGCTGTTATCTAATATCATCTATAATCGAATATTTACATTCACACCTTTAAAAGGCCAGTTACTCAAAAATACATTTTTTAAAAGATTTTATTTATCTATTTGAGATAGAGTGAGAGTGAGAGAGAGCATGAGCAGGGGAGAAGGAGGTGCAGGGGAGAGGGAGAAGCTGGCTTTCCACTGAACAGGGACCCCAATACAGGGCTTGATCCCAGGAACCCAGGATCATGACCTGAGCCAAAGGCAGACGCTTAACTGACTGAGCCACCCAGGTGCCCCCAAAATACATTTCTTTATAAGTTAAAGTTAAGTTGCTGGTGCCCTTCAGTCCTTATTTTCCAGTGGCTCTTTCCCCAGTAACCTCTTGAGAAACTTCTGACAGGAACCTGACGGTCACCTATTGGTCACTGACATTTTCTTGTTACACCTTATTCAAAGAGGTATCAACCAAATTAAACCAAAAAAACTCTTTGTCACAATCATCTTCAGATGCTGGGTGGTCCAAGCGATCTCTCCCTTACAGGTTCTTTCAAAATGCTATTAGGAACGCCCAGGTGGTAGAGTTTGTTAAGTTTCTGACTCTTGGTTTCAGCTTAGGTCGTGATCACAGGGTTGTGAGATCAAGTCCCACACAGAGCTCCATGCTGAGCATTGCATCTGCTTGAGATTCTCACTCCCTCTCCCTCTGCCCTTACCCCTCATGCTCTCTCTCTCTCTCTCTCTCTCTCTTTCAAATAAATAGATCTTTTTTAAAAATGCTATTGGGGTGCCTGGGTGACTCAGTCAGTTAAGTGTCTGCTTTCACCTCAGGTCATAGTCCCAGGACCTGCTTATACTCTGTCTCCCTCTTGCTCTGTCAAATAAATAAATAAAATATTAAAAATAAAAATTAAAAAATGCTATTAATCTCTCAGAAGTTCTAGATCAGAGTGTTGTCTTCCTGCCACATGTTGGGCTCTAGGGAAAAAGTACTCAAATACACATGAATACAACACACTCTGATCACTTCCAGATAAATATGTACTTATAAATATTTACTGATATAGTGCAAAGAGACTACTTAAGTCTGAGAGCATGTGGAAGGAATAATAAAAAAGGTTGATGTTATGTAGGGAATTTTCTTACTCCTTTTTTAAGAAAGAGGAAACTGAAGCAGAGAGTTTGGAGAATAGTCAGGTAAAAAGATGGGAATAAGCCCCGACTCTGGCTTCCTTTGGGGTCACATACGTGCTGTAATTTGACTCTGGTCTCGGTGTGTTTTGCTTCAATTTTCAGGAGAGTCGGTTGGGTGAACTCCCCTGCTTGGGGTTGGCTGGATCTTGTGTCAGCTCCTCTTATCGAATTAGCTATGGCTGGAGGGGGCAGTCAGGACCGTGAAGGACAAACCTGGGTGACCGTGCCTACCTCTTCAGTATATGCTTTGAGTTCCCACCAAAAGAAAATTCTTCATGGTTTTCTGAGAAGGTGGTATAGGCTGTACAGGCTTGCTCCAATCTATTTTTTTTTTTAAGATTTTATGTATTCATTTGAGAGAGAGAGCAAGAGAGAGAGAGAACGAGCAGGCACGAATGGGAAAGGAGCAGAGGGAGAGGGAGAAGCAGACTCCTGCTGAGCAGGGAGCCTGATGTAGGGCTCTATCTTGGGACCCCGGGCCATGACCCAAGCCCAAGGCAGACACTGAACAGACTGAGCCACCCAGGTGCCCCTAGCTCTGCTCAAATCTATCTGCCATTCTTAGTAAGTTTGATTTTCATAAGCTTGTCCATAACTCTATTTTCCAGGCAAGAATGAAAGAGCTGTGTCTTAAATATGGAAGAGTCTGGTAAGGAACTCAAGAGGAATTTTTTTTTTTTAAAAAAATGGGTTCTAAAATTTTAATGTTTGAGGATGAAACTGATCACTTTTCTCTAATAGCCACTATTTTATTCTGAGAATAATTCTATTTCCCCCATTTTCTCAATCATTTGAATTGTTAACTTTGTAAGATGATTGGAAAGTACTAAAGACAGAACATGAAAAAAAATCTGCTGACATTATCCAAATAGTTTATAAAAGATTATTTGTAGACCATCCCCAAATGAAGTTATATTAGGAAAACAAGGGGGAATAAAAACTAAAATATGGTAAATTGCATGTATTAATTAGAACTCTTGGTTACACAGACAGAAGATCAAATAAGATTAACTTAGGTGAACAGTAGAATGTATTACAAAAGTACTAGATATCTCATAGAAACTAAAGATGCAAATCAGGAACAGTCAGAATCCAGGGTTTGAACATAATCAGGACTCTCTGATCCTCTGGCTGCTGTCCTTTGGTCAGAAGTCCACTTCTAGACTAACCGAGATGACCGGCTGAGTCGAAGAACTGTATGTATGGAGAGGGGGAGAGTGAATGGGAAGATGGTACTGTTTTCCCAAGAAGTAAAAAGAGTATTTAACAAAACAGAGATGTCCAAATTAAAAAAAAAAAAGAGAGAGAAACAAGACAACAAGAGAAAATAGTTTGTTAAGTCCTTGCATATTTAGAAATAAAGTCAGTTTTAAGGTCAAGTATTCTCCTCTATTTTAAGGAAAAACTCCTTCACTCAGGGACATAATTTGAAAGACATACCAGCAAATGGTAAACTTTCCATTGTGCAATAGACAGGTTTATTGTGCACTTGGCCTGTTGCGCAATGCTTAATTACCAATATTTATTGTGCACTCCTTATTCACAAAGTACTATTTTAGATACGAGGTGAGAGTTACAAAGATGAATGTATCCCGCCCCCAAGGAGTTCACACTTTAGTTATCTGGAGAAGGAAAACAAACTATAATGACTATGTCATTCTAACATAAGGACCAAACAAGCGGAGTAGCGCAGCGGAAGCATGCTGGGCCCATAACCTAAGGTCCAAACACTTGTTAAAAAACAAATCCTGAACTCCTATTCCGTCATTTCCCCTAAAAAAGAATTTGTGGTCTTTTTAAAAAAAGAAATGATGCTCTCTACGGTGCATCACCACAATTTGTGGTCTGAACTAAATTTGCAATCTGCTAGATGTCCTCAATCATACCTTGTATACTGATCACATAGACGTACCACCTGTTTTAGTTGAAGACAATCAAGTGAAAATTTTTCCTATGTCTGTTTCTCACTCACCTCTTGGGTAAAGACCAGTGAGGAAAAGGGAAAGTAGGTTCGTTTTTATAAGTGATGTAACTGTGCTTTTATTTATTATTATTGTTATTATTTTCAAGTCTGGTTTTTAAAAGTCGGGCAAGTTGAGGAGGATTGAGTTTGGCTGGAGAGCCGGTTTGGAGGGCAGACACCAGCAGGTGGCGCTTGTCTCCTCCGACAGGATTAGAATATTTTACTCCGCCTAGAATCCTGTACGAATTAAGGGCGACTGGGCATGCAGGCCACGCAAGTGACATAGATCATGTCGTACTTTAGTGCCGAGTTATGAAGTCACCAGTTCCTACCTTCCTGCTCTACCATTTGGAAGACCGGCTCGTCTACCAGTAGGGGTGTGGTATTTTCCTACCTGTATCCTCATCTCTCCTGCCAACTTGCTCGTAGTGATGGTCAAGACGGTTATCCGCAGAAATGGAGGCTCTAGAGAGTTGGAGCTCCGTCCTGCGAAGGGAGTGGGGTTTTATCAGTCTTCAGCTGGTCTGCCCTATTGAGATGCTCTGTCGCTGTGTCTGGGCAGAACGTGAATTTGCTTACACGTCAGTCCCCATGTCCTTTGGGGGCAAGAAGCAGCACGATACTTTGATGGGACCTGTGCGCAGGCTCAAAATGTGCGGAGTTACTGACTAGTTGGGGTCACTGGTTTTCTTACTTCTCTCTGTACCACTCAACTTTGGGGCTTAGCCAACCATAGCCAGCCCCTCTCCCTCATGGGCCAGTGGATTCTGTCCACCATCAAAACTACCCTCTTTTTCAAAGTCCTTCCTTTCTGCCTTTACAGCCCCCCCCCCCCCCCCGATCGCTCAGAATATCTTCTGCTTTACTCCTATTTGGCTCTTCGACCTAGGGTCCAGCCCGAGACTATACAGAAGGAGGGCAACCCTACAGTCTGAGGGCTATAGGTTCGCGCTGCCTCTGACTGCATGGGTGACCTCAGACAAGTTGTGTGTTGTTGTTTTTTTTTTAACTTCCTTTGTAGTCTGGGGAAACAGTTTTTCCGCTCATGGGATCCCTGGATTAATGAGATAATTAATGTAGACACCACTGGTTCACTGCATACGCCCAAATGCCAGGGGTCTGATCCCACAGTGAAAACCTGCCTCTTGGGGGAACTGTGGGTCCAAAAGCCAATACAGTTCGCAGAATTGAGATAACCTGTCACCTTCTCTTGATCTCACTGTATTTCAAACCCCATCTATTGCCTCGCTGGCGTCTTCTCAGACCCTCTAAAACCTCTTGCCCCCCAAATGCCCTGGACAGCAAAAAGAACCCAGAGGTCTTCAGCGTCTAAACGAAGGTCACCCCGGTCATAGGGTCCGGCCCCCGACGTATCCCCCGTCTGCCAGGCGGAGCGCAGCGAAGCCGCGGGGACCGGCCCGGTTCCCTCCCGCGCGGAGGAAGGCTCAGGGCTGGACTGACAGCTTGGGGTAGGAGGAGGAGAGAGCAGGCGGCGCCGCGGAGGAGGGGAGAGCCGCCGAGAGGAGGGAGCAAGGGCGGGAGGAGACACATGCGCGCTGCCTGCCGCCGCCGCCGCCGCCGCCGCAGTGCTTAGCTTCCCGGGGACAGGAAACCTTCGAGACCGAGCCGCCACTGCCGCCTCCCCGACTGCCCCCCATTCCGCGCGCCTGCCACACCCTCCTCCCCTTCTTCCAGTATTTTCCGGTGGGGCACTGCAGGGACTCGGCCCGCGCGGCAGTCTCCCCCTCCCGGGGGAAAGCTGTGACCCCCCCCGCAGGAGCGGCGGGGCGGGGTGGGGGGGCCCGGGAGAAGATGGCGACGCCGGGAAGCGAACCCCAACCTTTCGTCCCTGCCCTCTCGGTGGCTACTCTGCACCCACATCATCATCCGCACCACCACCACCATCAGCACCACGGAGGAACCGGAGCCGGCAGCGGGGTCGGGGGAGGCGGCGGCGGCGGCGGCGGTGGCGGCGGCGGGGGCTTCAACCTGCCCTTGAACCGGGGGCTGGAGCGCGCGCTAGAGGAAGCGGCCAATTCCGGGGGGTTGAACCTCAGCGCCAGGAAACTGAAGGAATTTCCCAGGACCGCGGCCCCCGGGCACGACCTCTCGGACACGGTGCAGGCAGGTGAGAAAGGGCCGAGGGGCAGGCAGTGGGTGTGGGTGAGCAGCTGTCGCGCCTTCCCCTCGCCGCGGCCAGTCGGATCCGGCCTCGCGGGGGGTCCTCTGGCGGGTGCTTTCCAGAGTCAGAACACGCGTGGGCGTGGGAGAGGCGGGCGCCGCGGCGGGCAAGGTGGCCCCCGCCTGGCGAGAGTACCGGGGTGCGCCGGGCCGCGGCGTCCGCGAGCGCGCGAGTCTCCGGCTCCCCGCCCTGCAGCGGCCGCGCCAGGGAAGTGGCGGCCGGGCCGGGAGTCGGGGGCGCGCGGTGCAAATGGGAGGTTTGGGGCGGCCGTGTCGGCTTCCCGGGCCCCGCGCGGAGCCCGGGGAAACCGAGCGCCGGGTGTGTGCTTCCGACCGGGCAAAGCCCGGTTCGCGCCAGGCGTCGCCCGTCCGGACGGGGAAGCCGAGACAAAGGTGGCGCGCCCGGGGCCGACCCGAGGGCAGCGGCGTGGTGCAGCTAGGCCCCCTCGCGACATCACCGAGCGGTCGGGCAACTTGGTGCGGACTGCGAGGAGGTGCCAGCCTTCCTCGCCTGCGCCTGTGCGAGGGGAGAGTCGCTGCCGTTGTCGCCAATCCGAATGGGCAGCCACTTCGTCGGCTCGGCTCCCGCGTTCCTTGCCTTCAGCGAGCCGCCCACACGGTTCGGTCCTACCGCCGAGGTTCCCTGGTTCTCAGTAACCCGATCTTTGCGGGGGCCCAGGAGGGGACGGCATGGCATATTAAAAGAAAAGTAATTAAAGCGAGCCGGTTTTCCTGTGTGAACCCGACAAGTTGTAACTCGCGCCAATGAGCAGCCAGCTCTTTCAAGTTATGTCATGTATTGACATATTTCGGAGACGTCTGCTTTCTCTTTGGTAGTTGGGGTTACGGGAGCGGGATCTATAAACAGGAAGGAGGCTGGTGGAACTCGATGTGGGCCTTGGGATCCTTGCAGAACTGCCTTGGTTTCCGACCATCCGGTTCAGCTCCCCCCGGGGGAGGGTTTGTATCTTGGCAAGCGCCCAACATTTCCCAGCGCAGTGGGTGCCCCAATTTGGAACCACTGCCCAGACCTCCTGGCTGTCATCACCTCTTGGGCTGAGTGTCAGACCCCTTGGATACTGGATGGCTCAACTCTCAGCTCCAGATCACCCAGTTTCCTCTCCTGGGGGAAGAAAGGGGGTTGGGCGAGGGAAGCAAGGTTTTTGGAGTTGGGTTTCCAGTGCTTTCTGTTTTCGACTTCAAGTCAGTAAACATCTTTGAGCTTCTTAATGAATATTTAGAAAGAATCCCAAGTTCGCTGGAGGCAAAAAAGGGCGCTTTAGGGTCATTAAACTTTGTGGCTTGGATTAGGGGTAGTCAGGAATCGTCAAAAAGGAGGGAATTTCCAGAGTTGAAGTCTCAGCAGCTGGGGAGTCTCTTGATAGGACCTCTTAGTTACATTTTCTCAAGTGGAAGTTATTCCAAGAATTGCCTGAATCATTAGCTTAAAAAAAAAAAAATCTGTTGCTAAGTTCTACTTCCCTTTTGCCATAGAGAATACCAGGGACTATGGTAAGATTGGGTAGGACTGCGGGAAAGGGAGCTGGTGACGAATTATATATGTTTGCAGGGTCAGTGTTGGTTAGAGGGGTTTGAAAGTTGTTGGTCCACTCAGTTATGCAGACATTTATTCCCAAATTTGAGTGAATTTGGGAATTGGTGGGTCTGCTGTGCTGACATTTCTTTGAGACCTGTGCTTTTTTTTTTTTTTTAAAGATTTTATTTATTTATCAGAGAGAGAGAGAGGGGGAGAGAGCAAGCACAGGCAGACAGAATGGCAGGCAGAGGCAGAAGGAGAAGCAGGCTCCCCGCCGAGCAAGAGGCCCGATGTGGGACTCGATCCCAGGACGCTGGGATCATGACCTGAGCCGAAGGCAGCTGCTCAACCAACTGAGCCACCCAGGCATCCCGAGACCTGTGCTTTTAAAAGCAGGGACCACCTTTTTTCAGTTAAGACCTTGCCACGTGAGGTAAATGCTCCACAATATTCCTTTTCTCCTCTTGGTTGTGGTGAACTTAGGTTGTGAGTTTTGCCAGTTTTTATTTGCTTGGTTGTGGTGAACTTAGGTTGAGTTTTGCCAGTTTTTATTTGTGACCCTTCCTTGCATATGTTTAAGGTTCAGAGAATTCTAACGAATTAAAAGTCAGAATCTTAACATCAGTTTCCCAACAAAAAATGCAATATTAGGTATGGGATAGGGGATGTCACCAATGTTTGTAGAAATGTAGGACAACTTGGAAAAGGTAAAGTGTATTTAAGGTAGCCAGCGATTTCACGGGAACTGTGAGTACCCTGCCGTGTTCCAGGGTGGCTTCTGCAAAACTTCTTTGCTTCAGGTCAAAAGCTGACTGTAAACCAAATGTATTCTGCCCTTTGTTCTAAAGAAGTAATTACTGATCACTGTTCTTTATTTGGAGGAGCAAAAATCAAAATAAAGCAAGAGTTAAATCACCCCCAGTTTGCACAGTGTTGACGTTTCCTGCATATGAAGAGTTCTGGCAAAGTGCAGAGTATGAGGAGTAAGACATACGATAAAGACAGTGGTTTCTCCTGGTTAATATTTAGTTTAGAGTTTACAGAAGTTTACAGAAAAGCTCTTAAAATCAGAATGGCCCATGAAGATTCTTAAAGACCTGAGATGTAAAGTGCACTTTTTCATAAATTTTGTACAACAGGGAATGACACAGAAAGCTGTTTCTCACTGCTCAGTTGTATAATTCAGGCCATTCGGTAAAAGTAAACTCTTCTGGCTGCCACCTGTGCAGACCGCCACTCTTGGGCAATGTAACTTATCTGAACAGAGTTGAAAAGTGAGATGTAAACACAGAAACATAGAGGCCGGGGGCCGCTCAGGAAATGTCTAAACTCTATCACAAAGATGCATACATATTTTTCACAGGGTAAAAAAACCCCCAAAACTCACAAGCCTTCGCTCATAGTGCCTCAGGCCCAAAGCCTATATTTTGCTCATATTTGAGTCAAACTAATCTTGTCAGGGTCCAGCCTTTTTGAAGGTGAGAAGGTTTGGAAAGAAAGACTGACTTAATGCAGGTGTGGTGGCACAAGTGACACTGAATGGGAGAAGCGTGAAGAAAAGAGCCATGATAAGCCCTTGGTGTGTTCACTTTGCAGGGTGCCAAGTACTTTATCTGCATTTGCCCGCTCATTCCTCACTGGAAGCCTATTCATGTCCTCATTTATGTTTGGGGAGGTTGCAGTTAAGAGTCAGGTAATAGGCTCAAGGTCATACCCCTGCTTAGATGGTGAACCAGTGATCGGATCCTGATGGTTTCACTTTGGCTTTTATGTTCTTGACCATGTTCCTGTGAAGCAGAGAAGAGATCAAGAGGAGCGGAATCTGAGAGGCTGTTTGGGGGTTCAAGCAACCAACATTCATTCCTCAAGAACGTGCTAAGTGCCAGGCACTGTTTCAGTCACCGGGATCATCAGAGAATTCCTGTATCCCTTCATATGGAGTTTCCATTCTATCAGGAGGGGGATGGGGAGGGAAAGGAGGAAATTGATTTTGCAGAATGAGTTGGAAGATTTACAGGATAAATATAATACTTTGTTTTAGACAGACACACGCTGCCTGGATTTAAGGTGACGTGAGGTAGCTTGTAACAACAAGAGCACAAAGGATGAAGCTTAAGAAATAGAAACTGATGCATAAGATTGGGCCTGATAAAAAGAAGTACACATGCATCAAGAAAGCAAACTTTTTTTTTTTTTTAGTGCTGATTTATTAAGTGTGTCATTTTGGGATGAAGAAGTTCAAGGTGGTGTGGAATAAGACTGAGAAAAAGCAAATTGAAAAGAGGAGTAAGAAAAGAGAGTAGAGTGTCTGTCTCAGACTGATTGCAGTAGGTGCTAGAAAATAAAAAGGAAGCCCTTGGACTTGATGCACAGACATTTGGTGAGAACCGGTCCCATTAAGGAGAGGGTGGAGGGGCGCCTGGGTGGCCCAGTAGGTTAAGCGTTTGTCTTCGGCTCAGGTCATGATCTCGGGGTCCTGGGATTGAGTCCTGCATCGGGCTCCCTGCTCAGCAGGGAGTTTGCTTGTCCTTCTGCTCCACCTCCCTCCATTGTTCTCTCTCTGTCTGTCTCTCAAATAGATAAATATCTTAAAAAAAAAAAAAAAAAAAGAAAGAAAAGAAAAAAACAAGAAGAGGGAAGAGTGTATCATGGCAGTATCTTTTTGAGGTGGCTGGAAGCAGGAAAGAATGTACGGGAAATGAAGAGCCTACCCAAACAGGAATATAGAAGTCTGGCGTAAAAAAAATGCTCACTGTGGTCCCGTATATACCTGAGTGGAAGGTATAGGAGATTACAAGGTGAAGATAAGATGGGAATGCATGAGAAGGTAAGTAATAGTTCAGGAAGTCCAGGAGCCTCAAAGCAGGTCAAGCTGAGATGCTGAATTGCACAGATAGACAGTGTCTGTGAAATTTAAAAAAAAAAAAAAGGGATCTTTTCAGTTACGCTGGCTAGGAAAGACTTTCATAGCATAGGCATGGTTTGGGTCAGATTTTACAGGATGGGTTAGTTTTGGATAGAAGTGCCCAGGAACATTCTGTGGTTGGTAAGATGTTTCTGAGATATAGGTGAGAACCTGATGGCCTGAGATCTGTGAATAGAACAGAAAGAGAGGCATTTAAGCCTGTGCCTCTGGTCAGATCCTGCCTGCCCACTATCACCATGTAATGACGTCATAGAGACTAGGGCTCTTAGGACCTTTTATTTGAGACTCTGGAGATGGCTGAGGCCTGGGCCTTGTCAGTCTGTGGGACTAACACCTGAGTCTGTCTGAGCTAGCTCCCTCAAATGTCTATGCAGATTCAAAGAATCTTCTTGGAGATTTGTGGGCAGGCTTATCTGCTGAATGCTGACTTTCCCCACCCCATTCCCATCCTATAGCAACTGAGTCCTTGGGATGTTAGCAGTCTTTAGTCATCAGAATTCATACAGAACTTGATAAAGTAATAATCTATGTGTTCTCAAAAACATGTTCTGTTCCATAAACTGAGAGTTTTCATTACAAATGTGATGAAACTTTTGAAATCATGTGGCTCCTTAAAATTTATGTTCTTTTATAGTGATACTTAGTTGCAGATTATTTTTCTGCTATTGAATTAAATTTGTTAATTATTGCCATACCTATCATTTATTATGGTCATTAATATGTAAATGTCTACATTTATGACATGTATCTTCAATCCTTTTCCATACATAAATGATCAGTCACAGCCTTTCCTTCCTATTTTTTTTTAAAGATTTTTTTATTTCTTTGACAGACAGAGATGACAAGTAGGCAGAGGCAGCCAGAGAGAGAGGAGGAAGCAGGCTCCCCGCTGAGCAGAGAGCCCGATGTGGAGCTCGATCCCAGCACCCTGGGATCATGACCTGAGCCGAAGGCAGAGGCTTTAACCCACTGAGCCACCCAGGCACCCCCTTTCCTTCCTATTGTTATTTTTTCTTCTGTTGATCAATTCCTAAGGTGTAGAAGACTTCTAAGGTGTAGAAGACTTCTAATGGTGAAAGCTTTTAGAATATCGAAAACTCAGTATACGTGGTGGCTCAGGGTCCTGTCCAGATCTGCTTCATCTGTGTGTCTGTGTATAGCAGAAGCCGTCTCCACAAACACCCTGCTATTCTCAGTGCTTGCACTGTGGGCCGCTCTTTATTGAAGAGGCGCACACTAATCAAGTCTCTAGAATAATAGCATACAATTATAGGCCACAAAACCTCTGGGAATTTTTGGCCTGTGCTGGTTTATAAAGAAACAGCCCAGGGTTTGACCTTCATCATTGGGATGATTCTTCTGGATTGTTTGTCAGTCACTGCGACATCTTAAATTTGGTTTTTGATGAGTGAAGGTCATTAAGCCACAATTTGGCAGACCCCAAATTTAAAATTTTTAATTTAAATTATTGATTTAAAAAAATTTCGAGTTCCCTTGCAAACTTAAATTTTTTCATGCTGTGGTTTAGTAGCTCTCCGGTGGCAAGCATTTGAAAGGTAGATCCCTTTTGAAGTCTGTTAATCTTTTTTTTTTTTTTTAAAGATTTTATTTATTGATTGATTAGTGAGAGAGAGAGAGATCACAAGTAGGCAGAGAGGCAGGGAGAGAGAGAGGGGGAAGCAGGCTCCTTGCTGAGCAGAGAGCCTGATGCGGGGCTCGATCCCAGGACCCTGGGATCATGACCTGAGCCAAAGGCAGAGGCTTAACCCACTGAGCCACCCAGGTGCCCCTGAAGTCTGTCAATCTTGATCAATTCACAGGTCAGTGTCCTTTTACTGTTGTTGTTCTTCTGATGTGTAGGGAGACTTTTTCTATCCTGTTATTCAACTTCATCATTACTTGTTTTTTAAGTTTTTCCCCTCTTTGTGTGTACTTTTCTATTTTTTCCTTTATATCTATCCATATAAACATACATAAGTACAAAATATGCAAAATAGAGAAATGTACATAAAAGTATAGATAGGTAGGAGGATAGTTAGGTGACAGATAGTTAGATAAGTAGATGTTTTGCGTTTAGAGGGCCGGCATTTATTCTTTTACTTTCTCTCCTGAGTCACTACCAGGCATAGACAGAGTATATTTTTCCAGAGACTTGGTAATTTAAATGACAGAAATGCTATTAATTCTACTTAAGGTGGCTGTGGGTTCATCAGTCTGACCACATAACTTGCACTCTTATCTAATTCTCACAAAGACCTGTTTGTGATGCTACTTTCCAGATTTGGTTTAGTTCTTTGGAAAATTAGGGTTCTGTCTTACAGAGACATCAGGGAAACTGCCCTGGGTTGAGATTTGGTAAGGCCCCGGATTTGTGAACAATTTCAGTGATTGAGTCTGTTGTTGGGATTAAGGTAATTTGGGGTTAATTGCAGTGATTATTTCAAGGTATTATAATAATCTATCATAAAAGGTTTAAGGATTTAAGGCACAAAACCCAACTATATTTACATATTTGATGCCTTCATTTATGTGTAACCTATAGGAAGCCTAGAGGCTTCTGTTACTGATACTCCTGGTTTTTGTTGCTGCTGTTTCATGAAAATTAATTTGCAGTTACTCTATTTCATATGGATTATTTTTCTATATGATATGAATTGTTTAACCAAAAGGGAAAAAAAAAGGTCAGAATTCTAAGTAAGCCTTAGTTCAGGAAAACAAGGTCTACACATGGAGACAAGCTTGAAGCACGCCTATGTTTTCTTCTTCTTAATTGAAGAGTTCAGTAGTCTTGCTTCCATCTACTATAGTAAGAAGTCATGCATTTGGAAACCATCTGTTCCCACAAAGTAATTCAAAAATAAAATGAGATTGTTTACATGAATAGAAAGTCGACGGACTGTGAGAATTTGGCTTTTCTTGCTTACTCCAGCAGTGCAGTGGGGGGAAGCGCTTTTATCATCAGATTGCTCTCTGTTCATAGTTTCTCCCCACCCTATTCCCCTTAACCAGTCACAGAGGAGGATTTAGGTGGATGGGGGCGGGGGAGAAAAACAATTATAGAAGAATGTTTGATTGCCATAACAGAAATGTTAGGTGTTCTTGCATGATGAGAAATTATTGCTCCTCTGTTAATATGCTGTTGGTTTACGGTTCCCAAAACCCTTCCAGAACATTTTTGTCACCAGCATCAAGCTCTATGGGTTTGGAATCTTCTTTGATGTAGGCTTTTCTTTCTTTAGCTGTGTTTCCTCCCTCTTTTTTGCTGGAGGGGGCCCTAATACCTTGAGAGATTATCAGGGCCTGAGACCCCCAACCCAGTGAGTCTTGAATTTCCTCTTCATGTTGTCTCCGAGCAGACAGAAAGAGACCCCCTCTCAGTTTTTTTAATCCTCTGGTTTCTCCCGTGGCCTTGCTTTTGGCAGCTGACCCCTACAGTGCAAGACCCAGGGTTTTGCTATATAGCATATCCCTCCGATATTCTTCCCGGTGTTTGATGTGATGCTGTCCAGTGTTAGGAGCAGCGCGAGTATGTCTGACCTGGCTCCAACAGTGTAGCTCTGATTCAACTTGTTACCTCTGCAGGCAACAGTGACTTGTTGGAAGGACTTCAGCTGCAGACTGCCGGACTAGGCTTTCCTCTGCATTGCCTTCATTTTGCTTTTCCAGGTCATTTCCCTCGCTTCCTCCTCTTGCCTGTCCCTGACGGAGTCTGCCTCTCTCCCACTCTCATTTCTCCAGTGCCCAGGCCAACTTAAAACAGTCTCCCTGCCGCCCTCCCTGCGGAGCTGAGCCCTGAATCATGGATGCCCTCAGGGCACCTTTGCAGTGTTTCCTTATGCCATTTTTGGTTAATGATTACCTTCCTCCTTTGGTACTTTTCCTTTGTTTAGGCTATTTCTGCCTTTACTGCCCTGGAAGGTCTGGCCAGGCAGGGTTTTCTTAATTTTCATAGGCACCCTCTGTGCCTGTCAGAGACAGCTTGAGGTCTCTGTCAGGGTGACTGTTGTGTCTGCCCTTGCCCACCCGCCGCCCCCCTGGAGGCTGTGTACTTGTAATCCATCATCTCCTGACCAGGTAATGGGGATCCTGAGCCTCAGTGCCCTCCCCTGCAGAGTGCGAATGACAGGCGCTCAGAAGGGTTGTTACAAGGACAGTGGTTATAAGGGCACTTAGAACACTGTCAAGTGCTTTCTCCCGGCCAGGTCCTGCTCCTCATACTTTAGAGGGAAATCCGTGTGTTAAGTCTATGTAGACTAGGTATGGCCTCATTTGATTCTTGCCGAGGGTTCTGTTTCAACCACGGTAGGAACTTGCTAACCCCTGGCTCTTCTAGCTGTTACCTGGATTCCACTCAACCTCCCGTATCTGGTTCAAGCGCATCTGCTTCTGAAATGCCTTTCTTGACGACTGTGGCTTGAAGAGGGAGTTTAGACATCTAGAAAGCATCCTGTTCACATCCCTCCCTTGTCTAAGGACTGAGGACCCGGAAGCACAGAGAGCTTAAGCTGCTTGACCAACATCACACAGCTGGGCCATGGGTAGGCTCCCGAGCCAAGGCAGAGTCTCACAGCCTCGCAGCAAAGGGCTGTTTCTGTGGAGCCCGGAAGCTACCCTGGCACAGATGGACGACCTCCCTCCTTCCACAGATTTCTCAGGTCAAACTCATCCAGACCAGCCATGTGGACGGTCCCTAAAAGAACAAAAAAATACTATGAAACCTATAATAGCGTATGGTTTAAAGCCAGGGAGAATAAGCTATAAAACTAATCGCGGTTATAGATGAAACGTGTTAGTTGAGGATTTTACTGTGTGTGGTTTGGGGGACATGCATGGGCCCCGGGTGAACTGGATTCAAAATACAGAAAGGCGGGCGTGTGGGGCATTCCCTGGCCTACAAACGGGAGGCCCGCAGCGGTCTTTCACTGAAGTGTTTTTCTTGGAATACCTTTTCTTGTGGAAACAAAGCAGTAAGTGGTGGTTTGGTTCTCCCGCCAACCCTCTATTTAACCCTGACAGAGGTGGGCCTCCATATTATGGTAGTTTCTCATTGTTTCTTTGGAAAAATGCAGCATTAGTTGTAACATGAAATTCTGAATCTGGAGCTCTTGGCATCAGGTTGTGAACGAAGCTCCTGCCTCATGGGGAGAACTCTCTCCCCTTCATCCTTTCCGATTGATCGTCAGAAGGTTTCCACCCCTTCTCCAGGTCCCTCGGTCAGTGGGTGTCCCTTCTCACTGGTATGGGGACAAGGCTTGGCATAAGTCAGATGGTCGGCTCTCCCTCTCCTAGAGGCCTCCTTGCCGAGGAGGGGCTGGCCCAGCAGATGTTGTTGGAGGGAGATGGGCAGGGCTTCAAAACCTTCTCTGTGTAATTTTATAAACATTTTTTTTTGTAATTTTATAAATTTTTTTGTAATTTTATAAAAATTTTTAAATATATTATCTCCTCAATTTGTTAATTTTAGAATTTGAAGCAAGTTCCTGAACCTCACGACCTTCAGGTCTGTAACTTGTTAGAAGGGAAAATACTCCTTACCCCTGAAGGCTGTGAGGATTCCTGAGAGAAGGTGCAGTGGGTCTGGCACACAGTGAGCCGTCAGTAGATGTCACTGGCCCTCATGGGTTCCTCTGGGATTATGCCATAGTTTTCTTCATTAAAAATAATTGTTGGAAATTGTTGGCATATTGTTAGTCTGGGGCTAAGAGGACATTAAGAGTAGTGGCTGAGTCTCAGTTCTGGCTCCATCAGGACGTGGTGAATGCTGAACCTCTCGGTGCGTCAGATCCTCCCCTGCCCCGCAGCATAAAATGAGTGTAACAATCATAGGATTATTGTGAGGAGTAAGTAAATGAATATATGTCTAAAGTGTTTAGTTCAATGCCAGGCATTGACCTTTGCCATCATTACTATATTTCACTATCTTTAGGAAACAGATTCAATTTTATAAAGCACACACACAAAAAGCCACCTAAATTCCTGGAAATTTTGTGACATTACAAAATGATTTTAATACTCAGAAAGATTGAGTATACATGCTTTCGGTGTGTATAAGCATTACCAATAGTCTCTGACAGTCTTTGGAAGGGCATAGAATAGGTGTACTTATTATTCCAGCTCTAAATATTCTGAACTGAATTACATGTGAGAAAACCCAGACTAGAGGGTGAAATGGTTTTCCTTGGGTTATGTTGCTAGCGGGTGGTTGAGCCTGGGAACCAGGTCTTCTGAGCTTTTAGGTGATTTCCATTCAGTCTTTAATACAACAGCCTTCTTAGGTCTGATTTGATTTTACCAGGATGGAGAAGTCCTGAGGGGGACAAGCCTGATGAGAAGAATGGGTTCAGGATTCTCCCACTGAAGGATGGGGAACCATATACCAAGGCCACATACTATATGTATCGATGCCAAGAGCCTAGGACCCAAGGCTTATTTTTGGCCTCAGGATTGGAAGGGTGGGAATTATGGGGTGAGTCCTCAGAGGAGGGCTTGCCTTGTGGCTGTCTGGCCTGTGCAAGAGTCCTGCCACTGATTAAAGAGCTTTCTAGAATGGGGCGCCCAGGTGGCTCAGGCAGTTAAGTGTCCAACTCTTGATTGTGGCTCAGGTGGTAATCTCAGGGCTGTGTGAGATGGAGTCCCGAGTTGAGGCTCTGTGCTGGGCATGGAGCCTGCTTAAGATTTTCTCTCTTCCTCTGCCCCTCCTCCTGCTAAAAAATTAAAAAGTAAATAAATCTTTCTAGAAAAATAAATACATAAAAGCTTTCTAGATTAAAATAAATAGATCGCCTTTTTATGCTCTTGGCAAAAAACCATTTGTGAATCTTTTTACATTTTGGCAGCTGTTCTGAGGATGTGTAGCAAATAATTCTGTAAGATGTGAGAAGATGTCTATGAGGAGGCAAATCTTTAAGAATAAATATGTAGACTTAAATGTATCTGTTCTTTTCTCACTGCTTTCCTGGCATCCAGCATTCATTTTGAACTTTATTCAGGTGTTAATTCTTTAAAAGCCTTGTGATTGGTTCAGTATCATCCTGTAGTTCCTGCTAAGGGAACTGAAAGGGGCATGTCATCTGAGTCCAGGTTCTTTCAGAATATTTCTTTCTTTAAAAGATTTTATTTATTTATTTAACAGACAGAGATCACAAGCAGGCAGAGAGGCAGGCAGAGAGGGAGGGGGAAGCAGGCTCCCCGCCGAGCAGAGAGCCTGATGTGGGGCTCCATCCCAGGACCTTGAGATCATGACCTGAGCCGAAGGCAGAGGCTTTAACCCATTGAGCCACCAAGGCGCCCCCAAAATATTCGTTCATTTAGTTGTCACGACTACCTGGTTAAGTAGGTAGTCTCTTCTCTTGCTGCTGAGAAGGAAACATGTTTCTTAGTAGGTTTGTGGATCCAGTAAAGACATAACCAGAACTGGAGTCCACTCCTGGGGAAAATGCTAGAGTCTTGCCAGGCTGTAGTCTGCAGTCTGCAGTCACAGAGTATCTAGCGCTGGAGGAACCGGCAAAAGAAGGGGATTTTGTAGCATTTTGACAGGTAGTGCTTGGGGTAACACAGAATGAAGAGCAGATCCTCGAGTTGCACTCAGATTCTGGACTAATTTTTTCTTTTCCTTTCCTTTCCTTTTCTTTCTTCCTTCCTTCCTTCCTTCCTTTTTTTTTTTTTTTTTTTTAAAGATTTTATTTATTTGTTTGAGAGAGAGTGCATGAGCAGGGGGTCGGAGAGGGGCAGACACAGAGGGAGAAGCAGGCTCTCCTGCTGAGCAGGGAGCCCAAGCCGGGCTCAATCCCAGAATTCAAGGCAGTTAACCAACTGAGCCACTCAGGCACCCAGGCACCCCTGGACTAATTTCTTTCTCCCTCTAATCTGAAAGTGGGTGCCAAGAATGCAGGTACACATGTGGCACGTTCTGATCCTCACCTGTTTGTAATGGCCATTTATCAGCTCCCTTTCTGAGAACTGCATTTTTAGGAAAGTGACAATGACTGGTTTTAAAAATTCTCTGAGGTGTCTGTTGTGTAGAGACATAAATACACATTAGGGTTTTTAATTTTCATATTTTTGTGTAGGTAGTTCTAGGGCTTACCCTATATTTCCTTAATTTATCACAGTCTTCTTGAGTTAATGTTGTATCACTTCATGTAAAATGTAAGAATATGTGATATACTCAGAGTATTCAGTTCAGTTCCACTTACTCTGTCGTTTGTGCTATTTTTACATGTATTTTACATAAAATACACATTTACATATATTTTGTATGCATTATAAACTTTGTAAACTGATTTAAACTACTTTAAAGAATTTAATAAAACTAATCCTAAAAAACCTTACAGTCTTTTATTATGAAGGACTTTATAGTATGTAACCTAATTGAACAACCCATTTTAACTGTACTACATTTTATTCCCAACTATGAGAAATGAATGAAGACCCACTGGGTAGAGTGAACAAGTAGTTTACTTTCTAGAACATTCTCTTTATAATACAAGTGTTTATATTCTAAAAGTCATTTTGTTGAGTGATAATCATTGACTTGATTTTTTTTTTTTAAGATTTTATTTATTTATTTGACAGATAGAGATCACAAGTAGATGGAGAGGCAGGCAGAGAGAGAGAGAGGGGAGGAAGCAGGCTCCCGGCTGAGCAGAGAGGCTGATGTGGGGCTCTATCCCAGGACTCTGGGAACATGACCTGAGCCAAAGGCAGAGGCCTCAACCCACTAAGCTACCCAGGTGCCCCCATTGACTTGATTTCTAAAAATGCATTTTATTTTGTAATACAGATCCTGCGATACATTCATCGATTGCTCTTAGAGTCCTAGAAGATCGAACAGCAGCCCATTTTAGCTAAAATGGCAGCTCCGCTTATGGCTGAATAACCAAAATTTTTTGTGTTGATGCAAATTGATCCAAATCAAAGGAATCTGATTGTGCATTTGAAGGCAAATAGATACCTCTTTGTGCAGTTCCCTTGGAGGTGTGGATGCATATCTCTGCATGCAATTTTATGCAATTATGTTTTTTCTGGTCTTTAGAAAGCCTGGCTAAATCAAAGCTAATTTCAGTTGTACCAGTCATTCCCGTGGTTATAGTCTTGCAAAAATCTCTAGCTCTGGTTTGTTCAGATATTTACAATTCGTGCTTTCTTGTATCTGTGCAGTCCTTTAAAGGGTGCTGTGCTATAACTTTGAGAGTGTTAATGTGCCAAGTCTGATCTATTTTATGAAACTCAGTTGGTAGCTGTAAAGACTTGCTTTTGCTTCCCTTCCACCCCCAACGTCCTTGATATGTTAATGAGGACTTGGTATCTCCATAGGAAATTTGCACAGTGGGCATTCTGGGGTAATGTGCCCTGTTAGAGCCCCTGATGTCTGCCCCTTGGAGAGTGAGTGACAAAGATGGGAGAACCCCGCTAAGTGCTTGCATAATCAGGCAGGCTGGGTCTCTCTAAAGTGGTTTCTTGGTTTCAGTGTGTGCCCTGGGCGCTCTCTCCGGTTTCGTGTCTCAGACCCTCTCTCCTGTGGCAGCCAGGCAGCCTTGTTTGTATTCTCTTGACACCACATGGTAGATTGCGGTGATGGGCCCCATCAGTTTGGGATGAAAGACCTTAGCTTTCAAACATGTCATTTTGTGACGTGTCACCCCCTTCCAGTTTTGAAAGAGAACATTTGGTCACGGTGGACGCCACAAGACGTGCTCTTGGAGATGATCATGCTGAGTCCTGTCTGGTTTAAGCCTCTTGCCCTGGCTTAATGAAGGAGAGCCACTCCTGATTTGGATGATAAATCCTACGGTCGCTCCGCTCATGTGGGACCATAGATACCATCTTTTAAGAATAAAATGAAATGGAGACAAACAAAATGACTTTCCCGTCACCCTGTCCCCCAGCCAGTTAGTATGGGGTAAGGTCTAGAATCAGAAGAGCTTATCTTGGCCATCTCTGTCTACCGCCCACACTGCTGTCCTTTGAAGAAATGGCGGCCGGTGGCTGGTTTTTCTTTTTAACTTTCAAACCGAGAAACCCTCACAGGAAGGTGTTTGGCATTTGTTGTTCATTTGAGTGGGCAGAATGCAGTACTCATTTTAAAATTTTGAAATACAGCCTTAGAAAGGGGTCTATACAAAATGCAGGCACGATTCAAATGGTGATAGCAACATAGACGTAGAGGTCAGACAGGAAGCTGGGGCTGGGGGTGGGGAGGTCATTGCCTGGACAAGCACGAGGGGTGATGGAAGCAGTCTGTGTCTTGACTGTAATGTTGAGTGCCTGGCTGTCAGGTCAACACACAGAAACTCTTAATAATGGGGGCATATTTTCTTTTTCTTTTTCTTTTCTTTTTTTTTTTTATAAAAATTATACCTTAGTAAAGTAGACCCATTATTCAACTTATAAGTAGACCATTTGCAATATTTGTTTTAGTTGTCTGTGTGCGGTGTGTCCTTGATGGACAAGCTATTTCAAAACACAGAGTAATTGGGACTTCGTGGCTGAGTCAGTGCCTCCTGCTAGAAGACTGATATTTCCGTTGTAGTGGGCAGATTCTTTGATCTTCATTTTCTTTATTTTGAAAGAGCTTGTTAACTGTCTGTCTATATAGTCATAGTAATAAAATATTCTAAGTCCATTTATGAGTGGCATTTTATTTAATTGATAGTAAAAACTGATGCCCAGTCAGGTTTTCCAGGATGATATTGGCTAATGAGGTCCAAGACCCAAGAGCATTTGTTGTAAACCCCTTGGGTAGCAGACACTGTGTAGACAGGCTCCCAGTCTTCTCTCCAGCCTATATGATAGCTGTCATTTACAGATACTGAGGCTCCTGGATGTTAAGCAGCTTCCCTGGAAAATGGAGGAGCCACGGTTTGAATCTTAGTTGCCTAAGTTCACCTTTCCCACCAAGCACATGGTCATTTAGAAAGAACTGTCTTTTCCCAGAGAAAGTGGAGCATGTTGGCTCTTTCCTGGCTGTAGCCTGTAGGTCTGGGAGCATGTGGCCTATCACTCCCAGACTTCCAACGTTACAGCTGTGACCGGCAGGTCCCCTGCCCAGCCTCCCCGCATGGCTCTCTCCTGCCTGCCCACCCGGAGTCAGCTGCCTGCCTGCCGGCAGATCTGATGGGCCCCTGGAATCTGGCGCCACCCTGCTTATCCCACTGGGTTTTCCTCACACCCTCCTCTCGGCCCCTGGGGCTCCAGCTGCCTTTTCCTGTAATGTCCCCATATGTTCTGGGTTAAGTGCCTCTCCTTTGCCTTTGATCATACCTTTGCTTTCCTCTCTGCATTTGCCAAATAAAATAAAACTGAAAACAAAACAATAAAAACTAAAACTCCAGTACTCTGGTGCCTGACAGTCACCCCCAAATCTCAACTCCTGCCTCTTCTGGGATGTCCCCAGTCCCAGCCTCTCACTCCCCGTTCACCTCCCATCTTTTCTGAACTCCAGGCTTTGGGTCTGAAGCAGGTGGTTCACGGGATCGAGTTGTCCCTCAATTATTCTTTAATCTTATGTCTTCCCTTTCCAAGTCCCAACAGTGAGAATGATAACGGCCTTATTTATAGAGTCCAGTGTCGTGCTGTGTACTTCAGGGGGCTTTTCTCAACTAATCCCCGAAACAATTATAGGAGGCAAATATATGCAAATATATGTTTTCTCCCTATTTGGCAGATGAGAAAATTGAGGCTCAGAAAGAGAAATGTCCAAGTCCTAAGTGGAGAAACTGAGATTCAAATCCAGTTTGAATCTCACAGTTTGAGCACTCACATCTCACTCTTTACTGACTCCTTGCGAACTCCTTGAAGATGCTGGAGAAGAAAAGAAAGTGACATTTCCTGTGTCTTTCCTAGGGCATGGCACAGAGGAGGTCAGCTCATTTCCTCACATGGTTTTTACACAAGTGCTAAAAATTAGATTCATGGCCTCTAAAACCAAGGCTTAATTTAAATAATTTGCTCCAGGTCACAGAGCTGGGAAGTGGAGACATCAAAATTAAACCAGGTCTTTCTGCCCCTAGGGACACACCGCTCTGTGCACAAGAAACTCAATCTTCTTTCTCTTAATTCTGTCCAGGGCATTTTCTTTCTCTTTTCTTTTCTTTTCTTTTCTTTTTTTTTTAAAATTCTCCCCAGGGCCCAGCTATATATTAGTGAAACTTTTCAATTAGTTATAGGTTGATTGAAAAACACCAAGGTCCCCTTTATTCTGTTAGAGGAGCAGGAACGGATAGGGCATCTTCCAGTAGAGCAGGGTGGAATCCACCAAGAAGTTAGATTTTTAAAAGAGACGCTACAGGAATGAAGATGAGGTGGAATTGATTCTTAAAGGGCATGGCAGCCACAGATAAACCACACTTATCTTGGGAGATGGACTTTATGCCTTCCTGACTTATACTGTAGTGGAGCAGGAATGTCTAAAATTAAAAGGCGGGAGAGGATGACTTCGGATTTCTGTTCTCACTTTTAAGTTGCTGTGTTGTTAACCTACTCTAATCAGCCTGCTTTCCCACTTCTCACCACCTTTCTCAGGGACAGAAGTAAAAGCCAATTGTGCTTACCCTTGGCCCTGTCCTTGGTGGATGTTTAGACCCTGAAATTAAAAATAATTAACTATTAGAAAGCAAAACAAAAAACCAAACCCAAACAATGAAAAAGGAACTCCTTTCAGTTCTGAATATATGTTACAGTACTTAGCATGAATATATGTTACAGTACAAAGCACACATTCTCCAACTGCCCGGTGTATCTTTGTTGTGTATCTCTGTTGTGAGTGTAAGTAACCCAGTGGGATGAGAAGATAGGTCTGCATCAGGTCCAGTTCCTGATCTTGGAATAGGTCCTTCACTTCCATTTCTATCAGCAGAGTGTTTCCGCTGAGTATGCTACATGCCAAGCGAACAGTTGTCCGTGGTATTCACAGCGATGTGTGTTTGTGTTAGCCTGAGTGCCAGAAGAGACTCAAGTGTAGATTCTTGAGTGATGGACACCAACTCAGTCTTCCACCCATGGCCTTTTGTGCCATGGGTAGCAGAATTGCTGGCTGCATATACTGGGTTTTCTCAAAATGTGCCAAGTATGTCCTCTCCCAGGGCTATCGATCCTCCTAGAATGTGCACGATAAGAGGGCTTTCCCAGAATGAAACACCGCAGTGCTCAGATCACCATGCCTCTGTCACTGGCTTCCCTCTCTTTTTTTTGCTGGGGATTCCAAGAGCTTTAAAACTATGGTGGCTGGTTAAGTATTAGGCTTGGAGATCAGGTGATCAAGTGGGAAACAGATGGCACAGCAGTGTGCATGGTGGCTTGGAACCATATTCAAGGCATTCCAAGTTGAGGTTCCTGCTTTTCCACTTACTGGTACAGTGACCTTGGGCAAGTCACTGAGAAGGCCCTGCCCAGTACCTATTTCAGAGGGCTTTTGGAACTTGAATATGTAAGGAGTGTAGAGCAGTGCCGGGCACTTGAGAAATACTCAATAATTATTAGCTATTATTACTTATCTCTTTTTTGTCTGCTTCTTTGTTGTCCTTCTCCCCCTCCATCATTAAATGCTGGCAGAGACTTTGTTTTTCTTTTTCTCTTGTAACTAGTATCCCTAGTTCCTAGGACAGTGTCTAGTCCATGGTAGGATCTTATTAAATATTTGAGCTCAATAAATGAATAAAGTGGACAAGTGAACAAATGCCAGGCTCCATGCTGGGTGCTTCTATAGTCGTAGAATGAACATGGTATCTGCCTTTATGAAGCCGCCATGTTAGTTTGTTGGAGAGGAGACTGGAGATACATCATGGCCAATGGTGATGAGTGATACACAAGGAAAGAACCAGGGGAGACTATTTTGGATGACTGATACATGGCGTACCTTTTTCTCTTCATCTCTTTGAAGACTTAAAATAGTTATTTGTGGATCTCCCTTCCTGCTTTTTATAGCATTTCCGTATCAACTATTTCCTCTCTTTAAACTTATAGACTATTAAGTGCATGTTCTAAGATTTTTAAAAGGAAGATGAACAAACTTCAACAATTTTAAAGGTTTTTGAAAGTCAACTAAGTAACTCAAAACTGGTTATGATAAACACTCACTTGTTTACTTTCAGTTGCTTGGGATTAGTTGCTTTTTTCCATTTTGGTGTATGGGATATTTATTGGTTTTTCTTCACCTTTTCCTTGTCTATTGGATAAATTCAGCCAGCAAAATTCTTTTTGGCAGCAGGGATGATAAAGATTCTGCTTAGTCTTAGGATGGGATTTATATGAAATATTTACAAGTATATTCTTGGATGTTAGAATAACAGGTTCTTTTTGGCCACTGGATGGTGAGATTACTGAAAAGATCAAATCAAAATCTGCCTGATGGACAAGAGCCACCTTCTTTCAGGAGGCAGAAATCCTCGATAGGGCCCTGCCTCGGACTGTCGGTAGGCAGCGGAGAGCTGCTGGAAGGCTCCGTGCTGCTGCGTGCCCCTCTCATCACCAGCACAAAGAAGTGTGTTCTCTGCTGCAGATAAATGATCTTACAGGGGTGAAGTTTAAGCTCAGTTGTGCACTCCAGACTTTAGCAAAATTGCCTACTGTATGGCTTAGCTTCACACGATGGTGAGGTGTGTGCCGTCTAAATAAAGCACTATCACTCAGCCTTGTGGTTAGGGTGCTTGCACTGAGTTTGGAGGGCTTTGCCTCCCTATGCTCTGCACACAGATGGTTCCCTAAGTTAAAGGAGACATGGCACCAGAATCTAAATCTACAGAACTAGAGTGTGTGTGTGTGTGTGTGTGTGTTTGAGAGATGGGGACACATCAGTCTCTTTTCAAAGCCTTGCACAGGGCTTGTGTTTTTCAGCTGGTGGGTGGACTAAATGTGAGCCCTGTGCAATGCTTTGCAAACAGTGGGAGATCACTGTGTGTTCCTGGGAGCCATTTATTTCGGACTGAATGATGAGATCTGTCTGAACCGAATTGCATGATACAGAAACTTGCTCAATTTATGTTAAGTACATCCTATATTCTTTCTCTCTCCATTTTTCATGAAATGCTTGCAGGAAGCTCTGGCTGAAATGAAGGAGTGAAGCTGGCCACTTAGCCCTTGAGCTCATGCCTCTGGTAAAGTAATAAGAAAGATCTTTTGGGAAATTCCGAAGGAACGAACATGATACACAGGAGTGAAGGAGGAAAGCCCTGGCAGGGATGATACAAAGCAGTACATCATCCGGAAGTAACTAATATTTGACTTTGGAATGATGTTTTTCCCTTTTGGCAGTAGATTTCCCTCCTCTGTTCTGCTTGTACGAACAGGGGAATTAGTTGGCATTCCTTAAGCACATGCAGATTATGGCCAAAGAAAGTGGCAGCCTTGAGGCATGCCAGTGACCAGGGGAAAGCCATCTGGGTTAGACATTTGCCACGGACCTTGTGTTCATGTAACGTCTCCCTAACCTAGAGAAACAAGAACCTGAGAGGCACTGTTAGCGAGGGTCTCACACACAGCGCAGGCTTGGACCACAGTGCTCCCTTTATGAGGGCCCCAGATGAGAATACTCTTCCCTTTTCTTTCTTTTTTTTTCTTTTTTTCTATAGGATACAGGTTCTGTCAGTGTAAAAATTCCTGAGTGGGACAGTTTAAGTTCCTTTCCTTCTGATAACCTGGAGTCCTGGCCCAAGTTGTCAAATTGCTGCTGGACTCAATGGAAATAATTATATTCTTTATGCTGATTGTCATTGTCTGTTTTGAGACCCAGGAGTCCTGTCACAACATGAACACAATGCTCTAGTTGATGAAAGGTCTGAATTTTTTTTTTTTCCCCTAAAGATTTTATTTATTTATTTGACAGAGAAAGACACAGCGAGAGAGGGAATAGAAGTAGGGGGAGTGGGAGAGGGAGAAGCAGGCTTCCTGCGGAGCAGGGAGCCTGAAGCGGGGTTCGATCCCAGGACCCTGGGATCATGACCTGAGCCAAAGGCAGATGCTTAACAACTGAGCCACCCAGGTGCCCCGAAAGCTCTTAAGTTTTAAATGCGATCAGCTTTGTGCTCTTTGAAAAATTGGGGAGCATGCTGCTTCTCTTTGGATGTTCTCAACACCCCTTCCCCCACAAGCCAGAATTAGAGGCTCCTGGATGGCCCCATGGAATTTTGTACTTAGGCTCATTGTATTGTATTCTTAATTTCTCTGTCCTCAGCATCCCAGCACAGTGCCAGGCCCACATCAGCATTTGGGTTAGCTTTCCATTGCTTCATAAGAAACTGCCACAAAAAAAATGTAATTTCTTAAAACAACATAACATTTATTATCTCATAATTTCCCTGGGCCAGGAGTAAAGTCACAGCTTAGCGTGGTCCTCTGATTAGAGTCTCACAAGACTGTAATCAAGGTGTTGGCTAGAGCTGCTCTTATCTGAGGCTGAATCCTCTTCCAAGTTCATGAGATTATCGCCAGAATTCAGTTTCTTGTGGTTGTAGAACTCACAGAACTCACAGTGGCCTTTTTTTTTTTCTTTGAAAGAGGGTCCCAGTTCCAGTCCCTCTTTGAAAAGCATTGCCTGGTGCCTGGGTGGCCCCGTGGGTTTAGGGTCTTCCTTTGTCTCAGGTCATGCTCCTGGTCCTGGGATTGATGGAGTCCTGCATTGGGCAGAGCAAGAAGCCTGCTTCTCCCTCTGCCTCTTTTTCTCTCTGTTTCTTATGAATAAATAAAATATTTAAAAAAATTAAAAGCATTAGCTGATTAAGTCGGCCCACGTGAGATCATCTCTGTTTAAGAGCTCAGTCAGACAATTGGGGAACTTAATTACTCTCGCAAAATCCTTTTGCTGTGTTAGGTAACATAATTACAGGAGCGATAATATGCCATCATATTCATGGGATGCATTCACATTCAAGGGGAGAGGCTTCTATGAGGTATACATAACAGGGGGACAGATATCTTGGGGGACATCTTAAAATTCAGCCTACCAGAATATTGAAAGGATGAATGAATGAGTTCTGATCGATGACAAGACAGCAACCAACTTGAGTATAAAATGAGTGAGAGAAGGCATTGGGGTCCTTATTGCAAAATGTGGTTGCTAGCCGGTTCTTTATCACAAGTGAGCTGTTTCCTGGCAGCTGTAAAGGCATCAGCAGGAGAGAAGAAACAGCAAGAAAGCAAGGAAGGAAAAAGAGAACGGAAATCATGTCTTGGGCTGATTTCAGGTGGCGGTTCCGGTTCTGAGGAGCTTACCCACCTTCCAGGCTGCTGACATTTACACGCTGGTCAGACACTAGGAGCTATGGGTGTCTCCTCCTTTCTACCCTGGGGGCAGGGACGTTCTGGATGCAGCAGGGTAAAGGGAACCCCTTTCAGCTTGGCTTCTAATTTCCAGAGATGGAGTCTCTGCCTTAGGCTGAAATAAAAACCGTAGTCTTTATTCTGTCCCTTACAACCACATGCACATGCGGTATCTCCTGGACTCCTCCGGCAGCGAGATGCATTAGGTGTGGAGAGGAAGCCTTAACTTCAAATCTCCTGGCTGCGGTTGGCTTTAAAAATCAAATGGAGCTATGGCCGTCTGTGTTTAATTTGGAAAAACAGAAAGGATGTGTGCTTTGTGGCGCCCACGTAGTATAGAAGGCTCCATGACATAATACCGCTCTGCCCAGCCTTAGAAGCTTCCCGTGCAGACAATGGCCCTGCTTCCCTGACAGTTCCCAGGCATGGGTGCCACCTTGTGTAAACATTGCTGTTTTTAGTGCATTGCAGAGGCAAAAGGATGACACAATAATAGCAGCCGGAGGATCTCATTAAAATTGGGAGGAAAATATGAAGACTGGAGTCTGGCAATGTGCAAACACTGAGAGTCTTTGTCTCATCTGATTAACAATTGGATACATTCTGATTGACTTTCTGGATTGTAAGGACCAGCATTGCAGCCAGAAGAAATATATTTTTCTGCTTTACAACAGACTGTCCTTGTTTCTCAAATCTCTTACTCCCTCCAAAATTCATATGCCGGGTCCTTGGGACTCCCTTGAGTGCTGAAATGGCGTGGTGGCTGGTTTCTGGGAGCTGGTGCAGAATCACTCAGCAGTCACTGGACTGGCTTTGGGAACACCTGCCTTATGCCATTAGATGCTCACATCTTGGGAGGTAGAAGCGCAGGGCTTGGCCTTCCTGCCACAAAGGACAGGGAAGCACACTGTAGGGGAGCTCTCTGGGGAGGGAGGTTGGCATTCTCTTAGGTTATTAATGAATTTAACGGGTAGGACCACACTGCCTTCTCCAGCTCTGCAGGGAAACCTCTGTGCTGACAAAAGTTCTGTCCCTCCTGAAGAAGGCTGTTTCCCAGGTGTGTAGGTGGAGGACTTGCTGTGTGCAGGGCAAGGGCTGCATTTCCAAGAACTCATATGTAGACCTTGGAATAAAAACAAAATAGGCCAAAGGGCTGTTCTTTTGAGAACTGGTCCAGCTGATTCAGCCGAACAGGAGTGTTGTCATGAACTTGACAGCAGGATCTAATTATAAGCAGGGTGCGCAGACTGGACCGCCACCTGGTATGAACCCACAGAACATGACTTAACTCCAGCCTGGAGTGGACTGTCACTGGTCCTTGTGGAGTTGGGGATCCTTTTTTTTTTTTTTTTTTTTTAAACTCTTCAGAGAAATAGTAATCCCTACAAAAAGTGGCTTTTTAGAACTCCATGGAACGAGACGCCAGTATTATGAGATGCATTGGTATTGCTCTGTGTCTTTTTGTCTATGTTTTTTTTTCTTTAATGGGAATGGTGTTTCCACATATGCTCATTTTATTGCTAGTGGGAAAAAAAGATTATCTTTCCCTAATATTAATCATTTTTCTAGCTGAGTTGGATAGGGGGTAAATCTGGCTCCTTTCCTGGGATTCATCACTATCGGTCTGATGATGTGAATGATAGAGAGATAATAATACCTCAGTAATCACAACAAAGCAAATAACCTTTAGTTTCCTAAATCACCTTATCACTTTTCACCACCTTCATACCTTTCAGAGTTAATTTTTCTGCAAATGCACTCAAAGGCAGCAGCCTGCTTTGTTCCTCGAGTACCTAAGCAATGCGAATATTGAAATAATTGTCAGGCAAATCTAGTTTCAGAAACGTCTGTCCCATTGTTCGTCATCTTGCAGCTTAAAATACTGAAGCATGAGGTGCCTGATCTTAACCTCAGCGATATAACGTTGTTAATATTGTGTAGCTTCAGAGTAATTTGATAAGACTGCCGTCTTGTATGTTCCCCAGAAAGGCAGGTCTAGAGAGGGGCTTCGTGGACTGAGACCCCTCGGGCAAGTGAGGTGGGGGAGAAGCTCTTGGAGCTTATCCAAGGGAAGCTCTTGGAGCATTTTGGCATGAATGTTTGAGTTTCTAGCCCAAGGCTTTTTTTTTTTTTTTTTTTTTAAATAACATTTGTTTCTTTCTTAGGCTCCATTTCCCCGTCTCAAAAAAAATTTTTTTTTAAGATTATTTATTTTAGAGAGAGAGGGAGAGAAAACACAAGCTGGAGAGGCAGAGGGAGAGAGAGAGAATCTCAAGCAGACTGTGCCTGACAGGGGCTTGATCTCACAACTGAGCTGAAACAAAGAGTCCTATCCCTAACCGACTGAGCCACACAGGCTCCCCCTCTTGCTTTCAATTTTTAACAAATTTAAGTCTCCTTTAACCCAAACATTCTTGTTTGGTAGTGAGCTTTCTCTGCAAAATAGCCTTATTGAACTATTTTCAATGAAGAAAGAGGTTTCTGTTTTGTTTTGTTAGATTTTATGTATTTACTTGACAGATAAAGCACAAGCAGGGGTAGTGGCAGGCAGAAGGAGAGGGAGAAGCAGGCTCTCTGCAGAGTAGGGGAAGCCCGATATGGGATTCAGTCCCAGGACTCGAGGACCATGACCCGAGCCAAAGGCAGTTGCTTAGCCAGCTCAGCCACCCTGGTGCCTTTAATGAAGAAAGAGTTTTAAAATGACTTTAATCACATGTAATCAAATTATAACCTGACTATAGATATATCTAAAGATCTGAAATAATAATAAATGCTTTGGTTATTGTATTTTTTCTTATAGGGCCCTTTTCTCACCTTCTTGCTGGGATCCTGTATTATTAGAGTGGGATGTGAAATTGTACAAAGTGTAATTCGTAGTTTGCATCTTAGCCTGGAGTTGAAATGACAACCGCAAAACACAAAGAGTTCTGTGCTGTATTGTAATGCCAGCATGGAGGGGAGGGCGCACACTGCTCTCTGTTCCAGGGGCACTGGCCTTGAAACTGGGGACACACACTTTTTGATCTGGGACAAATCGGTAAGACTGATAAGTAACCACTGAATTTAAATTTTGCAGCAAGTCTTGTCAGAGGAGCTTGCTTGTGAGACCAAAAGGAAAGTTCCTTCCTTTGTTGCCATTCTGGATTCTGTGAGACGTGGATTAATTAGCACAGGCACATTGATGAAACCTAATGTCACCAGAGCAACATTTCTGACCTGCAGTGGACCAAGATGGGAAAGCTTAAATGCATTTCAGTGACAGAACTTTAGGGACAAAGCTCTTACTAACAAAGACGAGTAGAGCACAGGGGGAATTGGTAAAAATCCAAGTTTAGTTTCTGGGGCTGGGTCAGTTCTAATGAAGCTCTAGGAAAGGGAATTTGTGCACAAGGGCTGACTTGAGGCCTTCATCGTTATTATTGTTGTTGTAGTCATCGTCGTTGATGATGATGAAAAGCAATATAGTGATGCGTCAGATATTGACATGTACAATCTGAACTCATCCTTTTGTTAATGGAGGTTCACGGAGCGGGCTTCTAGATTGCTTTCCCAAGGGGTCTAGCATTCACTTGGTTAATGAAATAAAGTAAACCAGTCTGCTGTGGCCCTGTTGTGCCGGAAAGCGGGCTCCTGTGCCATCTCCTTCCTGACGTTTGGAGACTTGCAGGTGGGGTTTTGTGGGGTTCTTCGGTCTCCTCATCTCTTTTGTTGCCTTAATAAACCCCACTGCAGCTGGAGAGATTTTGCCTCCTGTCCCTTACCCCCTGCCCTCCAACCTCTGTACACTAAGTGGCACTGACTATACCTGGAGCATCACAGAAGAGGCTTAAGGGGAGGTGAGGCGGGGAGGCCAGGGACAGAGGTGAATGCAAAACAGCAACACAAAGGGACCTGGGAGTTGGGGTAGAGGCGGCAGGCCCACAGGATCTGGACGCAGGAACTGAGAGAGGGCGGTGCAGAAAGACCAGCGACATGCACCAAACGTGTGGCACGTGCCAGGCCTGGCTCCAAGTGCGTGGGACCGATTACTTCATCAGAGTCTCACAGAGGTCCTGTTAGGCAAAGTGCTCTCATGATCATCCCCATATTAGATGTGAGGAATCTGAAACACAAAAGGGTAGGCGGTTTTTCAGTTGTGAAGTGACCCTTTTGGGGACTAACCCCCAGCAGTGTGACTCTAGTTTATACCCTTCACTGTTACACTGTACTGAACAAAGTGTGGGGTAAAAATCACAACCAGAGGCTGCCTCGCACTTCTGATTTTCCCACCCGCCCTCCGGCCACCTTTTCATGCCCACGGACTCCCTCTTTTTGTTTTCTCCTCCTTCCCTTGATTAGGTGGCCCTTCCTTTATATAATCCAAAAGAAATAATTAAAAAAAAATTTTTTTTGAATGAAGTTAAGGGTGTGAGCTAAAAGCTGCTCATTTCACAGGACCCTGGCAGTTATAAAAATCTGAGTGTCTTCTGGACACAAAGGACCCTTGTTACCAGGCTTTTCCACCAATGGGAAAACAGCTGTTGCTCTCATCTTTTCTGTCATTTCATCTTTGCAGCGGCCGACTGGTTGCTTTTGAGGTCCATTAGATGTCTTAACAAGGGGATGAGTGTGTTGTTGTTTGAGGGAATTAGTAAGTGTTACCAAGGCTCTCACAGGGGTTGTTGGGCTCAGGAGCAGAGGCTCTGCTCCAGCTTTTCCAACAGCTTACACCACAAAGGCTCGCTCTCTCAGAAGGAAAACAAATGACAGTTCCATTCAGCCATGGGTGGAGCTAGGAACTGAATACGTTTCTCCAAAATATATTCCCAAGAAATCCCTGTTGATCAAAGCCAGAGGCATCCAGTGTCTGTTTATTGCAGTCTCAAGGAACATTCTGCCACAGATTCTCCAAAGACTGATCTTCCTGTCGTAAGACTGCAAACCTTTCTGTCTTTTAAAAGCTTATCAAGTCTCACATTCAACATTTCATTTTGACAGCTACCAAGACAAAGCGGTTCTAGCTTCCTTTGTTTAAAAGGTGTTGGTGACACGTGCTCTAATCTCATGCCCATTCTCAATCAGCCGTGTTAAAAGCACTAATATTCTGCTCTTTCCTGGGTGCTAAAGAAATACATACAGCCAGTGAGAATCCCAGCCAAATTTTAAAGAATGAATTTCACCGTACCAAGACACTTTTTTTGCCGAATTAAGTCAGTGATTCATATCACGCCCTGAGGTCTTGGTTGGGATGTGGGAGTGTAGTTTTGTCTACCTTCTGGGACTCAACTTCCCTTCCAGTCTTTCATACAGAAAGCTGCTAATTCAGGAGCCACTCGTGAGTGTTTGGCTTCAAAGATGGCTTCAGGTTCCTGGCTACACGTGTGAAAGTCTGTGCTCACTCCTGGGCAACTGAGAGTCAATAACCCCCCATGGGTTTGTCTTCTATGTCATGGAGTAGATGTTATCGATGTGATTTGATCTGACTCGATCCCTACAAACTTTTGACCTTAATTTTCTATTTGTTTTTTTTTTTTAATTAATTTATTTATTTGACAGATAGAGAGTACAAGTAGGCAGAGCAGTAGGCAGAGGAAGAAGCAGACTCCCCGCTGAGCAGGGAGTCCGATGTGGGGCTCGATCCCAGGACCCCTGGATCATGACCCAAGCCGAAGGCAGTTGCTTAACAGACGCCCCTTAATTTTCTATTTGTATTTGTGTTACTTGTTAACATTTCCACCAAGATTTGTTGGTTTTGGTGGTGGTTACCAAGATTTTAAACTGTATGGAGCCAGGAAAGTAATTTTTTGCATAATGCGTTTTTCCTTTATGTAGAGGAATATTGTTTAGGTGTGTTTTTAGAGGGGATATAGGTAGTGGTTAAGGACCTCACCTCTGAAGTTTCCTCCTTTTTTTAAAAAATTTTTTTTTATTTTTTAAGATGTTATTTATTTATTTATTTGAGAGAGAGAGAGAGAGAGAAAGAGACAGAAGGAGAGAGAGAAGCAGGCTCCTTGCTGAGCAGTGACACCAATGGGGGACTCTATCTCAGGACCCTGGGATCATGATCTGAGCCAAAGGCAGATGCTTAATGGACTCAGCCACCCAGGCACCCCTAAACTTTCCTCTTCTGATGTAGATCGTGGCCTGTGCACTTGCTAGTTGTGTGGCCTCAGGCAAGTTCCTTAATTTTTCTGGGCCCTATTTTCTTGTTCTGCAAAATGGGGATGTGAAAAAGATGCTGGGAGATTTAAGGGGATAATCCACTTAAAACTTACTTACTTACTTACTTACTGTCTTGAAAGACAGTAAACATCCAATAAATGCCAACTAATATTATGATGTTTCTATTCATTATTATTTTGTAGTTTTTTTATTGTAAACAGGAGAGTAACACATGTAGACCTCTATATTGAGTTTTTGAATAGAGCAACTAAAGCAGTGAAATCAAACCTTTATTAATCAGGGGCATCTGGATGGCTCAGTCAGTTAAGCATCTGATGTCAGCTCAGGGCCTGATCTTAGGGTCGTGAGTTCAAGCCCTGAGTTGGGCTCCTCGCTGGGCACAGAGCCTACTTCAAGACAAAACAAAACAAAACCTTATTAATCAAAGAATAATTGAAGAAACTGGATGTGTAGCCTAGAAAAGAAAAAAGAAGTGTAGAAACAAGGGTAACCATTTTCTAATATCTTAGGAGAAACACATGCCTTTTATTAGAAATTTCTGTTAACTACCAGAAAGACCCCATAAGACTGGAAAAACATTACATTTGTTAGTAAAAATTAATCTGTCTATAACTTTATCCAAAGTTTATATGATTCAGAAATTCTAGACAATAGGACTTGAAGACATAAGGATAATTAAGACATTTAAATTGCACTCTATTCCATTTACCACTGGGGTAATCGTAATTTTAGTTAGAGAGTGGCTTTCTTCCAGGAAACCTGCAGGTCCTTACACACATAGCCTCATTCCTTCCCACGCGTTCGATGTTCATCTCATTCTTTCACATTTGATTTAAGATCTTGCTACCCAAGGTACGGTCTGGGGAATAGCAGCCCTGGTGTCCCCTGGGAGCTCACAGAGAAAAGTAGAGTCCAACGACACCCCAGACCTCCTGAATCATATCTGCCCAAGTGGTGTAGCCTGTGTTGCCAACACTTCCGAGAGGCCCATTCCTTTCTGAAGATGATGCAGGGTCCCCTTGGGCACCATAGGGCCTCCGAGGGTCTCTGCACCTGGGTTCCTCTTCTTAACTGTGCCTCTCTGTGCCTTTGTCCCTTGAGACTTTGTCCCTTGGGTTTCATCCTTGAGTGCTCCAAACTTAATAGCATTTTATTTCTTAGTCTTAACATGGCATTTCAGCCTGGTGACAATTTTATAGTCAAAACCCACACGGTATCTGTTTCATAATGTTTTATAAAGTACTACTTACTATGAAAAAGAGTGGGTCGTCCTGAGATGAAGCTGTGTGTGAATTGTGGGTGGAATTTGTGTGTCAGTCGGGAACTGACGGGGAAGTATATTTTGGTCCGCTAGAAACGTTTCTCCCCAAATTGCTTCCACACAACTAGGCAGGGAAAGAGCAGAGAATTCTCAATTTGCTTCACTACTGAAAAGTAAAGGGAAATTTATGGGGTAACAGTGACATTGAGAAGAGGTAGTTCTTGAAGAGAACTGCATTTTTCATAGGTAACTAGAAACATTTCCAGCTTTGAAAATGAACAGATGTCTTCCCCCTTATTATTAGCAAGGTTTTAGAAATGAGTAGGAACAACTTGGTACAATTTTTAACAATACAGTTCGCAACATTTTCAATCTACTTTTTAAGTAAGGTGTTTTAAAAGCAGTTGGCACTTGTATTTCTGCTATTTGGAAGAACACATTCAGCATTTCTGTAATTTGCGACAGTGTTGTAGTAACCAGTATGATCTTCACATTAGTTTTCCTGGGGCGCCTGGGTGGCTCAGTGGGTTGGGCCTCTGCCTTCCGCTTGGGTTGTGGTCTCGGGGTCCTGGGATCGAGCCCCGTGTCGGGCTCTCTATTCAGCGGGGAGCCTGCTTCCCCCTGCCTCTCTGCCTGCCTCTCTGCCTACTTGTGATCTCTCTCTGTCAAATAAATAAATAAAAATCTTTATTAAAAAACAAAACATTAGTTTTCCTGAATATGCTTTACCTGCATATGTATCATTCACGCAGATAATTTTCATTCTCTTAGTTTGCATCCATCTTTTTGGTTTTGATTAGATTTACTGGGGATAAGAATGAACATTGTCATTTCGCCCCCCTAGGACACTGGTATGATAAGTGTAATTGCACTACTCAGAAATCCTTTCCAGCTGAAGAACAGACCACAGAGACTGTAGTTTAAGTCTTTGTAAGTTTTTTTTTCCCTTTTTAAATTTAAACCATACATTCAGATTTGGTTATGCTTCGCAGGTGTCTGCTTTTAAGAATTTTCTTCACTTCCTGTTCTCCCGGTTTTCAGTTACGAATCAGGCCAGTACTGAGGGGAAAAAATGCACTTTAAAATTTACTTTTACTTTTCTTTTAGAGCTCTTAAATTCTAAAAGCATCATGGATTCTTTTCACAGGCCATAGCACTAGGATACCATGTGTATCAATAGTCTAGCATCTAGAAATAGCTTGACCTATAGGAGATACAAAACAAATCATTTTAAAAATAAAGAGAGAGGAACAGAAGGACAGACAGGAGGAAGACCAGAGGGTATGACCACAAAGATGGAACATTTTGCTCAATTAATATGGTATTTGTTGATTAGAAAGCCTTAGGGAAGGCCACACATGGGGTCCAGGACGGCCTGTCACATGTGGTTGGCAGCCAGGAACAGCCTGAGCAAGGCTGAGGAGGGCTTCACTCATTTGTTCTGCCAGCCAGCTTTGCCTCACTACCTTCCCCAGCTTCAGGAAGGACTCCCATGTCCTCACCAGCAGCTCTCCCTAATATCTAAACTCCCCAAGCAGAAATGATTGTTAGACGTTTTGTGTAGATGTGGTTCAGGTCATTCAGGATTTTGTTTTAGCTTCAACAGAGGAGAGACAGTGACTCCCACTGGGTCTCAGTAGCTTTATCAGGAAATCAAGGTGGTAGGCCATCGCTGACTTCAGTTGTACCTTCTAGCTGAGACCCTTGAGATGTGTGGTTTGCTAGGGATCCAGCAGCTCCTGACAGCTGCCCCAAGATGCTTGTAAGTCTAGACCTTTATTTACCAATCCAGGTTGCTTGCCTTGTAAATGTTCTGACACATGGCTTGCTGATGGTGAAGCTTATCTCCATTTGCCCTGATTCTAGAGAAGACTGGAGGGATGGCTTTAGGCTCCATCTTTGTTCTTGACTTTATTTATGTGCCCCACTTTCTGTAGTCTCGGAGTGGCAAATTTCTGCAAAGAAAACACAAATGTATGCCTTCTGCAAAGGCCTGATAGGTTGCACTACAAATAGAATGCGCAGATTGTTCTGATTAAGTGAAAAAATATTGAGACTTGATAATTGATTTTTGGCATTGATGAATTAAGGCAGATTAGACAGCCCTTTAGGACGCTCCCGATAACCTTGCAGTGCCAAAAGGCATTTTTGAAGAAGGGTCAGAAGAAAATTAATAAGGGTATTGGGACATATTGGGGGTGCCTGAGAGGAGATGTTCGACTTCAGTTAAATTTTAGGTTGTCCCTGATTTATGAATGTGTCTCTTAGTCAACACTTCAGTTTTTTCCTTTAGGGACATTTATTAGTCAGGCATTAGAGGCAACTTTCTGAGTTCACTGGCCCTCCCTTATCTGCAGTTTTGTTTTTCCCCATATCAGTTGTCGGCACACCCCGCTCCAGAAGCAGATGCCCCTCCCTCTGACGCCCCGTTAGGAGGTCCGTAGCAGCCCCACACTGCGTCACCGTGCCTATGTCATCCACCCCACTTCTCCCCATCGCGTAGGCATTTCATCAACCTCATTCCACCCCAAGAAGGGGGAGTCTATGTAATAAGATCTTTTGAGGAAAGAGAGACCACACTCACATAACTTTTATTATAGTCTATTGTTATATTGTTCTGTTTCATTAAAAGTTATTGTTGTTAGGGGCGCCTGGGTGGCTCAGACGTTAAGCATCTGCCTTGGGCTCTGGTCTTGATCTCAGGGTCCTGGTATCGAGTCCCGGGTCTGGCTCCCTGCAGGAAGCAGGAAGCCGGCTTCTCCCTCTCCCGCTGCCCCTCTCCTGGCTTGTGCTCTCTCTCTCTCTTGCTCACCCTCTCTCTCAAATAAATAAATAAAATCTCAAAACAGAAAAGTTGATGTTAATTTCTTACTGTGCCTGATTTATAGGTTAAACAATATCACAGGTGGGTATATGTAAGAAAAAACACAGTCTTTGTAGTTTCAGTACTGTTTGTGGTTTCAGACATCTACTGGGGGGACTTGGAACGGATCCCCCTCAGGTAAGGGGTGACTTATTGTTATTGTTGTTGTTTTATAACAAGCTTTTATGGGATTTCATTAAATGCTACCAGTTTTTTTGGTGATAAGTTGAAACAAATCTACCCTTCTTTTTGCCACCTGTGACAGTATAGACTTGAAATTAGAGTCTTAGTGTAAGTGAAGGAGCTGTGAGAAAAGGTGGAAACACATAGATCACATCTTTCTTCCCAGTGTGTGAAATTCATAATCTCTCTGCTTCCTCTTCTCAACTGCTGAAATCAGTTTTAGTGTTTCCATTTCATTTTCAATACCACAGTGTTTCAGGGATGAGGGGGCTGTGATTATTTGCATTATGGGGATATTTAAGTATAATTTAGTATGAGAAAAATCAAAGGAATGTGCAGATTTGAGGCTGTATTTCTCCCTTATGTAAATCTAGGCATGTTTCTCTGATAGAATCGTAAATGCCAAGCTATTTGATCTTTCCCTACTGACTTATCTTGGAGTATTTATATTTACAACATGCTGTGCATGAAAGTGTGAACACCGTAACCATAGTTTCATGATCATATTAAGTTATAAGATATTTTTTATTTGCATAGTAAATCTGGGATAGATTATAGTAGAAACTCCTACAGATCTGAGATAGGAAAAGTGGTAACAGTTTTCAGAGATAAATAAGTAACCTATTTGTCTGATTAAACGTCTGCTAGTTACACGAGATGTAATATATAACTTTCCTTTTTTGAGTTTCACTCTTTTGAGTTTCCTCATAGACATGTTTACTTCGTTTTTGCATGCTTAAGGTCTTGCAGCATTTGTCCCCCAGCTCCCCAACTAGCTTTTTATTATAAAAGAGATCAAACAGAGAGAAATTGAAAAAACAGTGGACTGGGGCACCTGGGGTTTCAGTGTGTTATGCCATTGGACTCCTGGTTTTGGCTCAGGGTTGTCAGATCGATCCCTGCCTCATGCTCCGGGCTCAGCAGGGAGTCTGCTTGAAGGTTCTCGTTCTCCCTCTGCGCCCCCCACCCCGCTCATGCTCTCTTTCACAGAAATTAATTCATTACTTAATTAAAAAAAGAAAGACTAGTACACAGAACATCTATATATGCACTGCCTAGATTCATTATTAACATTGTGCTGCCATTTGCTGTGTGTGTGTGCACATGCGTGCATGTGTGTGAGGGTGTGAAGGTATACACACGTGTGTGTGTTGCCGAACAATTTGAGGTAAATTGGGGTAAGTGAATACGATGTGACTCCCTACTTTCTTAAACATCTATTTTCTGAAAAAGGACAATCTACATAACCACAATAAAACTTCAAAATGTGAAAATTAAAAATTTTTCATGGCGGGGTGCCTGGGTGGCTCAGTGGGTTAAGCCTCTGCCTTCGGCTCAGGTCATGATCCCAGGGTCCTGGGATCGAGCCCCACATCGGGCTCTCTGCTCAGCAGGGAGCCTGCTTCCCTTCCCCTCTCTCTGCCTGCCTCTCTGCCTACTTGTGATCTCTGTCAAATAAATAAATAAAATCTTAAAAAAAAAATAAATGAAAAAAATTTTTTTTCATGGCATCTCCTAGCCAGTTCATGTTTGGATTTTCCCAGTTGTCTCCAAAATGACTTTTGTGACTGTTTATTTTTTTCTCTGAATTAAGACCCAGTTAGTATTGATGCGTTGCAATAATGTTATGGCCCTTTATTCTAGAATCTAGAATGTTCTCTTACATTACATGTATGACCTTGACGTTTGAAAGAGACCAGGCTGTGTGTCTTGGAGAATGCCTCACACTGAGGATGTTTCTGATGGATTGTTTCCCTTGGGGCCATTCATTCTGTTTCACTCCTATATTTGCTATAAACTAGAAGTTGGGCAAAAAGTTTAGAGGTTATTTCTTTTAGAGGTTAAGAAAAAGTGTATGCTGTCTTTTAGGAACAAATTTCCTTAAAGCCCAGACCTCTGTGATAGTGAGTAGAGTGGAGAAGGAAAATGACTTTACTGGAAGGTGAAACTTACAGTCTTCTGATTAGAGTCTCTTCATTTCCAGAGACCTGAAGGATAAGTCCCATCCTGTCTCCTCTCCTTTGGGCTCCCATGGCACCTAGAGTGTGTGTCACTAGCAGATTTTTTTTTTTTTTTTTTTGGCTCTATGTGGCAGCTGTCGTGTGGACTTTTTTTGTCTTGCACCGAGCCCATGAGGGTCTGACAGCAGGAACAGTGTTGATTTTATTGGAACAATTCAGTAACCACACTGAATTGCATGATTTTGCTAATTTATTTTTATTTAAAACTTTCTTCTTAAATTGGATGGGGAAAGGAGTTTTCTGGATCCACCACTCAGTTGTCTCTGTCAGGTGGATAGATGTTTTTGCAAAATACCAGATGGATTCACCCTTTCTCCTGTCGTTAGTTTAGCTACTTAGTCACATCTGGTCATCAGGGACCCCCATGTGAATTAAAAAGGTAGGTCTGCCTATCAGCGGGTATGCTAGCTTTTAGGAGTTGATGTGTGTCTTCTCTGAAACCAAGTTTCTGTTGCCTGTGGTTCTGTTTCTCTTAGTGTTTTGCCTGCTATACCCATGGACATATGTAGACTCGCTTCCTTTTCACAGAGCTTGGTGTATCACTTAGACTAAGTCTTTCCTGCAGGGACATTCTGATTGACTCTGTGACCTTAAAATGTTGAGCAAGTACACTTTTTTTGTGTGCCCTACAACTTAGCCTAAACTTTGCTATAAATGGCAATGATTCTGAATTGCCTTGGTCCCATGCCAAATGCTGGAAATAATTTTGGGATATAAAAACACAGCTTTCACATGAAAATATTTATTTTACGGGCGGTTGATAAGCATGCGCGTGTGTTACTCATTTTTATAATGAATTAGTTCCTTTCTTCAATTGCAAGAATAAGCCTTCATTAATATCCAGTTTGTTGGAGTGGAAATGATTCCAGTAGTAGTATTATGATTTCATTGTGACTCCCTTCTGGAAAGGCATAATGGAATGAAGACTTTAATCAAATTTGAAGAAAAAGAAATAGTACTCTGGATGTGCACTCATAAAAGGGAAGGTGGCTTTCCGCGTTCACTTTTAAGTATCACTTATTCAGGCAGGCCTCGAGGCTAGCCACCAGGTTCCTCGTGGCAATTAAGATGAGAGTCAGGATTCTGGGGAGTTCTCCGTCTAGCCAACTTAATTAAATTAGAGCTCTTCCACCAGGAAGGGGCCACAGCCAGCAAGCAAGGCAGGCCTGTTGCCTTCAGGCAAGTAAGATATTAACTCCTCTTCCCAGGCGAAGCTGGGTTGTCTTCCTTTATAGTTTAAATATAGTTAAAATAAAATACCAGTTTTATTTTCAATTCAACGAGCTAGGTCAATATCAAGGAAAGGAATATTACAGTTTGAGAAATGAGAGTTCAGTCTTCAGTTTGAGGCTTAACTCCGTGCCATGGTGTCTTTGAACTTGGTCATGGATCTAGATGAAGAATGTCCCTGGTCTTCAGGCCTTCCTTACTGTCATGTGGTATTTAAACAAAAAAAGAGGATTTTGTTTTAAAACGGCAGGATGGGGGTGCCTGAGTGGCTCAGTGGGTTAAGCTGCTGCCTTCGGCTCAGGTCATGATCTCAGGGTCCTGGGATCGAGCCCCACATCGGGCTCTCTGCTCAGCAGGGAGCCTGCTTCCTCCTCTCTCTCTGCCTGCCTCTCGGCCTACTTGTGATCTCTGTCTGTCAAATAAATAAAATTTTCAGAACGGCAGGATGGCCAACACTTCCTACCCAGCCCTACTTTCTGCCACTCAGTCCTTATTTGGAACATAGTGTTGTTGAGTGCGATGTTGAGGTCTTACGAATAAATCTTCTTACTGGTATGCGTAGTTGGATAGATTTTTGAAGTGTATCATCTCTTCACTTCACAGAGAAGCATGGTCTCCTGGCTTTGGGTTGCTAATTTTTGTTAACAACAGAGGAGCGTTGCTGATTCCTGTCAGGGCTAATAGGCGCAGTCTCAGGAGATAACATTACAATTTCACCACTTACGGCTCCTGGAAATGTCACGCCCATGACAGTGCCCTGTGATATGTGCCACTGTAGTCCATCCTTATAGCTGTTAGACTTCCCTTTTCCATTTCAGGCAGGGGTGCTGAGTTCTTGTTCTCTCTATACAAAGGGGCTGTATCCTGTGTACAGATACTGGGGTTCCCTGTGGCTGCCAGCACTGGCCTTTAGAGTCACACTGATCTGGAGAATTTATTTAATCCGTTTCTGCCTCTGTTTCTTATCTGTAAGGTGGAGTTAAATTGCTAGAGCATGTTAAACATTTAGGAGGTATGTTATAAATGGCACTTTAGCTTTATACTGATGAGGGAGCAGGAGGCTGACTGAGGACAGAGCAAAAGCTGGCGCTTTGCACCCCTTTTCACCCGCTCCCCTCCATATGTGTAGCATTCCTCAGGCACCCCTGACTGCCATAAAACGATAAATAGTTAACTTGCAGGGATTGCAATCCTGCAGAACAGGAATCTCCCTTGCTCTACAGATGTCCTAGAGAGCTAAACAGGGAGGTTACCTTATCAATAGCACAAATTTTCAGAGGCAAATAACTCTCGGTTCCTGAAGCCCTAATGTCTCCCTCCCACCATAAACTGGAGGAGGCTGAGGTAGAAGGGAATGTAAATGATAGCAGGATCATAACACCCCACCAGGAATCTCCCAACTATCTTGATGTTAATGCCTGACCTAAAGACGACATGGATCAGGCCATAAGGGCAAGGCCTCCCCCCCCCACCCCGCCTCGGCACCTTGTAGGCCCTCCTTAACATGTGAGAACTCTGTTGAAACCTCCCATCCCTTCACCATCCCCCCAACCGCAAGGTATATAACCTGCCATCCCTCACAACCCGGGGCAGCAGCTCTTCCTGCCCACGGGTCCTGTCCCCGTGCTTTAATAAACCACCATTTTGCACCAAAGATGTCTCAAGAATTCTTTCTTGGTCATCGGCTCCGGACCTCAGCCCACCGAACCTCACCTAGGTTCTAGAACTTTATCAATACTACTTATATTTCTGCGAGTTTTATTATTTTGAACCCCTCCTTTGGTCATGTCCTGCTTCTCCCCAGTCCACGTTCTCAGAGGTGAACACCTTTGGTGATTCCCTACTGCTTCTGGGTTAAAATCCAAATTCTTTAGTTGGTCATATGAGGCTCCCAGTGATCTGCCCCCATCTTACCTTTCTGGGCTCATGCTTCCCCTTCCTGCTTGGATTGTATGGAAAATGTGGACCAGCGGCCGTACCACACATGCCACTGAATTTATAGCTTCCGTATTTTGTGGGTTCTCTCCACCTGAAACTCCCTCATGACCTGTGTTCCTGTCCCTTCTCCCTCTGGCCTGTCCCCTCCAGTTTCCACCTGCCCAAATCCCCTTGTGCCTTCCGGGTCCTGTGCCCCAGGGTAGGCTTTCCTGTTTCCCTGCCGACTGAAAATAATGTCGTCCTCCTCTAAATTGCTAACCCTATTTTTACAGTTCTCTTAAAACCCTAAGGAACTTTATTTAGAATTCAAATCATTAATAATATTAAACAGTGTTCAGTACATCTATTTATTCAATAAGAAAGTTTGTCAATGTACAGCTCACCCTCGAACAACCTGGGTTTGAACTGTGAGGGTCCACTTACAAGTTGATTTTTTCAATAAATACAGTGCAGTACTGTAAATGTACTTTCTTTTCCTTATGATTTTCTTAGTAACATTCTCTTTTCTCTAGCTTGCATTACTGTAAGAATACAGTATATAATACAAATAACATCCAAAGTAGTTGTTAAATCGACTGTTTATGTTATTATGTTATTATTAACCAGTAGGGTTTCCTGTCAGCAGTAGGCTATGAGTAAGTTCTTTGGGAGTCAAGGTATATGAATTTTCCCCTGTGTGGGGGTTGGGGGTGGGACAGGATTGGTACTCCTGATCCGTACGTTGTTCAAGGGTCAGCTGTATTTTCAAACATTTTCCAGCAAGGATTGAAACTAAAATGTTTGTTTTATCTTTTTTTTTTTTTTTTAAACTTGCTTTCCTAAGAGCTGAATTGATTAGACAAATTTAGTTAACTAGAACATGTTATTCTTCAAACATTTCTTTGAATCCCAGCACTTGGTAACCGATGAGGTCATTCCGGAGAATACAAAGGCAGGAGTGAAAAAGTCTGTACAGAGAGTCACTGAATTTTAGAGCCGGGAGAAACCAACATGACTTTCACGAACCATCACCGTGATCTGAAAAAAGCTCAATCTCAGAAAAGTGAGGCAGTGTTCTGAATAATTTTATTCTGTGGGTTGACCCAAGGAGCTGGTTTCTCTAGGGGCTGCCTAGTAAACCAGTGGGCACACTGGAACATTCGCAGAATGCCCCCGTAGCCTACTGCCCCACCTGCAGCGTGGTCCAGGTGGGGACCATCCTTCCTGAGGGAAGGTCTTGAGATGAAGCCGATGCTTCCATGACAAGTCCAAGGGGCACTGAATTGCCCCTGGTGGACCCATATTTCATTTCTAGTCTCTCTTAGTTTCTTCTTCTCTTCTTCTGAATTTTAATTCACTCTGGTTTGATTTCATATTTGTTCACTGTGGTAGCTCTGTTTCAGTAGGCCCACAGTAATGATAGAGATAAAAACACTGCTTTTTGTTAGCTATCTTTTGGATCATATATCATTTCCTGTATGAAGCCAATTTTAACTTGATGTGATAAAATTTAAGGATATCATTATGGATAAATATTATAACTTCAAATGTTTCAAGATTTGAAATGTGATAGTAATACATAATAATGCATAATACATAATAATACATAGTAATACATAATAGTAAAGTAAGGTTAACTCACATATGGCATTTACTATGTGACAGGAAAAATTTTACATATTTTACATATTTGGTTGACCTATTTAATTCTCACAGTGATCCTGTGAGGTAATGACTGTTATTATCCTCACTGAAGCACAGAGAGCTTAAGTGACTTGGCTAAGATCACACAGCCAGTAAATGGAGGATTTGGGATTTGAACCCAGGCAGTCAGACTCCAGGAAACAAGTCAAGATATCCACAGTTCTTTCCTGTATTACCTGTAATCTTTCTGTTTGGCCCTGGACCCCTTCTTAATTTCAGAAAAAAAGGTGGAAAGTGCATGTTTAACATTGAAACAAAATAAGAATGATAAGTGAAATTTAAGAAACAAAACAGGATCACAGGGGAAGAGAGGAAAAAATAAAACAAGATGAAACCTGAGAGGGAGACAAACCATAAGACTCTCTTAATCATAGGAAACAAACTGAGGGTTACTGGAGGGGAGAGGGTAGGGGGATGGGCTAACTTGGTGGCTTGAAGGCAGGCACGTGATGTCGTGAGCACTGGGTGTTATAGAAGATTAATGAATCACAGATCTGTACCTCTGAAACCAATAATACATGATATGTTAATTAACTAAATTAAAATAAAATTAAGAATGTACTGTAATTTTCAAACAAATAAGGCATTGTTCCAAACATATTATTTACTTATAAAGTTTTTAAGAAAGCCACCTTGGGACAGATGTGAGACCCTTATTTTTGGACAAGTGCTAGTGCTACTTGAACTCAAAGAAAAATTCAGTGAGAAGATCTTTGTAGAGTAATAAGTGATTTCTTATCTCCCTGGAGAATAAAGACCCTGGACTTCAAGTCACTGCATGCTACCTCCTTGAGAGAGGCAGGGCCCTCAGACAGACAGCAGGTGCCCTGGGAGCTTGGTGGAGGGAGAAGTGACTTCTGGCTGAGTCTGACAATAGAATTTAATATTTCAAGTTTCTCAGGTTGACTGAATTAGTCCCTATGACTTCATAAGTGACTGCTTCAGTTAGCTGCGGTGAATAAAATCACTGAATTACAATGGCTGCAAATCCTGAAGAAGACAGTTGCCCCTACTTTTCAAGTATATCACTGCTGCTTTCTAAAAATAAAACCTATCTAGCTCTGAAATGTGAGGACTGTAGTAAGATCAGATAACAAGAATGTAATTTAGGGAAACCTGATTGGCTCCAGTGTAGGTGGCTATTCAGTCTACATCTATAAAAGGAGTCTCATAAATAGATTTGATCTGAGTCCCATTGATAGTATTTCCAGTACTGCTTTCCCTTCCTCGAACTTTCTAGGCTCTGGATTTTCTCCTACCTTATTCTGATTTTACAGACCTTTGTTAGTTCCCAGCTTCATGATGATCACTAGATTTGCTTTTTCCTTGGTCACAGTAGGGTTTAACTTCCTATTATTTCTGGCCCCAGACTCTTTCAAGAGCCATATTCCTTTACGGCAGACTGGAACAAATGCAACTGTGGGTGACCCTTTTTCTCTCTCTGGGGAGCCAAGAGGATGAATGGGCCCGGTGCCAGCTTCACTGATCGTGCTGCCTATAAACTATAAAGCTGCCCTCATCAGGTCCTACGCCCACTTCCTTGCCACTAATGGGCCAGACCTGCTTTGCCCTCCCAGACCATTTTCGGATTCTCCTCCAGGTTGTATGCCCTGATTGCATATGCAGAACAGGTAGCAAAGCAGGTGCCATGTGGCTTTGTGTTCTTGTCAGCCTCTTCACTTGGGACTGGAGATGGATACAAACTAACCTTTGTAGCTCCCCTAGGCTTATTACTGACATCTGTTCCGCCTGATCATACCTAGCTCTGGCCACAGCCACATCTGCACTTTAAACTTCCACCTGCCTTTTTGTTTTCAGTGTAGTTTTAGATTTCGTTTGTTTTTCATTGTGATCTCAGAAGAGAAGATGGGTTCCAGCTATGACTCAGGGTGAGTTCCTGTGTCCTAATTCTGTAACTCTGGAGCATTCGCACCTGACAGGAATTGACTCAAGGAAACGAAAAGAACAGGAAAGGCCCTAGGCACATACCGGCCAGCCCAGACACGGACTTTTGCTGGCGACGGGCATAGAGCAGAATCAGCCATGTGAAATCAAAACATGGCTTGACGTTTTTTCTTTGACTATTTCGTGTAGGAAAGGGAGGATAAAGAGTTATCAGTGGTGAGCATAGCATGACAGTTCAACACAGTAAATCACAACTTTAGTGCTCCAAAGCTTTTTTAGTTGTGATGTCAAAAAGTCTTTGAGAAGGTAGCCAGTTTTGAGACTTTTAAAAAGCAGAAGTGTTAGGGAACAGGGTTTCCTATGTTAGTCGGAGAGTGGCAAGGAGGTGAGGGCTGAAAACCGTCTGGCTGTGACTGAGGAGGGAGCCAAAAAGAAAAAAAAAAAAAAACGCTCCTTTCTTAAAAGCAGGCACATCTCAAGTGCTTATCTCTTTGATTGTAAAAGAGTGAATCTTGAACTTTCCTGCAGTTCTGAAGAAGTGTTGTGATCCTGATGAACTCCCAGGGTACCCGGTGCCTCTTCTGTGTGCCCCTAAATGTTTTCTGCCTGGAGGTGGTGGCATGATTTGGTCCAGTCTCAGACAGTGATGGTAAATCAGCGTCTTGACTTCTCCAGAGAGATAAAAAATAATTTGTTACTGTGTAAGGCTCTTATAGCAGTTGCGTTACATCTGGCACATTTCCCTTTTTTGTAGTGCACCTGGTGTTGCCATGGATATGGTAAATGGGAAAAAGTAGGGCATTTTTTCAATTTTGAATTTTATCTTAAGCATATATATGGAAATGAAATGTGCAGAAGCACAGAGACCTCTTTGTTAGAGTGTGAAAGAATGCCCATGAATTCTAACTGCAAATTACATTCAGATGAGACTTGAAAGGGGACGATTTGAGGAAGTGCCCTCTGGAGACTGTGGGAAATCCCATCGTGGGTAGACCAGCGGCCGTTTGTTGGATCAAAGTCACAGAGATGTAGTAGTTGGTGCTGGTAGTCAAGACTGCTGGGTCTGTGGTGGTCAGTGACTTGCCTAGTGTTTGGGCTTCTGAATTTGGGGAGCAAGAGGAGCATTTCCCCTGCCCCCAGCAGCCAGTGACTTGTGCCTTGTGTGTGCAGCTCAAAACACTGGAATTTTCAAATGGCTTTTAAAAGGGTCATTACTAATAGGTTTGAATAGATTTTGTATTTATTATCATAAGCTTAAGTGTGGGAAAGTTCCCAAGTCAGTGAAGGCAGTAGATCTTCATCACTTGTGGCTTCTGTTTTTGTGAATTTTCCCACTTGCTGAGGCTCTAACCCCTGTATGAAGCCAATCAGTACCCATGGTACTTCTGTGGTCATTTGTGGGCATGTGTAGGATGGCAGAAAATTTGAGATGCTAAAGGTTGAGGTTGGACTAGGCGATGCTTCAGCTTCTTGCTTCAGCTCTCATGTTGTGTCCTTTACAGTTGGGCCACCCTTTTTGCAGTTTCTATGGGTTTTTTTTAGTGATGTCACTATTTAAAATGATGAGCCTGGTGGTGGGTATTATGGAGGGCACGTATTGCATGGAGCACTGGGTGTGGTGCATAAACAATGAATCTTGGAACACTGACAAAAATAAAATAAAATTAAGATGTTAAAAAAAAGTGCTCCCAGCTAGTGCTAAAGTGCTGCCTAGTGTTCTAAGTGTAAGACCCAAAGAATACAAAAATACTAATTTAAAGGGATACATGCACCCCTATATTTAGAACGACATTATTTACAATAGCCAAGTTAGGGAAGCAGCCCAAGTGTCCATCGACTGATGAATGGATAAAGATGTGGCATATGTTTATATACAATGGAAAATTACTCAGCCATAATAAAGAATGAAATCTTGCTATTGGCAATGACCTGGATGGAGTTAGAGAGCATTATGCTAACTGAAATAAGTCAGTCAGAGACAGACAAATACCATATGATCTCACTCCTATGTAGAATTTAAGAAGCAAAAGAAACAAGGAAAGGGAAGAAAAAGAGAGAGAGGCAAACCAAGAGACAGATTCTTAACTATAGAGAAGAAACTGATGGTTACAGGGGAGGGGAAGGGCGAAGCGATAGGTGATACAGGTGATGGGGATTAAGGAGGGCACAAGTGATGAGCAGCAGGTGACCTATGAAAGTGTTGAATCACTATATTTCATACCTGAAACTAATATTACACTCTATGTTAACTAACTGGAATTTAAAAAAAAAATTTTAAAGTAAGGTGTGGTGTGTCTTTTCAAGAAAATGTATATGTTAGGCAGCTTTGTTCAGGTATGAGTTTATAGTTCCTATACTATGGGTGCAGTACTAATGGATCAACAACCTATATCAACTATGGAGTTTTATTTTTGTTACTATTCATTAGTTTTTAAAGACTTACTTATTTTGAGAGAGAGTACATGAGCGCGGGGGGCAGGAGGAGCAGAGGGAGAAGGAGCAAGAGGAAAGAAATCTCAAGTGACTCCTCGCTGAGTGCAGAGCTCGACCCAGGACTCCATCTCAGGACTCTTGAGATCATGACGTGAGCCGAAATTGAGAGTCAGATGCCCAACTGACTGAGCCATCCTGGTGCCCCAAATAAGAGGTTCTGGAACAGAAACACAAAAACAAGGTCATGTGTTGATGGGTTGACTAAAATGTGACTGGAGGTATGCAAGGACCCTAACCCTGTATGTTCAATAGTAACAGTGCTTTGGTATTTGCTAAAGGTGACTTTGTAGGACAGAATTACCACAAATTATGAAGATCAACCATACGTGGGAGCTCCTTTCCATCCATCCCACCTGTTTTCTCTAACATTTCCGAGAGCATAGCTAGATGATTAAACCATAGTACGTCACTGTCAGGACCGGAAGTTCTGGGAAACTTTGGTGGGGGGTGGGTTGGTCTGTCATTACCGGTGTGGAAATGTAATGGTGTGCCGGTCAGGAACCACACATCTAGCAAAATGGAGCAGAATTTAAACTTCACAGTTTCTGAGGCCATTTCAGAGTAAGCCCATGTATTATGTTCTTTTTTCTCCACAAGTTCCAGAAACACCACTTTTTTATATGTAAAATGGCCTCTTTCAGGCCACCGTGGGGGTGGTTTTTCTCTGGTGCTCTTGTAGCCTGCATGTCCCAGTTCAGCATACAATCAGTATAAAAATAGGCAGCCCAGGAACTTGGCCGTCGGGGAGGGGGGTGGGGATGGTGCAGATTTATAGAAAATTTCTGCTTCCAAATGGATGATATTCTACAGGCTCAAGAAAAAGTCCAGTTTCAGAAAATTCAAGGGAAAAGGGAAAAAGTCCCTTTCCGTACTCCCTACAACTTTTCCTTTTGTAGTTTCACACCCCACTCACCACCCCATTGCACCCCCTGAAAAAGGAAAGGACACAAACAGAACAGCCTTGTTCTGTGTTTTGAGGAAATGGTTTTGGGAGGCTGTTTTTGGACAGTGAATTAACGTGTCGGGACTTCCGGGATGGGCTTTCAGGAAGAGAAATGTCTGCTGTTGCAAAGCCTATGGTTCAGCTCTTAACAAGCTGTCCTCTGCTTACAGAGCCGTGGGTGGCGCTGTGGTCTACACCCCAGAACAAAACACTGGTGTGTGTGTGTGTGTGTACGTGTGTGTATGTGTGTATTTTTTAAATTGTGGAAAAATACACATAAAATGTATTACCTTATCCACTTTAACTGTTCAGTTCAGTAGTAGTGTTCAATATATTCGTGCTGCTGGGCAGCCAGTCTCCACAACTCTTTACATCTTGCAAAACCGAAATTCTGGACCCTATTCTCCCTGCTCCCAGATCTTGGAAACCACCATTCTACTTTGTTATGCATGAAGTTGACTACTCTCCAAAATTCTTATCAGTGGAATCATTCAGTGCTCATCTTTTGGGGACTGGCTTCTTTCACTTAGCATATCATGTCTTCAAAGTTCATCCAGGTTGTAGCATATATAGCAAAATTTCCATCCTTTTTAAAACCGAATACTATTCCCTTGAATGTATATATCACATTTTGCTTATCCATTTATCTGTGGGTAGACACTTGGGTAGTTTCCATCTCTTGGCAGTTGTGAACAATGCTGCTGTGAATGCGGGCATAAAAATATGTTTGAGTCCCTGCTTTCAATTCTTTGGGTATATACCCAGAAGTGGGATTGCTGAATCATATGGTAATTCTATTTTTAACTTTTTGAGGAACCACTGTGCTGAGTTCCATGGCAGCCGTGCCATTTTACATTCCCACCAACAGTGCCCACGGCTTCCAGCTTCTCCACATCCTTGCCAACACTGGTTATTTTCTGTTGTTGCCTCATTTTTGATAGTAGTCCTCATGGGTGTAAGGGATCTCACTGTGGTGCTGATTCTCATTTTCCTAATAATTAGTGATGTTGAGCATTTCTTCATGGGCTTCTTGGCGGTTTGTATAGTATCTTGGGAGAAATGTCTTCTTCAGTTTTTTGCCTGTTTTTTATTGTGTGGTTTTATTGTTGTTGAGTTGTGATTCTTCTTTGTATGTTCTGGATATTAAATGTTACCCAGTGTTAAATGTGCTTGTTATGTTGAATGTTAAATGTGTTAGTCCTTTAAAGGAAAATGATCCTATTCTATTACCTCACGCCAGGGCCTTGCCTGGGTGACATTTTGCCTTTGTAGTGTCTAAGGCCATCTTTAGGCTTTGCGATGTGCTTTAACTATGTGGGCCAGGCTTTTAAACACAAAAATATCAACATTTTTATCCTAGTAATGTCTTTAGGGTTTAGGAATGCAGCTTTCTGTCTTTCAAATCTTGATGTTCTTTGGGTTTCTTTCTTTCTTTTTTAAGATTATATTTATTTATTTGACAGAGAACGAGATACAGGTAGGCAGAGAGGCAGGCGGAGAGAGAGGAGGAAGCAGGCTTCCTGCTGAGCAGAGAGCCCGATGCGGGACTCGATCCCAGGATCCTGAGATCATGACCTGAGCCCAAGGCAGAGGCTTAACCAACTGAGCCACCCAGGTGTCCTTCTTTGTTTTGTGTTTTTTTTTTTTTTTTTTTTTGGTAAATGCCTTCTGAACAGTTGCATTTGAAATGTTTCAGGTGTTTTGCAGTAGTTTTCCCCAGATAGTTGGATTACTTCGTGCCAAGGATAACAGAGTTGGGATTCAAGACCATGAATTGCAGGATCAGCCCTTCCAAGGAAGTATTTATTTTTATTCATTTTTGTTCGCCTTTCCTCGGGTCACCATCCTTATTGCTTCTCCCTTTGCTGCTATTCCCTTAAACTGAGTTTACTACTGAGCCTAGAGAGTGTTTTCTAAGCTTTTAAAATCATGACCCCCAGTAAGACATACACTTTACATCCTAGCCAGTTTCACAAATACATATACACACGCACAACTGAACTTAAAGTACTTGTAAGGAGTATAATAGTTTTCGCTAAGGATATATATTTCCTTTTGTGTGTTTGTGTGTTCTGTCATGATAGTCAACTTTTCTGCTTTTGACTGATTGCCCGTTGCTGGGGATTCTGTCCCATGTTAAAGCAGTTTGATCGCCAAAGTCATGCTGGCTCAAGTTGCTATTGAATTTTACCTGCACTGCTGCTCCTTGGAGGGTGGGAGCAGACAGAGGGTTCCATAGTGTGTGGAGGGAGAGGTTGCTCACAAAGGAAGTCTCAGCAGGATGGAAATTGCCCAGCAGCCCACCCCGTCCCTTAAAAGCATAGGTTCATGCATTAAAAGCATAGGAATAGCATCCTGTCACCCACTTAGCGCATGCTTTGAGGGGAGGCTCTGATTCCCTTTTCTCTCTCTTTCCCACAGGTACTCACACAATGTGTGGAGAATATGCATTAGCCTTAGGTCTGGTAGAGCCCTTTAATTGTCCCTCTTCTTTTCTGCAGTGCCTTTTCTTCCTTCCTACAGAGAACATAGTTTTATCCAGCAAGAGATAAACAGACTGTCTGGAATGACCTGGGGGGTAACTCCTGGGAGGTGGAGACCGCCCAGAGGTAAAAGTTTATGTTTGTGGCAAGTTGGTGAAAAGACTCTTTAAATTAAGGAAAAGTAAGATGACAGAATTTTAAAAAATGAATACAGGGGATGATTAGCAATGATCTAATTGATCAGAGGGAAAGAGGGGCTTTAGCTGGCTTTTAAATATCACCTAAGATTGCTTTAATGTCCTCTGGCAATCTGAATTTTCTTCTCCAATCCTTTTAAGTCCAGATGGGGTTTGGTTCCCCCTGAAATGTCACAAAACCATGAAAGTATTTGATTCCTAGGTTAACAAGGAGTTCCAGGGCCATGTTTAGGTGGCCGGCTGCCCCCGACCTGCCAAGGCCAGTCCTGCTGAGTTTCTTTGCCTCTGGGAAGATCCTGCAGGACCAGGGGACGTTTTGTGGGTGACAGGTCTCTCTGCAAGGTCACCAGTGCCTGGGGTGTTGGGAACATGAGCTTGGCTGGCATCCTGGTGTCAACACTGCTGCCTAACTGTGGAAATCAGCTAATGAGCCCAAGTTTTTCAGCTACTTTCTTTTTTATTGGGAGGAAAGAGCCTGTTTTGGTAAACCTGAGAATGAATACCTCGTCTATTGTAACCTGGATGTTTCTGTGTCTCCCTTACTTACGGCATTGTCATATAAATTAGAGATCATGGATCTGGCTGTAGTTTAATAGTGGTTACATGGGATGTGGATTCAAAAGATCAGAATTTGAATCTCATTCTATCCATGTATTGAGGAAGCCACTTAACCTGCCCATTCCTAAGCTAAGAATAGTTGGCCCTGAGGAATCCTTCATTCAAATTAAAAAGAGCCTTGAATTTTGAAGGTGGAAAGGTCTTTGCAGAGGATCTAGCTTTGTAGCATGACTGAGACCCAGAGAGATTTAAGTGCATTTTTGTTGTGCCTTACTGTGATAGTGGTAGTGCTATATCACCACCCAGAACATGTGTCATTTAATCTGGAATAGAGTGCCCATAGGATTAAGAGGACTGGTTCTGGATTATTCTATAGTGGATCTAAATTATTCCCCTGCAGTTTATTGTCTCTGTAACCTTAGACAACCTACTTAACTTCCTGCAGACTTAGTCTTCCCATGGCATTAAATAATAAGAGTGTTTTGGTTTTTTTTTTTAGCTTACAGGGGTGTGGTGAGGATCAAATGAGGTAAATTTATGTAAAGCTTTTAGCACAAGGGCTGGTGCCCAGAAAATGCTCGATGTCATTTTTTCCTAATCAAAGGACATTGCTTTCGTGGTGCCTGGGTGGCTTAGTTAGTTACGCCTCCAACTCTTGGTTTCGGCTCAGCTAATGATCTCAGGGTCATGAGATCGGTCCCGCATCAAGCCCCACATCAGGCTCAGCGCTCAGCATGGAGTCGCTTGAGATTCTGCTCCCCTTTCTCTCCCTCCTGCTCTGCCTCTTCTCCTGCTCACATGCATGTGTGCATGTGTGTGCGCTCTCTCTTTTTCTCGTTTTCTCTCTCAAATAAATAGAATCTTTAAAAAGGGGGGACTCATTGCTTTTGATCCCCTTCCAGCTATATGTTTTCTGAAGTTTTCCATGGTCACAGTGGTTTTGATAGCCTTTGTTCAGTACTTAAGATTCACCACAAAAAAAGAGAAATACATTAAATAAGTTTATTTTTTGCCGAATACATGCAATACATACCGAATACATGGTATTTTTATAATAAAATGACTGCATTTTGTGGCTCCATCTTTTAAGTAACTGCCTGTTGCAGTTTCCCTGATCTTCTTCATTTTATGCTCAGAGATATGGACAGTCTCCAGATCACTTCTTTCTGGCATGGCATTATATTTGGAGCACGGGTGTGTCTGATCACTATGGGAGTAACAAAGCCACACTGTGGAGATCTGAGGTATTGGGAAGCTGTCCAGTTTCCTCCGCCTGACCCTGACTCAGTTCTTCCCTGAAATCTTCAGCCAGCTCCATTCTCTTTCTGTCAGCAGGCCTCCTTACATAACCCAAATGTGTTGTTTCCAGAGCTGGTGTCTGCAGAGGTGTTCTGTGTCTAGTAGAAAAGAACTGGGGGAGAGTTCCTGTGTGTAGTTTAAGTGGAAAATTATAGATACGTACACTGAATGCCATTAATAAATTGAAAATTATATGTATCTTGGACAGTGTAATGCTATTAGAAACTAAGTATTGTGAGTTTTGAGCATTTAAAAACACGTTTTAATCTTAACCCTCACCTTTTAAAATCAGATGCTTTAATGGTCTAAGTACTATGCAAGAGGTTGTGTTCAGACTCCGATGACTCTGTTTCAAATAGTGATAATAAACCCTTTAATTACAATGATATACAGATTTTGGGGGGGTATAGTGATAGTCCCTAAAATCATTTTGCCTTAATATTGTTAAACTTTACTTTTAAAATTAGCTTGTCCATCACCCACCCCCACTTTCTTTTGTTGGCTTCAATTAAATTTTTCCTTGTGTTATAGAGTACTGTGAAAGAATATTAGAACAGCTATGGATGGGGTTTGTCAGACTTAGCAAGTAAAAGTACAGGATGCTCAGGCACCTGGGTGGCTCAGTCAGTTAAGTGCCTGGTTCTTGGTTTTGGCTCAGGTCATGATTTCAGGGTCCCGGGATTGAACCCAGCTAAGACTCTGCACTCAGAGCTGGGTCTGCTTAAGACTCTCTCTCTGTCTCTGTCTCTCTCTCTCTCAAATAAGTACATAAATAAATAAAAATATTTTTAAAAAGTACATGACATTTGAATTTTACATAAAAATTATTTCTTTTTGGTATAGGTATCTCCTGTGCAAGAGTTAAATATGAATTTCAGATAAATAAGAAATAATGTTTTAGTGTATCTCCCATACAATATTTAGGACATAATTACACTGAAAAATTATTGGTTATTTATTTGAATTTCAAATCTAACTCTCATGAATTTTTTTGTGTTGTGTGGATTTCCCATATGCATGAGTTAAATTTGTCTGCCTTTTCTCCTTCCTGATATTGCATAAGCATGAACTATTGCTGGAACAGAGCAAGTGTTGTTGCTTGAGTCTTCTTGCTTGAGCCTTCAGCCTCTGACTTCCTCCAAGATTTCTCTTTTTCTCTTTTTTTCACCATCCAAGGACTGAGCTGCACCAGAACAGTCTGGTGGGAATTAGTGATGCGCTTTGAGCTAGGTGCTCAAAGTATTTTCATCTCATCCCACACTGTCCACAGTTTTCATCCCTGACTCTGAGGAGCCAGACTATGTGCTGACCATTGTCAAATTAGCAACAGGCAAACACTTTTAGTCCTATTGCACTGAGGAGAGGGAAAGGTGCAAACAACAATGTTCTGGGCCATACTGGGTATCAGCTGAGGTGTGAGGAAAAACTCAGATGAATGAGAAAAATGTTGGGTTGAGTGGCAGGCAATTAGGTCACGGTGCTGATTCCTCAAGAAGTTGACCTGTTAAGTGCTAAGTCAGGAAAGACAATCTAGTTAACATAGGGCAGTCCTTAGAAGTGTGTTGAAAGAGAGATCTTCACCTACCCATTCCAAATTTTAACTATCCTGAATTTAAAACAGTTTTTCTCCAAGAAAAGTTGGGTTGACATTAAAACACACTTGTCTGGAATTATCTCTCTGAGTCCTTTATAAACAAATAGACCAAGACTTGGAAGGGCACACCTTAGGTTACAGAGTGTTTTCCTGGGCTGGGCTCCAGAGCTTCCTGACTCTTGAACAATAATGTGTTCTTTCCATGCTACTTTATGTATTTATTTTACAGCAGTCTTGTGCTTTTTATCCATTGCTCTCCACTTGGAAACATGCTTGTGTGCTTCGAGAGCAGAGGTACAGAAATTGTGAAGTCTTTTCTGTTTAGAGACTCCACAGACTCTGTGTGCTGAGGGGGAGGGGAAAACTCCTCCTCTTCTTTCTCCTCCTCCCATTCCTTTCTACCCTCCCCCCCCTCCTTTTTCTAAAAAATCATAGCATATTTTTTTATCCTCATGTGCCTGTAAATATTTTTACTGGGCATTCTTTTTTTTTTTTTTTTTTTTTTTTTTTTTAAAGATTTTATTTATTTATTTGACAGAGAGAGAAATCACAAGTAGGCGGAGAGTCAGGCAGAGAGAGAGGAAGGGAAGCAGGCTCCCGCTAAGCAAAGAGCCCGATGCGGGGCTCGATCCCAGGACACTGAGATCATGACCTGAGCCGAAGGCAGCGGCTTAATCCACTGAGCCACCCAGGCGCCCCTTTACTGGGCATTCTTGACTGGGATTTCTAAACATCCTGATAGGGGAAGTCGGGTATTTCTTCATGTGATAAATTCCTTGTGGAGAGATTTGAATAGTTTTGATTTTTAGTTTTCTCTTTTCATTCAGTTTCTTTGCTGTCTAAAAATGTTACATTTCTGGTCATAAGGCCAACACCCAAGCTGTAATTTGTGATAATGACTGAGAGATGTGATTGGGATTCTTATTTTAGGCTCACTAGGGACCATTCCTTATAAAATCGAAGATGCTGAAATGAGGAGATTTGATCTAGTTCAACACTTAGCCTCACTGGAGGAAGTGGAGACTCAGAAATGTGAAGTGACTTCTCCAGAATCACACAGCAGAGTTAGTGGAGAAGCCATGAGTGAGAAGGAACTGAGTTGCTAAGCTGCAGAGCAGAACTTTCTCCCAGCTGCTGAAGAAAAAAGGAGCTCAGGATGGTTTAACTTTTCAGGTAATTGAAATATTCCTTCATGTTCCCCAATTCTAATTTTAACAGTTTTTTGGTGGCAGTCATTCTGAAATACTTTACCTTCTGAGGTCTAAATTGATGTTGTGGAACCTACTTTAACCTTTTCTCAGTTTGCTCTTCTGTCTCATTATCTTCTGATCATCAGTGTTTGTGGCCCAATACATAGTTGCCCTTTGCTGCTATGAAGTGTTGAACGCTTTGCTCTTAGTTACACAAAACTCCAGTGTGACAGACCTCTTCAGAGCATAGGCCTGATTTTGTCACTTTTTGGTATCCTTCCTCCTTGTCAGTTCTCAGTTTTTGCTCCCTTCACTGGTGATATTTATAGTAGCATTTCCTTTCTCCCCTGTCTCACGTTGCTGCATTCATTTTTGTGGTGAACCAAGAAATCCCAGATCTCTTGGAAGGATGCATATTTTGTTTATAGCTTTGAAGAGAGATGTCTGGATGAATAGGTACCTTTTTGTGACTGGTGGGATTTAGGAAAGATATTTGTTTTTGTGCTTTTCTGTAAACTGGGACTTTTTTTTTAAAACAAAGATTAAAATTTTTTATAATTAAAAAACAAAGCTATTTTATTTGGAAACTTAATATGCATGAGTGATAAGTAGATTCTGAGTGAGGATTTTCTTGCCCGGAGACCACCATCCATTTTATTTCTTCTCCTTGGAGAGGTTGATATAAAGTTCTATGTATGTTTCAAACCAAGCCCATGGGCCCCCTCTACTGTGATGCCATTGTCTTAGGTGACCTGTCTCAGCTCCGACTCCAAAACACTGCTCTTGTATTTCTGGTGTGGCATTTGCCACATTTTAACTTTTCCCCCCTCTTTGTCTTTCCTGTCCTCTCATGGATGTATTCCTCTATTATTTTAGGCCGTCCCCTTAGTGTCTGTGCTGAGCCATGTGCTTAGCAGGTATCCAGATGTAAATATTTGTGGAGTGACATCTACAGTGGCTTGCCATTTGCCATTTTTGCTTACCTCGGGGATTTGAGATTTGTCTTGATAATCGAGGTTGTCTGCTGAGTGACTCCAGGAATGTAAGAGATGGCTATCTGTCTAAATGCAGAAAATGTTACAAGACATTCTATTAGGCCCCACTCAGTGTTTCTGGATCTAATAGGACAATCCAGTTTTTAGGGGTGGAGTAACTAAAGCAGAGAAAGAGTTTGGGGTAACCAAATTTATGTAATGAAAATATTGAAACAGAAAGACTTCAGTCCAATTTGATCCATTAGTAGGCCGAGTGTGTGTGTGTGTGTGTGTGTGTGTATTTAATGAAAACCCCAATTTTCAAAGGCTTTTCCATTTTCAGTTACTTAAAATGTAATTCATTAGTGTGGTAGGTCAAAAAATTTTCCCCACCCCCAACAGATGTCCAAGTCCTGATCCCTGTAATCTGTGAATACATTTCCTTACATGGCAGAAAGGAGTCTGCAGATGTGATTGAATGAAGGATCTTGAGGTCTGGAGGTGGGGGGATTATCCTGGATTTTCCCTGTGAGTCTAACATAACGACAGCATTCTTTTTTTTTTTTTTAAGATTTTATTTATTTATTTGACAGACAGAGATCACAAGTAGGCAGAGAGGCAGGCAGAGAGAGAGTGGGGGAAGCAGGCTCTGTGCTTAGCAGAGAGCCTGATGCAGGGCTCAATCCCAGGACCCTGGGATCATGACCTGAGCTGAAGGCAGAGGCATAACCCACTGAGCCACCCAGGCGCCCCATGACAGGCATTCTTATAAACAGGAAGTGGGAGGATCAGTCAGAGAAGGAGAAGTGATTGACGGGATGGAAGAAAAGGTGTCAGTGACACAGGGCCATTAGCCAAGGAATGCAGACAGTATCTTGAAGCTGGACGAGGTGAGAAATGAGCCTCTTGGAGGAACCCAGCTCAGCCAACTCCTAGATTTTAGCCTTTTAAGACCCAGTTCTGCCTTCTGAATTGTAAGATGATACATTTTTGTTGTTTTGGGCTTCCAAGTTTGTGCTGATTTGTTATAGCAGCCGTAGGAAACTAATACAGTCTGCTTTCAGATATTTGTTGTTTCTTGACTCCTGTTGGGCTACAGGTACCCAGATACTTGGACCTGAATGAAGAGAAGAAGTCCTCACATGGTGCCAGGCAACAGAACTTTTCATTTCTGTATATTCTTAGGTAACCAGAAGAAGATCCCTCATACGCTGACTGCCGCACACACTCAGCAGCAACACACATGCACACACATACACACAACTGTACTTCAGTGGAAATAGTTGAGAGAAATAATGCATATTTCAGTTGGTTTTAGCTGACTGCGTGTGTGGAATGTGCAGATGCTGCCTGGATTCTGAAAAGATGCCCAGGTAAAGGAAGGTACAAGCTGTTGCAACTCTGGGGTTGAGACCAAGACTGTTCATTAACATCTTTAGCATTAGGTATTTTCTGTTGGAGATAACCAGCCCCTCCCTTGAAATATTTCTACTCTCCAAGCAAAACATTTAAATTGTGATACCAGTTTGCCAATACCATGTACAGCATGATATAAGATGTTGGGACCCAAGACACCTTAGGGAGGTAACCGTCATTATTGCCTACCAACCAGGAGGACAGCTTCCATACAAGTGAGGGGTGGGGTAGGGAAGGGCAGAGATGGTTAATGGAGAGGTGAGGTTCTCCCTGTGATGATCTTCAGCTCTGGGAGAAGGATCTCTGGCACTAAGTGCATCTCTTTATTTCCTTTCCCCTCCTTAAAAAAAAATTATTTATTTTAGAGAAAGAAAGCAAGAACACACATGCACAAGCGGAGGAATGCGGGGAAGTGCAGAGAGAGCAAGAGAATCTCAAGCAGACTCCCTGTTGAGCGCAGAGCCCTATGTGGGACTTGATCCCGTGACCCTGAGATCATGACCTGAGCCAGAATCAAGAGTCAGTTGCTTACCCGACTGAGCCACCCAGTTGCACCTGTTTAGTTCTAATACTATTAATAATTACCAATTACTTTTGAAGCGGGGTATTTTCTTTGCTTGTAGCGCAGTCTTGACTTCCTTCTCCATGAGATACTGGTTTTATAGCCAGAGCTGAAAGGTGATGGGTCACTCTGAGATCAAAGGCTGGGCTAGGAGGTGCCATTGGATGTACTGTGACCCCACTGTATAATCAATAAAAACAGGGATTTGTGAAGGGGGGGGTCATAGGTCATGGGTGCCTTTCCAGAGTGACTAGAACTTAGAGCCCAGTGGACATTTATTTCCCCTAGTCCAAATCCAGTTTTGTTTCCTGATCTCTTGCATTAACAGCAGTCACAAGGCAGAAGAAAAGTGCAGGCACGTCCCCATGTCTTTTCCAGATGTGGTACAAACTCAGAGGGAAGAAAGGGAAGACGGTACTCTCGTCAGGACAGCTGATTTGCTTTGGAATTAAAAAGAGACTTACACATTGTTGTGTCTATGGCTGATCATATTTTCCACTGAGAATGCCTTGTGTCATTTGGGGTAACTTTGACTTTTATTTCTACTCAGTTTGAGGAAAAGACCATAACACACAATTGGAGTAAATTCTGGAAAAAAGAAATAATGCTTCATAGAGTGCTATAAATTCTTTTCATAATAAGTATTTGATGAACATGCTTTTATTTTCTGTAATTCTTCAGGAAAGTAAATGCACGGTATACATCCCTCCTTTAAGCAAAATGGTTAGAAAACGATGTAATCCTTTTCTAGAAACTTGACTTTCCCCCACTTGCTCATCTCATGAAGGGGAAGTGTGCGGTGTGTAATTGTGTGATCTGAACTGAATGAACCAGTTGAGTGAACCAGGTGGAAGCAGCCTCTTCCTAATCATTTCTTAACATCCACAGAGACTTGAGGTTAGTTGTTCATGACCTTTAACTTCTCATCACACTTTAAAATGGGGTTGGTAATTCCTGCATAGAATGGACATGGAGGGCTACCTCAGTCTACTTCATCTGCTGAGGTCAGGCCCTTCACATGCTCCCCGTTTGGCCATGAGCATGAGGCCCAAGGCCTGTGTGCCTTCCCCATTTCATGACGTTATTCTGGGGTGGAGTTTCAGGGCTGTTGCCTTGGACAAAACCTCTCCATTCCTCATCCTTAGAGGGTGATGGTTTTGCTAACAAGACGTGAACATCAGGGTGTCTGGGTGGCTCAGTGGGTTAAGCCTCGGCCTTCAGCTCAAGTCATGATCTCGGGGTCCTGGGATCGAGCCCCACATCAGCCTCTCTGCTCGGTGGGGAGCCTGCTTCCTCCTCTCTCTCTCTCTGCCTGCCTTGCTTCTCTGCCTACTTGTGATCTCTTGTCTATCAAATAAATAAATAAAATCTTTGTTTTTTTTAAGATTTTATTTATTTATTTGACAGAGAGAGAAATCACAAGTAGGCAGAGAGGCAGGCAGAGAGAGGGAGAAGAAGGCTCCCCACCAAGCAGAGAGCCCGATATGGGGCTCGATCCCAGGACCCCGAGATCATGACCTGAGCCGAAGGCAGAGTCTTAACCCACTGAGCCACCCAGGTGCCCCCCAAAATAAAATCTTTGGGAAAAAAAAAGAAGAACTGAACATCAGTTTTCTCCAAGTTTGGGAACCACTTTGACCCCTGCATGGTCCCTCTGATGAAAAACTACATTTTGAGAAAGCTGGCAACTAAGGGTACAGGGAAAGAAATCATGTATTTTTATAAACACTTGATGACTCATCTTTGCTCTTTATTTGAAAGGGAAAGAGTTCCCTTAAGGAAGGTCTCATGGAGAGTTCTAGAATTTCAGAATGAGAAGGGGGTCTCAGATTAACTAGCTAATCTAGCTAAATCATCCAATCAGAAAGACTTATTGAACACCTCCTGGGTAGAGGATTTTGTGCTAGGAAATGTGCTTACATGTTGAACACAACAGATGTGGTCCCTTTCTCAAGGAGCTCACAGCCTACGGGGTAACAGAACCAGAAACTAAAAGAATGGTGAGTCCACTGTAGGAGAGGTTGAGGACTTTGCGCTTAGGTGGGGAGGGGACCAGATCTAACCCATCATAGGTGGCCTAGATCATAGACCCCATCATAGGTGGGGAGGGGAGTGGTAGGTCAGGAGAATGAATGGGAAATAATTCAGAGGAGGGAGAAGGTGATCTGACTGTCTGCTGTTGAGTATACACACAGCTACCTAAGGACCCTCTTGACAGCTAAAATAAGTGTCCATTTAGAAGGAAGATGCATGAAGAAAGGAGAAAAGATTGTGTTTGTATTGTACGAGCTGTATTCATCAAGACATCTGCGAGCTAGTGTCTTTGTTTCCTTGTTCTTCTCTTTTTTACTGTTCATGGCCTCCATTGTCAAATGAAACAAAAGAAAAAGAGGAGGAAGTGGAATGCTTACCTCTTAGGCCTTACTTTTAATTCTGGTGCAGCATTATTTGGGAGAGAGTTTGAAATGATAATCTAAAATCATCACTCCCTTTGGATGGCTATAGAAGTTAATCATTAAAGCCTTGTTTTTAACACTTAACTGTATCCAGTTCTCTATTTTTTCTACCTTATTTTTGTTCAAAGTCAGCTTTCCTAGGGTAATACTGATTTATCTAGCCTACTTCAGACCATACAATCCTGTTTTTTTTTTTAATTTGAGAAAAAAAATAGATGGTCACTCTATTTATATTTTTTCTTTAAAAAACTGTGAAATTTTATTAATCTCTTCACCCACACCTCCCTCCCCAGAAGAGATAACAGTATCTTTTCAGATAGGTGTTCATCTGCTATGATTTGCACTAACCATTACACTGGGACATTTAGGCATGCAGGATCTGGAAATGGATTAGGAAAGTGACATAGAGTGTAATTTGCTAATCCTGTTAATATACCTATTTAAGAGATGGCATAACTTCAAAATGTTATTTGGGAGACAGTTTTACAACCAAAGTTTGAAACAGCTGTAGAGGTGTAGAGTCCAGGATGCTTAGATTTTTGCTCCTGATTGGGATAACCTTGGTTTGGGAAGCATTAGGATAAGATTCTGGCTGTCATGTCCTCAGTCGAATTTGCATCTGAGAGCCAGGCTTGGCACTTGTCACCTAGTGAGGTCCTCCATGGGTCTTCTAAGACATCTATTTAGACTTGGGAGAGCCAGACTTTCTCAGCCTGCCCACACTGGAGTGAGCCTTATTTGGACTCAGCTACACAGCTCCTTTCCTTGGGCTCTTTGGGACATAGGAGGGCTGGGATATGGACCAGACCTTCCGGAGAACACATGTGTGACATCCCGGCACCATCGTGCTCCTGTAACCAGAGCTGTGCAGTAGTAGCTCCCATTACCCAGTAGCCTCATTTGGCTAAAAAGCACTTGAGATGTGGTGATACAAATGAGGAATTGGATTTAATTTAATTTAAATTAATTTTAATTTAAACTTTAAAACTGATATTCCAATCCACGATTAGAGAACTTGAGTATGTGACTTTATCAACTGCTAATTTTATTAGCATAAAAGTATTTTCAGGAGGAATTCAGCATCCAAATCAAGATGTACTATATATGTAAAACATACACCAGATTTTGAATACTCACTATTAGAAAAATATTGAATACATGTTGAAATGGTAACAGTTTGGTTATGTTAGATTAAGTAAAATATATTATTAAAATAGTTTTACCTTTTTTTAGTTTTACCTTTTTTAAAAATGTGGTTACTTGAAAATTTAAAATTACGTAAATGGCTTACCATATTTTTATTGTTGGGCACTGATCTAGGGCTTACTGAAGTAAAGGTACAAGGGCCTCATTTGCCATGGTAGTCTGTGGCATTAAGTACTAGGAGGCTCAGTACATACCCTGGGATGGTGAGCAGAGACGAAGGAAGACCCTGCATTTTAAGGGGAGTACCTTCAATAAAAATGTATATTTTATATGCATATTTATTAAGGTGTGAACATATTAATGAGCAAAATAACTTCGTATAGTTTTATCTTTCTGTCTCACAGTTTTAAATATATATATAAGCAAGAAAGAACTTGCTATACCATAATGCTTTGGTATTGGGCTTGTTATATTATGGGCTCCAAGTGTAAATTCCTAAAAAGAGCTCACAGTTTTGTTGAAACTCCCACTTCTTAAAGAGAGATGGGCTTGTAGGTGTTGATTTTGAGGCACCCCCTCTTGGCAATAAGACCCGTTTGATCAGTCTGAGAACTACTCGATTTTCACCTTTGTGTTTTCTGGGGAAGACGGATAGCTCACATATGGCTGTTTATTTTTTTAATTTAAAATTCAGTTAGTTAACGTGTAGCATATTGTTAGTTTGAGAGGTAGAGTTTCATGATTCACTTGTTGCTGTTGGTTCATCGGTTGTTACATGCAACACCAGTGCCCATCTGGTACAGGGACTCTGGAAAACAGTGTGGAGGATCCTCAGAAAGTCCTTCTTCCTAAGAAGAGAGCTACGCTACCACCCAGCAATTGCACAACTAGGTATTTTTCAAATGATACAAACATAGTGATCCAAAGGAGCACCTGCACCTCAATTTTTTTTTTAAAGATTTTATTTATTTATTTGACAGAGAGATCACAAGTAGGCAGAAAGGCAGGCAGAGGGGGAAGCAGGCTTCCTGCTGAGCGGAGAGCCCTATCCGGGGCTCAATCCCAGATCTTGACATGAGCTGAAGGCAGAGGCTTAACCCACTGAGCCACCCAGGCTCCCCACCCCAATGTTTATAGCAACAATGTCCACAGTAGCCAACATACGGATGGAGCTGTTCATTTTAAGCAGGCTTAGTTTTTTTTTTTTTTTTTTTCAATGCAAAGTCATAGAAGAAGGAAAATTCTGTACTATGTGTGTAGGTCTTGTTAGATAGGCAGATGATTTCCAAGAAAACACTTAAGTGTTTTGAAGATAACAGAGCTGTTCCCTTACTTATCTTTAAGGCTGTGTTTTCTGTTGTTCATGCATTTCGTCACTTAAGAACTGAAATTTAAGGAAAACACTTTCATTTTGACCTCTTGAAATCACACAATGTGATGATTATTTCTGAGGCTCCCGGGGTAAATATATGTGTATGTGTGTACCTTGGTAGATCATGTAAATTGCTGAAAGCCAGTGATATATCCTACTCACCTCCCAGGCAATATAGTTTGTTGTTGATGTACTTGTTCAATTATTGAAGACCCAAAATTTAAAGAAATCACTTTCATTTTGACCTATTGAAATCATATGATGGAATGATTAAGTAACTATAAATGTTCCTGGTGGAATGGATATGTGTATATGTACAGTGACAGGTGGCATAGTTTAGTGAAAGCCAATGAAAAACTGTGGAAACCTGTAAATTGTACATTACAGGTTTGTAGATTACAAATAGATTACATTGCAGTCTGTTTTAAATTGTCATAATAGGTATTACCAGATTTTTGGTTTCCTTTAAATCAAACCATCAGCCTCTATATTTTTAGTTACCTCTTTCTGCTCCTTCTGCATTAGCCATCACTCTCCCCCATCCCAGTCATTTTTCCCTTGATAATAAAACCCAGCTTTGCTCAGGCCTCTCCCTTCCATTGCTTTACGTACGTAATCTAAAACATGATTTGCCAGAGTTTTGATTTCCCAACCCTGGCTCTTCCTTAGAATTTCTGAGAGCTTTAAATTCAGATGCTTGGGCTGTGCTCACAGAGAATCTGATTTAATTGGTTCTGACACAGGGCCTGGCTTAAGCCATTTTGAAATAGGTTCTTTGTGACTTGTAGTTGAAGGCATTCCTATAGACGCAAGGTAAGTAAGGTGACCATAGTATTGATTACTCAAGTCCGATACATTCCTAAATGTCTTATGAATTCCTACTTCCCACTCAGGTTTTTTTAAATGGCTTCATGCAAACACATTCTTTTTTAGCATTAAAAACATTAGCAGTTTGTTTTGTTTCATAAATACTGCCTACCCTTTCTTGGTGAGCCAGGTTATGTGCGTTTTAATCTGGTGATGCTGCCTTCATTAATTATGCCATTTGAGGTAGTAGTGTGGTGCGATGGTTAGCAATCACTGAATTCTGGGGTCCTTTTGTCTGGTTTCAGAGAGGTGAAATTGTTAGGGAAAGACTAGAAGAAGAATATAAAAAGAGTTTAGAGATGATACTGAACAAAATCATAAAACTTAAGTCAAAAATATCTGCCAAACAAATCATAGTACAGAGAATATTTTTTTCCCCCCCACAAATAGTTACTTATTTGCTGGCACTGTTCTGAGCACCGGAGTGCAGTGGAAAACAAGGCGGCAAGGATTTTTTCTCCTAAAACTTGCAAGCATACCAAAAGCAAGGGCATAATGGAAATAACTACAAATGTGACAAGCTATAAAACATCAGAACGCAGAATGCTGGTGTAGCACAGGTGATGGAGGTCTCCCTTTATCCCTACTTTAGAGGTCTCTAAAAGTAGACTGGCTTCTTAAAAACTTCTTTTAATTTAAATTGAATTTAGGTAACATATAGTATATCATTAGTTTCAGGGGTAGAATTTAGAGATTCATCGGTTCCCAGTGCTCATTAGATCAAGTGCCTTCCTTAATGCTCATCACCCAGTTACCCCACCCCCCAGCAATTCTCAGTTTGTTTCCTGTAGTTAAGAGTCTCTTATGATTTGCCTCCCTCTTTTTTTTTTTGTTTTGTTTTGTTTTGGTTTGGTTTGTTTGTTTTGTTTTAAGATTTTATTTATTTGAGAGAGAGAGTGAGTAAGAGAGAGCATACCAGGGAAGAAGGTCAGAGGGAGAAGCAGACTCCCCACAGGGATGGGCGCCCGATGCCGGACCCGATCCCAGGAGTCCGGGATCATGACCTGAGCTGAAGGCAGTCACTTAACCAACTGAGCCACCCAGGCGCCCCTCCTTCTTTGTTTTTATCTTGCTTTATTTTTCCTTCCCTTCCCCTATGTTCATCTGTTTTGTTTCTTAAACTCCATATATGAGTGAAATCATATGGTATTTGTCTTTCTCTGATTGGCTAATTTTGCTTAGCATAATACCCTCTAGTTCCATCCATGTCTTGCAAATGGCAGGATTTCATTCTTTTTGATGGCTGAGTAATATTCCATTGTATATATCTATACCACATCTTCTTTATCCATTCATCTGTCAACGGACATTACAGACAACATTTTTTTTGAATTGAATTCATGGCGCACCTGGCTGGCTCATTTGGTTAAGCATCTGACTCTTGGTTTTGGCTCAGGTCGTATTCTCGGGGTTGTGAGATCAAGTCCCACTTCGGACTCCCCATTCAGTGCAGAGTCTTCTTGTCCCTCTCCCTCTGCTCCTCCCCTGCTCTCCCTCTCTTTCTCTCTCTAAAATTTAAAAAAAAAAAAAAGCTTTAAAAGAATGTTGAATTCATAAAACCAAACTCTTCCCTCTAGGAACAGAGGGAAGAACGTCCATGACTAAGGAAACATTTAAGAAAGAAAGTCTTAATAAAATCTGATCTCTAGTGATAGATGCCATTTCCCAATCACATCTAGAATGTTACCTTGAGTCATGTTTTCTGAATGGCCTTTTTCTTTTTCCTTTGAAAATGAGTAATTGGTGGAGTCTTCTTGTTTCAGCATCCTTGTCTAATATTGCATTAACACTCTCTGGTGGGGGCTGCCAAACTCAGAGGAAGGGTATTAGGACATTCAAGATGAATAATGACACAAGATGGACCTACTCAATTGTATATCACATGCAGTATCAAAACATTCTGTCCTAAGAAGAGAGGACAGTGACTCAGAATATCCTGTTGGAGTTGTATTATAATGTAGAAAACCAGTTCAGAATTACTGTCTGGCATTTGGGCCTCGGGGACGCTGACCTCATTCCATGGCCACACGTCCTTATAAATGTAGTTGTCAGGGTGCTGTTCTCTTTAGGGCTATACTGGTCTCACGTCTATACCGATCAGTTCACTGTGTAGCAGCGAGCCTGAGTTCTTGCTCTGATGATTTAGTTCTTAACTCATAAAAACACTGCTTCCATGGCTGGGGGGTGTAAGATGCAACTACAGCAATTTTCACCTTGTAAGAGCCCAGCTTTCAGCTTCCTTCTGGTCAGTCATCCCGACCTTCCTCGCTGATATGTCCTGGGACCTGCATTTGTGTTATTGTTTCTCAGAATAAAAGAGACTTCAAGCGCGAGAGTTTCAGGAATGTTTTTGTTCCCAAGAATGGATATTTTTCAATTGTATTTTCTTCCAGCGCATGCCCAACTATGGTATTCTGTGCAGGTCGTCTTAAGAAATCACTTACTATTATTAAGGGTTTGATGGAAACATTTCCCTGAAGTTTTATATTCTGAGTGTTGGTGAGGAAAACCCATCAGCAGAGATGCAAAGCCGCTCCTGGGACCTCTCTGCCTCTCCCACTCTCTGTGCCCCCCATAAGGCAACTCTTGTACTTAGGGTTTGTAAACAGTTTGAGTAGCTGCCTTACATTTCCCTCCTAGAGTAATTAAACACATTTCTTGGAAATGCAAACAAGAGACTGAGAATTAAGTTGTGGTAACACATTTGGCAGAGGAATGGTGTGTTGGAAAAAGAAAAATATCCTGGAGTGAGTTTCACTTTTGCAGATAAGGGAACTGGATTTATTTAGCGAATTGGAACAGTACGAGCCCCGTGCCCTGATGTCAGTACTCTCTCTTCCCAGATGAGTCTACCTGGGCACAAGACCAACTTCCAAATAAAACTTGAAAGCAAATGGCACGAAACAGAGACAGAGCCCTTGAAACTAGGTTTTTAGACTAAAGCATAAAAAATTACCTATTTGCTATCAAAATAAGCTTAAAACAGAACTGCCATCTGACAGATGGCTTTTCCTCTGTCCTTCAGATGACAGTATCTGTCACTCCAGTCCTTGGTTGTAAGCCTGAAATGCAAAAAAAAAAAAAAAAAAAAAGGTAAATAATAATGACAGTGTGGTAGGGTGTCCGCAGCTAGTGGCAGTGGATGCTGATGTTTATTATTTTATGCATTTCCTAAATGAAAGTAAGTGTAACTTCTTGAGTCACTTACTTCTAGATTTTCCCCAGAGAACTTTAAGTAGTATCATCCTGAAGAACAGGAGTGAAAATTTCATTTTTTTTAAAAAAAGTAGCCCAGAATACATCTCCTGTGTTCTCTGTGAAGGTAATTGATCTGAAATATTTTTTAATTTGTGTTTTTCGGCAGTGGCATAACACAGTGTTCAGTTTTGTTTTTTTTTTTTTTTAAGATTTTATTTATTTATTTGACAGAGAGAGAGATCACAAGTAGGCAGAGAGGCAGGCAGAGAGAGACGGGGAAGCAGGCTCGTTGCTGAGCAGAGAGCCCAATGTGGGGGTCAATCCCAGGACCCTGAAATCATGACCTGAGCCGAAGGCAGAGGCTTAACCCGCTGAGCCACCCAGGCGCCTCCACAGGGTTCAGTTTTGAACTCAACTGGCCGTCTGTGTCAGGTGAACAGCTATGTGGGCGGGCTTCTGGCTGACTGCAAATGTGTTTCTGGTTGTTTATACTTGGATGCTTTGGACGGGAATAGTCGGCGAGTCAGCCTTTCATTTCAGGCAGGGGAGTGTGGCGAATTAGACACAACTTTGGACCCGGGTCCTGGAGATCTTGGTTCTCATCCCGGACCAGTTACTTACTAGCTGTGTGGGCAAGTCACTTCATTTGTCTGAAACTCCCTTTTTCCTTTTGTAAAATCAGGATGTTGGCTCATCAGTGTGGTCCCTTCCAACATTGTGTTTTTGTGAGCTAGAGATTGCACATTTGAAGTGGGAGCTCATAAGGGTCATCTGAGCTGTGTAGTCTTGTTTGCTACTTAGGGCGGCTGAGAGAAGCAGCTGCGTGACCCGGAGCAAGACTTTTATGGGGCAGGTCCCCACGTCAAGCCCCCTGAAGGTCAGTTTCATGATCTTAGACATCACCAGTTCTTCCCTAACTTTTCTCTTTGAAAGACACATGCCAGGCCTTTTCTCTGCCATTAAGCTGTCTTTTTTGTCTCTACTTATTTACTCAGATTCTCCATAGAGAATGATAGCTTTTAGAAAGAAAGTTCCTGAAGAAGAATAAAATCTCTCATCCAAGATAAGCCCCAGAATCTTCTTTTCATCATGATGGGGTTTCATGTCCTCATTTTGCATTTGTTTGTTGGTTCATTCATTCATTCAGTAAATGTTTTCAAGAGTTTGCTGAGCACTGGGTCTTACTAGACACTTGGACACAAAGAGAAATCAGACACAGGTCTTACCTTTGAGAATCTTTCTGCCCTGGTAGTGATGCCCTCAGTGTGTTATGTGAGCTACGTACGTGTGTATTCACATAGATGAAATTACAGCTACTTCGAATTTTAGCAAAGCCTGGTACACAGCAAATTGTTCTTTGTGTTGACTGCACTGCATTTTGCTCAATTTAAAAGAAAGTTTGCTGCAAATGATTGTACAGAGTCATCTTTGTCATTCACCATGGAGATGATGTTGAGGACACTGACATATTGTACCAGCTCCCTCGTGAAGTTTCTCAGTGGACTTTTCTTTGAAGCCCAAGTTTAATATAAAACAAAACAGTAATAACAACAAACTTAGTGTATCCTGAGTAACACGAAAGGATTGTTTTCCACTTGTGACTGTACATTTTTTCCCTTGTCAGTCATGTTTTCTTGTCTAGTTTTGCCCCTGAGGAGGCTCGGAGTTGACCTCTGTTATTAAAGTAGAATTTTCCTGCCTCTGTAGTTTTCCCTCTGTTATGTTTTCCCTGTGTGGGTTTTACTCTTTTATTACTATTAGGTAAAGTAATAACTACTTTATACATGGAAGTTTCTAGTTTACAAGTATTTTTAGAAAGATCTTGTCAGATTCCTGGGATCTTTAGCTTCATGTCTTTTTTTTTTAAGATTTTTTATCTTATTTATTTGAGAGAGGGGGAAGCAGGCTCCCCACCAAGCGGAGAGCCTGATTTGGGGCTCGATTCCAGGACCCTGAGACCATGACCTGAGCCAAAGGCAGAGGCTTAAGCCACTGAGCCACCCAGGCACCCCTAGCTTCATGTCTTAAGTTCTCATTTAAACAATTTCTTCTGGTTTCTTTTAGTTTGAGAAGTTGTGTTGGAGGCAGTGACCGAAGTATTTCCAGGAAATCCATTAAGGAGTGAATTATTCAGCAGAACAGGCTCAAAGTTAGGGTGTGGGTTTACAAGACCGAAGCTAGGAAATGGATAAGTTATACACAGAGAAGCTACTTCAGTACAGAATTCATCTTCAGGGTAATTTATTCTTAGAGATCACACACAAAGCTCAGTGTTTGAAGTCAGAAGAAAGGAAAGTGAACATTTGGATGAAAGGCTGGTGGATTGGCGTGACTTTTACTACTGTTTTTCCTTTGGAAGATGGACCAAATTGTGAGCCTTGTGGATTTCATGTGCTGAGAATTTTAGCCAAAATAGATCCTTATGTTGAGACATTTCCTAAATTCTACACCCACATACTTAGTCTTTGTGTTGCTGCCAGTAACACATTTTCTAAAATAGCAGGATCGCATTATAATCCTTTTAATATTGGATTAAATATACGTTCAAGAGAAGAGTGCATTTAATTTACTTTTGGCTCAGGAATAATTTAAATTATGGATGGAGGTAATGTAATTCTGCTGTCTATACTGGTTGTTAAGATATTTGGACTCACTAGTACATTTATGTTTTTCCAAATTTGACAGAAAGAGGGGACAGAGGGCAAACTCCTTCCCATGTCTGTCCCCAGCCATGCAGGTCATCTCCTCACAGGGAACTGGTGTCATCAGTTTCTTGCATTTATTTCCAGCTCTACCAAAAATACAAAAGAATATTATTTTCTTTCTGTTTTTATGCTAATGGTGATGTGCTATGTTCATTGTTCTGTGGTATATGCATTTATGTTCAGTTAATTCCTGAGGAAAAAAAATGAAATGTATAGAGTAAATCAGGAGCCTGATTTACCTTATTCCCCACCAGAAACAAAGGGGCTCAAATGACAGTGTCGTAAAACCTTGATTAGGTAGTTAATCAGAACATGGAGCTATGTCGTGGTGAAGTGACCTGTGTATGAGCCACCTTGTTTTCGTGAGGCAATGGTGAGTTTTGTGGTCAACGTCTGGAGGAACTTGCTGTTTGCCCTATTATTTATAGAGAATTTTGCCTTTGGAATTGGACATTTCCATGCTTCTCATTGAATTTAAATTTTAGTTCTAACTATACTCAATTAGCCCTCATTTCTTTTTTACCCATTTTACAGAGACATGGGTAAATAATTAATTAATATATGAGCTACTTTATTGCATATGGGGAACTCACCATCTTTCTTGGTTAAGAAATATGGTACATTCATTGAGTTCTTACTGAGTTTAAGGTACATTGGGGCTCTGAGAACAGGGACTGGGGTTGGTCTGCCATGCCCACCCATGCCCCTTCTCTTCAGTAGACCCTTCTCTTCATGTTTTGCACTTTAGCACCCAGGACATTTTGAGGGTGGTAGAGCTGTGTATGAGCCCATTTTCTTGTACCCAGCACCCTTCCCATCCTCCCTTCCCTAGCCCAGACAGAAGATCTTCCAGTGTCATTTGGGTAGAGTGAATCAGAGATTTCTCCACCTGCAAAATGACCCTTGCCAGTCTGTGGAAGGTGCAACTGCAGGTGCCCCAGTGTATTTTCCATGTCCATTCGTGCACCCGTCCTTCCCACGTAGCTCTGAGTGGCTTCAGAGCCAGTGCTTGCTTCGTCTAGCACAGGATAGGACGCCATGCCCGCTGAATGAAGGCAGATGAAGCCGACTCTTATAGAGTTCAGTTCTGGGTGTAGGGCACTTGAAGGCTGTGTAAACAAGTCTAGACTTTGGGTGGGGGCAATAGGAAACAGTAAAAGAGATGAATGAGGGAGATGAGGCGGAAGAGTGACAGGCTTCTATGGGCATCCTAACAAGTTATTCCCAGGGGCACTAGGTGAGGGGAGATGGTGGGGTAAGGGGCTAGTTAGAAAGCTTTTGACAAAGGTGAGCGATGATGGAACTCTGCATTGCCTTAACTAGATTTCTCAGTAAAAGAGTACATCTTTCATTAGATGTTTGCAGTATTGACAGTTGAATAAATTTGACACTGAAATGCCTTTGATATTTTAAAGACACAGAAAGCCCAGTATAATCAAGGAATATTGGGCATTAGTAACTCTCTGGTAATCAGTAAGGATAATGGTTTTTAGATCCTTTTTTTTTTTTTTTTTTTTAGATTTTATTTATTTGTTTGACAGAGAGAGAGAGAGAGAAAGCGCAAGAGTGAGCACAGGCAGGCAGAGGGAGAATCAGGCTCTGCACTGAGCAGACAGCCCGATGTGGGGTTCGATCCTAGAACCCTGGCATCATGACCTGAGCCGAAGGCAGTCACTTAACTGACTGAGCCACCCAGGCACCCCAGGATAATGGTTTTTAAACAATTTGTATTTTTTTACACTGTATTATGATAATAAAATAGAAAACTCATCAGGGGGTTGAGGGTGCTGCTTGGGGAAGTTTGCCTTCCCAATGTTGCGTTCCTGCAGATGTTCATCTAGCCCCTTCTCTATGCTCTTGGAAGCTAGAAGGATTTAAAAGATGGATAAGATACAGACTAATGATGTCTGTGTTTCAGATATTGAACTCCAAACGTAAAAGAAATATTGAATTATTCTACTTTGTGTAAGAGAAACATTTATGCAAGTTTGTGTATAAATCAGCCCCAAGTAAATGTGCAGACAGAAGTTGCTATTTCAAGAAACCCTGTGATGAAACCTTTGTGAAATGAAGAAGTTGTAAAAACTGAAATCCAAATAAGAACCTTCTCATTTGTATGGCTTGTCCCAAGGCAGAGTATCCTGTATCTTCTATGTTGATTGAATGCCAGTTGGCCAACCACCTGACTGGTTAATAGATTACACCCTTAACTAAGTCACTGACACCAGAGTTCTCCAAAGGCAATAAAATAATTTACTGTTGTACCAAATCAGCTATTAAATAGCTTTTAATTCTCTAGCTTGGGTGGGTGTGATTTGCATCTTTCTAACAGACAAGCATCTGCAAGTGTTTTGCCTGCAGAAGCTCATTAAAAATCAGTGCAAATCCTGATGACATCGCAAGCAGCAGGCATTAACTTGCAGAACTCTTGTCAGTGGGTTGCATCTCCAGTTATCCACAAGGCTTCCTGAGGATTCCTGCACTGTGAAAGTTGAGTCCTTTTAGACTTAGAGTGACCAGTACTGCTCAAACAATGCTGATTTTTAAATAAACCCCAGGGAGGCTGTCAAAGAATTAAAGAATGCATAATAGAAAGGGAACTGGCAATTCTCTGAGTGTTTGCTTATTTACAACTAAGGTATGCAAGAAATTAAGCTAAGAAAATTACTTTGTAATTTAAACATCCTCCACAGTCTGTAGAAGTTTCCAGCAACATTCAAGAGCACCGTGGTTGTGCTCGCAAGAGCACCGAGGTAAGGCTGGACTTTACCGTTATGATCCTTTTACATTTGGTTTCATTTTTGTAAAAAGTTTGCCATTAGTTATCTCAGTAAAGTGGCTCTGTTATTCTATCATCCTGCTCGTTGAGCTGGAGCCTTTTGGGAAGCACCATTTGGAGAGAGACCCATGGTGTCATAGCTGAACCCGCTGGCATGTGTCCCAGAGCAAGCATGGCTGGAAGCTTTTAGTGGAGTTAAAAGATGCCAGTCTGAAATTGAGCAAGAGATCTCAGATGGAGCTTTGCATTATACTTTCAGCAAGAACAGCTGGTGAAGGGCTGCTGAGTCCGTGGGAGCTGGGACCTGTCAGCTGGTGTGTTTAATGGAATCCTGCTTCATCTTGGGAGCAATTTCTGGGGTGTAATAATAATAATGCACAGTCTTGGTGAAAGATAATGCTTGCGGTTATTAGAATGTGCAGACGGAATAGCGGCCTTGGCATTAAGAATGGTAGTGGTAGGGGAAGGCAAGTATTTAATAAAAGCAGATATTTTATAGGATCAGGAAAGCCACAAATACATGATCAGTTTAAGAGTTTTAAGTAAAATGTTTATAAAATGTGAGCTTTTCAATACTAGCCAGGCAAAATATCCACAATCTCTAGCTTCCTTTCTAAAACTCTACTCATCCTTGGAGGGTCACTTGCTTTTGTTCAAAGTCAACCCTTTCCTCCAGGGGTATGTTTAATTAAGGCCATCATCTTCCATTAGTGATTGTGCCAATCCTATCATTCTTTTCACTCCTGCTGCCCTGCCCCCTTTTCTTGACTCAGAAAATAATTTGTGCTACCACGTCTCTGTTTTTAACGTGCTATAAATTTTCTGCAGGAGTGAGTTTATATGAGATTTTAAGATTTGGTGGCAAAAATAGGACACACTCCATTGTAAGAGCTTCCTTCCTTCATTTCTGTTCTCTGGTGCTTGATTTGATTGGTATGGAGTTTAAGAATGTATGTGTACCCCTGAAACAAATAATACATTATATGTTAATAATTAAAAAAAAAAAAAAGAACGGATGTGTACTGTGCCTTACTAAGGAAAACACTGAGAACTAGCCAGGTCCCTTTTTTTTTTAAAGATTTTATTTATTTATTTGACAGAGAGAGAGATCACAAGAAGGCAAGAGGCAGGCAGAGAGAGAGGAGGAAGCAGGCTCACTGCTGAGCAGAGAGCCCCATGCAGGGCTCAATCCCAGGACCCTGAGCTCATGACCTGAGCCGAAGGCAGAGGCTTTAACCCACTGAGCCACCCAGGCGCCCCTCGCCGGGTCACATTTAACTTAGTTTCAGAATGACAGTGTTTGGCATGCCTTCATTCTCCCCCCCATGCCCAGCTCTTCTCTGCGCCTTAGGACTTGGGCTGTTGCACCTGACAAATCTCCCATTTTCAGAGGAGTGTATTCTTTCATTTTTCTTTGATGAGAAGACATAAATGGTGGGTTGAATTGGTCGAGAGTTGGAAAATCTTGCAGGAATCCAAAGACCATGGAGGGATTCTATTGTGAGAAGGTCCCAGGAGACAAGGCAAGGCGAGGAGAGCTCCTTGCAAAGTTAAAATTCAGCAGCTTGTATTGGGAACACAATTTGTTTTAGCCACGATGAAGAAAAAAGAAAAACAGTATTAACACCTTTGGAATGATCTAGTGGTGTTATGATGACAGAATCTCAATATTGTGAGTTTAATCCAATGACTCTGAATAGGTCAATCATTTTTTCAAGATCTATTTTAACCCTAGTTACTTGTGGAGAATTTCCTTGTGGAATAGAATGCTGTATCCAGCCGATTGATTTTGGTCAGCAATCTTCCTACCACTGAAACTGTTCCTGTCACTTTCTTACTCAAAAACCTTCAGTACCTCCCACAGCCTCTGGGTCACGTGTGCAGAGACCCTTGACCATCTGTTCAGCCTCTTCTGACCACGTTCTATCCATATGCCCCTGATTACCAGCAACCATGGCGGTGTGCTTTTATCCGTTTGTTTGCCAGCCCTCTCCCTGGCCCAAATGCTCAGTGATACCCTTGGCATGGTTTAAGATTAAGTGTCTCCCGTTCCCTGACTCCCCCAGTCCCAGTTAGGACTATCCTCATCCAAACTGCCCTACCGTCATCCTCTACATACCTCTGTGTTCCAGCTTTCTATTGCCGTGGAACCAGTCATCCCAAACAGTGGCATAGACCATTAGCAATCATTTTATTTTGCGTGTAAATCTGAGGGCACATCTTGGGAGTTCTGCCTGGTGTCTCATGTGATTAATGTCTTAGGGTGGCTGGCACTTCATCTCAGAGGTTCCTTGGCTCACCGTCTGGTTCTGGGGCAGGGAAGAGTCCCACTGTTGGAGCTCCTGGGGTACCTCTCTCTCTTCATTTCTCCACGTGGTGGCCTCAGGTAGCTGGACTTCTTCCATGATAGAGGATCCTAGAGCCACTGTCCCAAGAGGACTGGTAGAACCTGCCTGGCCTTGAAAGTCACATACAGTTGCATTAGCAGCACCATATTCATTGAGACGGTCACAAGGGCCTGCTCATGTGTGGGGCAGTTACATATACCCCAACTCTCAATGGGGAGGAGTGTCGTAGAACCGAGGGATGTGGGTTTTTGGTTTTGGGGTGTGTGTGTGTGTGTGTGTGTGTGTGTTTTAGATTTTTAGTTGTGGTAAAATACATAGAACATAAAATTTACTGTCTTAACTATCTTGAAGTGCACAGTTCCATGGCATTAAGCGCATTCCCATTATTGTGCAACCATCACCATAGTTATCCACAGAGCTCTCTTCATCTTGCAAAAAACTAAGCTCAGTACCCGTTAAACAGTAACTCCCCATTTTCCCATCCCCCTAGCCCCTTGCAACCACCATTCTACTTTCCGTTTCTATGAGTTCTACTTCCTAGAAGTGAAATCATATGGTAATTGACTTTTTTGTGTCAGGCTTATTTCGCTTAGTATAACATCCTCAAGATTCATTCAAGTTGTAGCTTATGTTAGAATTTACTTCTTTTTTTAAGCTTGAATAATATTCCATTGTATGGATAGAGTATGTAGATCTTATTTATCCATTTATCTGTAGGCGGACAGTTGGGTTGCTTCCTCCTTTTGGCTATTGTGAATTAGGCTGCTGTGAACATGGCTTTCCAGTGAAGGATACTTTTTAAAATCCGCTTGCTCTTATGGTTTATTCTGTGTTTTGGTTCCTTTTCTTTACTGGAGTGGGAGTACTTGAGAGCATGAACAGTGTGTTTCCATGCTTAAATCTCTAAGGCCCAGCACAGGCACAAAAAAAATCTATTAGATGAAGGATGTATGTATGTATGGATGGATGGACAGGCACAAAAAAAATCTATTAGATGAAGGATGTATGTATGTATGGATGGATGGATGGATGGGTGGGTGGATGGATGACAACTATCTATAGAAGATGGAAAGTTTCATTTCTGAAGTGTGGCAATGGCTATATTGTGTCCTATTGAAGATGGGGTCATCCCTTGATATACATCTTAAAGCAGTCACTGCTGAGTGGGCTCCATTATTTTAGTATCCCTATAGGACAGCTCCTGGTACGGAGTGAAAGTTTTATAAATATGGGTTGAATTGAGTTAAACTGCTGTTGGGAAGTGGAACTTGTAAGAAGATGTTTTAATAATCTTTCATCATTTAATGTCTTCCACTGTGCTTAACATGTGGTCCTGTCTTGAGTAATTTTTTGGGTAATTCAAGGAGCTGTGAAGTAGAACACTTCCTTTGTGTGTTGATTAGTTTCTATTTAATTATACTTTAAGCTTGGCAACCTTGATAATGACAGATTATGTGCAAATTGTGTAATATTAGGCTTGATTTTCACTACAGCCATTTTAGCCCTTTTCATATGCAGACTTGGGTGGTCTTTCTGAAGCACAGTCCACATGATACTAATAGTGACCATGGATGGCATGGTGGATCATAATAAAATTCTTGCAGAGGCTTTGTTGCTCCTCTTTTATTTTAGTTAAATTTAAAGACCAGAGAGGAAGGAGGACTTATGTTATTATATCAAATAAGCAGCCACCCTTGCTTTCCTTTGTCTTCTTTTATTATCCACCCCCATCAGAGAGTTTATGCAAAAAAGAACAAAAAATGAAACCCAATAAACAAAAATGAAAGTGATCATAATATCCTGACTTCCTGTTTTATTCTAAATGAGATAAATACTACTGGGTAGCATTTTCCTTTACTTCTTCATGAATGTTCTTCAAATTAAAGTTTGAGGAATGGTTTGGAGTTACCACATGCCTCGTACATCTTTTATTTAGACAGTATGGTAAAATGGAGAAGCTTTCGATTTGGAGTTGGTTGGGCTTAGGTTTGGGTTTTGGTTCTGTCATTTACTTGTAAAGGTACTACTTGGGAAAAGTAGGACTGATAATAGTGATCTCTTGGCCAGTTGGAAAGTTTCGGTTCGACCCAGGTGACCTGTTCATCTTAAGCATCTGTATGCTTCTGTATTTATAAACATGAACATGGTGAAAGCAGAACCCGACATATTTCTGGGAACTAAGGTGATGAGAAGAGATGGTACCGCTTCTATTCCTTCCTTTTTGCTTAGCATCATGGCATTTGAGATAAAATCAGATTCTTATTTAACAGATGGGGAAGTTGAGACCCAGAGGAGGAAATGAATGATGCAAGGCACAGAGCACATGGGAGACAGAACCCAGGACTTTGTCCATTGTTTTACTGTATTAATTATTAGATCACTGCCTATTTTCCCAATCTTTCCTCCCCCTTCTCCCTCTTTTTCAATCCCAGTTCACCGTGCTTTATTGCAGTGTGTACACACACACACACACACACACAGACACACACTGGATGGCAAAGATCAAGAAGGATGCAGTGCCCAGCTTGTTTTCCACGGGAGCCTGCCAGTGCTGTTCCTAGCTAGACATGGTCGATGCCTGTTGATCACTTACAACAATAGCATATTTTGAAAAGCTAAATATAATTCCTTCTTTCTAGCTTTTCCTTTTCATTTATAGTTTTTGGACCCATGTGACATCCTTGAGGCACCCACATTATTTTCTCTTTTTCTCCATTTCCATGACCCGAATTACCATTACAGGCATCTCTCCTATAACCTAATATACATATTTACATATATACATTATGTACATTCTGACAACCTCACCCTCTGCAAAATCACATAGGCGACTGAATGTGGCTAATGGGAAATACAGGGTTGGGCCGACCATTCACAACCTATGCTGCTTTACTTTACAAAGACAGTAAAAACCAGAGTAAAAATAGTAGCACAGTTCAGAGGACATGTTGAATTCCTACTATATACATATGTATTTGGATAAACTTGACTTTAACTTATTAAGAAACGTGGGCTGCTTGTTGGAAGGGGATGGAAGGGAGGCTCGGAGGCTGGCGGGATTGGGACACGGGAGGGAAGTGAGCAAGGGTCTCTGAGAATCATGCCTGTGTAGAGGGGCACTTACTTTTTTTTAGGTAATATTTTGAGATTTTTTTAAGTAAAGAATTTATGTATTTACTTGAGAGAGAGCAGAAGCAGGGGGAAGGGGAAGGGAAAAGGGAAGGGGGGAAGAAGAGAAGGAAGAAGGGGAGGGGGAGGAGGAAGGAGAGGGGCAGAGAGAGAGAGGGAGAAGCAGACTTCCCGCTGAGCAGGGAGACCCGTGCAGGGTTTGATCCCAGGCCCCTGAGATCATGACCTGAGCCGAAGGCAGAGGCTTAACCGTCTGAGTCACCCAGGTGCCCTCCAGAGGGGCATTTGCAAGACTGAGGGCCCAGCAGGCTCTGGCCTTGAGGGGACTGGGCATGTGGGCTCTGGTGCTGACGAGGAGTATGAGCCTCACTGTGTAGTCTGTGGAATGCTTATTCATTCTGCTTTTAAAAGAATTCATATGTTTGAATAATATTCCTGAATGCTAGAAAGTAAATAGAGCTATCTCAGAGGACTTTTCCCGAGAACCGTATTTAATATCTTTTTCCTGGTAGGTTATGGAAGACATGTGACAAAAGCCTATAACAAAATTGCAGAGGTTCTGAGGGGTGTGGAACCTGGGCCAAAATCGGTGAGCAGAAAGGCAAACTGATGAGATGGGATAGAATCCTTTGTGGGGGTAAAAGACACCTTTCCCCAATTAACAGAACAGGACCAATGGACACTGTCTTCTCAGAATCTGTAGCCTTTCTGTCTTTTATTTATTTATTTATTTATTTTACACCTTGTTTGTTATTTTTAGTTTTAACTTTTTTTATACTAATCCCATGGAAATGCATTTTGTGTCCATCAAAAACAGAAAAAACATCACTCACGCCTCCAGCCGCACGGTTCCTAGAAGGTTGAAAATGATGGGAAGTGGCTGGCTAAAACATCCATGGGCGATTGACTGGGTTTCCTTAAACCCAGTTAACGTGACCTTAATTCTGTCCTCATCACGCCTCCCACCATCCTCAGGGCCCATCATGTGGGTGATCAGGCTAGCCCTAGACCTCATGGAGGTCTCTGGCTGGTAAGGTGGGAGATGGTTTGTGCCTTTCAGAGTCTCTGGGACTGGAATAAGATGTGATAGGAGAGACTGGAAAATGGGACTAACTAGGACCAGGACTATGAATTAGTAGCCAGCAATGCAGGTTGGAATGTGTGTCCTGTGTTCTTTCCTGGGTGTAACTTGCTAGAGGAGCTCTCAGGCACTAACCTCACGGTAAGGACTCTGAGTAAGAGCCATGTGTCTGGGCCACCCTGCAGAAGTTAGGAAGGGCAGACATCCCTCAAAGCTGGGTGGCACAGAGATGTCCCCGAGTGGGTGGTGATTGAGCGGGCCTTTAAAGAATGGACAGGATTGGTTACGTGGAGATGGTGTGAAGCTAGGGAAAGAAGCGAGGCTGGGGGAGAGTTTGGGGCAAGGGAAGGATACAGAGCTGTTCCTTGGGGCTTATGAGGGTGGTCACTGCGATGTCCACAGACCTCATTCCTAGAACCACAGGGCAACTGGTCTTTTTTCCCTTTTCCATTCTGCCCTGTCCTGTCCTGTTCTGTCCTGTTCTTTTCCTGAGTTGTGTTGTTGTTGTTGTTCTCTTCTGTTCTCCTGTCCCTTTCCCTCCCCTCCTCTTTCCTTTCATCTGCTTCCTTTCCTTTCCTACAATATTCACGCCACTCACTCTGAGTGTGCTTATTGAAAATTGATGGTAATGGCCATATGGGACGTCTCAGAGCTTATCTAGGATTTGGATCCCTGGAGCATAATTGGTGGGCAGAAAGCAGATGGATGGGGCAGGAATATTGTTCTCTTCCTACCCAATGACAGTTGATTGTAAGTTATATCAGTGGGCATGTCCCTTGTGGTCCTGGAGTCCGAGATTATGGAAGGTTATTACGATATATTACGACTACTTCTTCAGCAAATGGATCAAAGAATGACATTGATTATTGAGATTTAACAAGGTTGGACTTTGGGCTTTCATAACACAGGATCTTCTAAATCTAAATATGTGTCTTCTTTTCCGTGATCCAATATGTAAGAATCCAAGGTACGTTTACCTTATCTCTGAAGTCCCACAGTTTGATGAGAGCCACACCCAACAGCCGGTTCTGTCTCTCTTTCACTTGCTCTCTGCTAGGCTTTGGTGTGCAGTAAGATACCGGGTTGGGGGAAAGGATTGCATTGTTTGTTAAGTGGAAATGATACTCAGCATCCAGGCTTTACATGGACAAGAAGGGCATTTTGAC